>NC_090436.1:879325288-879950288 GCF_031143425.1 Pleurodeles waltl
AGGTGCCTTTTCTGCAGGAAGATGAGCCTGGAGATAGCCTTGTGGCAGCGGTGGAGCCTGTGGACAGTGAGGAAGAGGAGGCAGAGGAAGAAGATGTTGACAACAGAAGTAATATAATACAGCAGTACTTCCAGTGACACACAGGTAAGACACTGTAACTTTACTTAACTTTTCAGTTTTCTGTTGGACATTGTACATGGCAGCCTGATTTCCCTATGTCTATGGCCACTTACTGTACTCTTTGGCATTTCTATTTTCAGATCTCTGCGTCCCACTCTGGCTCCTGCTATGTGTATTGCTGCCCACCAAATGTCATTCCAAAGTATATTTAACTGTACATATGACTTGCAATGCTTTGATAATGTTGAACTAATACATATTTCAATCATTTGACAGACTCCAGATTTGTATTTGTTCCAAAGGTGTTTATTTAAGTGCCCATAAGTAGAGGAGGGTGTGCAATGGGCTGGGGTGATGGTGGAGGAAAGTCCAGGGAAGAGTCCAGTCTCTTGGTATCACAGGTGCATTGTCCAGTGGGGCATAGGAAGGGGAGTAATGGCAGTTCAAGGTGGACAGGGTGACATAGTGGGACAGAAGGGTGACAATCAGGAGAGTCTTATTTCCTGGCGGGAGTCTTGGCAATGTTATCTGGCTTCTGACTGGATCGCAGGGACCGTTTGTGGGGTGGGCTGCTGTGGCCTGTTGGTCCTGTGGCGGGGCCTCCTGTCCACTAGCGCCGGCAGAGGTGGAGCGCTGTTCTTCGGTGTGGCTAGTGTCAGGGGCCAGTTGTTGTGCCACTGCCTCCCTCACGGTCTTGCCCATGAGAGCCAGCACCCCTGCAATGGTGACCAGGATGGTGTAGATGTTTTTGAGGTCATCCCTGATCCCCAGGTACTGTCCCTCCTGCAGCCGCTAGGTCTCCTGCAACTTGTACAGTATCTGGCCCATGGTCTCCTGGGAATGGTGGTATGCTCCCAGGATGTTGGAGAGTGCCTCCTGGAGAGTGGGTTCCCTGGGCCTGTCCTCCCCCTGTCACACAGCAGTCCTCCCAGCTTTCCTGTTGTCCTGTGCCTCTGTCCCCTGAACCGTGTGCCCATTGCCACTGACCACAGGTCCCTGATCGCCCTGTGTTAGTGGGGTTACCTGGGGTCCCTGTAGTGGTGGACACACTGCTGATTGACGTGTCCGGGGACAGTGGCATGGGCCCGCTGGGTGGGTGCTGTGCTGGTGTTTCCTGAAGGGGGAGGCTCTGTGGTGGTTTGAGACTGTGACAGGGTAACCAACTGTCCAGGGGTCCCTGATGGGCCAGGTTGGTCATCCTGATGCAGATGTGCAGAGCTGCTGTCGTCACTGTGGGCCTCTTCTGGGGGGGACTGGATGTAGCTGGCACCTCCTCTCCGGTGACGTTGAGTAGGGGTCCTGTGGGGATAGAAAAGCAGTGTTATTGCATCTGCCTGTGCCATCTTGTGCATGGGTGTGTTTCCCTCTATGATTGTGATTTACCTGTCAGCTTTGCCTTGTGTGCGTGGTGATTTTGTGGGCTGGGTGAGTCTCTCTACTGGGCATGCTGTGGTGCTGGGTGTCCATGCAGACCTGTGATGGGAGTCCATGCATTGCTGTTACATGCAGGGCTTGGTATTGGGATGGGTGGGTTGTGATCGTGGGGTATGTGTGAGGTGATGCAGTGATGGGGTGGGGGTAGGGGTAGAAGTTTGTGATGGCATGCAGGTAGGGTGAAGGGGATATAGTAGTAAAGATTTGACTTACCAGAGTCCAGTCCTCCTGCTACTCCTGCGAGGCCCTCAGGATGCATTATTGCCAAGACTTGCTCCTCCCATGTTGTTAGTTGTGGGGGAGGAGGTGGGGGTCCACTGGCAGTCTTCTGTACGGCTACCTGGTGTCTTGTAACCACGGAACGTACCTTCCCCCCTAGGTCGTTCCACTCTTCCTGATGTCATCCCTAGTTCTGGGGTGCTGTCCCACTGCGTTGACCCTGTCCACGATCCTCTGCCATAGCTCCAGCTTCCTTGCAATGGACGTCTGCTGCACCTGTGATCCGAATAGCTGTGGCTCTACCTGGATGATTTCCTCCACCATGACCCTTAGCTCCTTCTCTGAAAACCTGGGGTGCCTTTGGGGTGCCATGGATGTGGTGTGAGTGGTATGTGTGAGGATGTGTGGGGTGATGTGTGGGGTGTTGTGTCGTGAGGTGAGTGTATGGTGTATGGGTGATGATGTATTGTGCCTCTGATTGAGTGGGTGCCTGTCTTGTCTCTCTCTGCTTGCTATCTTTTTTAGCTTTAAGGGGTTGTGGGTAATGTGGGTGTGTGTTTTATAGTGGTGTGGGTGTGTGGTGTGTGTATGTGTATGTGTGTCAGGTGTGTGTAGTTTGAATTTTCCAATGTGGTGGTGTCTTGTAAGTGTGTGTGTATTTTGAGCATGGCGGTGTGCACTGCTAATGGTTTACCATGGTTGAAAGACCACCACGGTGATTCGTGAGTCGTGATACTGTGGGCGTGTTCCTGTTGGCGTAACTGTGTGGGTTTTGGTACTGCCAGTTTATCACTGACCTTTGGTCTGACAGACTTGTGTGGGTGTCTGTATAGTGGTGGATTTCTTAGTGTGGGTCATAATAGCCATAGTGGAATACCGCCGTGGTCACGGTATGTTGGTGGCCGTCGGCACGGCGGTAGGTGGCATTTACCGCTAGGGGTGTAATAAGGGCCTTAGTCTGCTCGGAGTCGTAGAGGGCTTTGTTCTGCAGGAAATAGTCCCAGGACTGACAATACGCACATGACCTAAACCGAGTCAGGAAGCAAGTGATAGAGAAAGGAAGAGAGTGACAGAAAGAGAGATTATGTAAAGCCACAGTTTGCCACCTTGGTAACACATTGCTAGTGTTCATAACATAATGAAGATATTGTTATAATCAATATCAAATTAAGTGTCACCAGAAACTGGGTGTAAAAAAAGGTAGCAGCTTTTTACCACTAAGAGATTTCTTTGAGTCATTTTTTTGACACTTTTAATGTTTTCAATGGGACTCAATGAGCTTTGCAGGATAAGCGTCAACATTTTTTACGTGAATCCTGCAAAGCTCCAAACTAGCATCAAAAGTTTTGACGCTACTTCCTCTAACTACCGCCATGGTGCATCGTATCTTAAATACGGTGCACACATGATGGTGTTAGGGAGGCACTAAGGGGTGCAAGAAAAGTGGCACTGCACTGGGTGCAGCGCAAATTTTCTTTAATCAGGCCCATTATATCTTGGTAGATATGGCACATTTCTGCTCTCTTCATGTCACACAATGCAGTGCACCAAGCTGTTTTATTGTTACTCCTGGGGGTCACACAGCATTCCTCTATGAGCAATCTCAGACAAACTATCTGAAAACCCCATCACCCCCATTTCTGCTCATCGGAGCCTTTGTATAATCTTGATCTTTCCTTTGCTGATTGCCATATCTCTCTGACCCCCTATGTTAGTCATTAACCTTTTTCAGCCCTCTTCAGCCATCTGAGTTTCTGAGACCCTTTCTGCCATCCTTCAGAGACCACATTTACCATAACTATATTTGGGCTGAAGAGGTGGAGGTTTCTAGGAGTTGGCAGTATAAGAAGCAGGAATAAGAACAATTAACAAAAGGAATATCTTAATACATGTGGTTTAGACTCACATAGGTGTCCTCATACTCCTGGTCTTCTTCCTTCACTTCTAGGTTTATCTGTGCCTTTAGGTATTGGTTCGCTTTCTAGTCCTGTTCCATGTCCTACTCGTTTGGCTTGTTTTGGTTCCCCTGATCCTCATCCTGGCCCTGTTCAAACTAGTTTTGGTCACCCTGGTACTGGTTGCCTTAATATGGGGTCCTGATTGTAGTTCTTCCTGACACAAGTCTTCCTGACCCTATTCCGGGATCATCCTTTTATTAGCCCTTCCTGGCCATCCTAATCCTGGTACTACTGATCCTCCTCCTGATCCTGCTGGTCTGCTGGGTCCTTATCCAGCTAGCACTATAGTGCTGTTCTCCTAAGGCTGACACTCCTAGTCTCCCTAGTTTGGGTTATCCTGATTCTTCTTGCCCAGATCTTTGTCCTTATGCCCCACCTGGTACTGTCTCGACTGCTCCTGTGCCTGCTTATTAGGACCTCTTGGACCAGTCCTGGTCATTTTGGTCCTGGTGTTGTCCCATTAGTCATTGTTTCTTTGAGTGCCCTGGTTCCCCCGATACTTGTCAGCCTTCTCCAAATGCCCCAGTTCCTAGTCCTCCTGCTCCACTTAGAACAGCAGGTCCTAGTTCTGACCTCTCTGGCCGTCCTAGCCCTGTTTCTGCTCTTGCTTATTCTGATCCTTCTAGCACACCTAGTCCTCCCCCTTCATGTCCCTGGTCTAAAAGGCCCTAGTCCACCTACTTCTGACCTGATTAGTTCTCTGGGTCCTTCTCCAACATGTCATGATACTCTTGGCCATAGTCGTCCTGCTTGTTGTCATCTTGGAATAATTTGTCCACTTATCCTGATCCTTCTAGTCCAGGTCATCCTTTTCTTAGCTGTTTTAGCCACCTAGCTTGGACATCATGGCTCTTGTCATCCTGGCCTCCCATGTCCAGGTCCTCCTTTTCTCCTCATCCTGGTTCTGCTTGTTCTGGTATGCCAGGACTAGATTCTATGGACCTCTGTGAACTTCCTTTTGCCTTTGGTTGTGGTGCTACTAGTCATCATTGCCCTGGTCTTCTTAGTTCTTGTTATCCTGGCTCTGGTTGCCTGGCCATCTCCTCTTTATTCTTCAGGTCCCGTTTTCATAGTCATCCTCACTCTCAGGCTGGCTTCCTACCACTGCTCTTCATCACAGGCCCCTTCTCCAAGGCTCTTTCTTTTCTTTCCTGATCCTCTTGACCATTTAACAAGGTCCTTCTGATCCATCTGACCGTGCTCACCTGATTCCAAGTACATCAGTTCCTGGTCGTGCTGGTCACTGTGATTTACCTGGCCTCTTGTGTTCTGGTCCTCTGAGGCCTTTCCCTCTTAGCTCTTGCCTTCTAGCTTTGGATCATCCTTGACCTCCTGGCCTTGTGCCTTGCTGTCATATTCTTCTGGCACTACGCCCAATGGTCTGAGCTCTCTGTTTTTGGGTCATTCTGAGCCTCATCATTTTAGTCCTGGCCTTTCTGGATATCTAAGTACTGTCCCCTTAGATTTCCTAGCCCTGGCTGTTCTGTTCCTCCTGATCTTCCTTGCCCTGAACTTTCTACTACCAAGTCTTTCTGCTCACTTGGTACTCTAGGCCCTGGTACTATGATCATAGTCCCCTTGGCAGTCCTAGGAATGTCCCTGGTCTAATTAGTGCAGATCTTTATAATAGTCCTTGCTCTGGTTGTCCTGGCTCTGATCCTCCTGGTATTGCTGATTCTGACCCCCTAATCTTCCTTGCTTATTCTGGGCCCTAGTCCAATTGGCCTGAATCTTGTCTTCCTGGATCTAGTCCTGATCCCTTGGCTCTGGTCTTTTGGTTGCTTGTCCTTCTGTTGCTACACAAATTCATCATGATTCTACTTTACCTGATCCTTCTGCGCCTGGCCATCCTGTTGCTAATCTTCCTGGCTATCTGGTTCCTATACCTGTGGCCTGGACCTGCAGACTGTGATCATCCTGGTCCTGATGTCCCTGATCCTGATCCTACTGATCATCCTTTTCCTCTTCACTCTGTTCCTCCTGGTCCTGGTACTCAAGGTCCTGATCCTCTTTTCCCTTTTCTTCCTGGTTCCCCTAGTCCTTTGTCTCCTGGTGCCATCAGAACTATTCCTTCTGACTCTAGCTGCATGTGAACCAAACCTAGTTCTCATGCACATGAAACAATTGATGGCTTTGACTTGGTCTTCTTGGCCCTTGTCATCCTGGTTCTTTTTGCCTATAGTGCTTGTTCTCATGTCCCTTCCTGTTTCACCCAGTCTTGGCCCATCTAGCCCTGTTCCTTTGTGGTCCTCTTGGACCTAGTCACCTTGTCCTAGTTCTCCTCACTGCCACCCTCCTAGCCATGGTACCGCAGGACCTAGTCCATCTTGCTTCTTGTGGCTTGGCAATTTTAGTCTTTGTCCTCCTGATTTAGGTTGTCCTTGTTCTCCTGAAACTGCTCCTTGTCTACCTAGTCCTACTAGTACTGCAAGCATTGATCTAGGTCTTGTAGATCTAAGTTCTCCTTGTTCAAGCTCTCCTGACCCTGGTCTTTTTGGTTCTGATCCTCTTGCCCACCACTATCCATTCCACTTTGTCTTTCAGATGCTGCTTGGCCTTGTTACCTCAGATCTTCCTCACCCTGCCCCTGCCACTTGTAATCATTGCTCTGAACACTTGAAAATCTGACCCCAGAGTCCTGATCTTCATGATCCTCTTAGCCCTGTTTCTGGTCTTCCTGGTCATTATCCTTTAGTTTACCTAGTCCTCTTGCTCTGGTCTTCTGGGTGCCTTTGGTAGTGCCCCCAAATCTTCCTAATCCCTGTTCTGCTTATCCTACTATCCCAGACATATGGATTATTGCCCTTTAGATCCTAAACTTGTTAGCCCTTTTCAATCTGGTCATGATCATTCTGGTTCTCGTCCTCCTGCTTCTTACCCACATGACTCTGCCATAACTTGTCCTCGTACAGATCAGCCTAGCCTTCCCTGCTTCTAATGTTCCTTGACTTTGAGGTCATGCTAATCTAAGAACGTCCTGACCTTGTTGTAGGAGGCTGGCCTGGTTTACTTACACCTTATACCAGGTCCAGTTATTTCTTACTAGTTAAATGTAGGCAGTGTCTAGAAGCCAGGCTGTCTAGTGGTAGATGTAGGTAAAGCAGCCAAGGCTGAACTAGGGGACATACAAAGCTCTTGCAATACCACTGTAGTTACACAGTACTCACACACAAGAAAGACAATACTCAGTGTTACCAAAAATAAAGGTACTTTATTTTAGTGACACAAGGCCAAAACTATATTAGAGGCTATACTCCCTTAGGAGGTAAGTATTATACACAAAATATACACTAGTAACCAAAATCAGGTAAGGCAACAGTCATAAAATAGTGCAAATAGTGAAAATCACCATAGGCTACAATGGGCCTGGGGGAACACAAACCATATATTAAAATAGTGGAATGCTAATGTCGGTTTCCCACCTAGGCAAGAGTAGTGTGTAGAGGGGTGCTGGGAGTGTAAGAGAACACCAAAGGTAAGTAAAGTACCTGTGCTGCTTTACTCTTCAGAATATCAAAACTATGCACTTCAGGATATTTTAAGGCACAATGTAAAGCAATCACTCTCAAACACCTTCGTAAGTAGAATAATCAAGTTTATTTAAGGGGCAAGTTCTCAGCTAGCAAAACTAAACCACACTAATATATATATATATACACCAGGAGAATAACATGAGAATAATGATAAAGATATAAGCACTCTGTGAATAATTGCAAGAGTAAGTGCATATAATACAAGCACACACAATATACCTCAATGCTCAATGGCATGAAAATGACTGCAAGAATAAGTGCATATTACGCGCGCACACACAATATACTTCAATGCTCAATAGCATGAAAATGACTGCAAGAATAAGTACATATTACGCGTGCACACACAATACACTTAATAAATTGAAAAGCTTCACCGAAAAGAGCGTCTGCATCCCTCCGCCGTACACAAAGCTGGGGAACCCAAATCAGCTGGCACAGGGAGCCTCTGTTCGGGACAATCAGTCCTCCTGGCGTTGCGTCCAACCCAGAAGAGAGTTCCTAAACCAGCCCGTCCAGGCCCCCAACTTTTAAAGTATTTACTAACGCCCAGGAGTCTTTTCTAGAAAAAGACCCCCTCCTTTACAAATTGTGCAATCGGCGGTACCTTGTTCACCCTTCGAGACGTCTCCTCAGAACGGGCCAAGTTCCCAGGAGAGGACTCCAAGGTGAAGCTTGCATTCCTCCTTGTGTACAGGCGCATCCCCCTGTTGTTCTAACTGATAGCTCGTGGAATGTAAATAGCGCCCTTCGTACCAGGCAGATGGAGCGAAGTTGAGCAGAAAAACACCCCACCCTTCAGCTTGCCGAAGCTTGTGGAAAAACACAGAACAGTGCCTTACGCACCGAACCAGACTCGACAAAATGGAGTTGTGAACCAAAATGGAAGCGAAGGCCAATGAAAGCAGAGGCCAATGGTCCACACTCTGCACCACTGTTTACCTTGCACGTAGTGCTGCCGCATGCACGTAGTGTATGTAGCAATACATTTCCACCCTTGGACCATTTGGCCAACTTACAACTAAGTATATCCTATAAGCTGAAATGGCAATGCTCTTGGGCGACACTGAGATAGAAGGTTAGGCACACACTGAATACAACAACATAATGAAATTAAAATAACTGTTATGATAATGATTACACCAAAGATATAACGCAGTTGGCCTAAATTAGGCAGCCATCCAAAAGCCCAATCCCACCACCCCTTGTCAACATCCTGCTGCACCCCCTTCACCAATTTATGCAGGGCCTCTATGTGGGAGTTGATTGATATGGAGTGGTCGGATAAATTGAAGCAACATAATCCTTCAAAATCACTGCAGCCATGGTTGTGTTTAAGCAGTAAATAATCAATAGCAGCGCAATTCTGCAAAGCAGCTCTTCTAATTCCCTGTACATCTAATAACAGCTCAGCTAAGGCAGCTGATGTATAGTTAATATTCTTGACTACTAAACATGCAAGTTTATTAATAACTCTGGTATTATATACTGCAAGTCCTGGCACCCCTACGATAGAACCAGCTAAACTAACATATTCTGTTTTGGACAGCAATGAAATTTCAGAATCACAGTCCGTAGGTAATTGAATAGTGTCTCTGGTATAGCGAGGGTGTAGAGCAGTATCCATAGGAAACATGAGAAAGCCTAAGCGTGACCAGGCACAAGGCCCTCCGGTTAGATTGGCTGGAATATAAGTAAAAGAAAGATTACCACAAGAAAAGAGCCAACCTTTAAGGCAACTTAACAATTTGAATGTGACTGGCAGCAGGCACCACATGTTGGCAAAACATCGAATTATTTACATTCAAACAGGTTAGGTCAGTCTGTGAGTGGCACAACGTCCGTTGTGCAGCAGTTAAGTTTTTGTCTCTTTTCTCCAATTTGAGCTGAGCACATTTACCTATTTTCATAGGATCACAAGTCAATGAATAGCACACATCCCCATTTGAGATGTTAAATGTGAGTATAGATGTCATGTTCCTCCACAACAGCCTGCCCACCTCCGGGCAATGACGGCAGTACTCATAGAGTGACAGATGGGAGCGAACGTCACTCACATCCACCATTCCATCCTGGTTTGTATTGTTAAAGATGTGTAATAATACAGCAGCAGGAGTGGGCACTGCCACTAGACAAGTGGTAATCAAATCTTGAACGCTTTGCATGTTACTCATACAGAAGTGAGATATGTTCAGCACTTCCTGCGCTAGATGAATCCAAACATTGTTCGGTTGATGCAGCAGCGTTGGCATCTGCGGCTGACGGTTGAATTTTTGGGCTATGAGCCCCTTCCGCTCCCCGGTGGAGTCTCCCGAACGGGCTCCATACACCACACTCATGGCACAGGCACTCCACAGGATGATCTGAAAAGAACAAAGGACAAAACACGTATTATCATTCTCGCAGATAGCATTTGTCAGCGGGAACATGTTCCCATTTGTCTTGACCAGGTCGCATAACTACCAGGACATTGTCTGGTCCAGTGGCGATGACATCAGCGGGTTGAGGAGGGTTATTTGGGGATTCGATCCACACTTTGGCCCCTGGGTTCTTGTCAGTAGATCCGAACCCTCCTTTGCCTCTCACAGTGAGAAGAGCTGGGGCGCTCCCCTTTTTAACAACACCTCCATAAACCGGCATAATGACAATTTGGGCAACGCGATCACCAGGTTGCACCACTAGGTCTGTGTCACCACTGTTCAAGAGAATGACTTTCAACTCGCCTTGGTAGTCTGCATCTATCACGCCTCCTAAAACTTGGATGCCCCTCAAGGCAAGCCCAGATCGAGGGGCGATCAGACCGTAATGCTCAGGGGGAATCTGAATTCCCACCCCAGTTTCAATCAGAGTGATGTCTCTAGGTTTCAATCGATGCATGTGTAAAGCATGTAAGTCAAGTCCTGCAGATTCTGGTGTAGCTCGATATGGGGCCAAAGCTCCTGGAGCTGTTTCCCAATACACAATGGTATTGCTCGTTGTAAACGGATTAATCTGTAAAGCAGGTGTGAGCATTCTCATGAGAGGTGTCTCAGCATTTGTAAGGGGGCGGTTGTTCAAAATTTGCAAAGCATCATACAAATTATCCCTCCACCCCTTCAGTGTCCCATCATTCAGTTTACGCAATTGTTCTTTCAGCAACCCATTCATTCTCTCAATCAGTCCCGCTGCTTGTGGGTAGTAAGGTATGTGAAAAATCCACTCAATATTGCGTTGTGCACAATAGTCCTGCACTAGTCTGCCCTTGAAGTGGCTGGCGTTATCACTTTGAATCTGGAGTGGCACTCCATAGTACAGAATCAACAGATCTAGTGTTTTCAGGGTGCTCTGCTGAGTTGCGCGCTTGCAGGGAAAGGCTATGAGATAACCAGAGTAAGTGTCTACCACAGTGCAGGCATACTGACACCCTCTGCTCACTGGCATTGGTCCAATGTAATCAATCTGCCAAATCTGTCCTGGCAATTTACCTCTACCTAGCTGGCCTCTCACCACCTGTGGGACCGGTCTGTGCTGTGCATGCTGACAAATGGGACATTCAATGATCGCTGTTTTAATCAAATCTAGGGGAAGATGCATCCCTCTAATCTCAGCCCACCTGTGAGTAGCCTTTTCTCCAAGATGTCCGCATTTCTGGTGTGCCCATTTAGCCATTCCCACCAAATCAGAACTCTGCGCCTCCACTTCAGCCTCTTGAATCTTGGCTCGATCGTCTGCAAGACAATTGAACCATCGGTCTAATGAATCAGTTGGACAGTGAGTGTCCACATGATAGACAGTCACGGTGCTTTGAGGTAACATTTCCCAGATCTCCTGCCATAACTCCTTCCCCCATACCTCTTTGTTATGGATTTTGTACTGATGTGCATGCCACGTGGGAAGCCAAGTAGCTAACCCATTGGCGGTAGACCAGGAATCGGTATAAATGTGACATTTTCCGGGTAGCTCCTGTTTTAAAGCCTGATACACGGCATAAAGCTCTGCATACTGGCTACTTTTTCCCTGTCCTGTAGTTGTCAAAAGCTTCTTGGTAACAGGATTATAGGACACTGCCTTCCAGTGCCTTTTCGCTCCAACATATTTTGCTGAACCATCTGTGAACCACACATGTTTTTTGTCATCTGCAGACAAGTCTGCGAACGGCTGGCCCCACCCTACTGGGGATTCACACACTGAAGGTACATCATGCAACATTTCGGAATTCTCCACTGGAGCCTGCGCTACCTGCTCATGCAAAACGGCGGTCCCTTTTGGACCCGCTCGTGCCCTGTCCTGGACATACCATTTCCATTTTATAATGCTGGCTTCTTGCGCATGTCCAATTCTATGAGTTTTTGGGGAACTCATCACCCACTGCATGATGGGAATTTCAGGCCTTAAAATCACATTGTGTCCCAGTGTAATTTGCTCAGTATCAACCAGGGCCCAATAGCAGGCCAGCAGCTGCTTCTCAAAGGGAGTATACCGCTCTCCTGCCTCAGGTAACTTCTTTGTCCAAAATCCCAGGGGCACCCTCTTTCTTCCTTGTTTTTGCCATAAACTCCAATTGGCATACTGCCCCTGGACTGTCACATTCAACTCAATGTCTCCCTCTCGAATCGGCCACAAGTCCAAAGCATGCTGAATGGCGTCTTTCGCCAATTCAAACGCGCGCTGCTCCTGCTCTCCCCATTCAAACGCATTTTTCTTTCGTGTAACTTTGTACAATGGGGCCAAAATCTGAGACAAATGGGGTATATGTTGTCTCCAATACCCGAATAGTCCAATAAAACTCTGGGCTTCCTTCCGATTTCGCGGTACTGCGAATTCCTTAATCTTTTGTTTCACTTTTGGCAACACTTCTCTGTGTCCCTGATTCCACTGAATGGCGAAAAATTTCACGCTCTGAGACGGTCCCTGCACTTTCTCGGGGTTAATCTCCCACCCTTGATTCTGCAAATGTTCCACCACCCTAGCTGAATTTGCACCTGTTCTTGCGTCTCTCCCTGCATCATCACGTCATCTATATAGTGAGAAATTTGCACTCCAGGAACCACTGGTACTTCATCCAAATGCTCTGCCACCAGCCGGTGGCAGATAGTGGGGCTATGTAAATACCCCATGGGTAATCTACAGAAGGTGTACTGACGCCCCGCCCATTGGAATGCCAGTTGAGGCTGTCTCTCAGTAGCTATTGGTATCGTAAAGAAGGCATTGGCAATGTCAATGGTTGCATACCAAGTCCCACTGTGTTTCTGTATGTTCTCAATCAAGGTAATGGTGTCTGGGACCGCTGCAGTCAGAGGAGGTGTATGTTTATTCAATTGGCGATAATCAATGCAAATCCTCCAACTGTTATCACTTTTACGAACAGGCCAGAGGGCATTATTCCACGCAGTGGTGATGGGAACTATTACCCCGGCATCTAGTAAATCATGTATAGTCTGGCTAATCTCCTCATGTCCTCCCGGTATTCTGTACTGTTTCATTTGAATCACCTTAGTTGCTTGGGGAAGTGTTACCGGAGGAATCTTCAACAGCCCCACCTTTGCGGCGGCTATTGATATAAATCTTTTGGAACCAAATTGATAACATCCATCTTCCAAATGTAGGGTCATCCCTTTCAAAATGTCAATTCCAATAATGTATTCGGGAATGGGCACAATCAGGACAGTGTATTCTCTCTTTGGAAGTGCCCCTATTTTCATGGGAACCACTATCTGCACTGCCGGGGTTTCTTTTCCGCCCAATCCCGTAATGGTGAAGTACTGTCCCCTGAATTTTCTTGGATTGCCATGAATCAAAGTGGCCTCCGCTCCGGTGTCAACGAGGGCTCGAACTTTTTGAACATTTCCACGTTTCCAATAAATTTCTACTTTGACATGAGGTCTGTTATCTTTGCGAGCCCATCCCTGCACCGGAGTTTGGCCTGTTTCCTAATCTATTTTCACTCTGCGCACATCAGAGTCTGCCCAAGTCAAATCTGGATACAGTTTGCGGTAATTCTCAGGGAACTCCTCCTCCCTGTCTCTGCTTCGCAACCTCTCTGAGCTTACCAGCTCCCTCTCCCACTCTCTTCCTCGAGTTTTCCCAGAACCTGTCAGTTCCCGGTCTCTCTCCCTGCTCCGGGTTCCCTCTGCGCTTCGGTGCTCTTCCTCCCAATTTCCGTCCTCTGGGGATCTCTCTCTACTGTGGGGTTTTCTCCCTCTCTCTCCCTTTTCACCCTCACGCTCCTCCCCTCCTGCCTTTCTCTGGTTCACCACTTTGTTATCCTTCTTGTTCCCTTTCCTACTCCCCTCCTTTTTATCCAAACCGCGTTTGCGGTACATTTCCCACAGGTCCTTGGTGCTTATCCCATCGATTTCATTCCTGGTCACCCCATCTCGCATCAAGGCCTGAAACATGTCTCGCCTTGTCACCCTGTTGTTATCAGTACGATTCTCAGACCGTGAATTCCTCTCTGGCTTAGCCCATTCTCCTAAATCACTTAACTCACGCACCGCTTCTACCACCTGAGACAATGGGTTACCCGTCTGATTAATTAACAAAGTCATGATGACATGCTTATATGCAGGAGGAGCGGCCCTAATCAGCCGGTTTCGCACAGACACACTTAAAATTCCATTCATCAAATCATGGGCATTACCCATAAAGATAGCTGTTTTCATCCCTTCTTCCTTCAATCTCTGTACTGCATCTCTCAAAGTATACCAAGGTTTATCATTAGGCGGCCAGTCTGACTCTGTCGGATACTTCTGAGCACACCCTTGCGCAGCTAGCTCTAACAAATTGGTCATGGGACCATTACCTGGATAGGTTCTAAACTCATTTTGAATAACCGGGTCTGTACTTAACATACAAAGCCTCGGGGCGTCGCCGTGATCCAATTGGACCCCCTGGCCCCCCATATCGTGCACCCGCACCAACCACGTAAGCAATGTTTCCCCAGACCTCTGTCGAAATCTGTCTATCACATCACTTAGTTCTTGCTGTGTATAATCCTCCAGGGCATCCAACATCACCCCTCCAGGATTAGCTGGGCTATGCTGTAACTTTCGCCGATATATGGGCTGCGCACGGACAACATTCCTGCGCTCTGTCTTCTCCTGTCTAACATCTTGGCAGTCATCGCCCCCGGACCCATCTGAAAAATCAGATGTATCCCAGATGGTTCCATCCCAAAATTAAGGGTCAAAGGCTAATCCTGCCTGAGAGATAGCTAAATGCACCTTCTTTTTATTAACTTTCCCTCTTCGTTTCTTGTGTTTATATTTAGCTACGCTAACGGCCGTTCTCTCCGCAACCAGTTGGTACATTTCCAACTTATCACTTAATAATTTATTTTGACAAGCTATCATGGTAGAGGAATTTCGGGCTTCTACTAACTCCTTCTCCAGCTGCTCGTGGTCTTTTTGTAACTGTAAACATTTTTCATACAACTTTCGGTACGCAGAAAGCAAGATCCAGCCTCGCCTCCCCAACGCACAAACCTCCCTTCCCTTGTCAATTGAAACTTTCCGTAAACATATAAGAAGATCTTCAGGTTCCACATTTAACATACACGCATTCCAATTTTCACACAAACCAGCACAACGTGACCATTCCTGAGCTAAAAGTTTATATGGAGCAGTTTCCCACCCCGGTATTTCTATGTCTGGATTTGCTACATGAGAACCTGCTTTTGAGCTCGCTTTAATCTTATTAAGCATTTTCCCTTTTTTTTTTTTTTTTCGAATCCTGCCGACTACGCCAATTTGTGCTGCTTTACTCTTCAGAATATCAAAACTATGCACTTCAGGATATTTTAAGGCACAATGTAAAGCAATCACTCTCAAACACCTTCGTAAGTAGAATAATCAAGTTTATTTAAGGGGCAAGTTCTCAGCTAGCAAAACTAAACCACACTAATATATATATATACACACCAGGAGAATAACATGAGAATAATGATAAAGATATAAGCACTCTGTGAATAATTGCAAGAGTAAGTGCATATAATACAAGCACACACAATATACCTCAATGCTCAATGGCATGAAAATGACTGCAAGAATAAGTGCATATTACGCGCGCACACACAATATACTTCAATGCTCAATAGCATGAAAATGACTGCAAGAATAAGTACATATTACGCGCGCACACACAATACACTTAATAAATTGAAAAGCTTCACCGAAAAGAGCGTCTGCATCCCTCCGCCGTACACAAAGCTGGGGAACCCAAATCAGCTGGCACAGGGAGCCTCTGTTCGGGACAATCAGTCCTCCTGGCGTTGCGTCCAACCCAGAAGAGAGTTCCTAAACCAGCCCGTCCAGGCCCCCAACTTTTATAGTATTTACTAACGCCCAGGAGTCTTTTCTAGAAAAAGACCCCCTCCTTTACAAATTGTGCAATCGGCGGTACCTTGTTCACCCTTCGAGACGTCTCCTCAGAACGGGCCAAGTTCCCAGGAGAGGACTCCAAGGTGAAGCTTGCATTCCTCCTTGTGTACAGGCGCATCCCCCTGTTGTTCTAACTGATAGCTCGTGGAATGTAAATAGCGCCCTTCGTACCAGGCAGATGGAGCGAAGTTGAGCAGAAAAACACCCCACCCTTCAGCTTGCGAAGCTTGTGGAAAAACACAGAACAGTGCCTTACGCACCGAACCAGACTCGACAAAATGGAGTCGTGAACCAAAATGGAAGCGAAGGCCAATGAAAGCAGAGGCCAATGGTCCACACTCTGCACCACTGTTTACCTTGCACGTAGTGCGGCCGCATGCACGTAGTGTATGTAGCAATACAGTACCCCACCCCAGAGCCCAGGAAAACAGTAAAGTACAGCAAGTTTCCTTAGAACACACTAGAAGTTCTGATAAGGGATAATGCAAAAACCAAGCAAGACTGCAAGACACCAGCGATGGATTCCTGGATCTGGAGACCTGTGGAGAGAGGAGACCAAGTCCAAGAACAGCTGAAGAGTCCAGGAGTAAAAGGAGCCCCTGCTCACCCGGATGAAGGTGCAAAAGGTGCAAAAGTGGTTTCTCCGGTTGGAAGAAAAAGTCAGAGATGCACCAAAGAAGACAGCTGCAAGTTACTGCTTGGTGCAAGAAATGTCCCACATCGAGTAGATGGATGCAGGCTGGCTTTCATCATTGGATTCTACCAACAAGCCTTGGCTCACGCAAAAGATGCATTTAGTTAGAAGAGACGCTACCTGGACCCAGGAGGGACCTGGGGGTTTCAACTTGGACTGAGGAGACACAGGGGGCTCTCAGCACTTCAGAGAGTCCTCAGAAGACCAGACAGCACCCACAGGAGTCCAAGGGACAAAGGAGCTGCACATCGCAGTCATTGCAGCACTACACAAAGATATCCCACGGCGCCGGAGAACAACTAAGGGAGCTGAGTGTCGCAAGAGTGCTGGGGACCTGGGCTAGGCTGGGCACGAAGGATTCCTTGGAGAAACGCACACAACCCCTAGGAGCTGCAAAATACACAGTGCACAGGGGATCTGTCTGGCACAGGGAGGTAAGCTCTGACCTCCACCAAATTTGGACAGTTGGACCTTTGAACAGTCAGGGGCCCTTTGGTCTACTACCTGTGTTCCAGAATCCACCATCATTGTCAGGAGAGGGGAACCAGAGTACCAGTCGTCACTGCAGAGAGGTGCCTGCTGAAACAGGGAAGTGACTCCGTCACTCCATGGGAGATTCCTTCGGTCCTTCTGGTGCAGGATGAAGACAGTCAGTCCTCGGAGCTTGCACGACCTGGAAACTGTTGCAGTTGCTGGCAGGAGCTGGAGTTACAGAGTTGCAGTAGCCGTCCTGGATACTTTGTTGCAGTAATAGAGTTCCTGGAGGAGTTTTGCGGTTGATCCGATGGTAGAAGATAAAGCAAAGGTTGCAGAGGAGTCCTGCTGGAGTCTTGCAAACCGAATCAGAGGAAACACCCAAGGAGAGACCCTAAATAGCCCTGAGAGGGGCATTCATCACCTAACTAGGTAAGCACCTATCAAGAGGGGTCTCTGACATCACCTGCTGGTACTGGCCACTCAGATGCTCCCAGAGTTCCCTGACCATCGAGAAAAGAAGATGGCAGAATCCAGGGACACTCCGGAGGAGCTCTGGTCACCACCCTTGGGGTGGTGATGGACAGGGGAGTGGTCACTCCCCTTTCTTTTGTCCAGTTCTGTGCCAGAGCAGGATCTGGGGGCTCCTGGACTGGTGTGAACTGGATTATGCAAGGAGGGCACCATCTGTGCCCTTCAAAGCATTTCCAGAGGCTCTGGGAGGACACCCCTCCCATGCTTGTAACACCTATTTCCAAAAGGAGAGGGTGTAACACCCCTCTCCTAAAGGAAATGCATTTTTCTGCCTTCCTGGGATTGAGCTTCTCAATCCCCAGGAGGGCAGAAGCCTGTCTGAGAGGTGGCAGCAGCTGCGGCTGCAGTGAAAAACACAGAAAACTGGAATGGCAGTACTGGGGGTCCATGGTGGAGCCCCCAGGGTGCATAGAATTGGCCCCCCAATACCAGAATCAGATTGGGGGTACAATGTCCAGTTCCTAGACACCTCACAGGGTCATATGCAGAGTTACCACTGTGAAGCTACACATATGTATTGACCTATATGTAGTGCACACTTATAATGGCGTCACTGCACTCACAAAGTCCAGGAAAATGGGCCTGGATGATGGGGGGTGCACCTCTGCTGGTGCAAGGGTCCACTCACACACAGTAACTTTTCACCTAGCCTTCAGGGTCTGAAGGTTAGACATATAGGTGACTTAATAATTTACCTGGTGCAGTGAAAATGGCTGTGAAATAGTGCTTACATTATTTCACTAAGGCTGCTATGGCAGTCCTGAAAAAGTGTTTGTATGAGCTCCTTATGGGTGGCAAAAGAAATGCTGCAGCCCATAAGGATCTCCTGGAACCCCAATGCTCTGGGTACCTAGGTACCATATACTAGGGACTGATAAGGGGGGTCCCGTATGTCAATTTGGAGTGGGATATTGGGTTACCAGTATGCAAGTACACATTTGGAATCAGAGAGAGCATAAACACTGGAGTTTTTATTAGCAGGACTCCAGTGACACTGTCAAGCATACTGACAAAACAGTAAAACATACTGACATGTAGGCTACAAACTATGAGCACTGGGGTCCTGACTAGCAGGATCCAAGTGACACAGTAAAAACACACTGAGAAACACTGACAAACAGGCAAAAGTGGGGGTAACCATGCTAGAAAGAGCCTACTTTTTCACACCTGTGCTTCCTGGTCATGATTTGACTTGTCATTCCCATGCACTTCTGCTCCTAGTCATGTGGATCTTGGGTCTCCTGTTTCACAGGATCCCAGTCCTACACCTTTTCATCCTCCTCACCCTAATTTTCCCCATCAGTCCGCGTGGTGCAGGTCCCCTGGTTTATTTAGTTCCCTCATTTGCCTGTTTCTAATCCTTCTGATTCTGGTCATCTTGGTCCATGTATTCCTGGTCTTAGTTTTGGTACTCCTTTGTCTGGCCCTCATGTAACTGGTTCTAGGTCCCCCTTCCCTATCCTACTCTTACTAGTCCTTCTGGTTTCCTGGTTTGCCTATTCTACCTTATTTTTGCCCATGTGACCATTGGCCCCTCAATCATGGTCCCCCGAGTAATTGTCCTCTTGAGTTTGGTCTTCCTCTTCCCTCTGGCACTTGTCCTCCTAGTTCCTATGTTGTGGGTCACCCTGATTCATGTAATTCTTGGGAGCCTAGTTTAAATTCTCCCTGAGTCTTATACTCCTGGACCTACTGATTCTAGACCCACTTACTTAAACTTTCTTACCATTTAGAATGCCCTGGTCAGTCTAATTTAGGCATCTGGGTCCTTCTAGGTCTGGTCCTTTCTGGTTGTGGTCTTCCTGGTCTTTTTGCTTCTGGTCCCTTGGTCCTCCTTGATTTGAATGTCTGTGGTCCTTGCCATCCTGTCTCTGATCCTTCTCTCCATTGGTCTCCTGATACTGGTCTTCTTTGCTTTCTCTACTTGAGCTGCCACTCCTGGCCCTAGATATCCTTATCCCTCTGGTCCTAGTCAGTGTGCACAGGCCTTCATATCCTTTCTTGTCATTATGGTCCAGGACCATTTTCCCTTCTACTTCTGGTCCTTCTGTTCCTTCAGGTCTTTGTCCACTTGGTCCAAATCAGCCTCTTATGCATCCTCTTGGCTCTCCTAATTCTTCTCACACTGATCGCAGTATCCCAAGTGCTGTTTTTCATGTCTCTGTTTCTCATCATCTGTCTTCCTGGTCCCCTCTACCATTAGGACCTTGGTCCTCATAGATATAGCTTTCCTGGGCCTGGTTATTCCTGTCCTAGGCCTTGTGGCTCTGACTTGTCCTAGTCCTCCTAGTGGACCACCTCTTGGGCCATAGTCTCCTACATTTTATCCTCCTACTCCTGCTTCCTTTCCCGGCACCCCCTCTACAATAAGTTTAGTCAGGTAGAGACTCCAAGCCTATCTATTTTTGGCTTCTAGATTTCTTTTGCTAAGACAGCATTGTCAAGTACAAATATGAGTACTCACTAGAGACAGGATCTTGTCAACTTAAAACAGTGCTTAACAGGCTACAATACAAAACTACCATTTCCAATAGGGATTGTGCAGGTGACTAAAATGTCATTGTGAGGGAAGGAGCCGTTTACGGCATGGGACCAATAAGCATCAAGCCCTAAAGCTATTCTTCTGAGTGAATTGTATGAAAAAGTGTGTTTATTCATAGGCAGAGTGAATTTCTCCTATGAATTGCCCCACTTTGGTTTTCCAACTGAAAACCCATCTGCCACCTTGGTGGTCTGCACGCCAGTCCCGCTGACTCCACAAAGGAATCCCATGTGCCATCAATGGCACCATAGGAAAAAGTGGCTTATGACGAGGCTTCAGTCATAATTACCATCAAGTAGATTTGGATCTGCCTTACTGCCAAGGTAAAAGTGACGGTCCGACCTCCTAGTCTGAGTTGGAAGATTTGGGGGCTGGAAGTGGTGAAATCCCACCTTTATTCCCCATTCCACACCTGTTTTCGACGGAACACAACTGGACTACATCCTCCATCATGGTTGCGACAGGACCATGGAGAAAACATGATACCTCTGTCAACGGGCACAAAGGTAGGGGGTCAATGCACATGAGCATGGGACCACTGAAGACATACTTATCATAGTAATCTTTTTAAATTGTGACATGCATGTCTTGAGGACACAAATGGGTCAGACACAGGTGGGGACACACTGGTACACAACACATACTGCACCCAGACACAACAGTCACTGTGGTCTCAGTATGCATTGGCAAATTAATGCTGGCACCACAATGACAGTACATTCACACCTGTCAACTGTGTCCATGTGTGCACATTGCCGGCGACCTGTCATGCTGGGCTGTGAGTTGTGTGTGTGATTTAGTACGTGTATGTGTGTGTGCAATGCGATTGGCTCGGAGAGGTGGCTGGAGCTGGAGTGGGTGATGGAGTGGGTGATGTGATTGTGTTAGTATGTGTGTGTAACTTGCATATGGCATTGATGTTGTTGCATATGTTGTGTTGTGTGTTGTGTTGCTCTATCCAACATTCAGGTGAGTGGTGTTGTGTGGCGGTCGTTTCCACGATGTGTATAGTTGTGTTTGTGCTTATTTGTGTAGATGAGTGGGTAGTTGTGTTGGTTGTTGTGGTTGTGTCGTGTGCGAGTGCAGTGTAAATGTTATGTGTATGTTGTGTCATGGATGTTCGTCAATGTGTGTTTGTGGCATGTCCGTGCACTGGCAATGGATACGGTTGTGTATGTTGTATGTTATGTCATGTGTGATGCAGGGGGACACATGTGGCAAAGGTAAAATGTGTGTGTAAGTGAGACTCATCTCTGTTTCAAAGCCACTTCCATTGTCTTCTGTCGATTGAGTCCTGTGATGCGCTCCCTCCGTCAGCGAACCACCACCAGTATACCGCCTGCAGGTCTGTAACATCTAAAAATGCCAGATGGCAGACCGTCAACTTCTCAGTCTTCTTAGGGTCAGCACTGAGGCAGCTTGGGTGTGAGACCACCAAGTTCTAAATCAGGCCCTTATTGCCCTGTCCTGAAGTTAAAAAGGGATACATTGCTCCCCTAGGCCCTGGAGCAAAAATCAAAATAATAAGCTTTTTTTTCTGCGATCCTGCAAGACTCCAGCAGAGTCACATAAAAAAATGGCTGCTTGGGGTTGCATTATTTAATTGAAGGGATGGGAGTGCATGCACCCTCTTCCATGAGCCGTATTCAGCCCCGGAGAACCCACCCACTGGAGCCCATTTCAGTAATAATGGAAGAGGCCCGAAACCCGAGCAATATTTGGCCCCAAGGTACCATACCCCCTGTGGGTTGATTAACCCCTTCGCTGCCAGGCCTTTTCCCCCTCCTGTGCCAGGCCTTTTTTTGCCTATTTGGGGCAGTTCGCGCTTAGGCCCTCATAACTTTTTGTCCACATAAGCTAACCAAGCCAAATTTGCGTCCTTTTTTTCCAACATCCTAGGGATTCTAGAGGTACCCAGACTTTGTGGGTTCCCTTGAAGGAGGCCAAGAAATTGGCCAAAATACAGTGAAAATTTCATTTTTTTCAAAAAAATTGGAAAAAGTGGCTGCAGAAGAAGGCTTGTGGATTTCCCCCTGAAAATGGCATCAACAAAGGGTTTCCAGTGCTAAACTCAGCAGCTTCCTAGCTTTCAGGAACAGGCAGACTTGAATCAGAAAACCCAATTTTTCAACACAATTCTGGCATTTTACTGGGGCATACCCCATTTTTGCAATTTTTTGTGCTTTCAGCCTCCTTCCAGTCAGTGACAGGAATGGGCATGAAACCAATGCTGGATCCCAGACACCTAACCATTTCTGAAAAGTAGACAAAATTCTGAATTCAGCAAGGGGTCATTTGTGTAGATCCTACAAGGGTTTCCTACAGAAAATAACAGCTGAAAAAGAAAAATATTGAAATTG
Organism: Pleurodeles waltl; assembly: GCF_031143425.1. Classification (NCBI taxonomy): domain Eukaryota; kingdom Metazoa; phylum Chordata; class Amphibia; order Caudata; family Salamandridae; genus Pleurodeles; species Pleurodeles waltl. Next base: position 879,347,514 of record NC_090436.1, read on the forward strand.
AGGTGAAAAAAACATAAATTTTTCTCTACGTTTTACTCTGTAACTTTTCCCTGCAATGTCAGATTATGGAAAGCAATATACTGTTACGTCTGCTGGACTCCTCTGGTTGCGGGGATATATAGGGCTTCTAGGTTCATCAAGAACCCGAGGAACCCAGAGCCAATAAATGAGCTGCACCCTGCAGTGCGTTTTCATTCTATACCGGGTATACAGCAATTCATTTGCTGAAATATAAAGAGTAAAAAATTGCTATCAAGAAAACCTTTGCATTTCCAAAAAGGGCACAAGATAAGGTGCTGAGGAGCAGTGGTTATTTGCACATCTCTGAATTCCGGGGTGACCATACTAGCATGTGAATTATAGGGAATTTCTCAAATAGATGTCTTTTTTACACACTCTCCTATATTTGGAAGGAAAAAATGTAGAGAAAGACAAGGGGCAATAGCACTTGTTTTGCTAATCTATGTTCCCCCAAGTCTCCCGATAAAAATGATACCTCACTTGTGTGGGTAGGCCTAGCGCCCGCGACAGGAAACGCCCCAAAACGCAACGTGGACACATCCCATTTTTTTAAAAGAAAACAGAGGTGTTTTTTGCGAAGTGTCTACCTGTAGATTTTGGCCTCTAGCTCAGCCGGCACCTAGGGAAACCTACCAAACCTGTGCATTTCTGAAAACTAGAGACCTAGGGGAATCCAAGGAGGGGTGACTTGCGGGGCTCGGACCAGGTTCTGTTACCCAGAATCCTTTGCAAACCTCAAAATTTGGCTAAAAAAACACATGTTCCTCACATTTCTGTGGCAGAAAGTTCTGGAATCTGAGAGGAGCCACAAATTTCCTTCCACTCAGCGTTCCCCCAAGTCTCCCGATAAAAATGATACCTCACTTGTGTGGGTAGGCCTAGCGCCCGCGACAGGAAACACCCCAAAGCGCAACGTGGACACATCCAAAATTTTGAAAGAAAACAGAGGTGTTTTTTGCGAAGTGCCTACCTATAGATTTTGGCCTCTAGCTCAGCCGGCACCTAGGGAAACCTACCAAACCTGTGCATTTCTGAAAACTAGAGACCTAGGGGAATCCAAGGAGGGGTGACTTGCGGGGCTCAGACCAGGTTCTGTTACCCAGAATCCTTTGCAAACCTCAAAATTTGGCTAAAAAAACACATGTTCCTCACATTTCTGTGGCAGAAAGTTCTGGAATCTGAGAGGAGCCACAAATTTCCTTCCACCCAGCGTTCCCCCAAGTCTCCCGATAAAAATGATACCTCACTTGTGTTGGTAGGCCTAGCGCCGGAGACAGGAAACACCCCAAAGCGCAACGTGGACACATCAAACATTTTGGAAGAAAACAGAGGTGTTTTTTGCGAAGTGCCTACCTGTAGATTTTGGCCTCTAGCTCAGCCGGCACCTAAGGAAACCTACCAAACCTGTGCATTTCTGAAAACTAGAGACCTAGGGGAATCCAAGGAGGGGTGACTTGCGGGGCTCGGACCAGGTTCTGTTATCCAGAATCCTTTGCAAACCTCAAAATTTGGCTAAAAAAACACATGTTCCTCACATTTCTGTGGCAGAAAGTTCTGGAATCTGAGAGGAGCCACAAATTTCCTTCCACTCAGCATTCCCCCAAGTCTCCCGATAAAAATGATACCTCACTTGCGTGGGTAGGCCTAGCGCCCGCGACAGGAAACACCCCAAAGTGCAACGTGGATACATCCAAATTTTTTGAAGAAAACAGAGGTGTTTTTTGCGAAGTGCCTACCTGTAGATTTTGGCCTCTAGCTCAGCCGGCACCTAGGGAAACCTACCAAACCTGTGCATTTCTGAAAACTAGAGACCTAAGGGAATCCAAGATGGGGTGACTTGCGGGGCTCGGACCAGGTTCTGTTACCCACAATCCTTTGCAAACCTCAAAATTTGGCTAAAAAAACACATGTTCCTCACATTTCTGTGGCAGAAAGTTCTGGAATCTGAGAGGAGCCACAAATTTCCTTCCACCCAGCGTTCCCCCAAGTCTCCCGATAAAAATGATACCTCACTTGCGTGGGTAGGCCTAGCGCCCGCGACAGGAAACACCCCAAAGCGCAACGTGGACACATCAAAAGTTTTGGAAGAAAACAGAGGTGTTTTTTGCGAAGTGCCTACCTGTAGATTTTGGCCTCTAGCTCAGCCGGCACCTAGGGAAACCTACCAAACCTGTGCATTTCTGAAAACTAGAGACCTAGGGGAATCCAAGATGGGGTGACTTGCGGGGCTCGGACCAGGTTCTGTTACCCAGAATCCTTTGCAAACCTCAAAATTTGGCTAAAAAAACACATGTTCCTCATATTTCTGTGGCAGAAAGTTCTGGATTCTGGGAGGAGCTACGAATTTCCTGCCACCCAGCGTTCCCCCAAGTCTCCCGATAAAAATGATACCTCACTTGTGTGGGTAGGCCTAGCGCCCGCGACAGGAAACACCCCAAAGCGCAACGTGGACACATCCAAAATTTTGGAAGAAAACAGAGGTGTTTTTTGCGAAGTGCCTACCTGTAGATTTTGGCCTCTAGCTCAGCCGGCACCTAGGGAAACCTACCAAACCTGTGCATTTCTGAAAACTAGAGACCTAGGGGAATCCAAGGAGGGGTGACTTGCGGGGCTCGGACCAGGTTCTGTTACCCAGAATCCTTTGCAAACCTCAAAATTTGGCTAAAAAAACACATGTTCCTCACATTTCTGTGGCAGAAAGTTCTGGAATCTGAGAGGAGCCACAAATTTCCTTCCACCCAGCGTTCCCCCAAGTCTCCCGATAAAAATGATACCTCACTTGCGTGGGTAGGCCTAGCGCCCGCGACAGGAAACACCCCAAAGCGCAACGTGGACACATCAAAAATTTTGGAAGAAAACAGAGGTGTTTTTTGCGAAGTGCCTACCTGTAGATTTTGGCCTCTAGCTCAGCCGGCACCTAGGGAAACCTACCAAACCTGTGAATTTCTGAAAACTAGAGACCTAGGGGAATCCAAGGAGGGGTGACTTGCGGGGCTCGGACCAGGTTCTGTTACCCAGAATCCTTTGCAAACCTCAAAATTTGGCTAAAAAAACACATGTTCCTCACATTTCTGTGGCAGAAAGTTCTGGAATCTGAGAGGAGCCACAAATTTCAAGCAAGCAATCCGGCTTTTGAAACCCTCGGAGGGACTTCAAAGGGAAGGAAATACTTTTCCTTCCCTTTGTAGCCCCTCCGGACCTCCCAAGTGATTGAAAAAGAAATTCTTTTGCATTTCTTTTTCATTCGCGCTGGAAGCAGAGCTTCCAGCGTGACTAGGGAGGCCCCTGTGACAAATCAGCGCGCACTCGCGTGCTGACGTCACAAGGGGGGGGGGGGTCGGGGGTGGAAGGGGAAGGTCTTCCCCTTCCCTCCCGACTTGGGGGGGGAAGGGGGGTGCACGGGGGCGCGCTAGCGCGCCCCCAAGTTCCCCTGTGCCATGGACGAGATGATCTCGTCCAAGGCACAGGGGAACTGTAGCCTTGGACGAGATCATCTCGTCCAAGGCACAGAACCGGTTAATTAAATATGGGGAGAAGGCATGCAGCCTCCTTCCCAAGCCATTAGAAGGCCTTGGGGGCACTAACCCCAGGGCTGTTTGTTTTTGAAAAAGGGAAGAGGGCATTTTGCCCCCTCCCTGAGCTCTTATTGGCCCCAGGGACCCCCTCCCAACTCACTTGCTGTCTTGACAAGCGCACCTTGACTGGGGGTGAATATTGGATTTGTTCTGCATTCCGTCCATCATCTGTTGTTTTTGTGTTTGTCACCCCAAGTGGGAAGGGTATGCCCAGACGTGGGTCCCGTGCTTGCAATGCCACCAGATTCAAGCTAGCCTTGCTGATGAAGGGTGATACCCTGAAACCGGTCCTAGGATGCTTGTTTCTGGTCCAGAGAAGAACTGGCCTTCCAGTTTGGGCTGGACTGTTCCCATGGGAAACAGGGTCAAGACTGATTTGCATATGGCTGGGTCCAAACTGGAATGGTATGGCAAGCAAAAAAACTGATGTAATAAATCCAGATCTGTGACTGGGGGTGAATGTTTGATTTGTTCTGCATTCCGTCCATCATCTATTGTTTTTGCATACCTCGAGGCCAAAGCAGTTTGCACGCCATCACCGGCGAGGTTAGGGAAACTTGTGTTTGCTCCCACCTAGCCGAAGTATTTTTAAAACTCCCTCCAAAAAGGAGCAAACACAAAGGCCCTCATTATAACTTTGGCGGTAAATGCAGCTTACTGCCGCAGTTACGGCCGCCAACATACTGCTGCGGTGGCGAATATCCGTTCGCCAAATTATGACACACACACCGAACTGACAGAATACTGCCACCACACACACAAATCAGCCACCCAAAGGTCAGTGTTAAAGTGTTGGTACGAACACCCATACTGTTACGCCAACAAAACAACTCCCACAACATTAGGACCCACGAATCACCATGGCGGACATTCAATGGTGGTAAACCGTTGGCAGTACGTACTGGCACACTCAGAATGGCCACCCAAATAAAAAAACAACACTAAATGGGCCTATATGAAAATCCACACCCACGCACCTATCACACTATAAAACACCCACCCACATTACACACAACCCTTTACGAATACCAATAATCACCAGAAGACTAACATGAAGACCACTGGGACAACCACACACACACACACACCAAAAACTCCCATCCATCCGTCATGCACCCCACATCCCACAACCCACCACATCACTTAACACCCTCTGCACAACACACACCACACACTACCCTTGTCCCCACTAAGGCACCCCCGTTTCATTGATGAGGATTTGCGGGTCACGGTGGAGGAAATAGTCAGGGTAGAGCCACAGCTGTTTGGAGCACAGGTACAGAAAATATCCATTGCCAGGAAGATGGAGCTATGACGGAGAATTGTGGACAGGGTGAATGCCGTGGGACAGCATCCAAGAACAAGGGATGACACCAGGAAGAGGTGGAACGACCTGCGAGGAAAGGTACGTTCCATGGCAGCAAGGCACCAGCTCGCTATCCAGAGGACTGGTAGTGGGCCCCCACCTCCTCCCCCACAGCTCACAGCATGGGAGGAGCAAGTCTTGGCAATCCTGCATCCTGAGGGACTTACTGGAATAGCCAGAGGACTGGACACTGGTGAGTCAATATTTACTACTCATCACCCCCCATACCTGCATGTCATCACACACCCTCACCCTAACACCCATCACTCCACTACATCCCACACACAGCATATACACATCTGACTAACCCCAATGCCAAGCCCTGCATGCTATACCAATGCATCGACAGCCCTCCCAGCCCTGCATGTACACCCATCACCAAAGCATGCACAGCATGGAGAACTAACAATCCTACAATACACCACCACACACAAAGAAAGGTGGCAGGGCAACAGCAACAATAGAGGGGAAGCTAGGGATGTTCAATATGTCACAGACATAAAGTATACACCACTGACATCCCCACAGGTGCCCCAGCCAATCTCAGTGGGGAGGAGGTGCCACAACTATCCTGTCCCCCAACAGAATACACCCCCAGTGATGACAGTAACTCTGGACTTCAGGATCTGGATAAACTAACTGGCCCATCAGGGACCATTGGTCACTTGGCCACTCCAGCCCAATCCCAGTCCACCACAGAGCCTCCCTCATCAATATTCAATACCACAGCACCCACCCAACGTCCCCACACCTCTGTACCCAGGACACGTCAATCAGCAGTGTCCCCACCTGTACAGGGACCCCAGTCCACACCTCACCCCCAAGACAATCAGGGACCTTGGGTCAGTGGGCACACCATTCAGGGGATAGAGGCACAGGTGAACAGGGACACTGGGAGGGCCGCTGTGCACCAGGGGGAGGACAGGCCCAGGGAACCGACTCTCCAGGAGGCACTCACTAATGTCTTGGGTGCTTACCAACAATCCCAGGACAAGTTGGGCCAGATCCTTACCAACATACAGGAGAACAAGCGGCTGCAGTAGGTACACCATCAGGAGACCAGGGAGGCTTTGCAGACCCTCAACACCACCATGGTCTCCATAGCAGGGGTGCTGGCAGATATGGCCAACATCATGAGGGAAAGGATAGCACACCAGCGGGCCTCTACCACTCACCAGTCTACTGACCATCCCACCACTTCCACTGCATCTAGTGGGCAGGAGACTCTGCCACAGGACCCATAGCCACTGTTAGAAATGGGGTTTCTGGTTGGCTAGGGTATGCACCTCAGCCAGGCAGAACTTACCCACTCTAGTCAGGGCAAGGGAGTTACACGTCCAAGATAACCCCTGCTCACCCCCTTGGTAGCTTGGCACGAGCAGTCAGGCTTAACCCGGAGGCAATGCGTAAAGCGTTTGCACAACACACACATACATGTGACGCAATATCCCCACCACAAAGGAAACACAACACCAGATTATATGAAAATACACTGTATTGTACACAACGTAATTATTAGACCAACATCACATAACAGTACTATCCTGCTACCTTAGCAGTTGTCAGAACGTTGCACATTAGTTACTCTGCAAACTAGCAGTAGTCACACATAACACACAGGTTACTCAGTATTCTGCAACATAAGCAGTAGTCAGGAAACACGTAATTACATTAGAACACTTGTCATAAGAATATCATAAAACGCCCATAGTAGGAACATTAGAAAATCTATGGCAAGTTAAGCAAACATATTAGCAAGTCATGCCCATAAAAGGAACATGTGCACCCATATGTCAAAGCATCAGGGAACAGGTAGGCAATACATCATAATCAATAAAGTCTGTAGAAAGAACTTTAAATTATCAGCATATTGGTCCATGTTAGACAGTACCTGTTTTGATGAAGCAGGCACCCTCCGTGCCTGAAGAAAAAGAAGAAAGGGGGCCCCAGCGCTCCTCTGCGCAAAATGGGGGCCCCTGACAATGTGGGGAGCGAGGAGGGTAGCACACACCTCCCCTTAACGAAAAACGGGCCCCTCGGGGGACCGTAAACGCTGGGGGCCCCCCCAGGCCTCCAAAGGCCCTCTTGAGGGGGGCGCCCCGGTCAGGGAAACCTTTGAGGTGGGGAGGGGGGCGCCATGCACCCCCTCCGGTTGAAAAACGGGCCCCTCCAGGGACCCGCAAACCTCTGGGGTCTCCCGGGGCCTCCGTCGGCCCCTTTACCAAGGGAGACCCCTTTATTGAAAAGCTGGCCCTCGCAGGGGCCCCGAGGGACCTGGGGGTGCAGAGAGCCTCCGATGAGGCTGCTGCCCGTTCCCCCTGGCCACCGAAGCCTTCCGAGGCTTCTCCCGGCGGGAGAGAGGCGTCCTCCTCTCCTCCCGCCGCCTCTATGGCTCTCCGGCCCAAGGCAGGGCCTTCCGGTGCCCCGGGGGGACTCCCAAGAGTAGTCCTCGCCCCGGGGGCACCAACAGGAGCACGCTTGCTCCTTATAATAAAACGGAGGTTCCTTCGTGCCCTGGGGGCACAGTGCTGATCGGACCTCGCACTCAGGGCTATTTTCCGAACCCGGCTGCGGCGGTGATTTTCATCGAGCGCTTTTCACAGCGCGACGACAATTAGGCGGCCTGGGCTGCGGCGGTGATTCTACACCACAACAAAAGCGCTGGGGAGGGCGCAAAAGGTCTTCCCTTAAGCCTGGGTTGCGGCGGTGATTTTGCCCAGCAACAAAAGCGCTTTAGGGAGGCGCCAACGTCCTCTTTTACGCCCGGGTTGCGGCGGTGATCTTCTGCAGCATTTATCCACCAGAGCGCTTTTCCCCCAAGCGCTAAGGCAATATCATTGGAAGATCGGTGCAGGGGTCAGGGGCCACAGCACCCTGCCCCTGGGAACAATAAGCAAGGAGAAGGTACAGGGCTGGTGGGCCCAGCTACAGGCCAGCACAAGGGGTGCAGATGGTGGCAGTTCCTCCTAGGGACCAGGCAGGTCACAGGTCAGCACAGCAGCAGCAGTCCATGGCGGTTTCCTGGTGAGTCCATTCATCAGCGTCCTGTGTCCAGTTTCAAGTTCCAAGAATGTTCAAATTGTGGGGAAAATTCCCCTGTACTTATAGTCCATTTTTACAGTGTTTTACAATGCCAGGGAGAGGAGGTTCCAGCCAGTTACAACTGGTTCTGGGAGTGCCCCCTCTCTCCTTTCAGCACAGGCTCCAAACATCAGTGGGGGGTTAACGACCCTATTGTGTGAGGCCAGGGCACAGCCTTTACAAATGTAGGTGTGCCCCGCCTCTCCCTTCTCTCAGCCCAGGAAGACTATTCAGTATGCAGATGCACCTCGGTGACACCTCCACCCTCCCTGTGTACAGGCTGTCTGAAAAGTATGCACAAAGCCCCAACTGTCACTCTGCCCAGACGTGGATTGGAGTCAAGCTGCAAAACACCAGAATCATAAGCACAGATAAATGCGCACTTTCTAGAAGTGGCATTTCTGTGATAGTAATAAAAAATACACCCACACCAGTAAGCAGTATTTATTATCACCATCACAACCATACCAAACACGCCTACGCTACCCCTCATAAATCAGACAATACCCTTTACACATAAGGCAGGGCATTTCTAATGCAATCCTATGAGAAGGCAGCACTCACAGCAGTGAGACACCAAGTTAGGCTGTTTGTCACTACCAGGACAGGCCATGCAATATGGCACATGTCCTGCCTTTCTACATACATGGCACCCTGCCCATAGGGCTAGCTAGGGCGTACTTTAGGGGTGACTTACATGTAGTAAAAGGGGAGTTCTGGGCCTGGCAAGTAAATTTAGATGCCAGGTCCCTGTGGCAGAAAACTTCGCACACAGGCCCTGCGCTAGCAGGCCTGAGACAGGTTTGAAAGTCTACTTCAGTGGGTGGCGCAAGCAGCGCTGCAGGCCCACTAGTAGTATTTAATTTACAGACCAGTACCATGAACTTTCCTCAACCATCACCCCATTCCATTGCACTTTTCCGTCAATTATTTGCACTACAATAAACACCTTTGAACACAACTTGAGTTTTATGTGATGAAAATGTGCATATATGGAAATAGTCACATCATGTGCAAATGATCTGAACACTGTGATAGCATACATTTAATGGCCTGCACCTGGCTGTAGTCATCACATCTGTTCACAGTTGTTACATTACCAACATCTGCAAAATGAGAAGCCATAGGTGACAGTAAGTAGATATGCAAAGTAAGTGAATGCCATCCTGCTACAGCCACACAGAAAACATCAATAATCAGAGGAATGGTCAGTTCCACTGTCTCACCTGTGTGTCATTGGAAGTATTGACGTATAACTGATGTTCTGTTGTCCAGATCCTCATCCTCTGCCTCCTCATCCTCATTGTCCTCAGGGTCCACTGCTGCCACAGGCCCAGGGAACCGACTCTCCAGGAGGCAATCACTAATGTCTTGGGTGCGTACCAACAATCCCAGGACAAGTTGGGCCAGATCCTTATCAACATACAGGAGAACAAGTGGCTGCAGTAGGTACACCATCAGGAGATCAGGGAGGCTTTGCAGACCCTCAGCACCACCATGGTCTCCATAACAGGGGTGCTGGCAGATATGGCCAACATCATGAGGGAAAGGATAGCACACCAGCGGGCCTCTACCACTCACCAGTCTACTGACCATCCCACCACTTCCACTGCATCTAGTGGGCAGGAGACTCTGCCACAGGACCCATAGCCCATAGAGTGTATTTCCACTCTCCTCCTCCTGCAAATAAGGCACATGTCGTCTGAGGGCCAGGTTGTGCAACATGCATCATGCCACTACTATCTGGTAGACATTCTCGGTTGAGTAGCTCAGGGATCCACCTGTTAGATGGAGGCATCTGAACCTGCCCTTCAGTAGGCCGAAGGTCCTTTGAATAATCCTCTTGGTTCGCCCACGTGTGTCATTATAACGATTCTCAGCCCCTGTCCTGGCATTCCTCACAGAGGTCAGGAGCCACAATACGTTTGGGTAGCCAGAGTCATCTGCCAATATTGAGGGACAAACATTAGCCTTACACAATGGTATGGGGTTAACACCAGAAGGCATACACTGACATACATTGAGTGGGGAGTCAGGCTCACCAATTAGCCACACCCTGTGCCTCTATAGTTGTGCCATCACATTTGGGATGCTGCTCTTCCTCAGGGTGAAGGCGTCAAGCACCGACCCAGGATACTTGGCAGTGACGTGGGAGATTTACTGGTCAGCTAGCACATCATTTGCACATTGAGTGAGTGGAAACTCTTCAAATTCCTGAACACCTGTTCATTCTAGCGGAGTGGGGGGGACAAATGCAACATGTGTGCCATTAATCGCCCCAATAATATTGGGTATATGTCCAATTGCATAGAATCCTGCCTTCACAGTGGCCAAATCTACCACCTGGGGGAAAGCAATGTAGCTGCACATGTGTTTCACAAGGGCAGACAAAACCCTTGCCAGAACGATTGAGAACATTGGCTGTGACATTTCTGTTTCCAAGTCCACTGTCACTTGGAAAGAACCAGTTGCCAGGAAACGGAGCACTGATACAACCTGCACAAGATGAGGGATCCCAGTGGGATGACAGACAGCTGATATCAGATATGGCTCCAATTGAGCACACAGCTCTGTGAAAGTGGCCCTGTCTAGTCTATAGGTGAATATTATGTGCCTGTTCTCCATTGTAGCCAAGTCCACAAGGGGTCTGTATACGGGGTCTTGATCCTCCTCTGATTCCTCCACAGTGGTAGGTCTAAGGGACACAAGAGTGAATAGGGTGTCACAATTTGAACAATGGAACCACCACCTCAGTGTACATAGAGCAGTAATGTGATGGGAAAATGGGAATGACAATGTATGTGCAAATTATAGAAATGACACAATTCTCGATTATCTGAATGTTGTCCACCACCATAAAATGGCGACTGCCTGTCCTGTATGTAGGGACAGGTGGAAGTGAGGTAACTCCGCCTGCGTTGGGCGTCATGGTGGAAGGCAGTCTTGCACCACTGTGCTATTCCTCATTGGCTAATAAGGGGCTTCTTTGAGTACAGTGGCCAATGGGGATCATCGGCGGCAGAGACGGAGTACACCGCCAAGGATGTGACTGACATTTTCTGTCTATAACCTCACTTGATTCTTGACTTTCTACAGGGTAACACCTACACTGCATGTGCTGCTGTGACCTGTGTCTTGATCCTGCTGTGGCCTGTGTGACAGGGGAAAGAGCCCCTGCCTTCACAACAGAGGAGTTGGAGCGCTTGGTGGATGGGGTCCTAACCCAGTATGGACAGCTTTTTGGGCCTCCAGACCAACAGGTGAGTACATCTTGGGCATGATGCATGTGACAAGGTTGCATGGAGATGTGTGTGCAAGCATCATGTCATTTGGGGGGTGGTATGGCTTGTGGAAGTGTACATGGAGGGCAGGGTGATGTGTGTGCCAATGGAGATGGAAATGGGATTTGTGGGCCATATGTGTGACAGGCTGGAATGTATGTGTCATGGTGTCCTCTTGTCTTTGTTTCCTCTCCAGGTCAGCGCCCATCAGGAGAAGGGATTTTGGCTTGTCATCGCCAAAGACATGTGAACCATGGGGGTCTACAGCAGGGGGAGCACCTGCTGTAGGAAAATGTGGGAGGACCTGAGACACTGGGCCCGAAAGACCACGGGGCCCAGCTGAGGATGGCCTCACGACCAGGGAGGGGTGCACGTCAGAACATGACCCCCCTGATGCCCTGCATACTGGCAGTGCCCTACTCAGAGCTAGATGGGCGCCTGAGGGCATCATAGCAGCCACAAGGGGGTGAGTACAGTGGGTGTTACAACAATAATTGGTAGGTGGCATGGGGTCTAGGTAGTGGGAGTGAGTTAGTGGGTGTCCCTTAATGGCAGGTCAGACATCGCAGCGTGAATCAGCTCAAGGGTAATGTTGTATTGCTAAATCTGGTAACCAAGCTAGGTTGCATTTCGTGTCAGACAGGGCTTAGTGATGCCCAGGAGGAGTGCAGTTGGCAGGGGTTGGCTCACATCTTGCTGTAGTACCTAGCCAATGTAATGTCAGTGTGATGCATGATGCTCAATCCTGATCCCTGTGTGTGACGGCAATGTGTATGCCATCTCTGGTGTTGATGCTGTAATTGACCCAGTGCTCCCTCTCTCCCCCACCACTTTTTTCTTCTGTCATCCTGTCCATGTGTGCATTAGCATCATCTGGTGGAGGAGCAGGGGCACCGGCGACAGAGGTAACTGCATCCCACAGGACCCAGGAGACAGAGTCCATCGAGGCCAAGGGGACCAGTGGGACGGAGGGCAAGGGGAGCACCACGGCAGAGACAGGAGGTAACAATACTGACTCACATTCCTCCTCTGAAGGAAGCTCCCTGGTGGTGGCGGACACCTCTGGGATCACCCCAGCTACAGGTACAGCCGCCACCCTCTGTACCAGCACTGCCCTCCCAGTAGCCCCTTAGCGAGTTGCCCGTGCCCGCTCACCCAGTAGGGTGGGCATCTCCTTCGCCCCAGGCACCTCAGGCCCTGCCCCAGTGAGCCATACTGCCCTCAGTGAGGAGGCTATTGACCTCCTGAGATCCATCTCTGTAGGGCAGTCAACCGTTGTGAATGGTTGAATGCCATTCAGTGACTAGCATCCCAGATGCAGCAATGCATTCCTGGATGGCATTCACGGTGGATTGGTGGCCCAAAAGAGATTGTTCCAGGCTCTGGCCTCCTCTCTGATGGCGGCCATTGTCCCTGTTCCTACCGTCCCACCCTCTAACTACCACTTCACAGTCCCACTCTCCTCAACCCCAACCCATCCCATGCACGCAAACAGACAAGCATGCACACAAAACATCAAACAAGAGTGGCACAGACAAACTCAGGCAGCACACTTCAGGCTACAAGCTACAGACAGTTGCAGAGTTAAGCTCTAATTCTGCCTTTCAGGTTCCCCTGGGAAGACATCAACCCCCGTACCTGAGCAAAGGCCTGTGGTCTGCATTAACATCTGTAGCGAAGCAATCAGCAATCAGCATGCAGTCGTGGTTCCCTGCCTGGAATCTCCCTCTAACGGGTAAAGGAAAAGGAAGTGTTTGTATAATAACACAGCTGATGTTCGGAGAAAGTGTCCCTACATAAGGATGTGTATTTTCTACGAATGTTGGAGACTAAACTTCTACCACGTTTACCGGCAATGTACCAAGCTGCAGCCTTGAATGAAGCACAGAGTGATCAAGAATGTCTTGTTTGAGAACAGAGTGCTGGCTTAGGCAAAAACAGTTAGATAGATGAAAATAAAACAAGACCGTAAAAATGGTTATTGTAATAATAATAAATCGAAGCTGAATAAAATATATCTAGGTTAAAGTGCACAGCGGCCTAGTGTGTTAAAACAACGTGCATGGAGCTATAACTAAAATGGCTACACAACAACCCAACAGCCATCCACCTCACATAAGCACACTGCCCATGCACCTGTAGCCAAGCAGCAGACATACACCTCCAACAACCACTCCCTCAACCTCCACTCCCATCCCTCATTCTGCCACACCATCCCTAAGAAGATTTTCCTTGCCCAACGTGACCATTTCCCTCCCCCTCCACCCACTCATCCTGCCCATAAGAGCAGAATCACAATGACCCAGCCCAGCACCTCAGCCAAACAGTCCACGGGGACAGTGGAGGCACCCAAGAGAGGGAAGGATCCCACTCCACCACCTAAGAGAGGGAAGGATCACCCAAGAAAGGGAAGGTTCCCACAACACCAACTAAGAGAGGCAAGAGGCCCCCTCCAACAGCATTGGGCAAGAAGCCCTCACCTCCAGCTGGGACACAGCAGCCCTCACCTCCAACTGGGACACAGCAGCCTTCACCTCTCACAGCTGCCCCCACCTCTAGCTGGGACACAGCAGCCCTCACCTCCAACTGGGACACAGCAGCCCTCACCTCCAGCTGGGACACAGCAGCCCTCACCTCCAGCTAGGACACAGCAGCCCTTACCTCCAACCTCCAGCTGGGACACAGCAGCCCTTACCTCCAGCAGAGGGAATGTAGGCCACCCTCCAGGGACTGTTGTGCAAGGAGCCCCCTTCCAGAACCAGTAGGCAAGTTACCCACTTCACAGACTGTGACCTTGCACTCCCCAGCAAAGAGAAATGGGCCTGGAGCCCCCTCCAGAACCAGTGGGCATGTTCCCCACCTCAGGCTCTGTGACCTTGCACTCCCTAGCAATGTGAAATGGATATGGAGCCCCCTCCAGAACCAGTGGGCAAGTTCCCCACCTCAGAGACTGTAACCTTGTACCCCCCAGCAAAGAGATATGGGCCTGTAGCCCCCTCCATAACCAGTGGGCAAGTTCCCCACTTCAGGTGAGGTGCCCCCCACTCCCTTTCCCCCTGAGGTGCCTGGCCATTCCCAACATGATGCCCCTGCACAGTGTCAGGGAACAAGTTGGGCCTTGGACTGTGCCCTGTAAACATGCAGGCCTTTTGTACTTTGGACTGGCCATTGGCCCTTTCTGAACAGTGGCTCATATATCTCTTGTAACATGGACAATATGGTGTCTATTAGTTCTGGCTAAATGTTGTTCTTGCATTATTATGATGTGTGTCCTGTGAGACTGGTTTTCCTCTGCAGCTGGCTGGTATGGTGTGTGTGTGTGTGTCGTGTGTGTTGTGCGTGTGTGTGTGACACTCTCCTTTTCCTCCCTCCCTCCCTTGTGTGCTAGGTGGCTGTATTCACCATTGTTGTATTTGTCGACGTTGGTGTTCCAGATTGAGCATGGTGTAGATAAGCATCGGGAAGACTTGAAGTGCCATGGGGACGTTGGTCTTCTCTATGTCTCTGATGGTGAGTCTTTTGTCTTCTGTGCTCTGTTTCTGCCACGGTTTTGATGGCGTTGGTACCGCCCCGGAAATCCTAGTGGTTTGCTATGTCATAATATGGTGGGCGATACCTTGTCTTCCGCCTGGCTGTTGATGGCTGCCGCCGTGGTCAGTGGTGCTAACACCCTGGCTGTTGGTGTGGTACATTGGTTGTCTATGGGAGTTATCACCGCCATGGTCATAATTTGGCAGTAATTACCGCCAGCCTGTTGGCGGTATTATCGCCACTTTAACAGTCACCTCCTTTCTCATAATGACCACCAAAGTCTGCTTCTAGCTTGAGGGACCTTTAAAAATATTCCAGCCAGTTGGGAGCAGACTTCAGATCGGTTTTCCATGCCCACGCAGATTAAGATATTGCTCCCAGCTGGAGGGAGCAGCGTAAATAGCTGCTTCTTGCGGACCTGAGCAGTGCCAGCTCCCACAGCATAAGAGGAGCTAGCAGGGGCCCCAGGAGCCCAGAGGCTCCCCTCCACAGGTCCCAACATTGTATATGGTGGGTACCTTGAATGTACAACAGGGCACACACCTATATTAAACTCAGGCCCCAGGAGATGGGGTCCCCAGGGCCGAAATAAAACATGTCATGAGTGATGTAATATGTGAAGTCTTAACAGTGCATGACAAGAGTGCAAATTATTATTAGCTCTGCTTTTTCTGTGTTTTTTTTAGTTTAAAACATTAATATTGTATCTAACAAATTCACCTGACTATAAAGTTACTTTAACCTTTGTTTTTTTGGTGAAAACAAAATATATATTGAGAGATTTGTGGGCTTATTCACAACCACTGGTGCACCACTTTTCCCCATATAAAAAGTGATGCACGGGTGGCGAAAGGGGCTTGTAAATAAGCCCACGGATGTTTAGTCAAAAGTGTTGGAAATCCCACTCAGGCCTCAGGCAACAACCGCAATCCTTGTTAAGGTGAATCACAAAAGTCACTAAAATAACCTGTACTTAACCCTCTGGTAGCTTCACACAAAAGCAGTGAAGCTTAACCTAGAAGCAAAATGTAAAGTATTAATGCGGCACACAAAGAGAAATAAAGTGGAAATACAACCCAAAAAGCATTCCAAACCAATGAAAAAAAATAGAGTATATTTTTGATGAATAAAACGACACCAAACTGAATTACATCCAATCAGTAGAACCAGAGTTCTCAATTTTTGAAGCTTCTAGAGAAAATCGCACCAAAAAGCTCAGCGGTGATTATAGTGTCACACTGGACTGGCACAAAGTTATAAGTTCAACCACTCATGATGGAGCACGGGCCGGGTACAGGACTGAGTTTGCCACTGGGAATTGTACATTTTGTCCATCATGCTATGATGTGTGGTCTTGCATCAGTCTACGCTATGCTAGTTCCGGTGAAGTGGCCGGCCAGGAGCTGCGAGGTGCTGTGATGTGAGGTCCTTCATTGGATTGCATTACGCTGCATTGGTTCTGATGGAGCTGCCATTCAGGATCTGTGAGGTGTTGCGATGCAAAGTTCTGCATGGAGTTGTGTCATGATGAGTTTGTTCTGGTGAAACCTTTAGACCCGTATGTATACTTTTTGACGCAAACCTGCATGAACACAGTTAGCATCACTCCAGGGCACCAGGTGGACGCCAAATTTATGGAATGCTGCAAGCTGGTGCAAAGGGTGGGTTAGTGTAAAATAAAATATGACGTTAGCCGGGTGGGGGTGGCAGTATGGGAAAAGGGGGTTTTGAACCAAAAAATGACGTTAGTCTGGTTAGAGGCAAAAAAAATGCCTCTAACCAGACTAGCGTCATTTTCTGATGCCAAACCATCCATACCACATGACTCCTGTCTTAGAAAAGACAGGATTCATGCCCACCACCCCAATGGCAAGCACAGGTGACCAGTGTCCACTGGGCATGGCCTTTGCACCCTATTCCATGCATGGGCCCCAGGTTGGGCCCCGGATGACACTTTAATTTACTAAAAAAATAATCATCTATACTTACACTACTTTCCTGGGATGTGGTTACCCATCCTCCGGTGTCCCTCTGGTGTGGGTGGGGGTGTTCCTGGGGATTGAGGAGTGCACCTGTGGACCCATTCCATGGTGTTCAACCATAGAAATGGTCCCACAGGTCCCCTAACACCTGGTCTGACCCAGGCATTAAATAATGGTAAGAAGCAAGATTTGCACCATGATTTAGCCCCTCTTCCCACCCGTGCGTCATTTTAGCATGGGGGGATAAATGTGGAGGTATGGAGTTAGCACCATTTTTTTCGATGAGAACACCTACCTTGTATCTCATTGACACAAGGTAGGTGCACGTATCTAAAAAATGGTGCAGACTCCAATATTTTGATGTTAGACGGGTCTAACGTCAAAATATAAATATGGAGTTAGTCTGGGAGTATTACACTCTGACTCCAGCCAGGGATCCAGGACCGGGGGTGATCAGGATTTCAGGAGAGGCCAGCAGCAGGGCTCAGGCAGGTCCAGGCAGATCCAGTTAGTGCTGTATAGCTGGAGAGTTACAGGACAGGTCTAGGGAGAGCTTGTTATAACCCTGTAGCTCACAGGGGTGGCCGGCCATCTAGTCCTTGATGTCACTCTAGAGGTCCTGAGTTCACAAGAGTAGGTCTAGTCGTCTCCTCTGACAGCAGAGCAGCAGGGCAGTGCTTCTAACAGCAGAGCAACAGGACAGCAGGGCAGTCATTCTTCTGAGTCTTCTACAAACTTAGATGTGGTCTGAGAGTGCCACATTTGATCCCAAATGCCTGTGTGTGGTAGTCAATGCCTGGCCCAGTCCTAAACTAGCTCTTGTCCTTTGTGGGTTTGGCTCCCAACTGTCTAGGGGGAAAAAAGCAAAGGTAAGCCTAGTGTCAGTTTCCTTTGTATGTGCAGGAGGCAAAGCACTTTAAAGTGTAAGTGAGGCAGGGTACAACCCCACCCAAGTCACCCTGCCAGGGTGGCTCATCCTGCCCACAATGAGGCTTACTTTATCTCACTGTCTGGCATCAATACTCAAACCTAACAGCAGAGTCACCTGACACAGGCTACTGGCAGAAAGGCACAGTTGATTTTGACAGAAAAAAGCCAACATTCTGAAAGTGGCATGTTTATAATGTAACTTAAATTTGACTTTACCATTAAAGAAGATTTTAAATTACATTTCATTTGAGTGTAAACTGCATCTCTCTTTCAGCTCCTAATCTCAAATTAGCATTTATGAGTTGGGAAAAGGTAACCCAGTGTTATACGAGAGAAGAGATGGGCCTTACAGCAATAAAAAAATCCCTTTGGGGGGGTTTTCACTGCCAGGACATGTAAACCTTAAGTACACGTCTTTCCTTTTAAATATCATGCACCCCATATTAGGAACTTTTAGACCTGACCTTAGTGGGGATTCATAAATATTAAAAAGGAAGGTTTAAGCATGGCAAAAGGTTTATTTTACCAGGTGGTAATGGCAGTTTAAAACTGCAGTATAGGCTACAGTTGAAGGTCTGGGACATTCTTTAAAAGCTATTTTAGTGGGTGACAAAATGAGGCAGTGTTTTTGTCAGACACACTTAGGAAATGTGTTTTTCTTTGTAGTTAAAAGAAAGGAAAGTAACTATATTTTGAGGGGTGAGATGAAATAGCTGCAACTGAGTACTCAATCGATTGAATGTGGTTCTTCACTGTAATCGTGAAATAAGTGATACAAGACAATACCTCTGCAAATATGCTATTGTGAATCAATAAACTATGATTTAATAGATAGTACAAACAGTTTAAAGCACACTGTCTGACATCCCAGCACCCTGGAATGGTCTCATGTTTTCTCTGCTGAAGAAGGGATTAACCCAGAAACACGTTTGTGTCCTGAGTACAGCAATGCTTGCACCCATTTCGATGGTGACATACTTTCAAAAGTAACGGAGTACGATATTTTTACAAATGACATTTATCATGATGCAATGGGGTTGATTTAAAGGCTGGTATGTCAGGCAGTGTGCTTTAAACTGTTTGTTCTACCGTGAACCATAGAAGGTGGTGTGGAAAGCACAGATGGAGTTTGTGGTGATGTAACACAAGGGAGTGAGACAGTGTACAGCCATATCCAAAGAAGGAGGTGACTATTGTGGCAGAAAGAGAGAAGGAAGATGTGTCAGAGAAGGAACACTGTGGAGAAACAGTGCTTCCATCTGGCTGTTTTGTACTCAAGGAAGTTACATTCAGGGCAGGTCAACTTGATAAAACAAAGACAAAACTGAAATATCTGGTGAAAATTGCATCTGCACTTTTAATTGGCCATCAGAACTGAAACCTCTTCATGCTCCTGTCACAACAGCAAATAATTTGGAAGTTAAATTTGACATGATCTCTCATGGTCTCTCATTTTATTCTTATGCTTCTATACATCTTATCTAAAATCTGCCCCATGCTAGTTTTATCACAGAGGATCCTTCTCATTCAACCTCTAGCTTCAAAGCTACTATTCATCCATTTTCCTTAATACTCCATTGAAGACCATGACTAATCTTCAAAGGGTCTTAGTATCTGACCATTTAGTGGTGGATAACATTGTGATGGTCCAGACTTTAATAGATAAATATGTGGTAGAAAATCACAAATTCCACATAGTGACTTCATTGATTTGATGGCATTCAACAAAGTTTACAGGCATATCTTCTGGAAGAAACTGGGCCTTTTAGGCATCCCTCTGAGTCGACTGAAAATACTTACAGCACTACAGTCCTCTATGCGATGTGGTAATAGGAGAAAGTAAGAACCTAACACCAGAAATGTAAACAAAGAATGGCCTGAAACAATGCTGTCCATTGGTCCCATTACTTTCCTCTAAGTGACTTGCCAGCCCAATTTGCAAATGTACAAAATTTTCCTCCATGTGTTGTGTCATATAATTTATATATCTTAATGTATGCAGATGATGTGGTTTTGTTTGGTGTTACCCCAGTAGGCCTAAAGAGTAGTTTGGAAATTCTGAACGAGTATACAGGGAAAAATATTTTAAAGGTAACATCACAAAACTAAAATAATGGCTTTTAAGGAAAGAAAACGCTGTTGTTCATGTAGCTGGCATATAAGTGGAACACCTTTGGAAATGTTAAAATCCTATACCTGTTTAGGAAAAGTGTGTAGCCAAGATCTTGTTACCAACTCCCATTACACACATTTACAAAATAAGGCCAGGGGGCATGTGACTGCTTTAAAACAATTTTATAAATCCTCGGGTGAGAGACATTTTAAGCATCTACTAGAAATACACATTGTAAATATCCCTCTGACCCTAATATATGCTCTTTAATACACACATTAAGGCAATAGTCATTTTTGGACTACTACGAAGGGAGGGTTCTACATAAATTGGCCTCACTATGCCAGTCAATTCCCGTTCAGGCACCATGACTTGAATTTGACCTTACCAGTTCATTTGCCTCTGCAATGGTATATTTAGTGCACTGGGCCTTTAGCCTATGCCATGCAACAGAAGGCACACTTAAAGACATTTTATAACAGGAAAATCTTACACCACCAGAAAAATGTAATATCATAAGTGAAAATTTGTCTTGAATAAATTGGAATGTAAAGTGAAATATCTATCCACCTGGAGGCCAGCAGAAATCAAGCTCTTTTTAAACAATTCTGTCCTGCTATTAAATTACTAGAGTGGCATTTATATGTGCATTAAGTTAAAACTATATAAACCCTTGTTGGTTGCTCAAGATGAAATATACTTACAAAAGTATTTATCATTAAGCTTAGAGCATGGGGTTAAACAGACTATTTTGCTGCTCAGGTTAGGAGTGCTTCCAATTAATACCTATAAAAGCTGTTGATATAATTTCATAGACCTGTGTGACTTTTGTCAGAAAGGGATCCAGGACTTAATACATATACTCAGTGCTTAATTTGTAAAGAAAAAGGTGTCAGTGCCCAAAGCCCTCCTCTTAAACATGTGGCTGCTGCAATTAAATGTTTGAACATGGAATCCTGAGGCGGCGTAATCCTGAAGCCATCTCAGGCCTCTTCAATCCATGTAAAGCCACTTCCTTCCCCTTCAGCTCACTCTTGCAGCTTTCTACTTTCTCCCTTTATGACGCTTTTCCGTTTTTCTCCTCCTCTGTCTTTCCTATATGTGTCTTAGCTTGAGGCAAAAGAATAAGCCCCGGCCCTCAAAAATAAGTGCCGGTGCTCAGCACCGGCAACAACAAGCACAAATTAAGCACTCCATATACTCCATATTTTCCCTGCAGTCTCAGGAGTGCAACATCATTATATAACTCAGTTATATTTCAAGCTCAGCATAATGTATTTAACGTTTTTAAAACCTTTCCTTAAATTGTGTTAATCGTTTTATGAATTTATACACTTGCCTTTTCTGCTTGATTCTAGTAACTTCAGTTACCTTTATACTGTTGATCCCTGCTGGATTCTTAATACAAATATATTTTTGAACTTTATAATGGGTCCAAAACAGATCAATACGATTAATTTTATGTGGAAAGCCATTCACAATAACACCCCTAAATACCTAATTGAACTGTGTAGCCCCACACGGTCTATAATAAATCTGAGCTCTAGCAAAGACTCTAATCTCTACATAGCCAAATAAACAAGAAAAAGGCTTAGAGGTGAATAACTTTCCAGTCACTGAACTATGAAACTGCCTCCCACTAGCCTGCAAGGAAGCCAAATTTATCAAGATCTTCAAATCCAATTTGAAATCACACTTTATGAATAATTACTCTCCAGATTCATATTAACACCACAAGATGTTTATACTGTTTGATTCTTGGAAATGGCATGTCTTGTAAAGTAGTTTCTTGACTTTTAAATTTGCAATTTTCTAGTTTTCTGTTCACTTTCCTTTTATCAATTCAAAGAATCTTCATAATTTATTGTCAACCTATTAATTTGTCCATAGTGAGTTGTGCATAATAAATACATAAATACAAAGACAAACAAAAATATGGCAGACCACAAATGTCTCCCATATTGGTAGCCTTGTGCAAGGTAAAAGGTGATGGAAGCTCTCAAGGTCATCATGATTACATCCAAGGTGAGCTGTTTGTCCCTTGTATGTTTCAGAAGGATGTAGTGGGCCAGGGAGGGAATTGACTGGGGAGGCACTTTTGTAAGACTAAGGGGGTTATTACGGGTCTGGCGGTTCAAGGATCGCCAGACTTGTTGTGACTGTCAGACCACTTCACTCCAGGTGGTCTGATTGCCACATTACAACTCTGGTGGTGAGCCCGCCAGGAGACTGCCGTCACCACCAGGAACATGGTTCCTGATGGGGTGACAGCAGTCAGGGTTGTGATCAGCTACAGCAGCGCTGAACTCAGTGCCGCCATGCTGATCACAACCCCACTTACCTCCATTCTTTCCATGGTGGGGATCCGGCCATGGAAAGGCTGGTGGTAAGCCAGTGCTGGGGGCTACAGGGGGCCCCTGCACTGCCCATGCACATGGCATGGGCAGTGCAGTGGCCCCCCTGCTAAGCATCATTGTAATGCTCATTGTCTGCTTTGCAGACAGTGTGCATTATGAGGGTGCTGGGGTGCTAAGGTATTGGCATCATCTCTCTCAAGGGAGCTGAAGCCAACAACATAGTACTGTGCCCACTGGTCAGTTTGTTGGGAATGTCATAGTACAATGTTCCCACCTGTCAGCACAGTGGGAACATTGTAATATGACAAGGGCACCACAGGTGGTGTCCTCCCTGCGGCTTTGGCGGTCCTGTGGCGGGAATACCAAAGTCGTAATGAGGCCCTACGTCTGGGTAGGAGCTGAGCTGAAATCAGGCAACAAGAAAATGGTGCTGCCTGATGGTGGTTGGCTCTCTTAGTCAGAGGAGGAAAAAAGGAGTAGTTGGATTGTGGATGCCCACGTGATGAGAGGCAAAGCTGCGTCACTGCCAGGAACAAAGAGGGCAGACAGGGAGAAGCCCCACTTGCATTTTAAGGCATATCAATATTGCCACTGAGCAACAGGTGCAAATGTTACAAACCTAGATGTTCTTTAGAAGGGAACACAAGATAAACGGAGACCAGCCATGTTGTTATATTAAAAAAATATATATATATATTTACTTTTACTCTCACACTCAGTAAGTGACATCATAAATACTTAGGGACTGACTCGAAAACTGCACTTATAGTACTATGTCCTACAAATTGCAATTCACAAACTACATGTGGATTTTTATGCCTTCACATTACCTATATTTATGTGTGCAGAGTTATCCGTCCCTACTACAGAGTATCACTTGTAAGTATAGGTTTTAGTAGTACATGTTGGAGGGACACAGGGAAGTGGTCTAAAAAGGCTATATTTACTACAAAACGGGATGAGATCAGAGAGGAGTCAGAATGGTTTAGGGAAAGCCACAAAGGGGTTTAGAGAACGATGTCACCCACCCACACAAGAGTAAGCCAATTGCAATATTCAGAACTTAAATATCAACAGGGGAACTGTTACACATTTTCCACAGGAGCATTGTTTTTTAGATTATCAAACTGTTCAAATCTTTTGATTTTAGGTTGATAGCGATTAGTTAGAGTTTGTTTTTGCTGTGGATGTTACAATGAGATGAAATGTGGACCAGGTTACAAAGGTACAGAATTCAGATCTTAAAGACCTAGGCTTGAATCCTGGATTTGCCATTTTATGTGTGTGATCTTGGGCAAAGCATACCTATGTTGCTTCTTACACTATTTTTTTTTAAATAGAAGTATCTGATGGTGTCTCAATTCGCAATGTGTGCAATGAAACAAAATACATTCAATCATATTGACTCCATGTTGGGCATCACTTTATTAATAGGTTGTCCTAAAAAATGATTAATCACTCATTAACAATGTGTTTATTATTGGTGCAAATAAAGGCAATGGTATGACATTCACTCAGGTGAAGATCCATTTAGTAATAAATAATGAATGTTTAAATGAAGATATTCTGAGAATCATAGTATCCTATGCAGGTTGATAGAATGTTATATAAAGCATGTTACACATGTTCAGCAATACCTGTACATTACGTAAGGTGAGGTGCAACACAAAGATAGTTCATACAAGTAACTTTTACATTAGTAGTACGAAAATGTAATAAAGCAAACATATAAAAATATAGTCCAATGTGTTAAATACAACTTGATATACATTTTTGTTTCAACAGTGTAGCCATGCCCTTTTAGGGATATATCATGTACTGGTTGCCTAGTAGCAGAAATTAGTTTGAAAAGAAAAAGTGCTGGAGCCCAAAGGTATGCTCAGACACCCGTGGCTGGCACTATGGAATGTTGAGGGTGCCGAATACTAATGCTGTGTCGTCTTGATTCCACCTCAAGCACCAGATCTATTTTATCTTTTAATGGATACTCCCTATCCTTTTATTATATTATTCCAGGTACATTTTTATCCCTGCTTTCTTTCTTCATCTCTGTTTTTCTGTCTTCCTCTTCCTCCTTCATTCCCCCCTGTTGTGTAATTCTCTCTGGGTCAAAGTCTGATGAGGAAAAATAAATGCTGCTACTGGGTCTCACCTGCAACCACTGGTTCAAATTGCACGCTAATAGTGCCAAGCAGCACCAACCCCATTGGCCAACTGTAGTCTGATTTTGTAGGTAGGGGTGGGGCCCTGAGGACATCTGATTGGCCTCCAAACATGCAGCAGTGTAGTTGCATCAGTAACTGTTAATGGTTTAGTGAAATCTCACAATCCATGCAGCATGAATCCAGTTCGAAAGCAAAGGCTTTCTTATATGAATGGCATAAATGTACACTTCATGTCCATTTTTGTTCTGCTTGTAGGTATCTTTCTGTGGCACAGGCAGAATAAGGTAAGTACTTTATTTCTTCCTAAGTTACATGTAAAGAGCTGCAACACAGACCGTCAGGGATTCTTTCCTCCGCTATCTCCTTCTGACTGAAAATCCCTAACTGTGAATATCCCAAACACTGAACATCCTTCGAGAAAATAATATGAATAATATGAATAGTATGTACCTAATACAAAAACAAGTATAAAAAAAACACAATACCCAAAAAAATTCAAAACCACCTATGCAACCTCCCAACTGAAAAAACAGAAGCAGAAAACAAACAAATGGACTTTGCAAATTATCTGCAACAAATGGGTAACCACCTAGAACGATTATTCCCATGAACACCCGTTGGCTCCTCCCCACTGGGTTTGGTTTGAGTAATTTTCAGGTTACCTCCGGTAGCTATGCCAGAACCATGACCTGATCTTGACACAGACTCGGAACCATGACGAGACAAAACACTACACTTTACCATTCTTTCTCTATCCCGCCGATAATAACCATTCTCTCCGAATGTACTGCCATTCACTTTATCAATCACAACAGGTTCACCAAACTTTTCTTCTCCTTTCTTAATAAACACACGCCTCTTGATGAGAACATCACCCACTTTAAACTCATGTTTATGTACACATTTAGGTTTGTCTAATCTCTCCTGTCTTGCTGTAGCTTTTGCAACCTTAGCCCTCATCACAGTATCACAATCTCTCAAATGATAAATCATGTTTCATCCATTTTCCCGTCATCCAGGACATATTTTCATTGAGGGAGTTCTTCCCCTCAATAGCTCAAAAGGTTACACCTGGGTTGAAGAATGAGGACTGGTACAATAAAACCAAACCTATTGCATACTTTACTACTCACAATGCAATTATTCGCAACTGCCCACCAAATGTACTGAACCAAAAAGCGATTAATTCACTCCATTTAACCATTGGTTTGGGGGTGATGTAAAGATGTTTTTAAATGTTTATGTTTTCAGACCTTAGAAATTCTTTGACCTCTTCGTTCACAAACTGAACACCATTGTTTGACACAAGGATTTGTGGAAAACAGGCAAGAAGAAATACATCCTTCAAGAACAAAATGACTGCTTTTGCATTTGGTTCTGCAGCAAAATTAACTTTTATCCATTTAGAATAGAAATCTACCAGCACCAAAGCAAAGCATGAATAGCCAAGTAAAACATTAAAAGGCCCCACCAAGTCTACCCCTATCTTTTCCATTGCTTTTTCAGCACACTCGATGGGCTGTAAAGAGGGTTTCTCTCAAGTAGAGTATTTTCTGCAGAATAACATCTCACACCCTCACCAACAAACTGATCAACCTCCCTGTCCATGGTCAGTGACCAAAATATGGGGGTCATTACAACCCTGGCGGTCCAAGACCGCCAGGGCTGTTTTGAAGGAAGCACCGCCAACAGGCTGGCGGTGCTTCCCAGGATATTACGACCGTTGTCGCACCGCCGCCGGTTTTAACCCGCCAGGGCAGCGCTGCTTGCAGCGCTGCCCAGGGGATTATGAGTCCCCCTACCGCCAGCCTTTTCCTGGCGGTTTGAACCGCCAGGTAAAGGCTGGCGGTACGAGTGACAGGGCCCCGTGCAGCTTTTCACTGTCTGCATAGCAGACAGTGAAAAGAGCGACGGGTGCAACTGCACCTGTCGCACGGCCGCCAGCAGCACCGGGCTCCTGTGTTGCGGCCGAGATCCCCGCTGGGCTGGCGGGCGGAAACCAGGTTCCAGCAGGGATCTCATAATGGCTGCGGCTGGAGTGCGGCTGCATTGGCGGCCGGCTTCAGCTGCCCGCCAAGGTCGTAATGAGGGCCTATGTGTCTTATCCATCATTTAGTGAAGGTAGAGCCCACATGTCCTTCATGAGCATTCCTAATGATCCTGTGCCTTATACCAGCAAGTGGCACTAATTTCTTTCCTCTCACCAACAACCCATCTTCAATACACAATTCATCATTGATCTTCCAAAATGGTTGATACCACATTTTTCTCTGTTAGCCACTCATTCTTCACATACATCATGACTAGTTTGAGAATCTTATTGAGTAACATATGTGTCCTCCACTCATCCTCAGAAACAGCACACAAGTTTTCAAGGTCCACTGAGGCCATTCAGCAACTTCCTTCACTTGACTCATCCCTTTCTTCAAACTGTGCATCCCTAGAAGCAACACGGGACAGATAATCTGCCTGGATATTCTTTGCAAATTGTATGTGTACCACCTTGAAATGAAATTGTAGCAACTTAGTAGAAAATCTAGCAATGTATGGGGTTTGATCCTTAATCCTTTTCCCACTTAAAAGTGACATCAGGGGTTTATGGTCAATTTTACCTGTTAAGTTGGCCCCCCACACATTCACTTTGAATTTTTGGATGGCCCACCAACAAGCCAATAGTTCTTTTTCAATAGTAAAATGTTTTACTTCAGTATCCCTGAGCACTCTGGAAGCATAACTAACAGTGTGTTCAACATCTCCATCACATTGCGTAAGAATGGCACTTAAACCATAATCACTTCAGTCCATGGTTATAGAACATGGCAAATGAGGATTCAAAGGTTTCAATACTCTTGAACTTGCTTTTGATCCATACAAATGACTCTTGGCAAAGGTCATTCCAGGCAAATGTTACATCTTTCTATAGTTACACAGTGACTGGCTTGATTTGCAAACCCATGGTCTGGTATGAAACGTGCATAAAATTCATACATACCCATAAATTACTTGAGTCTCACTTTGTCTTTTGTTGCTGGAGCATCAATTATAGCTTCCACTTTCCCGGGTCTAGGCTCAGTCCCCTCCCCTGAAACCAAGTGACCTAAATATTCAGATTTGGATTTAAAAAACATTTTGAATTTAAGCACCACACCATTCTTTTGAAAACCATGAGTACTCAATAAAAAATGGCATCATGCTCTTCTTCTGTCGATGCAAAAATGAAACATCATCTTGAAAAGCAGCAATACCCTTCAACCCATAAAACATTTGGTGCGTGATCCTCTGAAACCCAGAAGCAGCAGTTGCAAAACCAAATTGTATCCTGCAGTATTACCCATGCAAGAGACAAAAGCTGGGTAATGCCTGGAGTCTGGCTCCGAAACCCCCTGATGGCATGCAGAAGCTAAATCCAATTTACTGAAAAACTTTGCACCATTAAACTTGGCCATCAACTTTGGAATTTTAGGAAGTGGGTGGGAATTCACCCAAATGGCCTTTGTTAACCCCTTCGCTGCCAGGCCTTTTCCACTCCTGTGTCGAGCCTTTTTTTGGCTATTTGGGGCAGTTCGTGCTTAGGCCCTCATAACTGTTTCATACAAACAAAAGTCGTAGCACTCGTGGTATAAAAACAGAGTTAGACGTTGTACGTATATCCAGTCTTCTTCGTAAATTATCAACCAAACTTGTGTTTGTATCAAGGTCCAAGTTTTATTAGTACTGTTCAGAAATCCTCCAAAGGAACAGCCTATTTATAATGTTCAGATATCCTCCATAAGAACAGCCAACACGTGTTTCATCCTCTGAGAAGTATCTCTCATTAAGGACTTCATCAGGGCTTACTGTACTTCATATATTCACAATAATCATATCGTTAGGTAGTCATCGAATATTATCTCTTGGGCGCCGGGTGATCCATGCTGCCGGTGTTCGCAGCGACTGTCACTTCTCTGTTGCTGCAGATCAGG
Source organism: Pleurodeles waltl (assembly GCF_031143425.1). Taxonomy (NCBI): domain Eukaryota; kingdom Metazoa; phylum Chordata; class Amphibia; order Caudata; family Salamandridae; genus Pleurodeles; species Pleurodeles waltl. The sequence continues at coordinate 879,375,878 of NC_090436.1, forward strand.
TGTAACTCTACACAACTTTCATGCTGCTTTCAACCCAGCCTGACACCTCTGCCGCTCCACCGAACCCACTGCCCGGCTCTACCCGCCCTCCTGACTTCTCGCGGCTGTGATTGGTGCCTGCCTCTCAAACTCCCCCGGCGATTGGTGGTTAAACCAGTCAAGGCAACACTTGCAACTTCAGATGTAAAGGGGCTGCCTTGTTTCTGAGTGGCTGGGAGAAAAGCAGGAAGCGAAACCTCATAACTGTTTCTCCACATAAGCTACCCATGCCAATTTTGCGTCCTTTTTTTCCAACATCCTAGGGATTCTAGAGGTAGCCAGACATTGTGGGTTCCCTTGAAGGAGATCCATAAATTAGCCAAAATATGGCAAAAATGCAATTTGTTTAAAAAAAAGGGCTGCAGAAGATGGCTTGTGTTTTTTTCCCTGAAAATGGCATCAACAAAGGGTTTACGGTGGTAAAGTCACCATCTTCCCAGCGTTTAGGAACAGGCAGACTTGAATTAGAAAACCCCATTTTTCAGCACAATTTTGACATTTTACTGGGACAGCCCCCATTTTTACAATTTTTTGTGCTTTTAGTCTCCATCCAGTTAGTGACAAAAATGGATGAGAAACCAATACTGGATCCCAGAAAGCTAAACAGTTCTGAAAAGTAGATAAAAGTCTGAATTCAGCAAGGGGTCATTTGTGTAGATCCTACAAGTGTTTCCTACAGAAAATAACAGCTGAAATAAAAGAACATTGAAATTGAGGTGAAAAAAACAACAATTTTTCTCCACGTTTTACTCTGTAACTTTTTCCTGCGATGTCAGATTTTGGAAAGCAATATACCGTTACTTCTGCTGGACTCTTCTGGTTGCGGGGATATATAGGGCTTGTAGGCTCATCAAGAACTCTAGGTACACAAAGCCAATAAATGAAATGCACCTTGCAATGGGTTTTCATTCTATCCCGGGTATACAGCAATTAATTTGCTGAAATATAAAAAGTGAAAAATAGGTATCAAGAAAAGCTTTATATTTCCAAAATAGAAACTAGATAAGGTGTTGAGAAGCAGTGGTTATTTGCACATCTCTGAAATCCGGGGGGCACATACTAGCATATGAGTTACCAAGCATTTCTCAAATAGACGGCTTTTTTACACACTGTTTTCCATTTGGAAGGAAAAGATGTGGAGAAAGACAAGGGGCAAAAACACTTGTTTTACAACTCTGTGTTCCCCCAAGTCTCCCGATAAAAATGGTACCTCACTTGCATGGGTAGGCCTAATGCTCGTGACAGGAAACACAAAATGGACACATCACATTTTCACAAAGAAAACAGAGCGTTTTTTTGCAAAGTGCCTACAGGTGGATTTTGGCCTCTAGCTCAGCTGGCACCTGTGGAAACCTAGCAAACCTGTGCATTTCTGAAAACTAGACACCTAGGGGAATCCAGAATGGGGTGACTTGTGGGGCTCTGACCAGGTTCTGTTACCCAGAATCCTTTGCAAGTCTCACAATTTGCCCCAAAAAAACTTTTTCCTCTCATTTCGGTGACAGAAAGTTCTAGAATCTGAAAGGAGCCACAAATTTCCTTCCACCAGAATTCCCCCACATCTCCCGATAAAAATGGCACCTCACTTGTGTGGGTAGGCCTAGCGCCCGCGACAGGAAATGCCCCAAAACACAGTGTGGACACATCACATTTTCACAAAGTAAACAGAGCTGTTTTTTTACAAAGTGCCTAGCTGTGGATTTTGGCCTCTAGTTAAGCTGGCACCTGGGGAAACCTAGCAAACCATCACATTTTTTAAAACTAGACACATAGGTGAATCCAAGATGGGGTGACTTTTGGGGCTCTGACCAGGTTCTGTTACCCAGAATCCTTTGCAAACCTCAGAATTTGCCAAAAAAACACTTTTGCCTCTCATTTCGGTGACAGAAAGTTCTAGCATCTGAGAGGAGCCACAAATTTCCTTCCAACCAGCATTCCACCAAGTCTCCCGATAAAAAAGGTACCTCACTTGTCTGGGAGGCCAGGTGCCCGTGAAAGGAAATGCCCCAAAACACAACATGGACACATCACATTTTCACAAAGAAAACAGAGCTGTTTTTTCACAAAGTGCCTAGCTGTGGATTTTGGCCTCTAGCTCAACCGGCACCTGGGGAAACCTAGCAAACCTGTGCATTTCTGAAAACTAGACACCTAGGGGAATCCAAGATGGGGTGACTTGTGGGGCTCTGACCAGGTTCTGTTACCCAGAATCCTTTGCAAACCTCAAAATGTGACCAAAAAAACACTTTTTCCTCTCATTTCGGTGACAGAAAGTTCTGGAATCTGAGAGGAGCCACACATTTCCTTCCACCCAGCATTTCCCCCAAGTCTCCAGATAAAAATGATACCTCACTTGTGTGGGTGGCCCAGATGTCTGCAACAGAAAAATGCCAACAACCTGTAGAGTTTTAAGGGCTAGCATAGCGAGTTTCTAAGCACATATTTTTCTTTTATACAAGTTTTAGGCTGACTCTGCTTTGTGGACCCACACAAGTGAGGTATCATTTTACGTGGGAGACTGAGGGGAATGCTACGTGGTAGGAAATTTGTGCTGCAGTGGTGATCCTACAAAGAAAAGTGCGGAAACTATGCTTTTTAAGCACATTTTGAGGTTTGCAGAGGAGTCTGGGTAAGAAAATTTGTGGGGATCCAGGCAAGCCACACCTCCTTGTACTACTTGGGGTGTCTATTTTTAAAACATGTCTGGGTTTGGTAGGTTTCCTTAGATGAAGGCCACACCTGGGACCAAAAACATAGGTGCCCCCCCCCCAAACACAGGTAGTTTTGCAAGAGATCATTTTGGTGTGTCCACATACTTATGTGATGTTCCAAACATTAAAATTGTGACAAGAAACACACTTAGGTCATGTTAAAAAGACCCCTCACCCACCAACCAAGTTGGTGGCATGCTTCATCATCGGGGTCCCACCCGAGACACCTAGCCTGTCACAGGTGTGCCGCGACGCCTCATTACAGCGGAACAGGTTTTGTCATTTTTACCACACATACTGGTTGGATTTGGCATGAGGGTGAGTGATGGTTCAGTGGATCAATTTTTTTTAACAAGAGATTTCACAAAAAATGAAATGCACTGTTAATAACTGAAAGGCCAAAAAACTGAACCAATGACTCACAGCCAGTGAGCTGTAAAGCCACGACAAGGCACCAACCGCTTTACAGTCCATTCACACACCTTTCATACATGACATGCACAAGACCATTCACGCCGCCAACCACGGGCCCAGCACATTACAAACACTTGCATCGATAGATAGTGCCACTCAAGGGCCCATCACTTACATACGCCCACATGCCTAATACAGCAATCACACCAGCTGATGGGAGTGTGTGAACTGGCATTTGGCTGGCAGTGTGTTGCAGTAGCCAACAGCAAGCCAATATGTACACCGCCAGCCAAGCGCCACTCCACACACAATGGCATCACTTTTTTTGTTTTAAAAACAAAGAAACCACTAATTAATTAGAAATAATTACAAAACTACAAACACAAAAGCTCTAAGTACATGACAGAAATGCCAACCATGAAACTGAACACAGGAAAATATAAAACAGGCAGTTTACACTCATGGTAGTTCCCAGTAATTCTTCTGGGGGTGGTAATACTTGAAACAACCACCCACACACAGCCCATGCTTTGAAGGACAATCTGGGCAGTACTTTCGAGTCTCCCTCCGGGTACCTCTTTGAGCACAGACTCTACATCTCTTAGCTGGAAAGTCTTTTTGGGGTATGGGAGGAATGTGCTCAGCAAAGTGGCGATCTTTCAATCTAGCCACATCCTCCACCGTTGCTTCTCTAGGAAATCTTGCCTGCTCTACCACAATAAGGCTCTCTATCACTGACTCCTGAAATTTCACAAATGTCATCTTTGACTCTATAGACCTATCCTTAAACACAATAAAAGCATTAAACGTTGCCAAGTAGAAGAGGTGAATTGCTAACTTCTTATACCAAACGTAAGACTTACGAATAGCAGTATAAGGTTCCAACCTCTGATCAACTCTATCTACACCTCCCATGTACTTATTATAATCTAAAATGCACACAGGTTTGTGCACTTCAGCAACCTGGCCCCAAACAGTCATGGGGGAAGTACTCTCATCATGGATGGTACTTAGCATGTAGACATCACTCCTGTCTGAAAATTTAAAAGCTAGCAGCTCATTATTCCGCAAGGCACTGCATTGTCCCCTCTCAAGTTTTTTACAGACAAGCTCCCTTGGGTAGCCTTTCCGGTTACAACGAATTGTGACACAAGCAACGGTGTCCACTATAAACAATTCCTTGAACAACTGCACTCCACTGCAGATGTTATCTACATACAAAATGGTGACCTTTGTTGAACAGTCATCTACGAAGTTCCCACAGAATTTTCTCAGTAACTCCAAAAGTGGGAGGACAACTAGGAGGATCAATACTGGAATCCCTACAAGTGTAGACACGGAAACTATACACATATCCTGTACTACTTTCACACAGCATATACAATTTAATTCCATATTGTGCCCTCTTGCTAGGAATGTACTGCCTAAAATCCAAATGACCCTTGAAGAGGACCAAAGACTTGTCCACAGCTATTTCTTTGCCTGGAACATAGACCTCTGAAAACCGATCTACAAAATAATCAAGGACAGGCCTAATCTTAAAAATACGGTCAGAATCAGGGTGATCTCGTGGCAAGGCTCATGCACTGTCAACAAAATGCAGCATCCTAAGCAGAAGCAAATACTGATTACGACTCATGTTTGAAGGAAACATAGCTGTTGCCGTCAAGGGACTAGTAGACTAATAAGAAGCCAGTGACGGCTTCCTTATCAACCCCATCAAAACAGTCAAACCCAAAAACCTTTTCATCGCCTCCAAATTTGTGGGAATCCACTGGGTAGCTCTAGAGTGTGGCCTAAGTCTAGCAGCATTGTCCCTCAAATACTGCTCTTCATACAAATTAATCTGCTCAACAATCTCTTCCACAAATAACTCAAAGAAATTGACAGGCAAAAAGTTATCTGTATTGACTCTACACCCCAGGAGACCAGTAAAGGCAGGCAACTCTTTGTGCTCCATGTTTGGGGCAACCCAGAGTTCAGGTCTTCTTACGGGAAACCTTTCAGCCCCAGGTTGCTGCACTAATGGCACATCAGTGTCCTCCTCTAAAACAGACCCTTCATCTGCACTGAGAGTGGCTTCCTCATCAGAAGATTCCTCTCCGACAGAAACTTCCCTGCCAGAATCTCTCACTTCCTCCTCTGCCTCAGATGCAGGGTCCGTCTCATAATCACGATCAGACAATGACTCAAAAAGCATACCAACCACCTGCTGAGCGGTCATCCTGTGGCTAGCCATGATCTTTCCTACGAAAAGTAATTGGACAAATGCACCACCAACAACCAGCACTGTGTGAGATAAGTAATTAAGTGTAACTTTATCAGTAAGAGTTATAAACTCAAAAACGATACCGCTCACTTGCCTGAAAAAGCTTGACTCACCAGCAACTACTCTGCACAGACACAGCAATCACTAGTGATATCCCACTAAAAAGAAAGAAAGAAAGAAAGAAAATCAAATTAGAAATAAGACAACACAAATATCATTGTGCTCAAATCTAAGGACAATTTCACACTCAATCCTGCATTTAGTACACCACCTACAAACATGTCATTCATGCATGGCAACAATACTCCTTTGGAGTAAATTGTTTTTACTTACCTAAAACATGCAACTATGCACACTGCAGGTCAACCACCGCTAAAACAGCAAGGGGGCACAGCAAAGAAAGCAAAAGCTTTGAACTAGAACAAAAAGGAGCATTTTTTTATCACAAATGCAAATGCTTTGCCAGTTGACATACACCACCCCATCAAGCATTTAGAAATTGGTGCCTAAGTGGATTCTGCCCCCCAAAGGGGCAGGTGGGCCTACTAAAAAATAGGCCTATCTTCCCCAAGGTGGGCAGAAAATACCTTCAGTAGTGTGTCCCCATGGGGAGCGACCCTTGCCCAAGGGGCCGTCCCCAAACAAAATAAAACACACACACACTATCCCTGGTGCCTAAGTGGCTCCTTCCCCCCTTGGGGGCAGATGGGCCTAAAAATAAATAGGCTGATCTGCCCCTGAGGGGGTGGAAATGGACAACAGTTCTATGCCCCCTTTGGGGGGCGCCCCTTGCCTAAGAGTGCACCCTTCACATAAATAAACAAATAAAAAAACATCCCTTGCATTCCAGTGGTTTCCTCCCCCCTTGGGGGCAGATCAGCCTAAAAATAATAGGCAGATCTGCCCCCAAGGGGGGCAGAAATGGCCATAAAACACATGCCCCCCCCCCCCAAAGGGGAGTGACACTTGCCCAAGGGGCCACCCCCCATCCACTAAACACACACACTATCCCTGGTGCCTAAGTGGCTTCTGCCCCCATGGGCCTAAAGAAAAATGGGCCGATCTGCCCCCAAGGGGGGGGGGGGGGGCAGAAATGGGCAACAGTTCTATGCTCCACATAAATAAACAAATAAAAATATCCCTTGCGTTCCAGTGGTTTCTGTCCCTCTTGGGGGCAAATCAGCCTAAAAATAATAAAACACATGCGCCACAAAGGGGAGCGACCCTTGCCCTAGGGGCCGCCCTTCCATCCACTAAACACACACACCATCCTTGGTGCATAAGTGGCTTCTGACCCCCTTGGGGGCAGATGGGCCTAAAATAAATGGGCCGATCTGCTCCCAAGGGGGGCAGGAATGGCTAACAGTTCTATGCCCCCCCACATAAATAAGCATAGAAACAACGATCCCTGGCATTCTAGTGGTTTCTGACCCCCTTGGGGGCAGATTAGCCTAAAAATAATAGGCCGATCTGCCCCCAAGGGGGCAGAAATGGCCACAGCAAACATGCCCCCCAAAGGGGAGTGACCCTTGCCAAAGGGGCCGCTCCCTGACACAAAAACAGTGAACATAAACAAAAAAAAATCTGTGGCGTCTAGTGGGCATTCCTGCTGCCTGATGGCAATGCGATCGGGCAGCAGGAATGCTCAAAGAGACACCTGGGGAAAGAAAAACCCTTTTCTTTCCCCGATGCATCTTTGATTCAAAGTCCCCCACCCGCCGGAGGAGAAACTCACCTGTTTTTCCAAGGTCATGCTGGAAGCAAACGGCTTCCAGTGCAACTTTCACCCTGTAATGATGTCAGCACGCGATCGGGTGTTGATGTCATTGGGGGGGTAGGGAGTGGAGGTGGAAGGGGAAGAGCTTCCCCTTCCATCCCTGCCTTGGGGGGATGGAAGGGACGCCCACGGAGGGAGAGCTAGCGCTATCTCCGAGCCCCATGCCGAGGACGTAATGGTTACGTCCTTGGCACAGGCGCACTGTGCCGGTGGACATAACCGTTACGTCCGCGGCACAGAAGGGGTTAAGACTCCGCAGGTCAACATAGACTCTTAAGTCACCACTACATTTGTGTGCTACTACCAATGGTAATAAACATATTGAAGATCCTATAGTTCCAATGACACCCTTATAATATAAACCTTTTAGTTCTTTTTCCAAATCTTCTCTAAATGAAAATGGTGCACTACATAGTTTATGTTTTACAGGAGTTACTCATTCTTTGACTTTAATTATGTGTTAGAAACCCTTAATGCTACCAAGTTCTTCTGTAAAGACAGACAGAAACCTGTTCTTGACCACTTCAAACTTATCTTCAGACACAAATCAAATCAAATCAAATCATTAACATTTATAAAGCGCGCTACTCACCCGTGCGGGTCTCAAGGCGCTAGTGGAAAAGGGGGGGTTATCGCTGCTCGAACATCCAGGTCTTTAGGAGTCTCCGGAAAGCGGAGTGGTCCTGGGTGGTCCTGAGGCTGGTGGGGAGGGAGTTCCAGGTCTTGGCCGCCAGGAAGGAGAAAGATCTCCCACCCGCCGTGGAGCGGCGGATGCGAGGGACAGCAGCGAGTGCGAGGCCAGAGGAGTGGAGGAGGCGGGTGGGGACGTAGAAGCTGAGGCGTCTGTTGAGGTATTCCGGTCCCTTGTTGTGGAGGGCTTTGTGTGCGTGGGTGAGAAGTCGGAAGGTGATCCTTTTGCTGACTGGGAGCCAATGCAGGTGTCTCAGGTGTGCGGAGATGTGGCTGCTGCGGGGTACGTCGAGGATGAGGCGGGCCGAGGCGTTTTGAATGCGTTGCAGGCGATTTTGGAGTTTGGCTGTGGTCCCGGCATAGAGGGTGTTGCCGTAGTGCAGGCGGCTCGTGACGAGGGCGTGGGTCACGGTTTTTCTGGTATCGGCGGGGATCCAGCGGAAGATCTTGCGGAGCATGCGGAGGGTGAGGAAGCAGGCGGAGGACAAGGCGTTGACTTGCTTGGTCATGGTGAGAAGAGGGTCCAAGATGAAGCTGAGGTTGCGGGCGTGGTCTGTGGGGGTCGGTGCGGTGCCGAGGGCCATGGGCCACCAGGAGTCGTCCCAGGCGGACGGGGTGTTGCCGAGGATGAGGACTTCCGTTTTTTCAGAGTTCAGCTTTAGGCGGCTGAGCCTCATCCAATCTGCGACGTCCTTCATACCCTCTTGTAGGTTGGTCTTGGCGCTGGTGGGGTCCTTGGTGAGGGAGAGTATAAGTTGGGTGTCGTCGGCGTAGAAGGTGATGATGATGTCGTGCTTGCGTACGATGTTGGCGAGGGGGCTCATGTAGACATTGTAGAGTGTCGGGCTGAGCGATGAGCCTTGAGGTACGCCGCAGATGATCTCGGTGGGTTCTGAGCAAAACGGAGGGAGGTAAACTCTTTGGGAACGGTTTGCAAGGAAGGAGGCGATCCAGTCCAGGGCCTGGCCTTGGATCCCGGTGGAGCGGAGGCGGGTGATTAGGGTGCGGTGACAGACGGTGTCAAAGGCAGCCGAGAGGTCGAGAAGAATGAGGGCGACTGTTTCACCGTTGTCCATCAGGGTTCTGATGTCATCTGTGACTGAGATGAAGGCGGTTTCAGTGCTGTGGTTGGTTCAGAATCCGGTTTGTGAGGGGTCGAGCAGGTTGTTGTCTTCCAGGAAGGTGGTCAGCTGTTTGTTGACGGTCTTCTCTATTACTTTGGCTGGGAAAGGCAGAAGAGAGATGGGGCGGAAGTTTTTCAGGTCGCTCGGGTCAGCCGTAGGTTTCTTTAGTAGGGCGTTGACTTCGGCGTGTTTCCAGCATTCGGGGAAGGTAGCAGAAGAAAAAGAAGAGTTGATGACGGTCTGGAGGTGTGGGGCGATGATGTCGTCGGCTTTGTTAAAGATGAAGTGCGGGCAGGGGTCCAAAGGGGCGCCGGAGTGGATAGAGTTCATGATGGATTTGGTTTCTTCCGTGTTAATGTGGGTCCAGTTGTTGAGGGTGATGGCCGGGGATGCGGGTTCGGTGGTGTTTGGTTGGGTCTGGTGTCCGAAGCTGTCGTGGAGGTCGCTGATCTTGCGATGGAAGAAAGTGGCGAGGGATTCGCACAAATCCTGTGAGGGCGTGACGGCGTTGGCGGTGGCGCTGGGGTTGGAGAACTCCTTGACGATGCTGAAGAGTTCTCTGCTGTTGTGGCTGTTTTTGTCCAGTCTGTCAGTGAAAAAGTTCCTTTTGGCAGCGCGGATCAGGTGGTGGTGTTCGCGGGTAGCGTACTTGAGGGCAGTCATGTTGTCAGCGGTGTGGTCCTTGCGCCAGGCTTTCTCAAGGGCGCGACAAGTTTTCTTTGATTCTTTGAGGGTGTCAGAGAACCAGAGAGGTTTTTTGGTGTTGGTCTGTCGATGCATGCGTTTGAGGGGAGCAAGGTTGTCTGCGCAGTTGGAGATCCAGTTTGTGAGGTTGAGGGCTGCGTCGTTGGGGTCGGTGGTGAGGGTGGGTTGGTTGGCGGCGAGTGCGGAGAAGAGTTGCTCTTCAGGGATCTTGTTCCACTGTCGACGAGGGATGGGTTGAGTGCGGAGGTGGCGGGTCTCGCGTCGGAATGTGAAGTGGACGCAGCTGTGGTCGGTCCAGTGTAGGGCGGAGGTGTGGCTGAAGAAGACGTGTTTGCTGGCGAAGAAGATAGGGTCGAGCGTGTGTCCGGCGATGTGGGTGGCGGTGTTCACCAGTTGTTTGAGGCCTAGGTTGGCGAGGTTGTCGAGCAGGGTGGTGGTGTTGGGGTCGTTGTTTTGTTCCAGATGGAAGTTGAGGTCGCCTAGGAGGATGTAGTCCGGTGAGGTGAGGGCTTGCGGGGAGATGAAGTCGGCGATGGCGTCGCTGAAAGGGGCGCGTGGTCCGGGAGGACGGTAGACAAGGGATCCTCTGAGGGTTTTCCTCGGGTCGGTGCGAATCTGAAAATGCAGGTGTTCAGTGGCGAGAGGGGTGTCTTCGGTGGAGGTGGTGACGCTGATGGAGTCTTTGAAGACGATGGCGATACCTCCTCCTGCTTGGTTGGTGCGGTCTTTCCTGGAGATCTTGTAGCCTTCGGGGATGGCGGTGGCGATGTCTGGAGCAGAGGAGGCGTTCATCTAGGTCTCCGTGATGAAGACGACGTCCGGTGCTGTGGAGTCCAGGAGGTCCCAGAGTTCAACGGCGTGTTTGTGGACGGAGCGAGCGTTGACTAGGATGCACTTGAGGTGGTTGATGGCGAGTGGGCTTGTGGTCGTGGCAGTTGCGTGGTGGAAGATGCGTTTGCAGGAGTTGCAGGCGAAGGGTCCATGGGTGCGTTTGGGGTGAGCTTGGAAGCAGGTGTTGGAGCGTCCTGGGTTGAGGGCGTGGAGGGTGGTGGGGTCGTAGCGGATCAGCGGGGCTTGGGAGAGCTGGGGACCAGGGGTCGTGGCGCTGGGCACGGGCCAGGCGCGGACGGGCGCAGACGGGCTTGCCTCTGGCGCGCCAGCGGCGCGCCCGCTCCGCGATCACGCAGAGGCCGCCATATGAGGTAGGAGGGGGGGGAGACACAACAGAAACCTGATGCTTTGCTGCAGGCCTCAACACCATTTGGAACAGGCCCTAATGAAACTCCCCTAAAATACAGAGACCTTTAACTGCCACTTACACTTTCCTGAACAGTTTCCGTTCAATAAACATCAGTACATCAACAAAAAATCCAGACAGTTTGATTCTCATCCCCTCATATGATACCGGGGCTCGATCGGGAGCATCTAACACCATGCCAGGCCACAACTCCTCGAATAACTCCTGTATGTCTTAGTTATCCTGGCTCCTGAATCAACATAGAGCTTAACAGCCTTATCCCCAACTACAATGTTAACAGAAGAATCAACATAGTTTGTGTAATCACTTGTAACCACCTCATCTTTACTGACTACCAAAATTATTTCCCTCAGATCACCTTCAATTTAAAAAAAATATTTTTGGGCTTGCTCTTCTGAACTGTCCATGACCACATTGGCTACCTTGTAACTTTTGTTCTTGACATACCTTGGCAAAAATTGCCAACTTTCCCACAAGTTAAACGTGCCACATTCCTTGCCAGGTAGGTATTACACCTTTTAATATGGGCCAATCTACTACACCTAAGGCAGGATTGATTTTGTGTAAAGAAACTTCTGGTCTGTTTGGAACCCTCTTTAGAATACTTATCTCCCTGGTGCCCCTCACTTTCCCTGGTTGCACCACATTGATACCTTTTGAATGCATATGGTCTAACTCTGCAACAAATTCTGAGATGTTTCAATACCCTTGACAATACACAAGGGGGCATATTTATACTCTGTTTGCGCCTGAATTGCGTCATTTTTTTTTACGCAATTCCGACGCAAAACTAACTCCATATTTATACTTTGGCGTTAGACGCGTCTAGCGCCAAAGTCCATGGAGTTTGCGTCATTTTTTAGCGTGGACACCTACTTTGCGTTAATGATATGCAAGGTAGGCGTTCCCGTCTAAAAAATTGACTCCGAGGCATGTGCGCCGTATTTACACTCCCGGGCAAAATTCATGCCCGGGAGTGGGCGGGTCAAAAAAATGACGTACGGCCGCTTTTGCGCCGTTTTTTAGCGCCTGGACAAGGCAGGCGTTAAGGGACCTGTGGGCTCGGAAGGAGCCCAGAGGTGCCCTCCCATGCCCCCAGGGACACCCCCTGTCACCCTTGCCCACCCCAGGAGGACACCTAAGGCTGGAGGGACCCATCCCAGGGACATTAAGGTAAGTTCCGGTAAGTATTTTTTTTTTTTTTTTTTTGTGGCATAGGGGGGCCTGATTTGTGCCCCCCTACATGCCACTATGCCCAATGACCATGCCCAGGGGACAGAAGTCCCCTGGGCATGGCCATTGGGCAAGGGGGCATGACTCCTGTCTTTGCTAAGACAGGAGTCATTTCTATGGGGGTTGGGAGTCGAAAAAATGGCGCAAATCGGGTTGAGGCGAAAAATTTGCCTCAGCCTGACTTGACCCATTTTTTGTCGCCCAAGCTCCATATCCCCCTACGCCGGCACTGCCTGGTGTACGTCGTTTTTTTCCACGCACACCAGGCAGCGCCGGCGGCTAACGCCGGCTAACGTCATTGATTAAATACGGCGCCCGCATGGCGCTTCAGAATGGCGTTAGCCGGCGCTAATTTTTTTGACGCAAAACTGCGTTAGCGCAGTTTTGCGTCAAAAAGTATAAATATGGCCCAAGGTATCTTCCAAGGCAGGATTTCCTAAAACAAGATGTTCTGCTGAATGGATTTATCAGAGCAATGTTGGATGAATTGGTCACATAGTAATTGGTAAAGTGTTTGAATTGGCATTCATCAACCAATCTTCTCAATGCTGATAAAAAGATATCTACATTTTTCCTGGAAAGTTGTCTCCTCATGAAAGACAACCAAACTAGGTTGGACATCAAATCTTTTTTCCAGATTCCTTTCAGCCTCCGTATATTCATATAACTCTTCTCCCTCATTCATCCCCACCTCAGGAAAATGCTTACACACTGGACAACCCTCAAAACCTAGTGGCTGTAGTAATAAAAAAAAAATCCTATCTGGCCTGAACCTAGATGCCCCAATAGCACCTACATACGTCTCAAAAGTATTGTACCAACATTTCCACCTTACGGGCAATTCACCAGACACTTTTAAGAGAGGCAGAGGTGAATTTACAGTCTGAATAGATGCAACAATTGAATACAAAATCCTAAACTAGTAAATACTAGTATGATAAGTGAACTCTACAAGACTTTCATGTGTTCTTTTTGCCTGTGTTACATTAATGTGCCCTTTAATATAATACGCTCAGTGGGTAAGCATGCACATCACTGAAGACAACCCTGCAATTTCAGGTGTGCATGTCACTGTAACAATCCTCAAAGCTGCAATGACATGCTCCTTTAATGTTTGTTCACTTGTGAAGTGCCCAATAATAAAATGTGTGTTTTGCTGACCTCAAAATATGTCAATTCAGGTATGTGTGTGTCACCATGAAAATTGTGCAATCTGAAATGAAAAGTTTGAAATAATGTTCCCTTTACTCATAACATGCTTAATGTAAAAGCATGGGTGTCACTGAACACACAGAAGGTAAGATTGGGTGTGTGTCACTGAGTAAATCCAAATCACAGTACTTGAAATTAAATACATCAATTTCCAATACAAGCAAATTCCTCCTGAACCAAATTTCCTTCCGGTCTATCAGTTGATTAACAGCTATGCATCACACCTTAACCACCTGATCTGCTGTGGTATAATAATGGACATGTACAAGCTGGGGCACAAACCAGGAAGTGTGTGTATGTCAGGAAAGATCACTGAGCCACTTTGTGAGACAAAAGCACAGCTTGTGAGGTGACCATATGCCTGGCAAGAAAAGTGCATGAACTGGAGCATGCTGTAGCTCACAATGTGCCGAGAGTTACAGCACAAGACAAACCCAAAAAATAAGGATATCCTATCCGCTGTATTGTGATTCCCATAGGACATAATAGAATCATAATACGGCGGATGGGATATCAGTCACATTTGTGATGGTGTAACCCCTCTGCCAAACTCTAAATCAGGCTCTTAATCTGAATTCAATACCTGATCCCTGACCATCTTCTAAAACCTCATAAAATATGCACACTGACCATGTCATGGATTTTGGTATAATCCACAACTATTTAACCAACCACACTCATGTGTTGAGGGGTCCTTGAAATTCCAGTTCCACATGACATCACAGCTCAACTATGAGCAGATGGCGGCTGATATAAATCCTCACATCTAATGAGAGGGGGTTTATGGCCTGCTAGCATTTTCTAGGTTACTCTCTTCAGATGACAGTGGGGATCTGGCAAGCCACCTATGACTAAGATGCTCAGTTGAAATGACAGGGGGATTCTGGCCAACTGTCCATAACTGTGATCCCTCATTTTTAATGAAAGAATGATCTGACCAGCTTCCTGTACCTGGAGCCATTGGCAAAGCATCCAGAAACCATTGAAAGTGAGACTTTTAAAATGTGGAGAGCAATGTAACTGTAGTATATCTCCAAAGGTGGCACAGAAATTAAGTTACAGTGTATGCCCAAAGGAGTGAGAGCAAAGGTGGGAGAGCAATAAAGCTGTAGCATATTTCACATTGTGGGAGAGCAACAAAGCCACACTGTGTGCCCAAAGTTGGGAGAGTAATGAAGCTGCAAGGGTATCCCCAGAGGTAGGAGAACATTCACACTGCAGTGTATGCCCAAATGTGTCAGAAAAATAAAACTGCAGTGTATCCCTAAAGGTAGGAATGCAATGAACCTGAAGTGTATTCCAAATACTGGGAGAGGAATGAAGCTGCACTATATTCTAAATGGCAGGAGAGCAGTGAAGAAGCAGTGTATGCTCAAAGGTAAGAGATAAATACTTCAGAGTAATCTCAAAGTTGGAGAGAGCATTGAAACTGCAGTCTTTTTCAAATTGTGGGAGAATAATGAAACCCCAGTGTATGGCCAAACGTGGGGGAGCAATGAATTTGCAGTGTATTCCAAATTGTGTGTAGTAATGAAGTAGCAGGCCATGCCGAATGGAGGCAAAGCAATGAAGCTGCAGTGTATTCTCAAAAGTTGGAGAGCAGTGTAGCTGCACTGTATTTTCAAAAGTAGAAAAGCAATGAAGCTACAGTGTATTCCAAAAGGTAGGGGAGCAATGAAGCTGCAGTGTGTCCCCAAAAGTGGGAGGGCAGTGAAGATGCAATATATCCTGCAGCGCATCCCTACAGTGCAAAATACTTTACATTATAACAAAAATTTGCAAGTACATCAGATGATAATCTTCTCTAAGTCAATTAACAAATCTCTTTAAAAAATAAAGCAATTGGACCTGGAATAAATGTAATTGTTTACTAGAGGTTGGATGGTATACTGTTTTTTTTTTAAATTAAAATGTTTAATACTTACAAATTGTCTGTTGGTGGAGTTAGGGTAAGGATTAGTGGTGAGAAGAAGTACTGTGCGGGGGTAAAAGATGAGGTGGATGCTGAGCATCACGTGAGTCCCATGGAAAGCTCCATGATACATATGCACCTAGCAACCCTAAACATTTGAGATATCTCTGATTGTGTACACTAATTGTGGTTCGAATGATTTCTTTTAAGATATACTTCATTGATATATCATAACAAGAGGTTTTTTTTACAAGCCTGGGTCACTGAAATCTTCTCATAGACTGTAACACAAGATCCATGACTGACAAGGACATACTACTTGATTAAAAATCTTCAGAAGGGCTCCCAGTATGAGACACGTCTTGACATTTTGATTCCTCATTTTATTTAAAATATGAAATACTTCTGCTCTGTTTATAAATGTTAAAATAGAGCAATAGGAAAGTTCCCTGTGTGGCATAAAGGTCTTCTTGGTGCAGAATAAGAATATGTGCAGCAAGCAATATCTTGCTGCACAAAAACAATCCAAAGTGGTATGCATTTCCCTCTTCTTATGTGTAATACAGAATGTATGATGCATAGAAAGAAGAAATATGGAGAAAAAATGTTTTTCCCTCTAGTACGCCATCCTCCAGCAGGTGTACTGATTTGATGTAATCCAGGTTTTACACACCATTATAAATTTGGATTGTGTCAGATTCATGTGTGGATGCACGTAATGCCTATGTTCCACCCATGCACTCTTATTAGCGTGAAATGCAAAGCATTGCAATCTGCTGTGCTATGTTAAATCACCCTTTGCATGGCTTTACTGAAGCATTTGTATTGTTTTTGCATTGCTTGCATGGTGCAAGGATAACACAAAGGCTTAGTAAATCTAAACACCAGTATTTTTACAGCAGTTCAAGATCTGTAAAAAATGATGATGTACATATATGTTAGCCTATAGCTTAAAGTAATGATCTGCTTACATTACATAGAAAGATGTATTTGGTTAATTGTTGTGGAAAATAATATGAGCCTGACTGCAACTTTGGGGGAGGTGGTTAAACCGTCCCAAATGTGACAGATTTCCTACCCACCGTATGATGAGTTCCATAGGATATAAGGAACTCGTAATACGGCGGGCGGGACATCCGTCACATTTGGTACAGATTAACCCACTCCATCAAAGTTGTAATCAGGCCCCATGTCTTGATATGTTGTTTACAGCCCCTTAACCCGTTCCATGCTGAGGACGGAAAACGCACAAGAAATCCCTCTGCTGTTCATAGAAGAGGAATTTCCTTTTTTATTGTTTAGCCTCAGTACCAGAACAAGAGCTTCTCCTGCTTGCCAAGGCATTTTTTTCAGTGTAATGATGATTGACATGCATGGCGTGCTGATATCATTACACTGAAAGTGAAAGTGAAATGAGCCAGCCTGATTCAACAGCATGGCATAGGTGAGGTTGTCACTGATTGCTAGAAGTGCTGGCACAAATGCAAGTCCAGCACAAAGGAGAGAATGTCCAGGAATCAAAAGGCAGCACTGCAGACTGGAAGTGAAAGTCATGCACCACAGGAGGACCTGGATAAGCTGGAGGAGGTGGTCACAGCGATCATCCCAGAAGAGCTGATCACAGGAATCACAGGACAGCGCAGGACAGCGCAGGCTACCAAGAACAAACACAAATGCAGGGTACGCTGCAGAGGGAATATCTGGAATCCCACAAATGACAAAAAGGGGGAGGCACATAGGACATGCTCAAAGCATGATAAAGGTTAGCAGCAGGACACATGGGCCCTGAATCAAAACGCACCATCACCACCCAAGTCACAATTGTATTGACACTTTGGTTGCACAGTGCACTCCAACATATACACAACATGGACAAAAGCCACTCACTCCGGCTATACTCCACCATGTAAATATGCAGCACGTTGCCTGGACGTGACATGCAATCAGTGTGGCTGTGCCACGACAACACCCATTTCATATTGTCATAGCCCCAGATCCAACCCAACTTGTACATCAGAGACCAGGACTGAAGTCACTACCACACCAGGGGTGGTGTCAGAATGCTGTAACAGGCAAAAATGCTTCCCTTCCTCCTTGTCTCATTCCCCTATTCATGTGAGCTGCATCTTGCAGCACACATTGAAATGCCATCTTAGCAAAACATAGCTCGTACATTGCAGGAAGGATACCTCCCTGCACATAAACGATTTATCCCCTCAAGGCAGGCACCCCTTCATCATGCTGCAACAATGCCTGCGTTGGTGCAGGAAGAACAAATCTGCCCAGACGCAGGGGGAATTGCAGGGGTGTACCACATTCCAGTAAACATGGCACATCCCTGCGTTTCGAAGCTGTTGCAGTGTCATGCAACACATATTGCTGCTGCACTGAACTGTGCCACTTGAGAAAATAATCAGGCTGAAAGTGTGCAACCTGTAGAATGCAAACCACATAGGGTGAACCCACAAGAATTCTCACATAACTCCATGCACCATATGGGAATGGACACACAATTAAACACATACAAAACATGAGGCATGTCTGTGAACATCATGTGTGAAGCTGTACAAGTAGCTGCAATCTCGCCTTCTGACAAAATAGAGTGGCTTGTGTGAATGGTTGGTCTACTGCTTAGTGATACAATCAACATGCATGAGAACTGGCACAAGTGGCATCAATGTTGCACTGCCGGCACAATGTCACTAACCTGTAATGCAACTGTATCATCACTCTAATAATAACCCAGCTGCACATTTCCCTTGTGCCTCATCTACAAAGTCACAAAATGCATGCATTGATCCACATTCAACATCCTTACACCAACACATGCCTGTTGCTGATATCCTGTGTGCAAGGAAATATTTCAAATTTAGGGAGGGACAATCTAATAGTGCAAACAATCCATAATGGTTGCACTGTCCCTTCCAATTAGCACGTGTGGGGCGTGCAACAGGCAGATGAGAATGTAACAAAAGCATTGCATGCAATAGACCTACCTATTGTACCTATATGTAACAGGAAATGATGGTGTGCCGCGCTTCCCGAAATTTGGCAGTGGTGTGCACTGTCATTTTCAAAACTCACTGATGGCCATTATTTACTAGAATACGGGGCACCCCTGTGTCACTCCCTGTGCAGAGGCTAAATTAGTTGACGTGGGCCAACGCAACAAGCCTTGCACCACAGTGCAAGGATGGCTGTGTTGGGGGAGATTGTTTTTGTGCAGGAAGGAACACCTTTCTACACAAAAACATTCTTACAGGGCCATTAGCTCTGTCTATGTGTGTTGGTAAATGCAGCACACATGGAACACTTCTAAAATGAGGAGAAAAGATGGCATATAACTTCATTGTGTCATGCCAATGATACCCCTGGGGTGGTATAATATTTTGGCAAGGACTCAGGTTTACAGAAAACGTGCCAATCTGAGACACTGTCAAAATGCATTGGGTGTTGCTGTGGTATGCCACAGCAACACCGATTGCATGTCCCTACCACGCAAAGTGCTGCATGTGAAGGAACCCTTTTTACAAGATGGTTCTAAGCCACAATATGTCACTTAGTGCCACATTGTAAAACTGTCACAGGGCATTGCACCACCCAAGTGTCACGAAAAGTAACAGTCAGATGGCGCTAGGAGCACCTAAGTATGCCCCAAAATACCTTGTGAGCTTGACCCATGTGTGATGCACAATGCTACACATAATATACAACTACAACCTCAGGTCTGTAACATGTCACTAAGCCTCCAGTAGCAAGTAAATGATGTGCCATGTCAACAGTCTCCATAATCCAAGATTGACATTTCACTCTCATTGCAGAGGATGATGCCTTACCCCCTGCTGACCTGCCTGTCCTGGATTTTACAGATAACATGGATGACCAGCTGCTGACCATCGATGAAGAGACTCTCAAAGGATTACCTAGGTTCCCTCTAAACATCACCTCCAGTTGCAGGAAGGACACACAGTTTTGCGGGGTCTCTGCATGAACCACCCAGCTACCAACACACAGCACCAGCTAGTACTCACACAGCCCTGGACTCTGAGGACCCAGACATCACCTTCCAGAGGGCTGTAGCAGGAGTCCAGTGGGAGCTGGCAAGCAGGTGCCGGTGGGTAAGGAGACCATGGCAGGCAGCCTAGAGGAAGTGCAGAGGTGCCTCAGTCCAATTAAGGACAATTCAGCTGCCATCAGGGGCACCCAGTCCTCGCTTCATGAACTCCAGCAGTTCCTGGTCAACATAGCTGCTGTCATGAGGCAGAGGCTTCAACAACTGCCCTCCCGAAGTGGCAGCAGAATGATAGACAACAAGCTGGGGGCTATACAGAATACCCTGGAGTCCATACAGCGGGAATTGGCCTCCCTCAGGGAAAACATGGCTGCCTACCACTGTGATATTGCTGCGGTGCTGAGAAATCAGCAGTTCCTCCTTGCTGCAGTGATGGCTTATGTGTTCCCACAAATGGCAGTTGCAGGACCTTTGACTACATATCTCTATCCCCTGATGTGTGTGTGGCCCCCTCAACAACAGCACCACCCACGGCACAGGAGGCACCACACACATCAGAGGATGACGATGTGAAAGGAACAACATTCACAAGGAAAACTACCCGGTAGCACCAGTCTGGTTCACTTAGACAGTATCTTCTTAGTTCTAGGCTTAAGATCATGCCAGTGTTGTAACGGCATTAAATGCGCTCTCTTTACTCAACCACTCTTGATTTGTTTGCTATGTGCAATGTATCATTGTCTTAATTCTTACCGGTTGGTAATTTTGACATCTCCTCACTAATGGACACTTCTCCTAGCCATGTCTCATTACATGTCCCTTACCACTGGGCTCTGATTGTACTACAAATTGCTAAGGTTCTCTCGTAGGGTTTGTGAACTTGACATTGTATAGCATTTGAAATTACACTTGCACCTGTAAATAAAGCACATTGTTCACAAGTAACATTTCTATGTTTACTGTGATCCATCAACTCAGCTAAAAGATTGCATTTTGTGAGTCCATGTCAATGAGTACAGAACATCATTACATGAGTGCATTACTGTCAGACACAAAGCCACACACTAGGATCCTAATATGAGAAAGGTAAATGATGGTGTTGTGGGCTATAACCAATTTACAGAGTATTCAATACATATTGAGCAGAAATCCTGGGACCTTGACATACAGCATTGTATGTATGGCTCAGAACTAAGTCAATGATAATTTAACCATATGGGAGTACCAGTGCAACTAATATGTGTGGTACAGAAGAAGCTTACCTAATCAGTGTTGCAGGACACAGTCCCAAATTTGGCTGTTTTCATATGTGCCACACTTGCAAACAATGATATTGCAAGACCACACCAATGACAGTTAATGTTCCATACTTACCTGTCCAAGATAACCTATATATACACAAAGTGAATGGCTGGACCAGTGGATGACAAATGTATGGACTAGTTGATGTCATTTAGCAGCCAGTCTGACAGCTCCTTGGTCATATGGGGATGCACATGGTAATTCATGGAAACAAAGACAGTAACCACACCCTAAGCCATAACTCCAACTTGACCAGTGCACATATGAGAACACCCAGACACTCAATATACATGTAGAAAAAATAGCCCTCGAAAAACAGGATTTATTTAAAATTATTTATACCTTCATACATAAACATATCCTTAAAACTACTATACAGTAAACTCACCTATACTAACACAACTTAACTTACAACTACACCTATCTAACCTATTCTAAACTAGTCTTCCACCATCCTTAAGAGACAAGATACTAGTAGGACAACATAAACTAAGACTACACATGTACTTACTTAACATATGTTCTAAACAGATTTATACTTTTTTGTTATTTTGTCATGTTTTTTTATTTTTAACACATATATACCTCAACATAAACCTCCACCCAACCCCCAAATAAAAAAGAAATAAAACTCACCCTCCCAACTATACTTACTCTAACCCATGCCTACCCTACACCATTTCACTAACCTAGCACTACCCATCTAAATCTCAATCGAAAACTATCTACTGTAAAAGGGAGAGGGAAGGAACTGGGAGGTTGTGGCACTGCCACTTACAATTTTCTTCAATTTCTTCTTCATGTACTTTAACAATTTGTGGTTTTTAGCACTTTCTTTCTCTAAACATTCCAATCAGACCATCATGGTGGCCATGTCCCATCTCATGTCACTTTCAAAGTTAGGTGTGATGGCTGCAGCAGGTGGCTGTACGATTGACTGGCTTGTGACAGATGCAGCTGATGTGGAGGGGGTCATACCAGCAGAGGCCTCCTGCACCCCAATGTGGCCTGCCTTTTTGTGGCTGCTGCGGCGGTCCCCCATGTGGGAAAGCACGCAATGCCCCTGTGGCCTTTTTCTTCCAGAATCTCCTCTCCATCCTCTGGTACCCAGCATTCACATCCAAAATGTGCCTGTATCTGTTTGCCCTTTTGTGGAATACATGTTGTTCTGCTGGTGTCATCTTTGCAGCTGAAAACTGAGGGGAATAAAGCATTAAATACAGCATTGGGTGGAGGTAGAACAGACATATAATGTACACAGCATCTGCAAATGACACATGCAGTCCACCACACATTCCTCAACAATGACTTATTCCAAATCTATAACTATTTCCTACCAGCCACGTACGGTGTCCTGTACATGTCACTGGGATAACGGCTAATCATTGTTGACCATCAGGGCCCAGAAATGAGTGGACTACTGCATCCTTGCTCAACATTTGTGTTAACAAACTAGTGAGGATCACGTGGCCCATCAAGTCTAGAATACCTGTGCCATTGTTAATATGGGGGCTTTGTGTGCAATCTGCCATTTTGACACCCCTGGTGCTACATCAAGCTTTGCCTAGGCATCATGGATGCAAGGTGGGGGTCATCTGATAGGGGAGCTGTAAACTTCCCACCAGCTATTCTAAGGTTTGTTAAAGCTTCATTCATGTGTCCTGGTTTAAGACCTGGTCTGAGCATGTTACAAGGGAGCACACCATTGCTCATGATGTGCCCACATCTACAAATCGTGCAATGTCCCCATAAAGTGTGCCCAAAGCCTGAACAGCATCAAAGTTATCTACAGATCATGCAACTATTGCCCGACCCTGTGCAATGTTGTGAAAAATGTGTAATGTGGCACACACGTGGTGGCTGTATGGGTGCCCTTAGGGTCACTGTAAGATTGGCACTGCACAGGGCGCTGCTACAGTATTCATATCTATTGAACAACATGTGCACATGAAAGTCAGACATCACCTAAATGCCAAGTACCCACTCAGCATTCACATCATATGCACATGTGATGTGACCAAGATCACTCACAAATATCATGATGGCAAGAACATGTTGGTAAATCTGCTGAGATCTAGCTTGCAACAATCCTTAGGCATTTTCCACAACCATCTGGAGCTGAGTTGGATACTAATTTTGTACTCTACTGACTGTTGCCCAGCACAATATGGCTCATTGCACGACTTTGGCCTCAATTTATATCTGAAGGGTACTGAGGCGCCAGTGGTGCAGTGTTTTTTTGTCAACTGGCATGCTAATCACATAAACAACTGCTCTGACACCTATCACGATTGACATGAATGTATATATGTGGCCATGCTTTTAATTTCCTAACACCCACAATTCCACTGCCACTTGCCACTTGTGTAATAATCACGCCATTCTCACTGCTCAACATTGCATCAGACCTGATGTCATCATCCTAACTCCGATGACATCATACCATTAGTCATGCTAAACGTTTATTCATTGTATTGCACACATCTGACTGTTTCACACCAAACCCTGGATTGCCACACATGATGCACAAGGTGACACTTACTGGCAGCATTGGGGTCTTCAAATCTGGACACCTGTCCACCTGTGTAGGGTTGAGATCCAACTGCAATACATTAAAGGAAAACATAGTTTTGCCATATTGGGGCATTTCTGAACATGGATGACAGTTTTAAAATAAACTTGTTATGCTGAGTGAGCAAGTCAACTCAGTGGTAGATCAGACCAACTGTTAAACATCTACAATCAGTCAGTCACACATAGGGGGTGATTCTGACTGCGGCGGACGGCGGTCGCCGCCCGCCAAGCGGTTCCCGCCGAAAGACCGCTCCGCGGTCAAAAGACCGCAGCGGTCATTCTGGCTTTCCCACTGGGCTGGCGGGCGACCGCCGAAAGTCCGCCCGCCAGCCCAACGGGAAACACCCTTCCCACGAGGAAGCCGGCTCAGAATGGAGCCGGCGGAGTGGGAAGGTGCGACGGGTGCAGTTGCACCCGTCGCGAATTTCAGTGTCTGCAAAGCAGACACTGAAATTCTTTGTGGGGCCCTCTTACGGGGGCCCCTGCAGTGCCCATGCCATTGGCATGGGCACTGCAGGGGCCCCCAGGGGCCCCACGACACCCCATACCGCCATCCTGTTCCTGGCGGGTGAACCGCCAGGAACAGGATGGCGGTATGGGCTGTCAGAATCCCCATGGCGGCGCAGCAAGCTGCGCCGCCATGGCGGATTCCCATGGGCAGCGGAAAGTCGGCGGTACACCGCCGGCTTTCCGCTTCTGGCCGCGGCTGTACCGCCGCGGTCAGAATGCCCGGCGGAGCACCGCCAGCCTGTTGGCGGTGCTACCGCCGACCTCCGCCATGGCGGTAATTACCGCCAGGGTCAGAATGACCCCCATAGTCTCAGATAATGGAGACTCTGGCACCTACAAACCATCACTTTCCCTGACACTCTTGTGGTGTATTTCACTGCACCATATGTAATGGCATGAAATTGTCATACAGGTGTTTTGTTGCTTTACACCTCCATGATCATATGGGGCTTCATGACACTGTATTCTTCATCTGAGGGGCATGCAATGGTTGTTGCAGTGCCCATCCCATTGTGATACCCATAGCTGTTTGAGCCTGCCACAGATGTTGAAGACATGTAACTCATTGTCACCTCAAACAGATCGACAACTGCCCAGGGGTTGTGTGAGTATTCCAAAGTATTGAGCAATGCTTTGATACATCCTTGTTTCTAGTTATTAATATGTGTGTGCCATTACAAGGCACACACAGTTGAGCTACAATGCCATGGCTGTTTACTTATGTTTTTTACGTGTTCCTACCTGCACAATAACTGATTGAAATTACGTATGTCTTGCCAATACTGCTTTGCCAGCCTTTGTTGCCATGGTATTCCAGTAATTGTCCAGGAAGGGATACCAACATGCGTATAGACATATGCCTCAACACAGACACACTTGCTCTGTGGTCCAAGGATGCCTGTGTTGATACAGGTTTCTGAGTAATGTGCTAGTGCTGATGCAGGCCTGCCCCATACAGTCAGTAAGATGCGGCAGGCCTGAGGTACAAAATCAGCACGTGTGTGGGGTAATAGACACATTTTGGTGTGTATATGATGCACAATGTACAGGAAGAGGAAAGTGCTAGTAGTCTGGACCCAGTGCATAGTCAAGTTCCCTTAAATGGCACTGACCAATGACACGAAGGAGCAGATTATAGGAAAGTAGTGCTGCACCAAGTGCATCACTGTAGTCCTTGTGGCCCTAAGTGCATCTCTTTCCCCCTCCATATGTGCGCCTTATGAGAAACACAGCACAGCATGGTGCAGGTGGGGGGCAACTGTGACAATTTATATGGACGCAAATGATGTACTCAGCAGGAGTAGCAACTAAAATATTAGCACGACTTCTGCTTAGTACATAGGGCCCCTCATATACAGTTATATGCCCCCTCATAACACCTGCTCTAAGCAGGCTTTCAAAGTGCAGGAACTATGGCAATAGGAAATGTCTCATATTTCAAAGAGGCATGCACTTTAGCCCCCCAAACAAGTGCAGTGCCCCCTCCCATACATGATGCCTGGCACAGGCCTCAAGTTATGTTGGTGTAAACTGAATGGTGCTATGCATGCATCACACCACTTTGTTATGATTGCTCAGGGAAGATGGCACTTCTGCCTGGATAGGTGTTCTGTTGCTGCAGGTGGCACCAGTTGGACATTGGTGCAGTCCATTGCACCCAGCACATGCTGGAAACCAGCAATTAGATAGAAACATTGCTTGGTTTCCTGCTGCACTTGTTGGGTGTTTGGGAAGCAGATGTGGTTGGGTGTGAGGTGAATGATTGCATCTAGAAACTTTGGAAGGAAGACCTAGAAGGATTGCTGGGAGATACCAGCCACTTGTGCACCTATTGTATGAAAAGATCCTGATGCCAGCATATGGAGGACAGCGAGGAGTTTGGTCATGGGTGGTAAGTTTGTTCGAGTTGCTACCCTTGCAGTGATTTCTGGTGCATTGTGGTGCAGCAGGCATATAATTGACTACCAGTTCAGACGATAATTCCTGATGACATCTTGTTACCTGAGCCAAAGCATGGTTGTACGCTGTGGAAAGATCCTCTCCTGCCTTCTGCGCTGCCTTTGTGGTTGCTGTGGTGGTGTTTGGGGTTTCTGTGGTGGTGGTGGAGGGACCTGTTGTCATCGCTGATGTTTGCTGCATGTGCCAGGCTAGACCAGTAACACTTCCATGTTGTCCTGGAGGTTGCCAATGCTCCTTCTCTGTGTTTTCCTTAAATGGTGGTGTATGGGTGGTGTGAGGGCCTCTTTTTCACACCTGGTCTGACCAGGCGTTAAAATTTGATGCTAATCGGGCTTGTGTCACTTTTTGGGTCTGCTTCCTTAGTCTGTGTTGTTTTTGCATCAGGAGGTAAATATGGCGCTGGAGGGCTAGCGGCATTTTTTGGAAGGGAATGCCTACCTTGCATATCATTGTCGCAATACCACAAGGTGGTTTGGCACTCCCAAACAATGAAGGCATGTCAGTTATTTTGACGCTAGATGGGTCTAGCATCAAAATATAGATATGGGGTTAGGTTTGCCCCACTTTTACGTAAAAAATATGACACAAAGGCAGCACAAACTTTTCATAAATCTGGGCCTTAGAATCTTTTGACCACTGTTTATATGATAGGTTTTGCAGATTTTATATCATCCCCCAGCAATATTATACAGTCAAGTATTTTGCGGTATTTTTACACACTCTAAAAGGTCTAGGAACTGTGAACGTTCTATTATCAAATATTTCAAACAAAGAGTGAGATTGAGAATAGCCGCATCACTGATTGCTCTGTCCACCTGCTTCATTTAAATACTTAACTTGCATTGATAAATGACAAAAGGGAGGAAATTGCACTTCTCTATGATCTGAGCGACCCTGGCAAGTCTGCTTTCCAGGCAGTGCAAGTTCAAGGATTCTCACAGAAATGAAACAAATATCTGGGAGCTCAGGTAAGCAGGAGGATCCAACCTACGGAACCCCAGCAAAAGCCTGATAAGCATCTGAATGAATCATGAACACAATCAACTAACATTCACTTTTAAAAGACAAGACTATAATTTTGCTTTTTGTTTCTTAAGTAGATGTCATCATATTTTGACAGATTTATTACATCACAGTTATTTCTCTTCATAGATTCACATTTCAGCACCGCACACATCTTATGTGTGTTGCGTTCAATAAAGCTGTCAGCAAAACTATTGAAATATAAAACAGTTTTACAACCACCAATTCTAAACTTCTACATCACTGCCACACAAGGTGCAAGTGAACAGAAAAATATGACACACTACTATACAGTTTATTTTTTTAATGATCAGTTTCTCATTAAACTCTTGGCCCAACAATAAGGCCTCTGCAAATAAATTTTCCTTTGATCTCCTAAACTAGTGGCTTTTAACCTGTGGTTCAATGAGGTTCAAGGACCCCTGGAGGTCTGTGAACCCTACTCAGGGAGACCTTGGCTGCTTAGAAAATTAATTAATAGTAACAGATTAATAAAGCGTATATAAATAAAAAAACAACATTTACAAATGCAAATTTTAAAACATTCTGTAAAAGCGAAGGAATTTGACATTAGAGGCCAAAAACAAAGTTAGTATCCTCAGATTGGTTCACGGGAGCAGCGTATGTGCATGAAACAGACTACACTATAGATGATGAGTGACCTCAGCTGAATTTAGAAAAGCTCTGAACTTCCTAAATTTTAAAAATATATTTCTTTATATTTGTTTGTGAATTAAAACAAATATTTAATTTGTATATTTGTCTGATACACGCTTGTTTCTGTATTCCTATGTATTGTTTTGAAGTTCGAAATATCAAAAATGCATAGGCCGAAGTCCCGAGCATTCAGTAATCACTCATCGGGGTTCCCAGAGTCCAAAAATAATTCAGTGGGAGTCCCCACGTTTCAATAATAATTAAGTGGGGGTCAACAGAAGTCAAAAGATTAATAAACATTGTCTTAAACTAAAAACACATTTAGTAAAGCAACTCACATGCTATCTAACATAGCAAATGCTAAAGGATGCTCTCTTTTTTAATAAAAAGAAACCTAAAGGATTCATGATTATCATAAATGATTGTGGTATTTAGGTACAATAAATAGGATTGTAGGCTAGCAAATGCCGGGTTCCGGCTATTTTGGCCCAACTCACATCTACCTCTCCCTTTGTATTCACTACTTTAACTAGTTAGTTTATTCCGGTTAACAATACACCACACAAAGTTTAAAATATTTGCATACATGACACATACACAACATATTTACATATCAGGTTAAACTGAACCTTGCATTTAAATCATATATTCATGTACCAGCCAATTTCACCATTCCAGTTTCTATTTATTCATTGCCTTCAAGATAATATTAAAATAAAAGCAAACTCATAAAAAATCTGTACATGAAAACAGTAATTTATGTCCAATATCGGAATATGAATCTTCACGATTCTAACAAATTACCATAGTCAAAATCTACATGATCCATACATCCAGACAGTTTGTTACACAATAAACATATCTGTTCATTATATAAACGATTATTTTGTTTATTAATTAATTCACAGGGGGTTAATTGGCCAATTTGTTACAGTTAATGGCACTTCTTTTCTTCAGTCCTGTATCTATCCTCTATGTAATTTTTTTAGTGCTTTCGTACAATACAGTTCACACAACTTTGTTGAATTGACAGAACCTTAATTTGCCATGTCATTGTCCTTTCTGTTTCCAGCCAGGAATTTCCCGACAACTATAACTCCTCATGCCAGAAGAAACCACACATTTCATTTTTTGCATCTTGATTGACCTATTTTGTTTCACAAAGTTATCCAAAAGACCCACTCTCTTCTGCAAGCCTACTTGCCTATGCGATTTGAAACCATATTGTCTGCATAATAAAGGCAGCCAAAGCTGTGGTTACACGTTTTGATTTTAGAGTTTTTAAATAAATTAAAAAGCCTAATAAGTTAACTACTAGGATTCTCCATGGTTTATTTCAGTTGAAAACACTATATTTCAGAAAATATTATTAGTACATCTATACCTTGATTGCTATGACTGGACATCAGGTTCCCATAGGGCATCTGTATGTTGCATGAGTTCTTTCATGCAGCTGGAAACAATCTAAATGCCACTAGAGTGCATCAGTTTGCAATTAAAGCAATTAACATGTGGCACAGTCTGAGAACCTGAATGCTACATCTACTGGACCATCAGGTCAAACCTTCATAGAATACCTATCCAGGATGTATTTGATACTTCTTTCATTAGTCAGCCTGGGCCATCATAGTTACATTGGCTATTCCTTCTTATAGGCTAATTATCCGATTTCGCAAGGCATTTTTATGAAGGCGTGGTACATAGAACACAACTTATTGTTTTCAAGTGTTATTTCTTAACACGATTTTCCCTTTAAAATTTTACAGTATGGGAGGCAACAATTATTATTATATAACACTTGTAAATCACACTGTGACCAAAACCGTTATCCTGGCATTGAGACAATTGTTTGAAACAAAAGAGGAGCAGAATGTCAAAAGAAGAAAGATGAGGAAACCAGACGAAATAACGATTTGGTTGGGAAGCACACCAAAGGACCTTTTTCCTGCCGCACCTGCAACTTCTCCTGCAACAGAACAACGAAGCCAGCAACAAACAACACTAACCACCTGCACTGCATCCTCCTCAACACACGCTCCGCACGAAAACACGCCATCGAGCTCTGGGACTTGCTCGACACCACCGCCCCAGACGTGGCCTTCCTGACCGAAACCTGGTGGAACGACTCTTCGGCCCCTGACATCGCTATCGCCATACCGGACGGATACAAGATCACCAGAAGAGATCGAACCAACGGAATCGGCGGAGGAATAGCCATCGCCCACAAATCCACCCTCAAGATCCACACCCACACGGACGACACTCTCAAGACAGTCGAACACCTCCACTTCCAGATCCACACGGACCCCAACACGACCCTCAGAGGAACACTCATATACCGCCCTCCAGGACCAAGAGCCCCTTTCAGCGACACCATCTCCGACCTCGTAAGCACCCACGCCCTCGCCTCTCCAGACTACATCCTCCTGGGAGATCTAAACTTCCACCTTGAAAACAACAACGACGCCAACACCGCTTCACTGACCTCCAACCTCCACAACTTCGGACTCCACCAACTGGTCAACACTCCCACCCACATCGCCGGTCACACGCTTGACCCCCTCTTCACCTCAAGCAACCACATCTCTTTCAGCCACACCTCCGAACTCCACTGGACCGACCATCACTGCGTCCATTTTACCTTCAAGAAAAACACCGAACACCACCGCATCCCTCTACCACCTCACCGCTGCTGGGGAAAAGTCACCAAAGACCAACTAACCAGCTCCCTCGTCAAACACCCACCACCCGACTCCAACGACCCGAGCGCCGCCGCCATCAACCTCCATCAATGGATCCTCGACTGCGCCAACACCTTAGCTCCACTCAAGAAACCCACCACCAACCAAGGAAAGAAAAAACCAGCCTGGTTCACAGAAGAACTGACCACCTCAAAACGCACCTGCCAGAAGCTCAAGAAGAAATGGATCCTCGAGCGCACTCCCGACAACCTTGCCACCCTCAAAGACGCCAACCGTGATCACCACCAACGGATCCGACTCGCCAAGCGCGCCCATTTCACCGAACGCCTCAACAACAACGCCCACGATTGCAAAGAACTCTTCGGCATCGTGAAGGAACTCTCCAACCCTAACGCCAACATCAACGACGTCCCACCCTCCCAGAAACTCTGCGACGACCTCTCCACCTTCTTCCACCAGAAAATCGCAGCCATCCACGACAGTTTCAACACCGCTCCTCCGCCAGACCCCACCCCTGACAACGCCGCCCACGCCTGCCGCCTCACCGCCTGGACCCAAGTGGACGACGCCGAAACCCTAACAACCATGAATTCCATCCACTCAGGCTCTCCCACGGACCCATGCCCACATCACGCATTCAACAAAGCCGACGCCACCATCGCCCCCATACTCCGCAAGATCATCAACCTCTCCTTCAACACCGCCACCTTCCCAGACAGCTGGAAGCACGCAGAAATCCAACCCCTCCTCAAGAAACCCAAGGCTGACCCCAACGATCTCAAAAACTTCCGACCGATCTCTCTCCTCCCTTTTCCAGCGAAAGTCATCGAGAAGATCGCCAACGCACAGCTCGCCCACTTCCTAGAAGCCAACTCCATCCTAGACCCCTCTCAATCTGGATTCAGACGAAACCACAGTACAGAGACCGCACTCCTCGCCGCCACTGATGACATCAGACAACAAATAGACAACGGCGAAACCTCAGCCCTCATCCTCCTCGACCTATCAGCCGCCTTCGACACAGTCTGCCACCGCACCCTACTGGCCCGTCTCCACGAAGCCGGCATCCAAGACAAAGCCCTCAACTGGATCTCATCCTTCCTCTCCGACAGAACCCAGAGAGTCCGGCTCTCCCCCTTCCGCTCCAAAGTCACCAACCTCATCTCCGGCGTCCCCCAAGGCTCCTCTCTCAGTCCAACGTTGTTCAACGTCTACATGGCCCCCCTTGCAAAAGTGGCCCGTCAACACAACCTCAGCATCATCTCCTACACCGACGACACCCAGCTCGTCCTCTCCCTGACCAAAGACCCTCTCACCGCCAAAACCAACCTCCACGAGGGACTAAAATCCATCGCCGAGTGGATGAACAACAGCCGCCTGAAGCTCAACTCCGACAAGACGGAAGTCCTCATCCTCGGACGCTCCCCCTCGGCCTGGAACGACTCCTGGTGGCCCACTGCACTCGGACCCCCACCCACCCCAGCCAACCACGCAAGAAACCTCGGATTCATCCTCGACTCCGCTCTCACCATGTCCAAACAGGTCAACGCCGTCTCCTCTTCCTGTTACAACACCCTCCGAATGCTCCGCAGAATCTTCAAGTGGATTCCAATAGGAACCAGAAAGACGGTAACTCAAGCCCTCGTCAGTAGCAGACTTGACTACGGCAACGCACTCTACACAGGCATCCCAACAAAAGACATCAAACGACTCCAGCGCATCCAGAACGCATCCGCCCGCCTGATCCTCGACATACCCCGCCGATGCCACATCTCCCCCCACCTGAAAGACCTCCACTGGCTCCCCGTGGAAAAAAGGATCACCTTCAAACTCCTCATCCACGCTCACAAGGCTCTACACGACACCGGACCCACTTACCTCAACACCAGACTCAACTTTTACGTCCCCACACGTCAACTCCGCTCTGCCAACCTCGCCCTCGCCATCGTCCCCCGAATCCAGCGCAAGACCTCTGGCGGCAGATCCTTCTCCTTCCTCGCCGCCAAGACCTGCAACTCTCTCCCCACCTCGCTACGCCAGACCCAGGACCTCCTCACCTTCAGGAGACTCCTCAAGACTTGGCTCTTCGAACGCTAGCAGCTCCCTACCCCCCCCCTCAGCGCCTCGAAACCCTGACGGGTACATAGTGCGCTTAATAAGTTCTCTGATTGATTGATTGATTGATTACTCTTTTAGGAATAGCCACGTCTTCACGGCATTTCTAAAAGTCAGTAGCTCAGAGTGTGCTCTCAAGGTGGCAGGAAGCACATTCCTCCGATGAGCAGCTTTAATAGAAAAGGCTCTGACCCCTAGTTGAGCTCTTCAGATTCTGGGCGTCCGCACAAGATTAGCAGTGGCAGAGAGCAAGGCTCTTATTTGAACTTATGTTTTCAACCTGCAGGGCACTAAGCACAATGCACATGGATTTAAAGAGGATCCTCTGTTCTATGGGGAGCCAATGCTGTTCCCCGAGGGCATTGGAGGCAGAGGAGCTACAGGGTCGGTTCAGCGACAGTCTTGCAGCAAACGAGTTGACTCTTTCAGCTTCTTGATCAGAAAATCAAGAGGTTCAAGAAGGATGGCATATCAACTGAGCCGACAGAGTATGATGCTTCTAGGAACTAGTTTCTTAGCTTGCCTTGGTAATACAGGGAACAGTTTTCTCGGGCCACGTAACAAGGAGAAACAAACACCAGCCACTTTATTTCCAAGCTTCTCAAGTGAGAGATGTGCATCAAATGTAGCCCCCAGTTTCGGAACAGCCTCAGTGGAGCACATCTCAGTTTCAGTAGGTAGTGGACAGAAATGTGGAGGTATTAGTAATGGAACCTTATTCTGAGAGCAGCAGAGAAACTCAGTTTTTCCCCCATTTTGTTTTAAGGAGTTGGTCTTCATCCACTTTAGAATATTTATCATGCAGGACTAGAAGGAGGATACCGCATCCTGCTGATTGAGAGACAAGATCAGATGTGTGTCATTAGCATAATTTATAACTGAAATGCTAAGCCTTTTTAATGGGGCAATTAGTGGCTTCATGTGAATATTGAATAAAACAGGACTGAGTGCAGACTCTTGCGGTACTCCATGATGATTGCTTCTGAAGTCTAAGCAGAAAGAAGGCAGTACCGCTGCTTGGAAGCAATCCTGCAGCTAATATTGTACCCAGTTTAACACAGTACCACCAACACCAAGGGATGCTAACCTGGTCAACAAGGTATTGTGGATAACCGTGTCAAACGCTGTCGTCAAGTCAAGTAAAACTAATATGACAGTCTGATCTTCATCTGCCCTCCTATTCAGCTCATCCACTGCACTCACTAGGACTGTCTCCGTGCAATAAACAGGCCTTAAGCCGAATTGTTCTTCCTCAAGCAGAGAGTGATCTTCCAAAAATTGTGATAGGATCCTGCTAACATATTGTTCCAGAATCTTCACCTGCAAAGAAAGAAGGGCCTATGATGAGTCAAAATGGCTGGATCTGCTGACAGTTTTTTCAGTAAGGGTGAAACAATGGCCATTTTCCAAACTCGAGGCACCGCTCCTAAGATCAAAGATTGATTACAAACTAATCTCAAGAGCGGAAAGAGCTCACCTGCCCATTTCTTCCACTGTCTGGTTGGGAGGGAGTCCAGCGGGGAACCTGGCATAGTGGCTGATGTGATACTGAGGAGATTTCCCTTGGAAATTGGGTCAAAACAATCAAACTGACAGTTGGCTCTCTTTTCCAGATCCTTTAGCCACTGTAAACGCTCATCAGCAGTACAGGTGGCATCTCCCAAGGTGATTCCTCCCGATAATATTGATTGCTCCTTATCAGACTTGCCATCAATGTTTCCTAAAGTTTTAGTAATCTTATTTTCAAAACAGATTGCCAGGTCATCACATAGTTCCTGCAAGGAGACAATATCAAGTTTCAGACACTAGAGGTTGGATAGAAAGAGAGTGTCAGACTACTTTTTGGCACTATTTGAGGCAGCTAGGATAGAGTTTGTATAAAAATCAGCCTTTGCTTTCCTAATCTGCTTTTTGTACTTATTTAGAACAGTCTTCAGCTCTTGCTTATCCTCATCTGCATAGTGTCAATGCCATTTTCTTTCCAGTTGCCTACCTACTAACTTAGTAGCTCTTAACGCATCATTATACCAAGGAGTGGATGGACTGGTCCTAGGTCTTGGATCAGAAAGAGGAATAATATTAACCAACGTGGCAATGATTTCTTCATCAAATAACATCCAGTTTGTCTCAACATAATCCTAAGAATCAATAATATTGGTTAGATCAAAAACCAGTCCCTGAGAAGACTTTACCAGTTTGTGCCAAGCTCTAGTTAGAATCTCCAAATTAGGTGCCTTCATCCCGGGTGAGGATACCTGCACAAATAGGTGGAAAAAAATAAGTGCATGATCAGTCCAGCACAAAGGAGCAATCTTATTTACTGAAGTTAAGTCATCTGTGGCAAAAATAAGGTCAAGTGTATGCCCCCCTTGGTGAGTAGAGCCATGGAAAAATTGTTGGAGACCAGCAATTTCACAGGCACTCCATAGCTCTTTTCCCTGGGGGAGAAAGCTCCCCTTCTGCCCATAGGTTAAAATCACCTAGGATAACAAAATTAGCATCGGCCAGTGCAATTTTACATATCATCACTATGGAAGAGTAAAGGTGCAAAATAGGTGAGTCAGGGGGACTATAACATAATGCACCTGAAAAAGGACAACCCCTCTTAGACTTAAGGTAGAAGCCTAACACCTCTATGCTTTCTGTATCATCCAAAGTGATCACGTGAAAGTTCCATTTTCATGATATAGAATACCCACTCTACTTCCCTTTTTGGTAAGCCAGGGCTTTATGGAGGGCCGTGGAATCCACAGGGCAGACCTTGCCTAAATCCACTGATGACTCAGTTGTGGTCCAAGTCTCTGTAATAAAGAGGACATTTAAGTTTTCTAATTCCAGTAGCAGGCTGATTTCTGCTGAATGTTTTACCAGAGATCTGGCATTCACAAGGCCACATTTCAATAGTGCCTGCCTACTGCCTATCACAGACGGATCTTGTGAACCAAGCTTGCTGAGCTGATCTAAAGGAAACTGAGTGTGCACTGTTTTTGTGACGTTAGGTGTAAAATGATCAAGAAGCGCCTTACCCAGACTTAGAAATTGGTCTCTTGAATAGGTAATCCTGCTATCATCAAGGAGCCCAGTTGCTTCTTCGATTTCCAGAACACCACCAGCAACATGAGTGCGTTCGGAGCGCTGACAGGCACAGATGAACTTGCCTTTGACCCACCTTTGGCGTGCCATTGGCATGCCCGCTGCACAGTCGCGCCAGACTGCTTGTTGTACATACCCTTCCCAAGGTAGCAACTAGAACACTAACGAAGGTGGCGGTCCCACTCTGCCAGATGAGGAACTGCCAAAAGTGCAAAATATACAGACATAAGATAAAATTATTAAAATATCTAAAACTGAGCACCACACAGATTTCCTCAGCAAGATTTCACTTCCCACAGTACAAAACAACCATGCTGCACAGTCGCGCCAGCCTGCTTGTTTTAGATCCCCTCCCAAAGGTAGCAACTAAAATGCTAACAAAGATGTTAGTCCTGTTCTGACAGGCTAGGAAATAACAAAAGTGCAAATTACACACACACAAGGTAACATTTTAAAAAAAATGTGTTAAAAATTGACTTCCACACAGTTTTCCTCAGAGAGATTCCACTCCCCACAGTTCAAAACAACAGCACAACAACAAGGCACATTGTTATTTTCCTTGTGTAAGATGGGATGGAGAGGATTTACAGTTCACAGGGCATGTGGTAAATGATTGAGTACTACACCTTTATGCTGAACCTCTGCTAGCACCTTTTGATACTGCGCCCTTTCAGCTGATGTTAGAGGGACCTTTGGTAATGATCTGAGTTACTGTATGTTTTCTGCTGATTGCAGAGGGGCATATAGAAGTTACCTGAATTACTCACCCTTTCTGTTGACTTTAAAGGGACCTGTAGAAATTAATGAGGTACTGTACCCATTTTACTGATTTTAAAGGAACCTCTTGTAATGATCTGAGGTACTGCACCCATTTCATTCACATAGTAATGACCTGAGGTACTGAACCCATTCTGCTAATGTCAGAGGGATCTCTAGTAATGATAATTGGTGTTGCATCCTTTCTCCTGACTTTAGAGAGATGTCTAGTAATGACCTGAAGTACTGCAGCCTCTCAGCTGACTCCAGCCTGTAGAACGACCTAAGGAACTGCACGCTTTCAGCTGACTTCAGTGAAACCTCTATTAAAGATTTGGGGTGCAGCACCCTTTCTGCTAACTTTAGAGGAACCTCTAGTAAAGGCCTGAGGGACTTCACTATTGCTGGTTATTTCATTGTATTCTCTAATGAAAGCCTGACGCACTGTACTTTCTGCTCACTTTAGAGCAGTACTGCACATATCATACTCATATTTACATACACAAGCACTAAAATCATTTCTAATTAAACAGTAATCTATACAAACTCTTTCTTTCTATTACATAGTCCTGTTAACAAAGGGTTGTTACAGATGGTATAAGCATAGTTACATCCACATCTGTGCAACGTGCTTGGTTCAAAGCACCTCTATACAATACATGCATGTATTTTCTCTAGCTCTATGGCAGTAGAAAAATATACTGGATTTTTAAGTTTTTGTTCATTGTAAAATCTAATGTTAAATAATTTCCTGAATGTTTTTATTTTTTTTACGAATAATGCAAGTTAATTAACAGTATTACAGTAAAGAACTTTTAAAATGTTTTTTTTTTTCAATAATATCCTTATCAACCACCTTTTTTCACTTCTACATCTGCTCTAAAGACTGTACCAACACACTGACTGACTGCAAGCCACAGACATAATACAGAAAGTGTTAAGTCTTCAGCATGCTGATTTGGTTGGAGTAATAATGTTCTTTATAAATGCATTATGATATGTTTTAATATTATAGCTACATAACGTGGTCAACAAGCTAGCTCTTCATGTTATATTAGCTGATCAAATAGATAATCTAGTAGGCCACATGTTTGTATATTCATGTCAACATATGTAACTGAATTCAGTCAAACTTCATAAGCAAAGATATGATGAAGTTTCCTGCCATACACATATATACCCACTGATGTCTGTTTTGTAATTAAACATTTGATGTGTTTTCCTTTGTCCATACTCTGCCATTACAATGTCAGCAAAAGAATATTATTTTAATTTCAGTTCTTAACATGCAAGAAATGTGTTTTGGCGGTTGATCTTATGTGTTTCTGACACATCCCCATGCCTTCATCTTGTTGGTATTTTGATGTCTGATTACTCTCTATGTGCCTCCCCTGCCAGGCACAGTGACACATCGGCCCCTGGTGTTCAGACTCCTACCAACAACACAGATGACAACAGGGGTCATCCTGAAATCATACATTTGACCTGATACCATGCAATAGTCAGGTAAGTTTGTGAATCATATGACAACCATTATTGCATATCATTATTTACATTTTCTCACCATATTTTCTCATTTCTTAACCATTTTTTACAACTATCACTGTTCTTTTTTATTACATACACCTTTATCAAAACATATTAATTACCCCTCTCTGCGGCTTTTGGATCTGGGGAGGTATTACAACCACTTTTGCAAGAAAATGGGTTCAGAAGCTGACATCAAGGGATCCCTCTATAAATCAAGCATCTGTGGCAGTAGCAGGCAAGGTGCCATTGCAAATAAGTATTAAATACATGCATGGGTTAGATGTTTCCTTTAGTATACTGTCATATCACTAAGTTAAATTGTGACTTCTTATTGAAATCTATAGTGAAAGTAGTCTGGTTAATGTATTTTATCAAATATTTCTAGTTTGACTCATTTAAATTTTCTTCTTTCTCTTGAAGATTACGGGGGCCACTAAGACAAAAAATGATGCTGCTCAACCACAAGTGGAAGACAATAAATGATCTTAGGAGAAAATCCTATTCTCCCCAAGCAGCTATATTAGTGGAGGGTGAGAAAGAGGAGAATGAGGAGGAGGAGGAGCATGAGGAAAAGGAGATGGAGCAGAACATTGTTTGCCCCACCCAGAAATCACCTCACTGCTGGCCAGGTGTCTTCCTCCAAAACCTCTCCTGGGTACTGCTAATTCTAGCCACAAGCTAAGCAGTCAGTAATACTTATCCTGGCTATGAAGGACTCACTTTACCTCTCCTCACTCTACCTCAGTTGACTCACTTATATACTCCTTCCAAGCCAGGTCTTCTCTCAATCATATGAGTAAGAAGACAACCATGGTGAGGACCAGCTCTCCCACATGTACCAACACTCTCCGTGATGGACTGTCTGCTGGCCATGTCAGATGGCCCTGCATGAGGCAGGGGATGGAATATGCCAAAATAATGCCCTCTGAGAGGATCAGTTTTTCAGCTATCTAAGCAGGAGGAAATTTTTGTCATGGGTGTTACTCTTCATTAAATTGTGGACAACATTAAAGAAATCCATCAGTTGTTTGAGAGCCAGACATTTCCCTTTGAGACATATTGCCTAGACTCAACAAAGTTGCACTATGAACTTCATAATTGTTTTTTAAGCAGACAAGGGCAAGGCAACAAATCCTGACCATGTAGGTGTTACAAGGAATAACAAAAAAGTGCCAGCGTCACTCAACTCATGCACTACAAAACCCTTTTAGGCTCACACTACCCACAAACCCTGGTGTCAATCCACCTGACCACACATAACCCCTAGCTCAACCTCAGCAACTATAACAAGGTCCAGTACAACTGGTTTTACCTATCTGAAGACATGGATAAACCCCTCCTCCCTGGATGCTAGTATGCTTGAACCAATTGCACCACTTCTACCATTACATCCCGCTCACTCAAACACATTTTATTTCTATTGTGTAAGCACCATTGAAACTTTTTTTATTGAATACTGTTAGTTGTGTGCACCTTGGCAAATATAAATTCAGGGACAGATTTACTTTTATTCCACACAACACAACACAGCAAGGCAACTTGATGCACTGCATTGCACACAAGGGAAAGGACAAAAATGCATCATATCTATTGAGATATAGTACACTTGTGTTCTTCCCAGTGATGGTCCATTTTGTGTTGCCTAGTGCCAACCATGGTGCAAGGGTGCCTGCATAACAGGCAGAAGTATTTGTGTGCAGGAAAGGATACCTTCCCAGGAAAAAACAATCCTTAGAGGTGTATTATTCTTTTAATGTGTGCTGCAGAAAGCATACATAGGAAGATGAAGTAACAAGGGGAAAAATGTTTCTCCATATTATGTCTCTGTTGGGTGGTCCACCATTTTGACACAAACCCAGATTTACAACACTTCATAAATCTGGGTTTGCATCAACATCTTGAGTGAATGCATGGGAATGCCTTTACTACTTTACTACACTTAGGTATGTTTGTGAACCAGACCGTTTGCATTTGCTATGCCACACAAAGCTGTGCAAAGTGGCCTAGTAAATGCCAAAATGATTCTGCAAAGTCTTATGGGCCTCTGAGCACCTAACTTCTACTTAGCTGTGGTTTTATGTGTTTACTGCTATGTACTGTGATTGTGTTTATTATATGTCTAAAGGTTTCATTAAAAAATCATCCATACTTCTTGCATTTCACATTAATATCATTAAATTTCCTAAAAGTGCATGCATGCACATTTAGTCAGAACGGATAGAGAATAAACTTTTATATTAGATTAGATTTAAGAAAACTTCTTAGAGAGTTCTTGGAATAAGGTTCAATGAACCTAAATATGTGTTTGAGGCAGATAGGAAAAATAGATTGGGTGAAGGTGGAACGTCATAAAAACTTGTTAGGAACATGATGGAAAAACTCTATGTACAATGGAAAAGTAGTTAACTATTAATTAAAAATTAACTCCACCCTATAGAGTACGGACAATAAGTCAAAAAGGCCTAAATGAAGGCTAAAAATAGAAAACAAAGTCAATTCCAACAAATTATATTGAAAGTCAGACCCTCATCCCAGATTGGGTGCTTGAGTCCTGCCAATCCTCTAGTATGGGCTTTGCTACAAATACATTAAACTCCTCTTCTGACCAGCAGAGGACAGGGCACCCCTTGAGAACTGCTATATACAGCCTTATTGAGCAAAACCTTTGGATGGATAAATGGGAGATGTGAAAACAGCTGGTAGGTAGGGTGTGGAGGCAGATGATATACAATGCCTGCAATCAAAGAAGTCAGCAGTGACTATAGTTCTCTATGTTGTTTAGATAATGTTCTCAGATGGACCTATATTTCCTCAGTCATTTCCCATATACCCTTAGAGAACACTAGCTGAGCATCAGCTATGCTACTCATAGTCTCCTTGAATTGAATCATTGTTACATTTCAAGGTAGTGGGTGGGATGAACACATCAGAGCTTGGGTGTATGGACAGAATGAGTCAGCTGCTAATGCTGCTGGTGGGGACGTGGCAGAAAAGGAGGAGGTAGGCCAGATGGTTTAACTGGAAGCTCTATTTTTAAAGGGGCCTATGGAGTAACGGAAGTGGTAGTAGCAGGTGTGGATACTGGTGGGGCTACCTCCAGCAACACCACTGTTAATTGTTCCTCTGAGGTACTGGGTTTTTCAGAACCGGTACTGATCCGGTAACCCAGCGGTGCCAGGGTACACCCAAAGACCTCGGGTACTTTCCTGATTCAGACTACAGAAACTCAGAGTCTTCTAGGTGAAGTCAAAGATCGAATTTATTGGCTGCAACCAATTGACAAGTGTCCTAGAAGTACAACAGCACGATTTGTATGTTCTCAGGAGACTGTGTTTCAATGCAAAGTCAGGTTTCCTTATATACAGTTTTTTAAGCTTCAGGCAAACATTCTTGACATTTTGGTTGGTCATTCACATGTTTTCACTACAAAGGAAAAAACAGTGTCATGATGAAACCTCATATTTCATGTCATCCAACCCATAATAAATTACCCGGCAAGGCCTAGTATTTTACATCAGATAAGTGTGGACCCCCAATAAAAACGGGCACCTCCCCCTCGTAAAGTAAGAGGAAGAAAAGAGCAGGTGCAGGTGTGAGCAAGATTAGGTAGGGTGTGTGAGCGATAATAAGGGTTTTATGGCATGGTGTGCCTTGATGCTATCTGATTCGGCCACTGGGAGAGGGACTGACCAAACAGGTTTGGCCTGAGGCAATGGTTCCAGCTTGCCCAGGTCAGAGAAAAGTCAATCAAGGTGTGCGTGTCCTTGGAATCAAATCTGACTGTATTATAAGCCTATGTGAGGGCAACTTTTAAAATGGCTGCCGTGTATAAAATGGGAGCCACGAGTGCAGGACGAAAATGGCGATTTCGAGGTGAAAACGCTGCTGGAATTGAGCGAAAATGCTCATGCTTAGTGTACTAGTCATTATCGGTCTTTTGATACTAAAATCGTACTGCTGTGGCAAAGTAAATTACATGGGTCCAGAATTTTTAGAACCACAAACCCTCCTTTTGCCCTTACATAGGCAATAAACCTATTCTCATGCTAATCTGAGTCCAGGTCTATGTTTATAAGGCCATGGAGATGTTGCTGGAGCAAAATTCTAGTACTTGGTAACTCTCTCTGGACAGGTCTCCTCGAACATGAAGTAGCACAAAAGGCCACATATGGCAGGACAAAATAAGGAATACCTCTACCTGCAGTAGGTGGCATAAGATCACACACCCAACAATTAGTGATGTTCACTACTAACTAGTGTTGATGCAGAAGCTGTACAAAAGAATTGCTTACAAATTCTGATCTTCTAACCTGCTCATGTTCAGGAAAAGGGTGAAAAGAGTGCAAAGAAACAATAGTAGGAAAAGACATAGGTTGGGAAGTGGGTGCAGAAGTCAATTGAGTAGAGAAAAACAATCCCACCCATAAATGACAACGTCATGTTTAAAAGACACTAGAAAACACGTTATTAAGAACATATAGACAACGGGAGAAAGTAGTGACCACTATTTACAAATGAAATAATAATTTTTCACAACCCTAACCAAAAAGCAAATCCTAAAATTATCTAGTAACATTTTTAGGGCTCCTCTGCATTTCAGTAATTTTTGTATGTTCAGGTGGAACAGTGGTGACTCTCATCAATGCTCTAAGGTGAAAAGGGGGTACTCTTTCCACAGAAAATGGACTTTATTCTGCTTTTACTAAACAGAATAGTACTTTAAAACAATGCCAGCAAAACAATCAGTCTCCTAACACCTAGTCTATACAATCACACAGAAACCTCTTGTGAAACCAACTATGCCCAGAGTCCGTTCAAAAAGCCTCTCTGGCAGGCTTCTATTGTCCATCAAATTTTCTTTTGTTGTTTTCTTTCGCATGGGCCTCTCAATTCAGGCCTCTTCGTGAGAAAAGTACTGCTTAGTTGGAGTGCCCTCCTGGCAAACACCCACAGCTCACTCGAAAGTCTCAATGTCTTAAAGCAATGCACCAGTGTCTCTCCTCTGTGGCAGATACTACAAACAATGTGCTCTTCATTGATCAAGGGCACAAATCATCTCGTGCAGACCCAAGCACCATTAATTGGGAAATAGCTCAAGCTCAGCAGCACTTTCAGACTCCAACACTCATTATTTAGTGTCAGAGGACGCTCAAGCTGCTCTTTCATGGGCACCAAAATATAGTGCCTTTTTCCAAACTTGAAATCTCCGGTGCACTGCCCTTCTTCCGTTGGAGCAAAGAAAAGGGGGTGTGTGGCCAAAACTCAGGCCAAGGGGCTCAAGGGATTGCACACTGTCAGAGGTTACCAGCACATGACAGGTAGAGAAATGAAACCTCAAAACAGCTCTGCCATCAACAACAGGAATCCTTCTCTTTAGCTCTTTTACACTGAAACTTTGGTTTTGTGATGTCCAACGCCGTCTGATGGAGCAAGTACGATACCATGCGCTGGCGATCGCTGTCCAGCTTTGCTACTTCCTGGGTGCTGAGACTGTAGGGCCAAGACGTCCGTCTTTCATCTGTAGCTGTCACTGATGGGAATTAGGCTTAAATCAATGTCCTGCAGGTTATTATGACTTGATACCCGCAGAATCTAGTGACGTAGGAAGTGTGCCACAGCTGTTAGTTTCCTTCAATTTAGTACAAAAACAGTTCATGGTTTTTAACAAGGGGACTGCAAGCAGGTGGTCTGCAATCTTCAAAGGAGTAGTCATACACCATGGGCATAAAATACAAAGACAAAGGCAGAAGGGCAAAACAGGGTCTGTAGCATCTTTAATTCAGTTCTCTCCATTATTCTCTGCCATCTATAGCTACATGAGAATTCTATCTGAATGGATTTCCTCACACAGTGGCATTGTCTAATGGGGTAAACACATATTTGCCTCAATGATTAAGTCTAGGTGTTCCTCCTTACCTTAGAACATCTCAATAGAGAAATCACATGATACCGATTATCAGGGACATGTAGAAACCTTCCTTTAAAAACTGTGCATCAGGTGCACTATGCAATACACAGGCTAATAGTCAAATGTGCAAACAAAATGACAAGAACTAGAGGGTCCTGATATTTGCATGATTAGGACACATCTGATCCCACAAAAAATTAAAGTAGCAGGAACAGAAGGGAACCGAAAACCAAATTAAAATAGACATTGAAAATTTGTCATGTTCAAAAAGGTAAACATAAGATATCTCCTATTGAGATGGAAAACTTGTCTTACTATAATATTGAGTCAGTTAACCAGTCTATCGCTACCCTGACAGTCAGGCTGGAAAACATTGAAGCAGGCAAATTCTTGAAAACCAGTCTGGTCATACCAAAGGGAATTATACATAACATGGGGGTCCCTGGTACATCACTGCAGTCTGGATTTGTGAACCTGAACAATACATCAATAATAATAAAAGGGCTGACTGGTGAAAGGAATTCGAAAAAGAGAAATGGGACTAGGACATAGCTAAAATCTCAATAACTAAGCATGGTGCGACATTGGTCAGGGGAAGTAACCAAAGAAAAAATCTATAGAAAGAACAAAAAAAATTATTTGGGTGATAGTCAGGCATGTGACACAACACCAAGAGTACGGGTGATACACAAAGGCCAAAGTTACACAAATTTAACTCTACCGTTGGCGACTACACCATATACGGTACTCCTAGCTAATGTTTCAGTTCCTTCTTCAGGAAAAAATGAAAACCTGGTTTTCTTTTAAGGAACAAAAGCCATATGCTACTTAGGAAACAGAACATTATTAACTAATGTAATATATAAATTAGGCCACCTTGAGTCACAGATCTATAATTTCATCCTTAGGTCCAATCAAGGATACATAAATGTAGGGCTGCCTGTTCCTTTAAGGGAAGGGGCAGTAACGTGACTAACTGCAGGTGACACACTTTGATCCTGTATATCTCTTTTTATTTTCCTTCAATACCATTATAGCCAAATAGACATTCACTGGTGAAGTGTTGTCTTTTATGTTCACAGCATGA
This sequence comes from Pleurodeles waltl, assembly GCF_031143425.1. NCBI lineage: Eukaryota > Metazoa > Chordata > Amphibia > Caudata > Salamandridae > Pleurodeles > Pleurodeles waltl. The sequence continues at coordinate 879,420,450 of NC_090436.1, forward strand.
AATATCATTATCTGTGGAATTTAGTAACCAGAACAAGTTCAACCAACTGTTGCGTAGCGATGGGCATCGTCATGACCATCCCCTCACAACACAGGGGAGCTTGTAATAGTATCAAAAGCAGCAACAAACATGCAAAAAACAAATAAAAAAAATAATAAAAACGCACAAAACGTCAAGCCATCAGATATACTTGCTGTGTATCAAGCACAAAAAGCATAGACAAAACAATAGCATGTGTGAATAAGCGGTGACACACAACACCATGTCATGTACTTTATGCACTGTAAACCTGCAGCCCAAAAACCAATATTTGGGCCTGTTTAATTTGTCAGGTTTAAAATCCTTACTCTCCTTTTGACAGTAGATCACCAGGCAATGGAAATCTGCTGTCAAATATAACTTTACTGTTTCTCTTCTAACATACAGGACCAGCAAGAACAATTCATGATAGGACCAAATACATGAAAATAAATTTCCATTACTTAACTGTTACCCTCTTGTCAGTTACTTCGCAACATCAAGCCACCTTAGTTTTACCTTTCTAAAAGTAAAAATTGTTACACTGACACTCCATATTAATTTGGCACCTACAATTTCCACTGTGAAAAATAAGTCTTAATTGGCAAATCGTTCTCATTAAGGCATGTAGCCTCCAAAATTTTAGAAAAGGGCTGCATCTTATTTTCTGTCTAAGACTTAATGCAACACTTCGTTTTCTGTCAAATAAAAGCAACTAGCAGGCATAATTTTATTTTTTTAGAGCGGAGACGCAAATGTATCAGTTCTGCAGAGCATTTAACATGATGTTGGGACTTTCGAAGAAACCCCTTTTTTATATTTTCCCTTTGGAATTAAGTTCTTTAATTGTATTGATGTTCTTCTGGAGAAACCAGAAATCCCACTTTTAGAGGCCCGGTAGGGTCATTCTGCATTTCACAGAGACAAGGCCCTAATTTAAAAGGTCACAAGTGTCAACATGACAGCCTCCTCCATTGTTTATGGGAAAACTAAAGATAGCATCTCAGCAGCATGACTTGAGCCAGCCTCTGTAGCTCTCCTAGCTTCTGCCACTCTGAATCTGTCAAAGACAGTAGGCCTTTCTATTTTCCTTCTAACCTGCAATAAATCACTCTATTTAAAAAAAATTTTTTTTCCTTTTTAGGCGCTAAAAAAATGTATCTCTATTTCCAGATTATTAAACTACATTTACTGTGAATACTTCACAAACCTTAATAACACACATACCAGTTGTTAGAATAAATGCTTGTTGCAATCCCATGCAATGGTACATATTTCATCAACCTCGAATGAATGAACGTCTCAGTAGGCCCAGCTGAAGTTAGAACCTTCAACCTTGATATTAAAACAAGCCTTTGTACTGGCACATTGACTCATTGAATCATAAGAAGGCACAACCTGCAAATATATATCAAACCTAAATGTATGCATTTACTGAAGCCTGAGATACTTTAAAAAGTACTCTGAATGAAAGAAAATGCAGTTTAAACAGTGCTTTTGCCCAAAATCGACTTTGATATTTTAGGCATTAAAAAATCAATATCCTACAATTTTCTTGCATAATATGCATTACCAGAATGTCTATTACACAATCCATGAGTCAGCCATTGAAAATATTAACTTATACTTTATAGAAATGAGCTTCTTTGCTCCTGCGCCAAGGGAAAATTGCACATACAAATGTCATTTTAGCGGTGCAACATAACTTAAATTAAATTTTAATGTTAGGAGGTCATAGTATAGGTATTAAGCTTTATAAATATTAAAAAACGATTTTGAAAGGCACTTATTTTTTTTATAATTTTTCCATAATTAATAATTTTCTTTTTTAAAAAAAAATATTCTTTTTTTTGTGATAATTCCACATATAAAAGCAAGCTGCATCCCTTGCCTATTATTTGGGATACATTAACTCACAAGCCTAAGCGCATAAGCCTAACTTGAAATGCGTCACATTTTTGCGCCACTTTCATTTAAAAGGAAGGTTATGCAAAATTCCACCCATGTTTAACTGGGAAAGTGCTGGCTGAATTGAACATTCCTATCAAATAGACTGCAGCTGAAAAGTTTGCCTGTGAACATCTAATACAATGCATCTAAGAAAAATGCTGTAAATTTATTTATTTTTTTGCAAAAATAGATAATTTCGTTTTTTTTTTTTTGGGGCCCTATTTATATCTATTGAATGTGTTTTCTAATTTATTAAGCATTTAACGGCAGTTTTGTATATGTGCACAATTGCTCATTCTATAAATTAAAGAGCAACATATAGCTATGTTAGCACATCACATGGTTCATTTCTGGATTTTTTCTAAGTTTCTACTTAATATTAATTAACCAACATTTTACTTAACAAACTGTAAACATCAAGAAGACCCACAAACACACATTGAGCTCATTTCAGATATAAACAGAAAACACTCAGTACACATAATACAGCGCGCTTTAGCCATTTTTCATAAATAGCGCCGTCGCAATTTACTTACAGAACCGTTTGCAGATCCTAGTTGTAAGTCATATTTACAAGAAAAAAAAAAAACTTTTCTCAATTATTTCCAAGAATAGCGGACCCATACTTTATTAAACGTGATGGGGCCCACTCCGTGCTTCACATATAGTTCATAGGTTGGAGTTCCAATCGGAGGAACCGGACATGAGTCCTCCAACCGGGAGTCCCTTTTACAACCAAAACAAAACAAATTTCCAAGTCTGCTAAGACCAGGCATCTTCGCTCACTAGTCTATCTTCAAACTTCAAAGGATTATCGTTTACGATAGTCTCGTGAATACACGAGTCCTTCGGCTTTGGTACTTGCAAGTTCCAAATCAAAGTGATCCCAAAGGGATACCAAACCAAATGTCCAACTAAGGACCAAACCAAGTGTCCAACTAAGGACCAAACCAAGTGTCCAACTAAGGACCAAACCAAGTGTCCAACTAAGGACTGGGAGACGCTCCACTTATACTTAACTGAAAATATCAATGACGTCACCAGAAGACTCGTCTTATCGTTTCGCTCTACCAAAAATCAAGGGTCCAAATCAGGGCGATAGCCAGGGCAGCAGTCCTTCATAGCCGTCGGGAAGCGGGGAACCTCGCAACAAAGACTTTCGGACCACGTCGACATGCAGGGGTCGATGAAGTTGCGGCCTTCCTCCAGAATTTTCACACGAAGCTCCCCACGGACCTCAGGCTTGGACCGGTACCGCTGGTATCGCCCCACGTTTGGGCGCCAACTAAGATACTGGGTTTTTCAGAACCGGTACTGATCCGGTAACCCAGCGGTGCCAGGGTACACCCAAAGACCTCGGGTACTTTCCTGATTCAGACTACAGAAACTCAGAGTCTTCTAGGTGAAGTAAAAGATCGAATTTATTGGCTGCAACCAATTGACAAGTGTCCTAGAAGTACAACAGCATGATTTGTATGTTCTCAGGAAACTGTGTTTCAATGCAAAGTCAGGTTTCCTTATATACAGTTTTTTAAGCTTCAGGCAAACATTCTTGACATTTTGGTTGGTCATTCACATGTTTTCACTACAAAGGAAAAAACAGTGTCATGATGAAACCTCATATTTCATGTCATCCAACCCATAATAAATTACCCGGCAAGGCCTAGTATTTTACATCAGATAAGTGTGGACCCCCAATAAAAACGGGCACCTCCCCTTCGTAAAGTAAGATGAAGAAAAGAGCAGGTGCAGGTGTGAGCAAGATTAGGTAGGGTGTGTGAGCGATAATAAGGGTTTTATGGCATGGTGTGCCTTGATGCTATCTGATTCGGCCACTGGGAGAGGGACTGACCAAACAGGTTTGGCCTGAGGCAATGGTTCCAGCTTGCCCAGGTCAGAGAAAAGTCAATCAAGGTGTACGTGTCCTTGGAATCAAATCTGACTGTATTATAAGCCTATGTGAGGGCAACTTTTAAAATGGCTGCCGTGTATAAAATGGGAGCCACAAGTGCAGGACGAAAATGGCGATTTCGAGGTGAAAACGCTGCTGGAATTGAGCGAAAATGCTCATGCTTAGTGTACTAGTCATTATCGGTCTTTTGATACTAAAATCGTACTGCTGTGGCAAAGTAAATTACATGGGTCCAGAATTTTTAGAACCACACCTCTTAGTCAGGAGGAACCCCAATGTCCACCACCTCCTGGCATGTTGTGCCATTTTGCCCTTCTTCAGTCTGGCATCTAAAGCCTCTGCCCAGGCGCTTTTACTTCCAGAACAGGTTACAAATGATATCCCTGCTGCTGCTTCTTCCCACTGCTAGTGGATTGTTTTATTCCCAAACTAGAAATCGAGTGTCTCATCCTTCTTCACCCTGGGTCCTGCTGATGGGATACTTGGCCAACTCTATCATCTGAAAAGGAATTTAAGCAAACAAAGAATACATGTGTTTATAAATCAAGAATGTAAAGCAAATACAATACATTTTCAAGAAAATTCTGCCTTGAACTAAGACAAATGAAACCACTATTAAGAAGTAAACTATCGTCTGCTATAGTTTTTCTTGGTTTATAAAAGCATACTTTTTTATCATTAGTATGGCTAGGTTGTGCAAAGGTTGTAAAAATCGTTAGCCCTGGTGTTTAAAAATAATTTTAGATTTTCAATGTGATGGTTGAAGTGCTGTTTGAATGCAATCAATGACACCTGATTTCTGAGCGAGACTGGCAAAGGTATGGAAATCTATTGCTATCCTTTTTCCTTTCTACCAGCGACTATGGCATGGTGATAGATAAATGCACCCAGGTGGTGATGCATCGCAGTACCTGCTGCAAGCAAAATTAGCTTGTCTGAAAGATACCCACTGCATCTTCACTGAAAACGACTATCTGGATATGACCAATGACCATAAAATGAAGTCCAGTCAATATTTTGAAATGGGCAGGGATAGTCTGGTAGAGAGCTGTAGGTCAATCATGCTCCTACTAACAGTGTGCAACTATGTTAAGTATCATATTGGGTGAGAGGTGGAATCTGGCAATGAGAGCTTCTCTGACCATGCAAAGATGTTCATTTTGTCTATGTAAAACATCTCTATTATTCTTAAATAACTTTCAATAAAGATGAATGTCAACATTTTAAAAATATTCACCATTCTAGTGAACCAATTCAGTCTTTTTTATGTGAGTTTATTTTTTTCATGGTCAACCTGTTTGTTATTGGTTGTTATTGTAATGAGAATACCTTCTTATTCAGTTGTGGTATTTGTCAGATGTGAGTTGTGTTCTAATATTTATCTTTATAGTTCAATGTAAATTAATTGAACCCTAACAAATATATTACAATGTTCAAAATGTATTAATGGAAATATTTTCACTATCTGCTGTTAGAATTAATAATTTGCTCCATTGTTTTACAAAGTGTGTTGTATTACCAGAGAATGGACAGGTGGGGTGTTTGACTACTTAACGGCTTGGCAGAAGTACTTTTGAATGAAGGCTTGAGCCTTTTTTGTCAGCAGTAAAAGGACAACAGGTATAGAAGTCTATTTTATGAATAGTTAGTGTTATAGTCTTTTGTTAGTGTGTTTTGTACTATCATCCCCTCCTTAAATTTTTCTTAACCCCACTAATTGTGCAATTATTATTCCCCATCACTCCTCCTTGTCCCTCCCATATTTACAACTTAATCCTATACCAATATGTGCACAGGTCTGATCACTGCCAACAGGTGTAGACCTTCATACACGAAAGATAGAAGAGGCAGTGATGGAAATCTCCAGCTGGAGGCTTGTGAATAACATATTGGCGTACTTCAAGAAGTACTGCTTTAGGTACTCCAAAATAGCTTTTGTGAATGGGCCATTTCTTTACAAAACATCTGTTGTATTGATGTGATGGCACCACTCCTACTCTGACATCTCCCTACATGTTCCCAATAAGAAGGAAGCACATTTCAAATCAATCCGTATAGCTTATAAAGCCTTGCATCAATCAACTACATGACTAAGTTATTCATTCTATTACTTTTCTCCCAGAAGCCTGAGATCTTTGAAGGGTATTCTGGGTACAGAAATTGGTGGGAGCCACACAGTTCACTCCACCCTTAGTCCCCCCAGTGCCTAGTTTTCAGAAATGGGCAGGTTGGCTAGATTTCTCTGGTGCAGGTTATGGCCCAAAATCTACAGCTACAGACGTTTAAAAAAAGGGTAATTTTTCAGGGGCAAAATGTGATGCATCCATATTTCATTTTGTCCCATTACCTGACACGAGCGCTAAGCATAGCCACACAAGTGGGGTACCATTTTTATCAGACAGCATGTGGATACATATACAGTAATATAAGAACATTAGTTATTATCAACTAGATTTCACTACTTTTGGGCATTCCAAATATAAGCCAGTGTATAAGAAAGAAGATAATTTGAAAAATCTAATTTTAATCACATGCTAGTATGGGTACCCACACATTCATGGACATACATTTAACCACTGCCACTAAACTCAACATCTTGTGCCCATCTCAGAAATACATAGGTTTCCTGAATAATATTTTTTACACATTTCACCATATGAAATGTTTTTTACTTGGTATACAATGAAAAAACATTGTACGGTGTAACTCAGTTGCTGGCTCTGAGTACCTCGGGTTCTTGGAGAACCAACAAACCCTATAAATCTCCACAACCAGAAGGGGCTAGTGTATATAATGGTATATGTCTTTTGTGAATCAGCCATTGTGGCAAAAGGTTACAGAGGAAAATGTTGTCACAAATGGCCATTTCTTCCTACTGATGTTCAATATCTATCTATTTCGACAGTTAGTTTCTTTGGCAAAACCTTGAGAGATCTTCACTTTTGACCGTCTTCTGAATTCAGAATTTTGTCTACTTTTCAAAAATCTACAGCTTTCATAGGCTACCGCTTTGAAAAATGCCAAAAGTGAGGTAAAAGATGTAAGGTGTTTGATCAGCGCTGCATGTTTCTCAAAGCTGGGAAGATAGTATCAGCAGACCGTTTGTTCATACCATTTTTAGGAAAGAAAAAAACTCTTTATTCGGAGCACTTCTTCCTATTTTTCCTAGAAACTCAAAATGTACCTAAGTTCACCTATTTTTCTTTGTCTCCTCCAGCTAAATCCAAAAACCTTGGGTACTTTAAAATCCTCAATATGTTAGAAAAAAATAAGCACATTTTGCTTGAATACCTTATGTGGGCAAAAAGATATGGACACCTAAGCATACATTTCCCCAAAGAGCCAAAAACGTACTCAGTACTACGGAGGAAGGGGCGGGCAGAGCTCCAGCATTTAAGAGGTTGATATCTACATTGAAACTACAAAGGCAATTCTCAATGGTAATTTACACTTGTGAGTAATTTACATCTGTAAGTTTACTCTTACATAAAACACAGATCGTATTGTCTAAAGTCATGACATGTTTTACCCACCAGAATGCCAGTAAAAAACAGCATAATATCTACTAACTGTGAGTGATTTCACAGATATGCTTTATGTTTTGCATGTTGAGAAAGTTTACACCACTTAGCAGAACTGATGTTAAAGAAAATTAATTCTACATATACCTCTCTGAATACCTTCCAATATAAAAAGCATAGAACAAACTATCACATTCATTGGATGTGATGACTGATGTAATACAAGAGGTCATTAACAGTACAGTGCGGGGCCAATATTATAGTCAGTTTGCTGAACTATAACTGGTGAGTTTGAGTGTTTTTTTTGTTTTATAAACTTTAGCTTTTAAACCACAGTTCAACACCTAATCATGACATCACTTTCACCTTTGTTTTTTCCAGTGGATTTCTGGCTTTTAAAAAAAATAATATTCAGTCAACACCCCAACTTTGCATGCAGCTGTAGTTGAATCAGGCTCATCCCCCGTCGGTGGCCATCCCACAGCAACATGATCTCTGTGGTCAGCTTGCTGCCTCTCTCACCCCTCTGCCTATCCTACATACTACATCTGAGTGCACCTGTCACCTTCCTCCTACCCTGCATGCCCCAGCTCAAACAAGCCAACCCTGACTAGCCAGTTTGCTGACTCTGCACCACTCACACTTGGCTTCTGTTCATCTGTGTTTCCATTCCCTCACCTGCCCGCTTTTTGTGGTCAGCTTGCTGCCCCTGCCAGCCTACCCTCTCTGGTCAGTTTGCTGCTTCTCCACCCTACTACCGGCCCTACGTTCTATGTGTGCATGCCCCGGCTCATTTCCTCCTGCCCTCTGTGGTCCATTATGGTTCTTCTGCCCATGCTAACATATCCTCTATGGACACCTTGCAGACCCTCCCCCTCACCTCACCCTCTGTTCTTCATATGCGTGCCCTGCCTCCTGCCCTCAGAGGTCCACTGTTCTTCTCCTGCCTATGCCATCCGGCCCCAAATGTCCAGCTTCCTCCTCTACCTACCACCTCTGGCATCTTCATTCTTCATCTGTGTGCCCCTGCCCTTCTAGCTCTCCAAGGTCAGTTTGCTTCCCCTGTACATGCCAAAACTACAACGGGGAAACCCTGTATTGCTGGTTTCTGGGCAGTTCTGTGCATATACAAAACAAAATTCTTTAATTACTTTAAGGAGTCTCAAAAGAGCACAAGCCAAAATCCTTGATGCCAACTAATATGTCACAAATAACTGATCTCATATAGACAGGCCCCAGTGGTGCTTGAATGGCAAAGGTGATGAGCTTGTGAAAGCCTTCAACAGATTTATTTATATTTTAAGTTCTTCATAGTATCTTTGACCACTTTTTGGATGCATGATTCATTGCACTATTATACTTAGTCAGGTTGCTACTTGTCTTGTCTCCTGAGGAAAACGCCATTCAAATCATACATTGAGGTCAAAATGTTGACACTGTATAAATTTGGTCACTCAATTACTGTTGAATGTTAGCTGATTCTAGCTAGTTACATGTCTAGTTTATGATTCGTGCTACTAATATGTATTGTACATAGCTGTCTGTACACAGTATTATTTGTTCACTACTGTCACTTGCACTGCATCTACAACACCCATATTTTGACCTGTCATTTCAAATGTCCCTCTGTCAGCTTTCTTCCCCTGCTCTATCCTGCTGTAGGCCACCCTTCCCTCTGTGTAGGTACCCATGATACCTGCTGCCATTCCTCTGCGGTTCTTTGTTCTGCTCCTCATCATGCTGGCCTGTCTTGAATGGTCAGCTTGCTGCCCCTGCCATTACCTCCTATCCTCCATGGTCAGCTTGCTGCCCACACCCATGCTGGTCTGTCTTATATGGTCAGGTTGCTTTCTTGACAATGCTGGCCTGCCATACGTGGTCAGATTGGTGCCCATGCCTCAGTCACCTATGTTTTCTGTTCTCTGTGTGCGTGCCCTGGCCGCCTCCCTCATGCCATCTACGGTCCATTGCGCTGTTACTGCCCATGCTGGTAAGCCCTTTACGCCCAGTTTGCTGCCCCTGCCCACCATGTGCCTGCTCCTGCAATCTCCCACCTGCCGCCATGCATGGTGCTGCCACTGCCTTGTTTGTCCTCATTGTAACATTCTAGAGCAGTAACCATAATGTCTATGACAAAAATAACCATTGTGTTCATTTCTAAAGGAAATCCTTTAGGTTTTAGAGCTTTGATTCCACCAAGATGACTTTATATGTGCCACATTTTTTTAATCAAATAAAAATGTTAATGCTCTAGTTGTTTGCTAGAGCACTGTAGGAAGCAGTGGTATCACACAGGGGAGTTAACTGACAGACTGCAGCTGGAGTTCTCATTAAAGTATATGTTTTAGTCTACATATCAGAATATTTTACTAACATGGATGAGAAATACATGTGAGAACACATGTTAAATTAGCCTAACTTTAGCTTTCCACAGCACTAACTACAATTTCTATGTGAAAATGAACACCGTCAAGTCTTTATTTCTGGGGAAATGCTTCAAAGTTTATACAGCTATGAGTCCATCAAGATGCCCTTAGGTGTGCCCCACTTCTATCATAAATACAGAATTTTATCAGTCTAGTTGTCCATTTGAACACTGTGGGGAGCTGCAGTAGAACACCTGTGAATCAACTAACAGGCTACTGCATCTATTAGAAATACACTTTATTCCGAGTATCAGAATTTATTCTCACGTGGCTGAGATAGTGTGAATTTATAAAACATTTGTTCTCATTTTAGTTTCTGGTTCACCTTACATAACCTCTATGAGAAAATCATCACAACAGTTTTCTCTCAAACAGGGTTCATCAAAATTCCATTAGTGGATCATCATTTTTCACTGGATAAAATCATCTCATAAAACGCCACAATTCCTAAAATAAGTATGGCACAACTAACAAAAGTTATATATTGTGACTAAAATCTGTGATCACCATTTGCATGCGCTCTTTTTCGTAACCTTCAAAACTTGGCATTCAAATTCGATGACCCTAAGTCCTGTAATGGATGCCACACATATTATTCAGGTTATGGCCAGCTAATCACGATTGACTAGTCCCAACTAAAGTGGCCAATCAGAGCGTGTTTAGATTGCAACAGTCCTGATATACCTATTTTTCTAAACCCTTCATCACCACCCAGAGCACCTCTTCATGAATGAAATTCACAAAGAAAGCTGAATGTATTTACACCAAGTAATGAAAAGTATGATTTCAGAATAAAGCTCTAACTTTCTGCAAAATTGAGGTAAGTTTGTTCAGCTGTTTTTTTGTATTTCTTCACAAAATTCCCAATAGGAATTAATATGGTAAATGATAGATTTGGAACCTCCCCTTTTTCTTGGTCCCCACTTGACAGATTGCCAGAAAAATCTAGGAAGAATCTGAAGTGTATGAAGCTATTTTCGAAAAGATTTCAAAAGATTTGTGAAATGAAGCAAAAGTTTTTAGTGAAAGAAAATCTGTATTATTTTTTAACTCTGACTAAACCATAACATAGACAGTGGCAACTGCTACACTAGTGGTCAAATAAATATATATATATATATATATATATATATATATATATATATATATATATATATATTAAAATCCCAAAGGTTACAGGAATGTTATAATTAGGTTCCGATTTTACACACACAAAACCTTACAAATTCAGCTGTTATAGTTAGAATTATTTCAAGAAATGATCATTTAAGCCCTAAGGTAACTTTAACTCAAACCCTCGCCATGCAAAGTATTGTCATCAACATTTTTACTGCAGATGTTACAGTGATATTATCAGTGATGTCATAGAAGATGTCATGAGTGATGTAATATCTGGGGTATTTAGCAGTGCATGGCAAGGCTAAGTTATAGTTACCTTAGGGCACGAGTTATAGTTACTTAAAATAACTCTAACTCTGACAGCTGATTTTGTATGGTTTTGCAAGTGTAAAATCTGAAACTAACTATAACGTCCCTGTAATCTTTTGTTATTTAGTGAACTTCTAAGGCTATTTTTTATCGTATTTCATAACTATAATGTCCCTGTAACCTTTGTTTTTTTCAGTAAATGTCTCAAGCTTTTTTAACATTAAGTAAGATGCCCATTGTGATGCACAGTGAGGGGTTTGGACTCAGGTTCTGGGCTGGCTTTGTGCTGGCCCCACCCAGGTGTACTGCTCCTGCCCTTCCTCCTCCTTGTTATCCATTCTCCAAGTCCGGGCCCCTGATCCATCATTTACTGCTCTGTGTGGTCATTGTTCTGCCACTGCCCTTACCTCCTGACCTGAACTGTTAGCTTGCTGCCACATCCACCTTCTCCCTGCACTCTGTTGTCTGAGTTCATGCACCAGCCCCCTCCCTCCTGCCCTACATGGTCCGATGTGCTGCCACTACCCCCTCTCTCCTGCTCTTCATGTACAGTTATGCTGCAACTTTCCCTCCTGTCTGTCCATTATGGTCAACGTGTTGCCCTTGCCTGTTGCCCCTCTGGTTTCTGTTGTCCATCCTCATGGTCCCATCCACTTCCTATTGCTTTCCATGGTCCGTTGTGCTCTACTGCCATTCCGCTTGCCCTGTGTGGTGTATTGTGCTGCTGTAACCCCTGATGCTTACCCTATAAGGTCAGTTTGGTGCCCTGCCCATCTCCTTACTGCCCTCTGGCATATGACAGCATGTCCCTACCCCATTCCTCCTGCCCTCCTTGATTCAATCTACCATACTTGCCAAAACTTTGAATTTGGTGAGAGGGAGATTTTGAAAAAAAACTAGGGAATTGATTTTCCCCATTGATTTTCATTGAAAAAGATGATCTTGTAGGAAAGGGGGCAGATAAAACAAAGCCCCTTTGGACTTAAAAACATCAAAAGTCTCCTGTCTGAATTGTGTCTGTTGGCATGTATGGTTGCACTGCCACTGCCTCTTCCTTCTGACCTCAATGATCCGTGACATTGCCACACCCTCTCTTTTCTGTCCTCCATTTTTGGTTTATTGCCCCTGCCTCCTTTTTCTCTGCCGTCCATGGTCCATTATGCTACCCCTCCACCTGCACAGCCTGGTCAACTTGTTGCCTCTGTACCCTCCTCCCTGCCCTCAATTACCCGAGTCTGTGCCCCTGACCTCTTCCTCCTTATAGTATTCTAATAAACAACTAGATTGCTGACATTCTATATTTATTACAAAAGTGTGGCAGGCCTGAAGTCATATTGATGTAACCAAAACCGTAATACCTAAAGTGTTTCCTTTAGAAATTATAAAAATGAGAGGGCCTTTTTACCATAGAAAGTATGGTTAGTGCTCTAAAAACTAAAATGAAGACAGTTTTTCTGAGTTCTCAAACAGCCACAAAGCACTTTTAACTTATTTACTTTCTTCATGTTTTTTTATTAAGTTGATCTCTTGATTATTTGTTACACTTAGGGGAGAGGTTGCGGTGTTACGGCAAGAGCTGCTAACTTTGCAACTGGGGAACCAGGTTTGAGTTTCAGCATCACCTGGACATCCTGTGATTATGGGCAAATCACTTAGGGGGTCATTACAACATTGGCGGTAAAAGCCGCTTACCGCCGTGCAGAAGACCGCCAACACACCGCCGCGGCTGCGGAATTCTGCCACGGTCATTATGACCCACAGCTCGGAATCCACCAAAATCCAGACACCCACACAAGTCCGCCACACCAAAGGTCAGTGATAAACTGGCGATAACAAAACTGACACCATCACGCCAACAAGAATACGCCCACACTATCACTACCCATGAATCCACGCGGCGGTCTTTCAACCGCGGTATTCCATTGGCGGTACACACCGCTGCGCTCAAAATACACACACATTTACAAAATACTACCACATTGGACAATTCCAAATACACACACCTGATACACATACACACACCACTCCCACACACCCTTACGTCAACAATTGCGACAGAAGGCCAGAGAGAGACACCACCATCTACAAACTAGCATCCACAGGCACTCAACACCATCACTCACACAACATCCAAGCACCTCACACAACACACCTCTAAATATCACCCCACACATCACAACACACACCACCCCCCACATCACCCATACCACCCCATGGCCCTGCAAAGACACCCCAGGTTCTCTGAGGAGGAGCTCAGGGTCATAGTGGAGGAAATCATCCGGGTAGAACCACAGCTATTCGGATCACAGGTGCAGCACACCACCATAGCTAGGAAGATGGAGCTATGGCGAAGAATCGTGGACAGGGTCAATGCAGTGGGACAGCACCCAAGAACACGGGATGACATCAGGAAGAGGTGGAACGACCTACGGGGGAAGGTGCGTTCCGTGGTCTCAAGACACCACCTTGCGGTTTAGAGGACTGGCGGCGGACCCCCACCTCCTCCCCCAGAACTCACTACATGGGAGGAGCAGGTCTTGGCTATACTGCATCCTGAGGGCCTCGCAGGAGTAGCAGGACGAATGGACTCTGGTAAATCAAATCTTTCACTACTTCATCCCCCACCCTACCTGCATGCCATCACATACCCCCACCCTCGCCCTCACCCCCATAACTCCAACTCCTCACATATGTCCCAATATCAGAAACCACACATACCAAACCCAAGCCCTGCATGTAACACCAAAGCATGGACACCCATCACCAAAGCATGTCCACTGCACATACCCATACACCCCCCTAAACCATTATCACACAAGATCCTACACAGGAATACAAGCACTGGAGTACACGGTCACCCACCCATTGCACACCATGGTACACACAGATGCAGTAATCATGCCTTTACACCCCTGCAGGACCCCTACCCAACTGGACAGGAGGGTCCAGATATGTCCACTCCACCCACAGAAGAGGCCCACAGTGATGATAGCAGCTCTGTGCAACTGGATCAAGATGACCAGCCCAGCCCATCTGGGACCTCGGGACAGTCGGTTCCCCTCACACTGGCACAGGCCACTACAGAGCTTCCCTCCTCTGGAAACACCAGCACAGCACCCACCCAGCGGGCCCATACCTCTGTCCCCAGGACACGTCAATCAGCAGTGTGTCCACCACTTCAGGGAACCCAGGCTAACCCACCACCCCAACAACACCAGGGACCTGGGGGCAGTGGTAGTGGGCACACGGTTCAGGGGACAGAGGCCCAGGGAAACAGGGGAACTGGGACGGCTGCTCTGTGACAGGGGGAGGACAGGCCCAGGGAACCCACTCTCCATGAGGCCCTCTCCAACATCATGGGAGCCTACCACCATTCCCAGGAGACGGTGTCAACGGCACTGGCCAAGTTTCAGGAGACCCAGCGGCTGCAGGAGAAACAGTATTTGGGGTTCAGGGAGGAACTCAAATCCATCAATTCCACCCTGGGCACCATTGTAGGGGTGCTGAAGGAACTCGTCAACACCAGGAGGGACACTGTGGCACAACAAGGGGCCCCTGACACTAGTCTGGACGATGAACTGCCCACCACCTCCGCCGGCGCTAGTGGACAGGAGGCACCGCCACAGGACCACTACACCAGCACCCCACCCCCTGCAGATGGAGAACCACCCTGTAAGCGGTCCCTGAGATCCAGGACAAAGACAGAGAACAATGCCAAGACCTGAGCCAAGAAATGAGACCTCCCTGATTGTCATCCTTCTGTCCCACTTTGTCACCCTGTCCATACTTAAACTGCCCCAGCTCCACTTCCTATGCCCCTTTGGACAATGCACCTGTGAGACTAATCGACTGGACTCTGCCATGGATATTCCTCCACCATCACCCCTGAACATTTTACAAACCCCTCCACTATTTTGCACTTCAATAAACACCCTTAAATCACAAAACAATCATGAGTCTGTCTGTGTTTTCGAAAATGTGTATTAGCAACAACAGTGGCAAAATGCTATATCAAATGTAATGTCAACATACCTATGTCACACGGCGGAAACAAAGCAGATGTCACACAGTGGGACCCACATCTGTGAAATCGTAAGGGAAAGTGACAACTCAGTGACCATACACTGGGTGAAAATGACAGACAGATGAGAGGTAGTAGAATTAAATCAGATGTAGCAGGCAGTGTTGTCTTCTTACCTGTGTCTCACTGGAAGTATTGCTGGATCATCGTGTTCCTGTTGTCTATGTCCTCTTCTTCTGCTTCCTTGTCTTCACTGTCCACAGGCTCCACAGCTGCCACAACACTTCCATCTGGACCATCCTCATGCAGAAAAGGCACCTGTCGTCGCAAAGCCAAGTTGTGAAGCATACAGCAGGCCACGATGATCTGGCATACCTTCTTTGGTGAGTAGAATAGGGAACCACCTGTTATATGGAGGCACCAGAACCTGGCCTTCAGGAGGCCGAACGTCCGCTCTATAATCCTCCTAGTTCACCCATGGGCCTCATTGTAGCGTTCCTCTGGCCTTGTCCTGGGATTCCTCACTGGGGTCAGTAGCCATGACAGGTTGGGGTAACCAGAGTCACCTGCAAATATCGAGGGACAACTGTTAGACACACACTAACTCATAGGGACAAACCCAGACACCTAGTCACACTGTATTGTGTCCATGTCCTCACCGAATAGCCACACACAGTGCCTCTGGAGTTGCCCCATCACATAAGGGATGCTGCTATTCCGTAGAATATAAGCATCATGCACTGAGCCAGGAAATTTGGCATTCACATGGGAGATGTACTGGTCGGCCAAACACACCATCTGCACATTCATAGAATGGTAACTCTTCTGGTTTCTGTTCACCTGTTCACTCCTGCGGGGGGGACCAAGGCTACATGTGTCCCATCAATGGCACCTATGATGTTGGGGATATGGCCCAGGTCATAGAAGTCACCTTTCACTGTAGGCAAATCCTCCACCTGAGGGAAAACGATTTAGCTCTGCATGTGTTTCAGCAGGGCAGACAACACTCTGGACAACACGTTGGAAAACATAGGCTGGGACATGCCTGATGCTATGGCCACTGTAGTTTGAAAAGACCACTTGCTAGGAAATGGAGTACTGACAGCACCTGTACTTGAGGGGAGATTCCTGTGGGATGGCGGATAGCTGACATCAGGTCTGGCTCCAATTGTGCACACAGTTCCAGGATTGTGGTACGATCAAGTCTGTAGGTGATGATCACATGTCGCTCCTCCATTGTCGACAGGTCCACCAGCGGTCTGTACACCCCATGGAGGATTCTGTAGGGCAGCGGAAAACCGGCGGGAGACCGGCGGTTTTCCTTGTCTGACCGCGGCCGAACCGCCGCGGTCAGAATGCCCTGCGGGGCACCGCCAGTCTGTCGGCGGTGCTCCCGCCGACCCTGGCCCCGGCGGTCTCAGACCGCCGGGGTCAGAATGACCCCCTAAGTGTTTTGCACGCTTGTGTCATTGGACTATATGTGGGCTACATTTAGGTTACATTTGTGCTGCATTTGGACTCTTTTCTCTGGTGGGGGTACTTATTTGCTATGAAGCTCCCTAATTTCCTTATTTAATAAAGTATCCTCAGTAGAAAAAGCTTTCAGTTTTCCATTTTAGTTCCATCAAGATAGGGTTTGGACTTGCAACACTTTTGGCTTAAATTCAGAATGTTAGCATTCTAGTTACACATTAGAACTGTCTAGAGAAGCTGCTGATCACTAGGCGTTAACTAGCAATCTGCTGCTGTTGTTGAAAGTGCATGTTTAAGTTTGCATGTTAGAATGTTTCAATTAAATAGAAAAGGAAGCTATCTGAGGGCTCACTTAAAACATGTCCTAAATATTCTTTCTACACCATTAACCATAATTTCTATGACATTCTGTTCCTTTCTAAATTATTTGTTTTAAGTTTTACCACTTTGATTCAATCAAAATGGCTTTAGGTGTGCCACATTTTTGTCTTAAGGAATACTGATAGTGCTCTAGTTTAGAACACTCTGGGAGGCTGCAGTAGAACACAAGGGAATCAACTAACAGGTTGTACCTGTTGGAAGTACATGTTTTACTGAGAATGTCAGACTTCATTCTCATATGTCTGAGAAAGATAGTGTGAATTTACAAAAAAATATGTTCTTATTTTAGCTTCTGGAGCACCTTCCATAACCTCTAGGGGCAAATCATGAGAAAACAGTTTTCCACCAAATATGATTCATGAAACAGAAGGTTTGTTCACAGGGTAAAATCACAATTCCTAAAATTTGTATGGTACCATCAACAAGTTATTTACATTGTAGCCAAAATCGGTTATCCACCTTAATATGTTCTACTTTTTGTGACCTTCAAAACCTGCTGTTCACTGCAATGCATTTCAATAGGATGCGATCATGTATATTGATACCAAGATGGCTGCCAGCACTCCTGGTTGAAGTGCTGACAGCAATCAGATCTCACCATGAGACCTGTGCTTAGGCTCTGTCTAGAAAGCTATATTTCTTTTTCCTTTAATAATTCCAAAACTACTGATCTGATTTATACCAAATAACAAAAACATGATCTGCGCACCAAGATCTAGCTTCATGTTAAATTTGGTGTAATTCCATTCAGCGATTCCGGCAGTAGTTGTGTCTAAACATTCTATGGGAAAATGCATGGGAAAAAGGTGCTTTGGGACCCCACTTTTTCTTAGCCCCCGCTTGATGAATCCCCCTGAAAGTTTCAACACAGCAGCTGAGCTGGCTGTCAAACTAGTATTTAAAATTTTGTGAAAATTTGTCAAAGTGATTGCCAAAACAAAAAACGCTTTTTCTATGGAAACTAGGTCCTATCCATGACTACCTACTGGTGACCGCCAGCATGTAATCTATATCTATTATTATATCTATATCTATTGATCTATATGCAGTCTATCTATCTATCTATCTATCTATCTATCTATCTATCTATCTATCTATCTATCTATCTATCTATCTATCTATCTATCTATTTTAGTGTGCGTATATATATATATATATATGTATACACATATATATATATATATATATATAGATATACAAATATATGTATACATGTGTGTATATATGTGTTTATGTATAAATATATAGATTCACTGAAAAAATGAAGCAAAGGTTAAAGCAATGTCATTGTGTTATTGTTAGGTGAATTTCTCAGTGACAAAAGTAAGATTCTTGAACTTGAAATGCACAGAATTTCAGAAGTTATAGTTAGCAGCAATAACTGTAACTTCTACCACAGCCACGCACTGCTTATGACCTCACATACATCACTCATGACATGTTCCATTACATCATTTATGACATCACTGAATACATCTCAAATGGCATCACTGGTGACATCATCCAAGCTGTATTTTTCTGCTTATTGCTCTATAAATTGCTATGGCTTTACACATCCTGTAGTAAGTTGACATTCATAATCCACCACAGACATATGAGAAGAGTACGGTGTTCAATCTGTATACAACTGTTCAGAGAAAGCCACAATAGTGAATGCCAATTCCAGAACAAATGCCCTACTACAGACAGCTTTTATCTATATGAAACCCCTGACATACACTGAACCTACGTAGGTTAGTACCTGATGCACACACACTCTACTATGTTAAGTTTAAATTATCATGCTAACACAATTCTGTCTAATAACTCAAGGCTTCTTACAAAGGTTAGTACCTACTATGTAGAATCCTTCTCCTGTTGGACATTTTTCTACAGAATCACAAAGATGTGTGGAGCACTATTAATACAAGTGAGTTGTCATTCACACACAAGTTACTCATAAATGCAAACATGTATAACATGTTCAATAACTCTACACAGCTGTAGTGCATTAGAAGCACATATGGTTTGTAAACACTTGCACCCATTATCTGCAACCAAGCTGTACAAAATTACATAGACTTAATATGGTAGTTACCTGCCACTATGTATAAACTAGCAAACTCATTAGATGATGTCATCAGTGATGTTATCAATGATGTCATTTGAGATGACATCAGTAATGATGTCAGAGAACATATCATGAGTGATGCTAAATGTGAAGTCATGAGCAGTGCATGGCGGGGACACACGTTATAGTTAGTGCTGCTACCTATAACCTCGTAACTTCTCTGTTTTTTTTTACTTCAAAACACTAACGTTGTCACTGAAAAACCCACCTAACTATAATGTTGCTTTAACCTCAGTTTTTTCAGTTAATTTCTAAAGTTTTTCACTCAGTCAGGTATTATTCAATGCTAATGCATAAGAATAACGACTACACAGTATGTATATTGTATTAATTATTTTATTTACAAACTGACGGCTCTCATGAGAAGACCATGGGAGCTGAACACACAATCCCCTGCATGCACTACGAGTGGGCTGTACTTCCTGTCCAGCTCGCGCTATCCGCTTGTGAGATCGCACATTAGGAATTAAGTTAACAAAAGTGTACTCTTGATGTTTTGAAGAAAGTAAGAAATGGGAAGTGTTGCTTAAAGTACAAAAAGAGTTGATAAATTGTTGCATTTGTGATATCGAGAAAGTTATCTGTATTTTACGATCTCAGTGCCCTCTCGTGAGACGCCAGTGAGACACCCAGGAGAGGAAAGTCATCCCAAGGAAGGATTGTGATAGGTTCATGTGAATGTCTTTATTTGTCAAAGAAAGAGTCCTTCCTTGTTGCATCATTTGCCCCCCCGGGTTTTTCTCTGATAATACCTTTTTAACTGCCTCTCTGACTTTGGTGATTTTCTGTGATCAGAATGTCATCATCTGATTCAAATGAGAACCTTACTCCTGTTCCTGCAACTCAGTTACCCCAGCCACCCTGGGAGTCCTAGGGCTGGCTTGTTTTTCAGATGAGGCCTGATGGGAAGAAAGTGTCTGCCAAATATGTAATTTGTAACATATATAAAAAAGAGTTAAGACGGGGCAACTGGAACAAGCAATATTCCATGAGTACCCCTGGAATGTGGTGACATTTGAGAGCTATGTACCCTAATCACCTTGCTCAGGCTGAGGCAGCCCGTACTGCAGAGTTTGATAACTCCTCAGGGGTGTCCACATCTTTCCAACCTGGTGATAATACGCCAGCTCAGGTTCTCACTGCACAAGCAGATAACAATCCAGCATATCCGAACAAAGCCCTTTTTTTTATATTTAAGCAAGGAGATTATTTTTTTTCTGTAACAATCAGGGGTGCACGGATCAAGGTTGTCCTGAATCATAAATGTCCACCGAAGTAGTAGTTGTTTTTTTACTTTTTTTGTAAAGTTGTTTTTTGTACTCCAAGTTTCTCCTATCGCTTTACTTTAAAAAATACAAAAAAGTAAAAAATGTTAAAAACACAAACTAATACAATTGTTGAAAATGTTACTTGAAAAAGCTCTTTTCAGAGCTACCCTATACTTTGATTATGTGTCTTGTTTGTACTATGTACCAATTTCTTTTCTTCTTGATGACTCTTACTGGACACTCACAAGGGTAGTGATGCTCTCATGCATAGCGTGGTTGACTTTTGGGGGCCTCTCGGGAGAGCCAGGTGGATAGTCCTCTGCATCCACTATGAGGGGCAGTGTTTGCTGCTTTACAAATAGGTATAATTTATATGCTCCAGATTGTCTCTACTTTTTTAATATGATCCTGCAAGACTCTTGTGAGATCGTAAAAACACTTACAGGAGGAATTTACATTTTAGTTTATCACAATACTTACCTCTGACAATCCCCACTGCTAGACTATGGGGAGACACTGGCCTCTTCACTGAGACCATGAATGAATGAAGATAACTTGAGTGTAAAGTAGGGTGTAAAGAGACACTGCCTCACCATCTACACCTTTCCTAGTCTCAGTAGTATGCATAGGAGGGTGGGGCACATGTAAGAGCTCACTTTTCCATACTGGGTATAACAAGTGCTAGCCTCCCCACTGACACCTCTCCCCTAGGAAATAACCATATTTATTAGTTTGTGGGAGTGGATTTACCTGACCACTCGCAGCTCTCCCCAGCCTGACAGATATATACAGTACTATGGAAGGAAACTTTGTCTTCTGTTCTAGTACCTATTTCCACAACAATGTGGATATACAGTACAGTGTAGTGAACCAGTGGCATCTGTCCTCATACCTCTCCTTAGAACAACAGCGATATGTAGTCCTCATGGGGACTGGCATGTGTACTACTGGGGTACACAAAGACAGAGCTCTGCGATGAAACGTCTCTCCAGAGTGACAAGCATATATCAATCAATCAATCAATCAAGGAGTTTTAGAGCGCACTACTCTCAAGGCGCTGGGGGGGAGAGCTACTGGTCGAAAAGCCAAGTCTTGAGGTGTTTCCTGAATGATAGAAGGTCTTGGGTCAGGCAGAGGTGGAGCGGTAGGGAGTTCCAGGTCTTGGCGGCTAGGTGAGAGAATGATCTTCCTCCGGCGGTGGTGCGACGGATGCGGGGGACGTAGGCGAGGGCGAGGTTGGCAGAGCGAAGGTTGCGGGTGGGGGTGTGAAAGGTGAACCTGTCGTTGAGGTAGGCGGGACCTGTGTTGTGTGCGTGGATGAGGGTTCTGAAGGTGATCCTCTTTGATACTGGTAGCCAGTGTAGGTCTCTGAGGTGGGATGAGATGTGGTCGCAGCGTGGGACGTCTAGAATGATGCAGGCGGATGAATTCTGGATTCTTTGCAGCTTTGTTTGGAGTTTGTTTGTTATTCCTGCACATAGGGCGTTTCTGTAGTCCAAACGGCTACTGACCAAGGCGTGGGTGACGGTTTTCCTGGTTTCGATGGGAATCCACTTGAAGATTTTGCAGAGCAGGCGGAGGGTGTTGTAGCAGGAAGAGGAGGTGGCATTGACCTGCTGAGTCATGCTGAGTGTGGAATCCAAGATGAAGCCCAGGTTGCGTGCGTGGGTGGTGGGTGAGGGTGCAAATCCTAGGGAGGTGGGCCACCAGGAGTCGTTCCAAGCTGAGGGGTTGGTGCCAAAGATGATCCTGGGCATGGTCATTGGGCATAGTGGCATGTAGGGGGGCACAAATCAGGCCCCCCTATGCCACAAAAAAAAACAAAAAAAAACACTTACCTGAACTTACCTTAATGTCCCTGGGATGGGTCCCTCCAGCCTTGGGTGTCCTCCTGGGGTGGGCAAGGGTGACAGGGGGTGTCCCTGGGGGCATGGGAGGGCACCTCTGGGCTCCTTCAGAGCCCACAGGTCCCTTAACGCCTGCCTTTTGCAGGTGCTAAAAAACGGCGCAAAAGCGGCCGTACGTCATTTTTTTTGACCCGCCCACTCCCGGGCGTGAATTTTGCCCGGGAGTATAAATCCGACGCACATGCCTCGGAGTCGATTTTTTTGATGTGAACGCCTACCTTGCATCTCATTAACGCAAAGTAGGTGTCCACGCTAAAAAATGACGCAAACTCCATGGACTTTGGCGCTAGACGCGTCTAACGCCAAAGTATAAATATGGAGTTAGTTTTGCATCGAAATTGCGTCAAAAAAAACGACGCAATTCCGGCGCAAACGGAGTATAAATATGCCCCTAGATCGGCTTCCTAGCTCTACTCTTCAGGTATGACAGGCTATTCATCCAGATCAGACAGAGGATACACCTGCTATGCTCTCAGAGTGTAGGTAGTGATAGGTAGGAAGATACACAACTAGGATTAACATGGTTGGATTGTTTATCCTTTTCACCTTGTTAGTACTGCTGGGAACAATGCTTTGTTTCATCTGCCTAATAATCACAGCTCATTCTCTCTATGCAATAATGTAATTATTTCAATAAATGTTTGAAAACCTTTGTTGGAAAATGGCCCTCTCAGAAGGGTCACCGCAAACTTGTTGCCTTCATCTTCCTCTTTTTCTGATCTCGGTTTTGTTGGCTTTAGGACTGTGCATTTTATTATTGCTAACCAGTGCTAAAGTGCTTGTGCTCTCTCCTGAAAATATGGTAACATTGCCTTATCCACAATTGGAATATTTAAAGTACTTATACATCCCTAGTAAAGTGCACTATAGGTGCCCAGGCCCTGTAAATGTTACTGGTGGACCTATGGCACTGAATGTGCCACACATCCAAGTAGCCATTCAAACCTTTCTCATGCCTACCATTGCAGGGACTGTTTGTTCAGTTTACTGCTACTTCAAATTGGAATTTAAAACTACTTGCGAAGCCTTACACACAGCTTTTATTACACATATGTTACCCCTAAGGTAGGCCCTAGGTAGCCATAAGGGCAGGGTTTTGTGTAAGTAAAAGGTAGGACATGTACATTTAAGTTTTACATGTCCTGGTAGTGACAAACAGCTACATTTGTTTTTTTACTACCATGAGGCCTGCTACTCTCATAGGCTAGCCTTGGGTATTCCTTAATACACTTTCAAGCTGTAGTTCCTGATTAGAAAGGAGTAGCTGAATCATGTTTCATATCTTTGGAGTGGTAATGATAAAAACCTTTTTAATGGTAAAGTTCGATTTTAACATTACTGTTTTAGAAATGCCACTTTTAGAAGTCAGCATGTATTTGCTTATCCCCCTCTGTTTGTCTTGCAGCCTATCTTCAATACATCTCTGGGGTGAATGATAGCTATAGTTTGTGCATTCCCCCTACACAGCCACAAACACAGAAAGGGTGGGTGTGATAGAGTACTCATCTGCATTTATCTCCAGCTTTTCCTGGGCAGGAAGAAGTAGAGGGAGCTGTCACTTACACTAGAATACAGAGGGCCTATCCACACACAAAGTGTTGATTATCCCCTACAGATCATCTAGAGCCAGTGCTAGGAAGAAAGGACCTCTGTGCACTTCAATTCCCCTTCCTTGAAGTTAACCTCCACTTCAAAGGCACAACTGTGTACAAGTACTGGGCCTTTGACCCAACCAACACCATACACTAATGGACTTGTGAAGGACTCTGCCAAGAGTAAAGACTGTTGTGCTACAAGGAGTGCCACTCTGCTGGACTGCTACCCTTGAAGGACTGCTTCCTGCTTTGATGAGTTACCCTACTGCCTGCTGATCTCTGTCCTGTTGGGGATAGACTGGACCCCTCTCATCTGAACCCAGAGTGACTCCAAGAGCTTGTTGACTTGTCCCTGTTCTCTTGCAGTCTCAGGGCATCAAAGACTGCCTGAAACCTGCAACCAGCACTGGGAGTCTGTCTGTTGTAAGTCCTGCTCTGCTAAGTGGTGCCAATCCAGTCCTGGGCCCTTGGAAGTGACTACCTATGCTGCAATGCAAGAAAATCCACATATTGATGATGTAGCAGTGATTGAAACTGGCACATTTCCTCTCGATGCCGACGCATCACTGCTGTTGCCTGAGCCACAGATAATGCTTTGCTGACTACGGATTTCAATGCATCTTTAACCTCGCACAGATCTGAACCGACGCATCACCTACATCTCCTTGATCAACAGTAACACATCTCCTCCTCTGCTCCATGCACCAAGTCTTCGACATCAATGCTTCTTCTATCCAAGGTACTTTCTCAGTAGTATGGAACATGCTTTTTCCAATTCTACATCTAAATTGTTGTCTCTAAGTTTTTGAAGGATGGTGCATACCTGCTGAGCGTGTTAATCCACAGAGTTAGAGTATATAAGGCATTCATATATATTTACTACACAAAAGACACCAATAAATTCCCTCAGTACCTCATCAATAAAGAACAGGAGAGCAGCTGCAGCGTTACACAAACAAAACAGTATTACTTGATTTTCATAATTCCTACATTTTATCCTAAATGCCATCTTCCACTCATCTCCTACTCTTACCCTTACTAGATGGTATGCCCCTCTAAAACCAAGCTTAGTGTAGATTACTGTAGATTTTAGTTGATCCAGAAGACCAAGAATTAGGGGTAAAGGGTATCTATTCTTGACAGTGACATTACTGAGGGAGCAATAGTCTATGTTGTTCTGAGATCAGCATCCTTCTTATTTACAAAGAACAGAGGCAATGCAACTTGGGATTTGGACTGTATAATAAAGCCATTTTCTGAATACTCATCTATGTATTGACAAAGATGTTCATTTTCTCTTTCTGTCAATTTATAGATGTGACTGCAAGGCAGTTTTGCTCCTGGGTCTAGATCAATTTGGCAGTCAAAACTGGGATGTGGTGCAAGGGTGCCTTTTTCATCACACACATCTGCTAGATTGGCATACTGAGTTGGTAAGCCTTACACTAGGGTAACAGTCATTTCTTGCAAAGGCATGGTGCAGATTAAAGGCACAGGGCCTCTCTTTTGGTCATGTAATAGGTAACAACATTTTGCACAAAAGGGAGTCTAAAGTTATAGTCTTGGAACTCCAATTTATGGTAGGGATATGTCTGTAAAGATTTGCTAAACCTTAAATCAAGTGCACTGTGTATCATCAAGGAGATTGAGACATATTTCTACATGGTGGTGTGAAAAGCCCATCATTTTTAATTGTTCTGTTTTGAATTGTAACATTCCTGATGTAAGTTCTTTCTCATTCATTACTCTGTACACCTCAGGGTTGTATACATTGGTTGCCCAGAGACCATGCCACATTGGGTGCCCTGAGACCATGCCTACTTTACATCCATAAACTTGCCAGTGTCAGCAGAATCTATGATCCCTTCTACTTTCCAACTGGCTCCAGTAGACAAAACCAGTGTTACTGTTATACTTAGATGGTGTACAATCATACCTGGGCACACTGTAGAGGTTGACTGTAAAGATAAAAACAGTAGGTCAACCCGACCCCTACTGAGCTAATTTGTTTCTCGCTACCTCACTGGATTTTGCAGGGGCCAAGGCAGTGCTAATTTTAAAAGACATAGGCAAGCTGAAGAGTGTGTAACAAGTTCCACTACTTATAATAATTTGAAGGTGCTACCTTGTAAATGACAGTTAGAACTATAACTATAGAATTTTTAAAGTTTGTGTAGTTTAAACATCGTTTGTATAGGGAAAATAGGTTTTCCTATGTTTTTCTGACCAAGCATTAACCTTTGTTTTTTTATTGAATTTGAAAGTTTAAAAAAAAATTGTAATAGAAATGTGTTTCAAATTCTAGAGTCTAGTGTCGCAAGTGGTGAGTTGTTATCTGGAATGTGAGCAGTAGTAGTAGAGGACAAGAGTGTTGTAAAGTCTATTGTTGCAGACAGGTGTATAGTAAATTAGAATCATCTATTGTTATAGACCTGTATATTGTAAATTGGAATCAATTGGATTAGAGTAGTGTGTAGTAGCACATCATACAGTGTAGTAAAGTGTAGTATAGAGCAGTGGCATGGTGTCTCACATGGTGGAGTCAAGTATTGTAGACTAGAGCAGCGAGTTGTTCAGTGGAATGGTGTATTGAACATTAGATTAGGGTGTCATAGACTGTCACAGAGTGCAGTAGAGTGTTTTAGAGTGGAGTAGGGTGAAGAAGAGTGTCATAGAGTTGAGTATCATCAAGTGGAGTGTCGTAGATTACAGCAGAGGAGAGTGCAGTAGAGTGGTGTGCCAAGTCATATATTGGAGTGGCGTATTGTTTGAAGAAGTTGGTTGATGTGTTATTGAGTTGCAAACAGTGTAGTACAGTGGCATAGAATGAATGGGTATAGAGTGGAGTAGAGTGGCATAGACTGTAATACAGTTCTGTAGAGTGGAGTTGCATACAGAGTAGTAGAGTGTTAGAAGGTGGTCCGGTGTAGAGCGTAGTATAAAACAGTGGCATAGAGTCAGATAAAGTGTAGTATAGTGGAATGGAGTACACTTAAGTGGGTTAGTGTAGAGTGGAATAAAGTGTCATTGAGTGGAGGGATGTGTGGTAGACCATACCAGTATGGAGTTCAGTAGAGTAGAATGGCATACCACACAGTTGAGTAAAGTGTTATAAATTGGAGTACTATGTTGTACAGTTGAGTTCAGTCAGGTGTGATACAGTACTGGAAAGTGATGTGGACTACAGTAGAGCAGAGTGGCATATAGTCTAGTCAATTTCTGTAGAGTAGAGTGGTATACAGCCCAGTACAGTGTTGTAGAGTGTGATACAATGGATTGGCATGTAGGCCCTCATTATGACTTTTCATTCTATTCCGTAGACCACCAAAGTTATCACCGCCATGTAACCACCAGTGTTGCCAGTCTGAAGACTGCCATATTATGGCTGCTGGCTGCTCTCTGCCACTATTTGGCGGGGAAGCTGCCAGCAGCCATACTGGCGGTTGGCGGTCTAGTGGAGCTTGCTCCGCTGCCACTACCACGTCACCACAACACCGCCCACCGTATTACAACATTGTAAATGGCGTGGCGGTGTTGTGTTGGCAGGACGCTGATGGTGGAGCAAGTGCCATGAATCCCATTCTCTCTTGGACGACCACCAGGTAAGGTGATCGCCCGACAAGGGAGGGGGGTTGTTGAGTGTTGTGTGCGTGAATGGGTGTGTGTGTTAATGGAGGGGGTGAAAGGGTGTTGTGTGTGTTTGTGTGCGTGTGTGCAAGTGTCTCAGTGCTTGTGTGAAGGCCTTTATGCAGGGGGTTTGGGGGTGTCGTGGCCATGTGTGCATGTGTGTGTGAATGAGTGAGTGTGGATGTGTGTGTGTATGTATGTAAGTGTGGTGTATGCATGCGTGGAATAGGGGTGGGGGTCAGTACAGGGGCAAGGGGGAGAGTGGTGTCACTGCTTGGGGGTGTGGGATGCTTCTGACGGGGTCAGGGGTGGAGGTGGGCCTCCTATATGGAGGGGGGGTTGGGGAGTCCTGTTGTGGCTATAGTAATTAGTATTCCTGTCGCCAGACTCCTCACCACCAGGGATTTCATGGCGGGGCTGCTGCCACGGAATCCCTGCTGGTAAGGCTACTCATAATACCGTGGGCGATGTTAGGTGGACCACCGGGTTGAAGGTGGTCAACCTTTGGCCAGGCGGCCTCACCGCCCTGGCTGTACAGGCGGTGAACTGGCTGAAAAGCAGCCAGTTCACTGCTGCGGTCATAATTTGCTGGTCCTGCGCCACCATGCTGTCAGCGGTCTGACCGCAGGCGTAGCGGGACAGGACTGCCAAGGTCATAATGACCACCATATTGTTATAGAGTACAATGGTATTGAGTGATGTAGAGTGGAATGGGATTCAGTGGAGTAGTGGAGTAGAGTGGAGTAATGTGTCAGAGTAAAGTGGAATAAAGTGGGGTGCAGTGCCATATAAAGAATTGTGTGCAGCGTTGTATAGTAGAATAAAGTATCATAGAGTAGAGTGAAGTAGAGTGTTGCACTGTGGCATACAGTATAGTATAGTATTGTACAATGGAGTGAAGGGGTAAACACAGGAGCAAAGTATCAGAGAGTGGCATACGGTGTAGTAGAGTGGTGTAGAGTGGATCTGCATAGAGTACAGCATTGTGTGAAACAGTGGAACTGCATAGAGTGGATTGTAGTATAGTAGTGTAGGGTGAAGTAAATTCTTGTACAGTGGAGTAGAGCCAAGTGGCGTGGTATAACGTAGTGTGGAGTGAAGTAGAACAGAGTGTATTTTTGTGTGTAGTAGAGTACAGTGGCATGGAGTGGAGTAGACTGGCATAGTGTAGGTTGTAAACTGTTATAATTTAGAGTGGGGTCTCGTACATTAGGGTGAAGTGCTGTGTCATATAGAAAAGTGTCATATAGTGGAAAAAAAGTGGAGTATAGAATTGGATAGTGGGCTGTACAGGGATAGAGTGGAGTAGAATGCTGTAGAGTGCAAGAAGTGTGGTAGACATTTATACAGTGTAGTTATATTGAGTGAAAGAGAGTGTCATGCAATGGAGTGGTGAAGAGTAGAGTGGTATACACTGTAGTAGCATGGAGTGGATTACCGTCAAATGAAGTAGCATACAGAGGAATACTATATAGTAGAGTGTAGAAGAGTGGAGTGGTATAGAGTGGAATGGCATGTAGTAGATTGGTGTACAGTGGAATGAAGTAGGGTACAGTAGATTAGCATATAATGGAGTGGCATACACTGAAGTAGCATAGCGTAGAGTTGAGGAAACTGTTATAAATTGGAGTGGTGTCTAATACAGTAAACTGTTGTAGAATAGAGTACAGCATTGTACAACAGAGTTTACAGGCATAAAGTCAAGAGCAAATCTAAACAGTGGAGTGTACTGTGACAGGGTAAATTAGAGAGTAGTAGAGTGGCACAGGGTATAGTAGAGTTTTGTAGAGTGGAGTTATATAGAGTGGAGGAGAATACATCAAATGTGGCATAGAGTGGAGTAGCATAGAGTAGAATGGCATAAAGTGGAATTGCATAGAGTGGAGTAGCATGGACTAGAGTGGCATACAATGGAGTCACATAGAGTGCAATAGAATATAGTGTAGTAGCGTACAGTGGAGTGGCATTAAGTGTAGTGCCTATAGGGTTGTAGTGTATAGTGGAGCAGTGTACAGTGAAGTGGTTTAAACTGCAGTGGTGTATTGTGGGGTGGGATGGAGTGTAACAGCGTACAGTGCAGTGGGGTACAATGGAGTGAGGTAAAGTGGAGTACCATAAAGTAGATGGGGAAAAGAGTGAATTTGTGTTCCGTGTAATAGCATAGAATGGAGTGGCATACAGTGGAAAAGCATAAAATCAAATACAGTGGAGTGGCATAAAGTAGAATAGCATGGAGTGGCAAAGTGTACAGTAGAAAGGCCTAGAGTGGAGCGGCATACAGTAGAGTGGTGGAGACTGGAGTAAAGTACAGTGGAATGGCATCCAATTGACTTTCGTACAATGGAGTGACATAGAGTGGAGTGGAGTACACAGGAGTGGTGAAGAGTGAAGTAGCGTATAGTCAAGAGGCATACAGTAGAATAGCATGGAGTGGAGTGATGTACAGTAGAGTGGTATAAAATGGAATAGGAAATAGTTGAGTAGCATACAGTGCAGTGATGTACAGTGAAGTGGTATAGACTGGAGTGGCATACACTGGAATGGGGTAGAGTGTAATAGCATACAGTGGAGTGGAGTGGAGTAGAGTTGTGTACAGTGAAGTGGTGTCTAACGGACTAGCGCAGAATGAAGTGCGGTAGAGTGGAGTGGGAATATAGTGCAGTAGCATACAGTGGAGTGGCATACAGTGGAATAACATATAGGGGGTCATTACGACCTCGGAGGTCTTTGAAACAGACCGGGACGCTGCGGGAGACAGAATACCGCCATTGCCGGCGGTATTCCTGTCTCCCTATTATGACATTTCCGCTGGGCCAGCGGATGGTAACAGTGTTACCGTCCGCTGGCCCAGCGGAAATGTCACATCAACATTGCAGCCGGCTCGTAATAGAGCCGGCGGCAATGCTGATGTGCAACGGGTGCAGTAGCACCCGTCGCGTATTTCACTGCCCGAAATTCGGGCAGTGAAATGCGCGACGGGGCTATGTCTGGGGGCCCCTGCACTGCCCATGCCAAGTGCATGGGCAGTGCAGGGGCCCCCAGGGGCACCCCAAGTCCCCTTATCGCCAGCCTTTCAATGGCGGTGTATACTGCCACGGACAGGCTAGCAGTCGGGGACTCATAATCCCCAGGGCAGCGGTGCTAGCACCGCTGCCCTGGGGATTATGACCGCCAGGCGGAAACCTGGCGGGAAAGTGGAGGGGCCGGCGGTATGGCCGTGGCTTTTCCGCCACGGTCATAATTGCTGGCGGAACACCGCCAGTCTGTTGGCGGTGTTACCGCCAACTTACCGCCGGCCGCCAGGGTCGTAATGACCCCCATAGTGCAATTGGGCAGAGTGGAATAGCATATACATGAGTAGAAAATAGCAGAGTGGCACGGAGTGGCGGTCACTGAATGGGTGCAGATACGAGCTGCATAGAGTGGACTGGCATAGAGTGGAGCTATGTAAAGTGTAATAGCGTAGAGTTGAGCAGCTTAGAGTGAAGCATGGTTTATTGGAGCTGGTTAGAGTGAAATAGTGAATTGTGGAGTGACATATAATAGAGTGGCGTATAATGGAGTGGTGTAGACTCGAGTTGCATATAGTGGTGTGGGGTAGAGTGTAGTAGCATACAGTGAAGTGGGGTGCATTGGAGTGAATAGTGTACAGTGGAGTGTTGTAAAGTGGGGTGGCTTAGAGTGGAATAAAGTAAAGTGGAGTGGCATACAGTAGAATGGTGCAGAGTGGAATAATGCATAGTGCAGAAGCATCCAGTGTCATGGCGTACAGTGGAGTGACATAGACTGTAGTTGCATACATTGGTGTTGCATACAGTGTAATAGCGTAGAGTGAAGTGGCATAGAGTGGAGTCTTCACAGTGGAGAGGCACAGAGTAGAATGGTGTAGAGTGGTACAGGGAATAGTGGAGTGGTTACGGTAGTGTAGCATACAGTTGTATGTGAAATTTAACAGAAATGTAGATTGTGGTGTGCAGAAAAATACAAACAGTGAAATGCACTACCTTGAGTTTCTCCTGATTTACAAATCAACACCATGCAACACATGAGTGACGCAAGGTTACCACAATCCAATAATAGAGCTAGGTCTTAGTTATATTTTGGGCCATGGTATACCGTGATAACTTTAGAGTATACCATGGTACATCACCATGACAAGCCACTGTATAACTGGGTAAAAGCTGTTTTTATATGATAAAAAGGCACCCCTATTGTTTTTACTACACTTTAGCTGTGTTCAGTGTTAGGGCCTGAAATAAAGGTCAATGGTAGGTCCCTCCCTATTATCACTTTATTTGAGGGGTAATAGGTAGGGAAATCTATTTAGATAATCTTATATATTTGATATAAGTTTACAGAAATGTACCACAGCAGTTTCACAAACATTTGTGAAATTACACTAAAGTACTGCAGTGAAAGATTCCACTAAGGTTAACTGGCTGAGAATTTTAAAATACTTATCCTACTTAACTGCAGTACCTAACAAAATCATCTCTGCATCATAATGTAAAATCCTGCCAATCTCCATGTAAAACTACTCAGTCGTTTTCATGCCACATCAAATACAATAGTCTATGGAAAATGCATTGGTGAAAAAACACATTTTGGGACCCCCTTTTATCTTTGCACTCCCTTAAGCATTCATCATGAAAAAATATATCTTTTCAAAATGTGGAAAATGCTACAGGGCTAGAATGTTTTGTAGTCATTCGTCAACTTGGTAGTAAGCTATTCATGAGCTAATACTTGGGAAATTTCTACCTTTGGGAATGCTTACTATAACTACAGAGTGTCAATTATCTTTAATGTGATTCCTTTCTTTTTAGCTTGTGTATTTGTTAAGTACTTATTGGTGTACATAATCATGTGATCAGACATGTGGCTTTTAGTAGCTCATATATTAATTCTGAAACTTTAGATTGCATGCTGGTTTATTGGTTGGGCTTCCTTATGGAGGGGATAAGGTTATCAGGGCCTGCGAAGGCTCAAGGAGAGGGTCCTGGGGCCCACAGTGGCTGTGTGCGGTGAGGGGTTGGCTACCCATGAGCATTGAATACAGAGCCAGCCCACAGGCCAGGCCCTGCGACCTACCAGACCCCATGCAATGCCAAAGGGTGTGCGCGGAGGGAGACTAGCTTCATGTATATAATTAAATATTGTTTTATTTAAAAAAAAACTAGAAATTCACTGAAAAAGGCAAGATTAAAGTGACATTACACTTAGAAATTGTAATTATCTCTTACCTTGCATACAAAAACCTTGGAAATTCCCTAAAGGGCCCTAATAGTTAGGTGAAACATTCTGTTAAAACATACTGTTTTAAACTAACAAAACCCCTTAAAAATAATTTGTTATAGTTATCTCAAGTAACAATAACTCTTTCCTAAAATAACATAACAGTGTCACATAAATTGCATCAATGTCATACTTCACAAGTGTGACCTCTTGGCTGCAAAATGGATTTACACTAACCATACGATTGACTTTAAAACATAGCTTCCCTGAATTTCTGTTGGCCAAAAGCAGCAGCTCTAATATATCACAGTAAACTTTTCTGACATAATTAAAAAAACACTTCTAACACTAGTTAAACCTTCTATAGGTAGAGCCTTGAAGCCCACAAATCCTGGCTCTTTAATGTGTAGATGTAAAACTATCCAAATATAAAGTTAGTAAGTTTTTGCAGTAACACAATTCCAAAACTATTTTACTCTATATGCTTAAGGAACCTTAGCATGCTTTAAAGACCTCTTTTGAAATATACAAGTTATACTTTCATATGTTTTCATTGGAAAACTAGAACATTCTCATTTTTGTATTATTATACACATCATTAGTCTAGTTTGTTGTTAAATATAGATTGCTTTTGAAAAAATGATTTTGACATAAGTTGTTCACCTTTGCCTTAGCCTGACCCAACTCAAAAACGATTTCTGACAAGCTCTCACCTTCTCAATCACTGTACTTGCATTTCTCCATTCATGAGACAAGGCAGAGGGACCTTAATTACAGACATATCAAGAGACGTTTTAAGGCATGGGCGATTGAGGCAACTGCACAGGGCCACAGGCTCCGAGGGGCCCCATGGGAAAGTAAAGTTTCTCCCTGTTTGAAATCTCTTTCTCTAGTTAAACCTCTCTCTACATTTCCGCCCACCTCTTATTCTGTCTCTTTACCCATTCTCATCTGAAGGATTTTTGGTGTCCCATACAAGACATATTTCAGCTGTTTTGTGGACCCTGTTACAGTTTTACACATAATTTAGAAATCGTTGACAATGTGTTGGTATTGAAATTTCAGGAAATTGCTACTGAAATTCATATTTGTTCTATTCAGAGCCCCTAAAATACATCTCACCCTGTAGTGTGGTCAGTTTCATGTATCCTTTGTGCGTTAGCTTTAGGCTTTAGGCCTTCGTGCACTTTGCCCTGGATGTATTTTATTCCTTTGCTCGCAGCATAGAGGCTCTGTGCACTTTGCTCTAAATGCTTTTTATTCAGCTTCGTACTGTTATTTTTCAAATAGCCAGTTCTACGGTCTTGTTTTATTTTTTAGATCACACTGTTTAGCCTACTTCGGCACTGGAGTTTTCAATAACACATTCTTGTTCACTCTGTGCTTCAGTCAAGGATACAGTCTGGTACATTGCCGATTATGGCATTCTTGCGCAAGGACATTTTGTGATCACACTGACATGTTAGTTATAAAAACACTTCCTTGTCCTAATAGAGGAGAGAGGGAGATTCCGACCAGGGAACCACAACTAGACGCTGACTGCCTCGTTGCAGATGCTGAACCAGATCACAGGTCTTTGCTCAGGTATGAGGGTTGATGGTTTCCCAGGGAATCTAAAAGGCAAGTTAGAAGCTTAACATGCTGTGCTCGAAATATAACTAACTGAGAGAGAGTAGAATTTATTAACACCATGATAGCGTTATTCTTATGTTTCACTCTCCTCGTGACTATTTCAATCCTACTGTGTTGTATTTTGTATGGTTCTGGTTATTGCGGCTCATGCCTTAATATCTAAAATACAGTTGTTTTATTAAAACAATATATAAAACTCAAACTGCCTTTGTAATTTGTATATGAGATCATACTGTAAATGAGAGAGTTGGTTTGGATTTGAGTGACCACGACTTCCCTGAGAAGTTCTATAGATGTCATGCGCTCAGCTGGCCAATCATCCCTTCTCCTTGGGAGAGATGAGGCACTGCTAGCTAGCCGGAGCAAAACCGGATTGAGGGTGACAGAGGTCCTTCTAAGTGGGTCAGACTCAGTCCCCCACACCAGGAACGATCCTGCTACCTAGAAATCCAGTAGTCTCATTTAGGATAATGAGAGCCCACACGACAGCCCTTGGCCCCCAACAGCCTTCAGATGAAACTGGACATATCAGTCTATAGTTATGTAGAAATGTCATTGAGTAGGAAAGCAGCGATGACACTCAAAAACAAGCAGCTATCTGACAGTAGGTGTTTTATAATAAGCAGAGGACTGGTGTGGAATGCTGCCCTTCTCCATAGTAAGACTGACTCTTGTCACGCCATGAGATTCCCTTACTCAATAACTTGTCCGTGTGAGTTTTTTGATGGTGGAGAGATAGAACTGTATAATTGTATTCATCCTTCACTTGAAAGTGCTCACAGTGTTTCAACCAGAGGCCTCTTGTTCCAACCAATGGAGAAGCCTCCAAAGCAGGACTATCTGGATTTTTTAGCAGTAGAGTTATGGGAAGCACTGCAAAAGAGAACTAAACTATCTGTAAGAACGTTCTTGAGACTGGCATATGTGTCATCACTAGTCACTACCCACTGAATACTATAAAATAGTATTGTGAATACTATGAGAAAGTATCCTACAAAAGAGACTTCAGACCACAAATGGACTAGAAAAAGAATGAAGTACCTACTGTTACCCATCTAGAAAAGAACTGTGGCCTCAGACGTTTCTTTCTTTCAAGTGTCAGCTCAGTTGGCCTTGTATGGCCCAAGACAGAAAAAGGGCAACGTAATTCACTTTTTATTGAAAACATGAACTGGCCAGCTGGGACTCTACATTGTTGGGGCTATAGATAGGGGATGTTTTCTCAGTGCTATCTATGTCCTGGTATTTAGAAAGCTATCCCTAACGTTTGTATTAACTATCCAAAAGGAAGATATGCAGAATCCTGAACAGTTAGACTTAACAAGATTTTGCACCAGCCAATCAGATTGTAGATTTTAAGCTAGTACCAACACCACCACATTTTGAAGCTTCATTTCTCTCACAACAAAAAAATGCATTTTGGGACCCCACCTATGTATATGGCCTTGTATGGCCCAAGACAGAAAAAGGGCAACGTAAGTCACTTTTTATTGAAAACATGAACTGGCCAGCTGGGACTCTACATTTTTGGGGCTATAGATAGGGGATGTTTTCTCAGTGCTATCTATGTCCTGGTATTTAGAAAGCTATCCCTAACGTTTGTATTAACTATCCAAAAGGAAGATATGCAGAATCCTGAACAGTTAGACTTAACAAGATTTTGCACCAGCCAATCAGATTGTAGATTTTAAGCTAGTACCAACACCACCAAATTTTTAAGCTTCATTTCTCTCACAACAAAAAAATGCATTTTGGGACCCCACCTATGTATATCTATATATATATATATATATATATATATATATATATATATATATATATATATATATATATATATATATATATATATGTGTGTTGTTTTGTGTGTGTGTTCTGTAAGTGTGTACTTCTAGTCATGTATGAATATCTCCAGTTCCTTGGCTGTGGAAAAGTTTCCTTTTATTCTTAAAAATGCACCATATGGATACTGTTTTTAGATACTGTTGGTTAAAATTCTTGGCATGCAGAATGCTGTTTGTTGATTTAACTTTTTGATGTAAGGTTGTATGAGGTGTCTCATTGTCAATGAGGTATCACAAAATATGAATCTTGCATTATTTATTTCATAGAATAATTGTAAGTTGAAGTCATTTGCATTCACTTTATTATGATATTGCTGAAATTTCTTTTGTGTGTCATCCCAAATGATCAGTAAATCTTCTATAAATCTCATCCATATTATGATCTTACCCATTATGTCCTCGTTCTCAATGGTTTTTTTCCACCAACCCATGGTGAGGTTTTCAAAGTTCAGTTGGAATGATACTCCTTGATTTTCCACACTTTTGCCTTTCTTCATTAAATAGAAATATAATGTGGCCAAGAAAAATCTTCATCATCTTTTCTATGATTTGTGCTTGTTCTAAAATGTTATGTCACTTTGATTCAGGAAGTAACAGCTTACACCTGTTTAGTATTTGATGCTGGTATACAGGGAAACCACATCCATGGCGGTGAGCTGATGTTCCACTCCATGACATACCTTGCAAAAGTATAATCATATCTATTGTATCTTTAACATGTGAACTCAGGTCTCTAACCATTGGTGCCAAGAATGAATCAATGTGCGTAGAGATGTATCTTGGAAATAGATGGTTTCAATTACATAGTCCTTAGGAACTAAATCCCAGTATTCATCATTATTCACTAGTTCTTGCTCTTTTCAATTATGAAGTTTGTCAGTGTACCATTTTTCCAATTCCCTTGAGAGAGTTTTTCTGAACGTTGTCATAGCATTCTGTGGCTTCCAGTTTTTGTAATGGTTCTTATATGTATTGTGTTTTATCGAGAACCACTATATTTTCTCTTTTGTTTGATTGTTTTATTTCAATTGAGGTCTCTTCTTTCAGTTTCTTCAAGACTTCCTTTTCCTTCTTAGTTAGATTTGTTCCTACCTTCAACCTATCAAAAACGTTGCCATTTCATGGATCAGATTTACTTTGTTACCTGTTGAAAGTTTTGAAAAAAATTTAAACATTTGAATGAGTTCTGTGAGGCTAAAACTGTGTTTTTTTTAAATTTTTTCAAAAAGCTTCCTGTTTGGGAAGGCACAAGGATTCAGGTAGTAGTACTCTGAACCACTGACTGCTCCCCTGAAGGCTACTGTGCATGAGCACAGCTTCACCTTTGCATGTGCATTATAAATCTAACTCAGAGGTAGGAAGCTGAGAAATGGTTTGAGACTGGCACTGTGTGTCATAAACTAATTAAGTATCCCTTCAGAATCACAAACCATAGAGGGACACCCCTTACATGCCATCACCTTTGTGTGATTCAGAAATGATCACAAGAGCCTTTTCATGAGTTGGAAAGCTTTTTTGACTGATAAAAGTGATTTTATACATTCTGAAAAGCCATTTTCCTGTTGCAGACCATATCATTTTGTGAATCACAGGGTTTGAGACTTCAAAATGTCATTGTACATCTGGCCTATGTTTGTATGTAAAACTGATGATGGGTAAACCCCTAGGCTTTATTCAACTTGCACCCCACTGTGGTTGGTCTGACAATGCACCTAACACTGTAGTGAATCCTAGTTTGTTTTAATGGGAAACAGGAATTAGCTTAGCCTTTGACTTGCAGACTCGTGCCCCCGTCACCTAGTGACTTTTACCCGATTTAGCTTGCTCTGTTTTAGCGCATTTATTTAATTATATCTTTTAAGATGGCTGTCTTGTTTCTA
Organism: Pleurodeles waltl; assembly: GCF_031143425.1. Taxonomy (NCBI): domain Eukaryota; kingdom Metazoa; phylum Chordata; class Amphibia; order Caudata; family Salamandridae; genus Pleurodeles; species Pleurodeles waltl. Next base: position 879,458,675 of record NC_090436.1, read on the forward strand.
GCTAGGCCAATGATTTAGTGTCACGTTATCACTGCCACCGCGCTTTGGTGTCAATATCAAGCAACAAAGAAAAGCAAACTTTAGGTGTTCACATTAGGGCCCATATTTATACTTTTTGACGCAAAACTGCGCTAACGCAGTTTTGCGTAAAAAAAATTAGCGCCGGCTAACGCCATTCTGAAGCGCCATGCGGGCGCCGTATTTATTGAATGACATTAGCCGGCGTTAGCCGCCGGCGCCGTCCGGTGTGCGTTAAAAAAACCGACGTACACCAGGCAGCGCCGGCGTAGGGGGAAAATGGCGTATGGCCGTCCAAAAATGGTGCAAGTCAGGCTGAGGCAAAAAAATCGTCTCAACCCGATTTGCGCCATTCTTTTTTCACTCCCAACCCCCATTGAAATGACTCCTGTCTTAGCAAAGACAGGAGTCATGCCCCCTTGCCCAATGGTCATGCCCAGGGGACTTCTGTCCCCTGGGCATGGTCATTGGGCATAGTGGCATGTATGGGGGCACAAATCAGGCCCCCCTATGCCACAAAAAAAAACAAAAAAAACTTACCTGAACTTACCTTAATGTCCCTGGGATGGGTCCCTCCATCCTTGAGTGTCCTCCTGGGGTGGGCAAGGGTGGCAGGGGGTGTCCCTGGGGGCAGGGGAGGGCACCTCTGGGCTCATTCTGAGCCCACAGGTCCCTTAACACCTGCCCTGACCCAGGCGTTAAAATCCGGCGCTAATGCGGGTTTTTTAGACCCGCCCACTCCCATGCGTGATTTTTGCCCGGGAGTATAAATACGACGCATATGCATCGGAGTCATTTTTTAAGACGGGAACGCCTACCTTGCATATCATTAACGCAAGGAAGGTGTTCACGCAAAAAAATGACGCTAACTCCATGAACTTTGGTGCTAGCCGCGTCTTAACGCCAAAGTATAAATATGAAGTTAGTTTTGCGTCGAATTTGCGTCGAAAAAAACGACGCAAATTCGGCGCAAACGGAGTATAAATATGCCCCTAGGTACTTTCCCTCTTCACACCTTTGAGGGAATTTTTTACATAAATTTCCATCCCAAGCATGTCTTGTTATCTATTGTTTGGGAACAGACCCATGTCAGGGGTCCGAGCAGATCTGTATAAATGCACCTCACTTAGACAGAGAGTCAGAGGTATTCCGACCAGATGCCATCGCTGCTATCGATGCTGCATGTCGCATTGACGAAAACCCAGTCTTCATCTCCCTACAGAGTCTGAGATAGAGACCTCATTCCAAGGTAACAAGGTTTGCGGGGCTCTTCTCATGGACATGGCATTGGCAGAATAAGGTTTAACACACCTAGCTCTCTTTTAAGTTCGAGATTAGATATATGACAATAGGGATTAGGACATATTTCATATCTCATGTCACTTCATGTCATTGCAAGATGGTGGAGGTCTTTGTATGAATGACTTTTACCATTTTGTTTCTTGCACTGTTCATTATCCTAATCATTGCAGCCCATGCAACTTAACGTAGATTGCAGTTTTGTTAAATAAAACCTATTGAAACCTTACTGCATCTTCTTCATTGGCTTTGTTTGATTGAGACATGTTATTAATATGGGAAAGGGTTAATCTCTGTTTAACCCCAACACTCCCTTGAGTCCATGCGTAAAGGCTGCCACAAATCACCTTTTACTGTTTGGGTTTTTGGTGAGGTGCTGCTTATGAGCCGGAAGGGCTGGGACAACAGTTGCGATTGGTTGTAGGATTGGCATAGTCGCCTACAAACATAAGTACTGTTGTCCTTAAACCAGCAGTTTTGCCTAGAGCAAGAGTCAAACTACGACAACTCCTTGTCATTTAAGTTCTCTATAGACCATCATTGAGTTTTATAGTCCCATTTTTGTTATGAGCAGTTTTTGACATGTACTTCAAACATTTGTTTTAAGTAGTTGCTACCACTAATCCGCATATTATGCATTATATGTTCTTATTTTAACCGATTTTGTTTGGTTTGGATATTTTATACATAGATTTCTCTTCACTTTAATGTTGTTTTGTTGTTTAACTACTTTAGGTACATTTCTCAAAAAAGCATAATTCTTGAACTACAGCTAACAGGAAGCTGGGTTACTCACCTAGGTGGAATAGAGTGGCCTGTAGTAGATTGGCATAGAGTGGAACAACACATAGTGGAGTAGCACCAGTAGCATGGCGTATAGTGGAGTGACGTTGACTGTAGTCACATACATTGGTGCTGCTTATAGTGTAGTAGCGTTGAGTGGTGTAGACTGGAGTCTCGTACAGTGGAGAGGCATAGAGTGAAGTAGTATAGAGTGGAGTAGCTACAGTGGCATAACATACCAATATATATGACATTTATCAGAAATGTAGATTATGGTGTGCAGAATAATGCAAAACAGAAAATTGCACTAACTTGTGTTTCTCCAGATTTACCGATCACTGCAGGACCACGCATGGTGACCCTGTGTTCCTTTGTGAATCTGACTTAAGTATTGCATTACCCATGACACATGGATACAGCAATCAAATAATATAGCTAGGCCTTAGTTATATTTTGGGCCATGGTATACAGTGATAACTCTGGAGTATACCATGCTACATCACAATGACAACCCAGTATATAAATGGATAACAGCTGTTTTTATAGTATAAAAAAACACCCATATTGTTTTTACTATACTTTAGCTTTGTTCAGTGTTTAAGTTTAAGTGGTAACAGGTAGGGAAATGTATTTATATTATTTTATATATTTTTAAATGAGTTTACTGTGATGTACAGCAGTAGTTTCACAAACGTTTGTGAAATTATGCAAATGTATTGCAGTGAGAGATATCACTAAGTTTAAATGCCTTATAACCCAAATATACTTACCCTGGTTAAGTGCAATATCTAAAAAGCACCATGTTTGCATTATAATGTAAAATCCAGCCAAATGTCATGTAAAACTAATCAGTTATTTTCGCGCTACATCAAATACAATAGTCTATGGAAAATGCATTGGTAAATAAACACATTTTAGGACCCCCCTTTTATCTTTGCACTCTCTTAAGGATTCACCACAAAATGTACATCTTTTCATTGAGGACATGTTTGACCTCTGACAAAGCTTTTGCACCCTTCTCCATTTTGAATGGAATTCCATTAGTTCCCTTTATATGGAACCAACCTGGCATAGACACATCAGGAGGGAATACTCTAGTTTCACTTCTAGTTGATAATACCTGAAAACATTATCTGGTGTTAGGCCGTCTACGCAAGGTTGAATATGCTTTAGCATCTTTCCTGCTTTCAACAGCATTTGAACAATGGAGATGCATAAGAAAAACAACCATATCACAACACTCTTGTTTACATGAATAATGCTGTGCGATACAAAGTGACTGACTACAGGGTTGCAGGTCTGCTAACAATCACCGGAGGCACACCCACCATTTCTCTCCATGAGCCGATCACCGTTCTGGCAATAGTGTTTCTATCATTGACAGTAAAAGTACCCCTGACACTTTATTTGTTTTCATAACCACAAACTATATCCACTGTCCTAGAAAAGCTATAACACATAGCAGACATTATAAACTAGCCTAAAATGAGTGAATAAAGTATCACAATTACCAAATTGTTCTGCTCTTATCAAGCAAACAATCATTGAGTTGCTTCCAGCAAGAGAATTGCATGTCTGTTTTAACTAAGAAACTGCACGAGGAAAAATTAACTGCAAAAACAATTTTCTCATCTAAAAGAGGCAAACATATTTTTGTAAAATTCATAAACCTCTAATCAACACACAAATATTTGGTATGACCCTGAGAAAAAACTTACATAAACCAATGACCCAGGCCACCTAAGTAAAACTAATAACTGTAAGGCCGAACACCTCTTAATGATTTTTAGGATACTTTACCAGTGTGAGGAGGGACTATAGGTACCAAGGAACTTTAGGAACCTGCCAGAACCCGCTGACCCTGCAGAGAATGGCCACATTGACGAAGCTCTATAAATCGCTTGCCCACTCCCCGCTGTGTGAGATACTTTGCTGGTGTGAGAATGGATTACAAGCTCCAAGTGACTTTTGGAGCCCACCAGAGCCTGCTAAGCCTGCTGGGAGAGGCCACATTTTCACTGTTCTATGTAGTGCTTGCCTGCACTCCTCCAAAATTGACTCTTTGTTGGTGTGAGAAGGGACTACCAATCCCAAGATACTTTAGGAGCCCACTGGAGCCCACTGAGCCTGCAGGGAGGGGGCACATTGACATCATGCTATAAAACCCTTGCCCTCACCCCACTGCATGGTACACACCCGGGCACATGCCCAGGTGAAGACCGGGCCAAGGACAGGTCTGTCTGTGCCTGTCAGAGCTGGGAAGAGGTAGGACTGGGCCTTCTCTCTTGGTTACGCCATCCAGTTGTTGCTGCTCCTGGGTTCTCAGAGGGATGCTGATAGAATTACTCATAAGCATGGACTAGTCAGTGTCCTGATTGATTAACTGCAGCACAAAGATTTGGGTGGAGCCGCGACTTAGAGTGGGGGATTGAGAGGGGGAAATCCACAGAAGAGATCAGAGCTCATTGCCATTGCAAGTAAGGCAAAGACTGTGCCACCCACAAATCAATCTAAACTGGATTTCCCACTAGCGGATACACCGCTTGTAATTATTTTGAAGAATGTCCTGCCCCTCGAGACCAATCAAAGGGAATCCTGGGAGAGTCGGATTACAAACCCCTTATATTTTATGAGAAACGTAATAGAGCACAAGGGATGTATGTCACGTAACACGTCTGCCAAACTCTAAATCAGGCTAAAATTTCTGGAAAGGATTTCATCCGACAATAATGAGTGTATCATCCACAATGTCGACATTATAAGAACTACAAAATCACAAAAATTTTATGGTGGACTAAGGAATATCAATCAGCTAGTTCCCAGCACTACTAAATTAAATCCAATAGAATTACATGAAGTTACTTGTCAGAATACTGTTATTCGGGGTCCACTGAATATGAATAAGAATCAGATAGCTTCCAGTACCAACAAATAAGTTTCTAAACATGCTAATAAATTGAGTTTTTTTTTTTGGAAAGTAGCTGGGATTAAAAGCAAAATACAGAACCATTATTGGCTCTTATTTGTTAAAGACTTTGGGATTCTGTGTTTTGGGAAGCAAGGGTTATTGAGGGTTACCACATTAATGGACATACTACTTGTCATACACCAGCAGTTGCCTCCTCTTCCCAGACAGGGAGCGCCAAGAGGAGCTTATAACTAGGGCTCCCAGTTTCATGGTATTTATTTTTTAACATTTCCGCCTGTATTTATCCATATTTATTTTGTGTTTTGAGTATAAATAGGGTTGGAAAATGGTATAGTTCCACATTTATTTAACTCACAAGCATGCACACATAATTTGATGCCTGTCACATTTTAGCAAACTAAGCAGCTAAATAAAACATAATTGTACATTTACAGATACATATTAGCATTATATACAAATATATGTTAACATATGCCTGTACCTAAAGTGAATTTAACCTATTTAACCTCCTAATCCTTGCATCTGCTTGGCCTCAAATTTATGAAGGACAGGATGTTGAGTTACTCACAAAAATCAGAAGTTTCTGGGTTTTTTTGCATTTAAAAGTAAATACAGACAGAGAGAACATTGCTTTTTTGACGGTATTAATCTGTAAAAATTAGTAAACATGGAAACCTGGGAGCCTTACTTATAATTTATATTACCACTACATTGTCAGGAAAGGTTTTTCACAAACAAAATGGATTCACCCTATTTTCAGGTTAGTGATCTAAAAATTACAAGCTGTATACATTTCTGTATTCTCATTTACTATAATATTATCTTTACCTTAGACAAACCCATAGTAATTGATAATATTGTGAACAAATTGGAGGTTCATTGTTTTAAGAAAGGTAGAGGTAACCTGGTAGTTTTGGGATGGGGGAATTTTAATAGTCTCCTCAGTCCCCGTCCAGCAAGTGAAATATGTACTATGTAGATCACCAAGACGAGGGCTTATCTAATTTTGGTCATCATGAGTATGGTGAGAAATTAAATAGTGCCCTTTTTAACTATGATGTGGCAATCGCCAACGAGAACTCCAACCTGCAAGTGCCGTTTGAATGCATCTTTATTGGTAGAGACTATAGGTCGCCTATTGACTTTATTTTAGTGATACGTGTTTTTAACTTCTTAATTGCAAACTTCAGAATGCATCTAAATAGTCTCAGTGACCATAATGGACAAGGCAGTGACATCATTTGTTTGGAAAAGATGTTAAAGTACAGCAGTGAAAATTGCACTAATGATACTGATGTGGCCTCATTTAATGCATTAGGTTCAAAAAGAGTAATGTTCTCCCAGAGAACTTTCTCCTAAATGTAGTTCAGGAAAAGCACACCCAAGTGAACATATAGCTCGATGATAATGTTGACGACAAAGATTTTAAGAATGCCTTTTAAGGCATTGCCAGGTATGTTAAAGCCATTTTGACAATCCAGGAAGATCCTGTAGGAAGTGTAATGTTTGGCTTGATTGTAAGTGTACGAAAGTGATTAAAAGTCTGAAGGAGGCAGTGAACACAGTACCGAGGGTGTGCAATGATGTAACAACATGCAGACGGGCATATAAGATTGCTCTTGCAAACAGGAAGCAGGAAATTAAATCTGAAACTTGGACAACTTTTTAAAGCTCCTGATACACCCATCACTTGAACTTGCCATATCCCAAGAAGATCGGATGTCAACTATTTAAGTATTTATGGTCAAGGTCCCTCTGATGACAAGGAGTCGACCAGAAGCCTTTAATCAGATAACAATCCATGAAAGGAATAGCACCCATGTCTTCACATTAGATAAAGTAGTTGAGTCCGGATCCCAGTTGATGTTTTTAAAAGCAATCTGGAGATATAGGGGCCATTAATGACAAATGTTCTAAAGTGATTTGTAGAACAGGTCCTGTTGAATCTTGGTCTACCGCCCTGATTGCTCCAATTTTAAAAAAGCGGGATAGGGGACACCCAAAAGTTTTCCTGATGATTCTTTTGTTAGATTCACTATTAAAGGTCGCTGGGAGAATAATTCTTACCAGATTGAAGGACTGGGCTTGGTAAAACTGTGTCATGACAAAGAATTATTAAGGTTTGAGAAAGGGGGTGGGAAATGTTGAACAGTCTTTGACCTTAAGTTTGCTCATTGGCAAATATGTTACAAAAAGGAGACTTCCTATGTATTTGACATTTACAGACCTCTCCAGTGCTTTTAATAGTGTTAGGCATAATAAATTAAGGAAGCCAATGATTGAGTTGGGTACTGAATCATCGTTAGTGAGCTTATTAGGCACATTTATGCAAATGCCAAGACCAGAGTTAGGTTTGGAATTAATAGAGAATGCACTGAAGAATTTGACATTATGTGAGGGCGGCAGGACTGCATTTTGGCCTCATTTTATTCACCCTGTGCATTAATAGTCTTATAAGGCTCTTGGAAGAGGAAGGTATGATGTCCTGCAGATTGGCCAAAACACCCTACCAATTTTACTGTATACTGATGACACAATGCTTATGGCTAGCACACCTAATGGTTTACAGAAATTGATAAACAGCTTTGTGGGCTACATGGCCGAGCTGTATTTTAAGAGTCAACTTGTCCAAAAGTTTAATATGAAATGTGGCTGTAAAGTTGATACATGTTATCAATTTAGGATAGGAGACATTAAGCTTGCAATATTCCTCATCTTTTCTTAACTGGGTGTATTGTTGGATGTCCATTGTTCGTAGAAACAGTTTGTTATATGCAGAACAATGTTGACAAACAAAACTATTGCAGGGCTCAATAGATTTTCGGCCAGATTGAGGGGAAGCCACCCAAAGTACTCTGCATTATTCATAAAGCAAAATGTGTCTCATTAGCAACATATGGCACTGGTGTATGGAGTTATGTAACTCAGGACAAGTCCAAAGTGCAGAAAATGCTTATTTCCCATTAGCATATCCACCTATGTATGTCATAAACAGCCGGGACTTCCTTTTCAGAGCATCTTATCAAAATTCATCCAATTTTCCTGTGATACAGAATTTGGTCACAATCTGAGCTACTTTTAAATAGGTTGATAATTAGAGGTTAGGATCATGCCATGAGAATACTATGGCTCAATTATATTGAGATTTTTTATGCTGTGGGAAGACCAGCCCTTCTTAATGATCCAGCCTCTTTGCTTAACATCTCTAAGGCTAAATTTAAACAAACAGCACAGAATACATTGGAAGAGGACAGGTTGACTAAAGAATGTGCTAAAGTGAGTGTGGTAAAGTGTAATCTGCTAACTAGAGGGACAGATAGTCAACTTTATTTGAAATTAGTTTATAACCCTCAGCAAAAATTTGTGCTGACTCATTTCAGACTCAGTATAATTAATAGTTTTATTTCTTTTTACTGTGTAAATGACTGGTCGCCCAAATTGATTAATTGTCCATGTGATGGCATTTCACAACAATGCACACTGCACCTCACTTTTTTGTAACTTTTATGAAATTTTACAATTAATACTTTTCAACCCGTTATTGTGTCAATTTAATTTGGACAGTGCAGACTTGTATTGCTTTTTTTTTTGTTTTTTTTGCCGCAACAACTGCATTATTCTGAAGTCTGTTTTGCTATCTCTAAATTTTTGTGGAAGGTTACTCTAATACACACACAGTTTGAGAAAGATCCTATGACTGAATTGTTGCCATTTGTTTATACTTGATTTAACAATTGTACTGCTGTATATTTACTGTGCTTTGTAATGGAAATGTTTTTATGTGAATGTTTATGGTTTTTAAAATGGAAACTGACTAAAGCATTTTCTGATTCTGACTATAAATGACTACTAAATGATCCATGGAGAGAAACAATGGATTCTCTAAGGTTGAAGCTATCAACAGGAAATGCAACAGACAATGAAATGTGTTTCGTGGAGAGTTTGGGAGAATATGAAAAGTAATAATGTTGGTTACCATGTGGTCACACTCATGTAGACACTCTCATTGCTGTCTAAATTACTTAATTAAATCTAAATTGCTCCTACCACCAATCTCCTCTGGGGCCCTTAATCTTAGGAGAGTGACATGCTAATAGAAGAAAACAGTACCGGAAATCACACCATCAGAACCCAAAATGAAAGTACCAATTGCCCTTTTGCCATCTCAAGCCTCATCTTGGTAATGACCCTGAGAATGACTGGAGAAAGAATGCATAAAATAGACTATTATCAATATGGCCAATAAAGAATTTCTTCCCACAATGCCTTCTATGCCCTCCTTGCATGGTATGCATCACAGCATTGACACAACAAACATATTCTTAAAGAAGTAATTGATCAAATAGCTACTGAAGGTTTACCAAGCTCTTAAAACTAAAGATATATACTGAGAAGAGAAAATGATTGGTAATGATGCATTGACTACAAGATGAGCATAGAGTAGAAGAGATGATATTATTAATTTAACATTAAGGCCCTCATTATGACATTGGCAGTAAATCCTGCTTACTGCCGCTGTGACGGCCACCAACATACCACTGCAGTGCGAATATCCGTTCATCATATTATGACACACACACACCAATCCGACTGAATACAGCCACATACACAAATCCGCCAGCCCAAAGGTCAGTGATAAAGTGGCAGTACCAACACACATACTGTTACGCCAACAAAACAATGCCCATCACATTATGACCCACAAATCACCACGGCAGACATTCAACGGAGCTAAACCATTGGCGGTACATACCGCCATGCTCAGAATGGACACTGACATACAAAACAACACCACATCGGCCAATATTAAAAACACACAACTGACACTCATACACACACCACATCCACACACCCACAGCACTATGAAACACACACCCATATTACCCACAACCCTTTATGAATACAAATCATTGTCACCAGACTGACACCAAGACCACTGCGCCAACTACACACACACACCACTTACACCCATACATCCCTCACACACCCCACATCATACACCCCACCACATTATCCAACACACTCTCACTAACACACCACACAACACCCATGTCCCCACAAAGGCACCCCAGTTTCACTGATGAAGAGTTAAGGGTCATGGTGGAGGAAATTGTCAGGGTAGAGCCATAGCAGTTTGGAGCACAGGTATAGCAGATATCCATTGCAAGGAAGATGGAGCTATGGTGGAGAATCGTTGACAGGGTGAACGCTGTGGGACAGCACCCAAGAACAAGGGACAACATCGGGAAGAGGTGGAATGACCTACGGGGAAGGTACGTTCCATAGCAGCAAGACAGCAGCTCGCTACACAGAGGACTGCCGGTGGACCCTCACCTCCTCCCCCAGAAGTCACAGCATGGGAGGAGCAAGTTTTGGCATTTCTGCATCCTGAGGGACTCACTGGAGTAGCCGGAGGACTGGACACTGGTAAGTCAACATTTATTACTTATCGCCCCCATACCTGCATGTCATCACAATCCCTCACCCTTACTTCCGTCACTCCACTCCATCTCACACACTGCACCTACACATATGACTAACCACAATGCCAAGCCCTGCATGCCATACCAATGCATGGACAGCCCTCCCAGCCCTGCATGGGCACCCATCACAAAAGCATGTACAGCATAGGGAAACTATGCCCAAGCAAAAGGTTGCAGGGCAACAGCAACGATAGAGGGAAAGCCAGGGATCTACAATATATCACACACATGAAGCATAATACATCACTTACATCCCCACAGGTACCCCAGTCAATGACAGCGGAGAAGAGGTGCCATGACTTTCAACAGAAGATGCTCCCAGTGATGACAGTAACTCTGGACTTCAGGATCTGGGTGATCTACCTGGTCCATCAGGGACCACTGGACAGCTGGACACCCAAGCCCAATAACAGTCCACCAAAGAACCTTCCCCATCAGTATCCAAATCCATAGCACCCACCCAGCGTCCCCACACCTCTGTCCCCAGGACACGTCAATCAGCAGTGTACCCACCTGTACAAGGACCCCAGTCCACACCTCATACCCAAGACAATCAGGGACCTGGGGTCAGTGGCAGTGGGCACACCGTTCAGGGGTCAGAGGCACATGCCAACAGGGACACTGGGAGGACTGCGGTGCGCCAGGTGGAGGACAGGACCAGGGAACCGACTCTCCAGGAGGCACTCTCCGAGATCCTGGGAGCCAACCAACATTCCCAGGACACGATGGGCCAGATCCTTGACAACTTGAAGGAGAACAGGCGGCTGCAGGAGGGACAGTATCAGGGGATTAGGAAGGACTTGCAGGCCATTAACAACACCCTGATCTCCATAGCAGGGGTGCTGGCAGACATGGCCAACATCATGAAGGAGGCAACAGCACAGCAGCAGGCCCCTACCACTAGCCGGTCCATTGACCAGCCCTTCACTTCCCCTGCAGCTAGTGGTCAGGAGGCCCGCCACAGGACCCACAGACCACCAGCACCCCTCCCTGCAGAAGGTGAACCAACCCCCAAACGTTTCCTGTGACCCAGCCAGAAGCCAGGGACACTTGCTAAGACCACCGCCAGGAAATTAGACTCTCCTGATTGTCCCCGTTGTGTCCCACTCAGTCATCTTGTCCACTTTGAACTGCCTTTGCTCCCCTTCCTATGGCCCCTAGGACACTGCACCTGTGCTACAAACAGAGTGGAACAATACCCTAGACTCTCCTCCATCATCAACCCATTCCATTGCACTTTCCCTTCAATTTCTTAGCACTACAATAAATACCCTTGAACACAACTTGAATACTAGTATTTTATGTTTTGAAAATGTGTATTTATGGACACATTCATATCTAGTGCAAAGGAACTGTACACTGTGAGAGCATAGAAATAATGACCTGTGACTGTCTGTAGTCAGCACATCAGTCCACAGTTGTTATTTCACCAACATCTGTAAAATGAGAAACCATAGGTTCAAGTAAGTTGAGATGCAAAGGAAGTCAATGCCATCATGCTACAGCCACACAGAATACACCAATAGTCATAGGGTTGTGCAGTTGCACTGTCTCATGTGTGTGTCATTGGAAGTACTGACGGATAACTGATGTTCTGTTGGCCTCACCCTCATCCTCTTCATCCTCACTGTCCTCAGGGTCTACTGCTGCCACAGGGGCATCTCCAGTCTCCTCCTCCTGCAGAAAAGGTACATGGCGTCTGAGGGCGAGGTTGTGCAACATGCAGCATGCCACTAATATCTGGTGACCTTCTCGGGTGAGTAGCATAGGGATCCACCTGTCGGATGGAGGTACCTGAACCTGGCCTTCAGGAGGCTGAAGGCCCTCTCGATGATCCATCTGGTTCGCCCATGTGCCTCATTATAACATTCCTCACCCCCTGTCCTGGTATTCTTCACAGGGGTCAGCAGATAAGATAGGTTTGGGTATCCAGATTTACCTGCAAGTATTGAGGGACCACAGTTAACCTCACACAATCCTATGGGGTTAACACCAGAAGGTATACACAATCTTACAGTGGGTGGGGACCAAGGCCCACCTATTAGCCACACTCTGTGCCTCTGTAGTTGGGCCATCACATTGGGGATGCTGCTATTCCTCAGAACAAAGGCATCATGCACCGACCCAGGATACTTAGCATTGACGTGGGAGATGTACTGGTCTGCCAGGCACACCATCTGCACATTCAGTGAGTGGGAAATATTCTGATTCCTGAACACCTGTTCATTCTGGTGGGGGGACAAACGCAATATGTGTACTGTCAATCACCCCAATAATATTGGGGCTATGTCCTATTGCATAGAATCCGGCCTTCACAGTGGCCAATGTAGCTGCACATGTGTTATACCAGGGTAGACAACACTCTTGCCAGCACAATTGAGAACATTGGCTGTGACATTAAAGCTGCCAAGCCCACAGTCACTTGGAAAGAACCAGTTGCCAAGAAATGGATCACTGACAGCACTTGCACAAGAAGGGGGATCTCAGTTGGATGACGGATAGATGAGATCAGGTCTGGCTCCAATTGGGCACACAGCTCTGTGATTGTGGCTCTGTCTAGTCTATGGGTGAGGATAATGTGTCTGTCCTCCAGTGTAGCTAAGTCCACAAGAGGTCTGTACACGGGGGTATGTCTCCACCTCTTATTCATCCACAGCGGTAGGTATCTAAGGGACACAAGATTGAGTAGGCTGTCACAATTGGAACAATAGAACCACAACTTCAGTGTACTTGGTGCACTTATGAAATGGGACAGTGTTAATGGCGAGGTATGTGCTAATCCAATCTGTGAAGCAGTTAATGTTGATATGACTGTCCCCCCGAAATGGCGACCACCTGTCCTGTATGTAGGGACACGTGGAACTGAGGTAATTCCGCTGACGTTGGGCGACGTGGCGGAAGGCAGTCTTGCATCGCCGTGCAATTCCTCATTGGATAATATAGGGCTCTATAGAGTACAGTGGTTAATGGGGATCTGCGCCAGCGGTGGTGGTGTACACCGCCGTGGACGTGACTGCCATTTTCTATCTGATTCCTCACTTGTTTCCTGACCTTTAACAGGAGAACACTACACTGCGTGTGCCGCTGTGACCTGTGTCTGGAACCCACCATGGCCTGTGTGACCGGGAAAAGGGCCCCTGTCTTCACTTTGAAGGAGTTGGAGCGACTGGTGGATGGGGTCCTACACCAGTATGGACTGCTGTATGGGCCTCCAGACCAACAGGTGAGTACACATTGGGCACAATGCATGTGGGAAGGATGCATGGGGATGTGTGTACAAGCATCATGTCATCGGGGGCAGGGGGGGACGTCTTGTGGAGGTGCACATGGTGTGCGCCAGGCAATGTGTGTGCCAATGGTGATGGAAACGGGTATGGTGGGCCATTTGTGTGACAGGCTGGACTGTTTGTTTAATGGTGTTCTCCTGGCCTTATTGCCTCTGCAGGTCAGCGCCCATTAAAAGAAGGGATTATGGCGTGCCATATCCAAGGAAGTGCAGACCCTGGGGGTCAATGGCAGGTGGAGCACCCACTGTCAGAAACGGTGGGAGGGCCTGAGACGCTGGGCACGGAAGACCGCAGAGGCCCATCTGGGGATGCCCTCCCAACGAGGAAGGGGTGCCCGTAGGAACCTCACCCCCCTGATGGCCTGCATACTGGCGGTGGCCTACCCTGAGCTGGATGGGCGATTGATGGAATCACAACAGCCACAAGGGGGTGAGTACAGTGGGTATCATTACAAATTTTGGCAGGTGGGTGGGATTCAGGTGGTGGATGTGAGTTAGTGGGTGCCTCTAAGGCCAGGACAGATATTGCAGCATGGGTCAAATCTAGGGTAATGGGTGTATATCAAATGCAGGTAACCTAGCTTGTTAGCAGTCTATTTCAAACAAGGCGTCATGGGACCCAGGAGGGGTGCAGTTGGCGGTTTGTGGACCTCATCTTGCCTTAGCATCTAGCCATATCACTGGCAGTGCAATGCATAGTACTTAAGCCTGTTACCTGTGTGTGACGGTGTTGTGTATGCCAACTGTGGTGTTGGTGCACTCATTGACCCAGTGTTTCCTTTGTCTCTCTCCTCCCCTTTTTTGTTCTGTCATCCTGTCCTTGTGTGCATTAGCATCATCTGTAGGAGGAGCAGGGGCACCACTGACAGAGAGGGAGCTGCATCCCACAGAACCCAGGAAGCAGAGTCCACTGATGCCCAGGGAACCAGTGGGACGGAGGGCGAAGGGAGCACCATGGCGTAGACAGGAGGTGACAACACACACCTCACTAGCAGACACCTCCACAACATCCATGCACGCATCCACTGTGTCCTCTCCCACCCTGTCTGCCCCCCCAAATGACACAAACGCGAGAACTCACACAACCAACAGCCATCCACCTCACATCAGCATACTGTCCATGCACCTGCACCCAAATCCAGCAGACAAACACCTCCCGCAACCACTCCCTCAACCTCCACTCCCATCACACCTCCCTCCTTCCGCCCCACCATCCCTAAGAAGATTTTCCTTGCTCAACTTGAATTCTTCCCTCTCCCCTATCCTGCCCGTAAAAGCAGGGTCCCAATGACCCAGCTCAGCACCTCAGCCAAACAGTCCACGGGGACAGTGGTGGCACCACCTAGTCGTGGTGGGAAGGATACCACACCCCCAGGCAAGAAGGGGAACGAGCCTGCACCTCCAGACAAGAAGGGGAAGAAGCCATCCACCCCTGCCAGGAAGGGGAAGGAATCCACGCCCATGTCATGGAGAGGACGAAGCACTCTACTCCAGCGGAGGCTGTCAGGGTGACACCTCCACCACCACCAGCAGTCACGGGGCCCCCACCGCCAGCTGAGGAAGTACAGCCATCACCACCTGCAGAGGCTGCCCAGGAGGCACCTCCAACTGCCACCACAGTGCAGCCATCATCACCAGCGGAAGCCATGTAGGCCAGCCTCCAGGGGCTGCTGTACAAGGGCCCCCCTCCAGAACCAGTGGGATTGTCACCCACTCAAGAAACTGTGGCCTTGCACTCCCCAGGACAGTGAAATGGCATAGAGCTCCTCCAGAACCAGTGGGAAAGACACCCACCTGAGAGACTGTGGCCTTGCACTCCCCAGGACAGTGAAATGGCATGGAGCTCCTCCAGAACCAGTGGGCAAGTCACCCACCTGAGAGACTGTGGCCTTGCACTCCCCAGGACAGGGCAATGGGGATGGGGCCCCCTCCAGAATCAGTGGGAAAGACACCCACTCCAGAGACTGTAGCATTGCACTCCCCAGGACAGTGAAATGGCATGGAGATCCTCCAGAACCAGTGGGAAAGACACCCACCTGAGAGACAGTAGCCTTGCACTCCCCAGCAAAGAGAAATGGGCATTGAGCCCCCTCCAGAACCAGTGGGCAAGTCACCCACCCGAGAGACTCTGGCCTTGCACTACCCAGGACTGTGAAATGGGCATGGAGTCCCCTCCAGAACCAGTGGGCTTGTTCCTGACTTCGGCTGAGGCGCCCCCATCCTCCTGAGGTGTCTGCCCACTTGCAAACTAAGACCCCTACAGAGTTCTATCCAGATGATGTCAGGATTCAAGTTGGGCCTTGGACTGTACCCTGTGTCCATGTGGGCCCTTTGAACATTGGACTGGGCAGTATCCCTTTGTGTACATTTGTACATATCTGTTTCATGGACAATTCAATTATTTATTAGCTGTTGATATTAATACTTTCACCTTCATGCTTTCTAGTTTGCCCTGCATTATTCTTCTGTGTATCACGTGCCATTGTTTTTCGTCTGCAGCTGGTTGTGTGCATGGTGTGTGTGTGTCTGGTGTGTGTTGTGCGTGTGTGTGTGTCACTCTTGTTTTCCTCCATCCCTCCCTTGTGTGCTAGGCGGCTGTACTCACCATCATCGTCTTTGTCGGCGTTGGTGTTCCAGGTGGAGGATAACGTAGAAGATCATAGGATAGACTTGCAGTTCGGGTTCCATGGAGGCGTTGTTCTTCCCTGTGTCTCCGATGATGAGTCTTTTCTCTTCAGTGATGTGTTTCCACCAGACTTTTGATGGCGTTGGTACCGTGCCAGAAAACGTGGCGGTGTGCTGTGTAGTAATATGGTGGGCGGTAATTTGTCTCCCACCTGGCTGTTGATCGCGACCACCGGCATGCGTGGTGTTTCAGCCCGGGTGGAAGGTGTGGTACATTGGCTGTCTATGAGAGTTGTCACCGCTATGGTCATAATTTGGCGGTAATTACCGCCAGCTTGTTGGCGATATTACCATCACTTTATCACTCACCGCCAGGGTGATAATGAGGGCCTAAATATGTTCATGCTACTAAACACATAAAATTCTGTGGATTAGAATTCATGTATGCATCTCTAATTTACTTTAACTTAGGTATTACTAAGGAGAGCAACATGCATATATATGTAAACCCCCACAAGAGTGACAGCCCAAGCAACAGAATTGCTTCCACCCTCTCCCCTTGTTTAAAGGGACATGACCTTTGTAATGACCTTTAAAATAATGTGTATTAATATTAAGCACTGTGAGGAATTACATAATTTTTGTTGTGGTTCCCCCAATTTGTCCTGCCTACTTTTGCTGGTATTAGAACTGTCTAATCTTTACCACTGGTAAACAGTCACAATGTTCCTATTTTTCCCTGCTAAAAAGGCGCTGTACAGGAAAATTCCCAATTTGCATTATTAAACTTCTTCATAATCTAATTGTAATTGGTGTATAAAATACACAGATAGCATTGAAATTTAAATGTTCTAAGTTGGCTGCAGTGGAACCTTACATAACACGATATGACATGACTGCTATGAGCACCACTGTGCTCTGGCTGGGCTTATGTTTAAATGCACTGCAGAAATACATTGCAGAGAATATTGATTTGCTATGTAGAAAGGCCTATTGGTATGCATACATAACTACAGCTAAATGTGCCTAGCTAGCCCACAAGTCTGTGGGCTAATATATAAAAATAAGGCACACATTCTGAGCTTAGTGTGTGCTTAGAGTAAACTAACTCTAATGCTTGCTTCACTGTGTAGTCTGTGAAAGACTTTTCCGTGTACTGGGCTTGGTGTGATTCAAATATTTATTCCACATCTCCACCCCCGTGAAAATGCCAGAGACATTGTTCAGAGTTAAGTTCCACATAAACTTTCAAGATGTGGTTTACTGGTTAAATCAGATTTTTGATAATTGCAATGGGCAAGTAACTTTAGAAAAATGTACTTTAGGTTGCAAAGCCAGAAATGACTTAAAACCAGTTACTCTACTCATAACCTCTCCAGAGCTAGAATCCACGGGCCAGATGTAGCAAACTTTTGCGAGTCGCAAATGGCCCGATTCGCTATTTGCGACCGTGCAAAATCGGAAATGGGATGCAAAAATCCCATTTCCGACTCGCAAAATGCGATGCGAGCCGGTACTGACTCGCAAAATTTGCGACCCCATTTTGCGACCCGCAAATAGAAAGTCGCAATTTGCGAGTCGCAAACCATATGCAATAGCAACTCGCAAATTGCGACTAGTCGCAAAAAGCCCATTTTGCACTTCCAATTTACCACTAACTCAGAGCAGGTGGTAACCATTACCAAAGTATAAAAGGAGACCCAGAAGGCATCTGGGTTACTCAAGATGGCGGAGATATACCTGATAACAGTGAGGAGGAGAGCCCACGCAGCCCAGCAGAGGAGGAGGAGGAGGAGCCAGAGACAGGAGAAGATTTACAGAACAAGGCAGACACTCTTCCAGCAAACTGAGGAGGAAATATATGACAAATATAGACTTAGCAGCGCAGCTATACTAGATTTAATAGATTTACTCAAACCACAGCTAGAACGCCAGACTGTGCGCGGTTGCGCCATCTCTACGCATGTGCAAGTGCTATGCTCACTGCACCTCTTGGCCTCGGGTAGCTATCAGGGGGTCATTGCTGTGGCAGGTGGGGTATCCCAAAGTGCACTATCAAGGTTCTTCAGGGCATTCCTAGATGCCATACTCACACACATGTCCCGATACATATACCTACCCAGGAATGAGGCAGAAATTAACAGCACCAAGTTGGACTTTTACCGGATTGCCAACTTCCACCATGTCATAGGGTGTGTAGACAGGACACATATTCAAATATGCCCTCCTGCTAACCTGGAATATCTGTTCCGCAATAGGAAGTGTACCCACTCACTCAATATTCAGGTGGTATGTGACTCCCATTATGTCATCACTGACATGGTTGCTAAGTTTCCAGGCAGTATTCATGACTCCTACATTTTTAGGCACAGTGGGATACACCAACGCCTGGAACGTGGGGAGTTTGGAGACGGATACCTCCTAGGTAGAGCTGAATACACCTTGAAGACATGCACACAGATCAATGTGCAAACCACCCATGCCTTGCTAACAGTGTACGTTTTGTGCCCAACAGGTGACAGTGCATATGCACTACGTCCATGGATACTGACTCCATACTTAACACCCAGCAATGAATGCGAGAGGCGATACAACAGTGCACATAAGAGGACCAGGAACATCATCGAAAGAACCTTCGGACTGCTGAAAGCAAGGTTCAGATGCCTCCACCGAAGTGGAGGTGCCCTCCAGTATACCCCAATAACGGCATTCAAAATAGTTGTCGCATGCGCTATCCTGCACAACATTGCCACCCGACGTGGGCTACCTCTCACCTCTGAAGACACAGATTCGGAGGATGAAGAGCAAGAGCAACCACATCGCCATCATGGGGATAGGAGCATCGCCAATCAAGGCAGACTGAGACGGGAACACATTGCAAACCAATACTTTGGAAGGTATGTGCCAACTTCTACCATACTCACCAATAGAACAAACAGTCCATGTGTTAAGTGGAAAGAACAAATGATTTAATAAGTGCAAATAACCAAACTATATACAAGAAAAAACAGTTCATTGCCTTCAATAGTCCACCTGGCATGGGACACATTGCCATCATGTGCCCCAACCCCAAGGACAGTGTTTAGCTCACACCCTACGGCGGGCTCGGCCAGCCTGGCTGGTACTAGATGGGTCAGCAGTGCTCTGCCTTGTGCTCCCACTACGTAGCATCCTGGTGTCACCGGCAGAGACACTGCTGACAGTGGAGCCCTCCTCACTGTCTTGTGGGGTGTCACCTGTGCCCCTGGACACCTGCCGTGCCTCCATTAGGTCTATTGCATGGATGATCCGGCCCAGTCCCCGTGCCACAACACCCGCAAAGTGGCCCATGTCAACCTGGAGGCTGACTGTTCTCCTAGACAGCCCAGTTGTGTTAACTGCCAGCCTAACGATAGAGGAGGCCATCCTGTACAGGCGTTGCAGCAGCTGGCGGTCCCTGCGCTCTGCACTGTCACTCTGCGTTAGCAGTCCAGCCACCAGTTCACGCATAGACAGTGCAAGGTCACCTGTGTTGTCCCCAATGACCTGCAGTTCTGAATGCACCTGCTGCATGCTGTTGGCATGGTTCCTCTCAAAGCGCTGCAGTACCCCACTAATCCTCCTTAACTGTTGGTTTTGCAGGCGCTGACCCCGTAACAGTTGGGCCTTCGTTGGTGTTGTGGAGGGAAGCCCTGACTCTGCCTGCTGCTCTGCTGTTGTCATCCTGCGTCGCCTGCGCAGCGGTGGAGGCCCTGTAATGTCTGATGTGGCACTCTGGCTTGTACCTGGTGCAGGCTCCAACACCACTGTTGCAACAGGTGTTTCCAGAGAGGTGTTGGTGGTGCAGGTGGGAGTGGTGGCTGGTCCTGTTGTCTCCTCTCTGTGCTGGCTGACCATTGGCACCTGGCTGCTTGGGCTGGTGGGGTTGTCTTGTGGGAGACCTGTGGGACATGGGGAACACACTGTCAGTGTCTACTATCAGTTAAAAACTTCCTAATAAACAATTGCCTATGAAATGCCTACTTGACTACATTGCCCATAATGCATCATTCTGGTGTTTGCTACTCTGAAATGGAGCTATCTTGGTTGTGCATTCCCCTGTGTACATGGTGGGTGGGGGTATGGCATTGATGGGGGTACAAGCATATCACATGGTACTCACCGGTTGATGGTCCGGGCTCAGAGGTGTCCAGTTCTCGAAATCCAGTGACAGCCTCCGGCTCAAGGGTCTCCTCAACCCTTTCCTCCAGGGGTGTGGGTGGTGGTATGGTAGATAGTCCCCCTGCTGTGCCTCTCATCTCCCAGAGCCGTTCTGCCACCCTCTCCTTGGTCCGGGAGCGGAGGTCGTACCACCTCTTCTTTAGTTCTTCCACACTCCGGTGGCTGACCCCCAGGGAGTTTACCTTGTCCTGGATATCCTGCCAAATTCGTTTTCTTTCTGTGTCTGGCACAGTGAGGGCTGCCTTGCCAAACAGCTCATCATGGTGCTGACAGCACTCATCTGTTAGCACCTCAAACTCCTTTTCAGCAAACTTGAGCTTCCTTTTCCTGGGAGTGTCAGCCATGGTTGCTGGTGCTCTGTTAGCTGTGCTGCAGTTAAAAAGGGTGTCGTCCTCTCTGCTCCCAGGTGTATTTGTAAACTTCCTGGCTGTGATGTCATCATCATGTGCCAGGAAGTGTTTTCCTGAGTGTTCTGAAGTGATTTCTAGAGTGTTCTGCAGCACCTGCTTTCAATTTTCAGCACAGTCGCAATTTGCGACACCCACTCACAAATTGCGAGTCCGTTTTTTGCACGGTTGCAAAAAGAGACCTCGCAAACAGCGGACTCACTATCTGCGGTGCGAATCCGGGTGCGAGTCGCAAATTGTCCACGCACTTTCTACCTGAATTGCAGTTAGCGACTCGCAAATTGCGAGTTGCACATGCTCGCAATTTGCGAGTCGCTATTTTTTTCCTACCTACATCTGGACCCACATCCTTGGTTTAAAGAGTTAATGACCCTGACTTATAAGACATTAGCCTGCTCTGAACCCAGAAAGGACCAGTTGGTGTTAACTGCTGGCAGGGATCATCTACCTGGAATTGGACAGGGACACCTGGCAGAAGAAAGGACAGCTTTGATACTTCTTTTCAGTTGGGGATGTCAAACAGGCCTTCTCATATTCACCCCAGGACCTTTCCAGACAGCCAAGCTCCCATCATAGTGGCAAAGGGAATTGATCTAAATAAGGGAGGGGGAAACAGGTGAATGAAGCTTGCCTGGTCGCAGAGGTAGTCTGCCAATTCCAAACAGGGGCTCTTGTGTAATATTACCTGAAGGTAAAGACGATGTGCTGAAAAATTACTGGTGCCTAGAAGTCTGCCCCGAGCATTAAGGGGATTAAAGACCGACCAGATGAACTTTCCCAGCAGTAGGAGAAATCAACCTTATTCACTGTTTTCACCTCAGGTGGACCAGGACAAGGTACTGAGGTTTTTTCTGGGTGGGAGGCCATAATCAAGCCATGAAAGTAAACCAGACTAAACAATGTCAGAAATATGTGCCTTGCTGAAAATGGTTTCAACAGGTTCTTGCAGTAAAGGTATCTGACCTGATAGAGTTGTGGATGACTACAGCTTCCAGCCATACCCCACTGGAGGATTTTAGAGCCCAAAACATGACTAAGGGCCTAAATTTGGGTTTTGCTGGTGGGCAGACATCCAGCCTTGTGGTGGGGAACATTACTTCCACCACCTTGATGGACATCTCTTCACCAAATTTAGAGATCACTGCCAGCCTAGTGGTGATCTTTGTACCTTGAAAGGAACCACTGTCACAGCTGTTGCTCTGAAAGGTACCTAAGGTTTGGTGGATAGGCACCAATGGTTTTAACAGCCATCTACCAAGCCTTTTTCCCAAAGTTGGAATTTGTGTTTGAAAAACAAATATTTAATAACCCCTAGAGCCAGGGATGTTGTGCCTGGGTGCTGGGGGTTATTAATTGAATGTATCCATTCATCACTTTCAGTTTTTCCCTGGTGGGTGGGAGGTCTGCTACACTTACCCCAGTGCTCTGTAAGGATGTCTGAGTAAGCTTTCCATCAACAGAGTCAACAGGGTCACCGCTGACAGAAAGCTGATAGTCCAGCCAACTCTAAGTAGGGTGGTGGACTGAGGGTTTTATGGGCAGGGTACTTATGTGAAAAAGTACACTAAACACTAAATTGGGCTCTAAGGCAAAACATTAGACTCAGCTAAATCACCAGATCTATCCGGCCTACCATGTGATTTCAGAGTCGTTGTCACAAAAATGAACAGCATCAGCAAAAGACTGACAACAACACTTCTGACAAAGAGAGACCCTCACATGACTCAACCTTGAATCTTGCCTGTCTAAGTAGTAGGATTTCCATTAAAAAAATTAGGGGCCTGATTTAGAGTTTGGCAGACTGGTACTCCATCACAAGAATCCATTATAACCTATGAACTTGTAAGAAGGTGGATGGAATTTTCATTTTGTTGTGTGTTGAAGTACCTGTCTGCCAAACTCCATATCAAGCCCATACTCCAAAGAAAATAAGGGCCTTATTATCACTTTGGCAGATGGGATACTCCATCACAAACGTGACGGATATCCTGCCTGACATTTTACAAGTTCCATAGGATATAATGGAACTTGTAATACCGTGGACAGGATATCCATCATGCTTATGACGGAGTATCTCATTCGCCAAGGTTGTAATCAGGCCCTATGTCTGAATGAGATGACACACTTGGTGTATTTGACATCTGCTACACTGTGTTTGGCAGGAATTCTTGCCTGGGTCCACGCTATCTATGAGCAGCTGTTTTTCCCAGGTGATTCACTTTATATCGGGTTCCCTTTGTCCAATTTTATTCACCTTGGTGTCATTTTACACATCAACAGTCCTCTATTTTTCTAAATTGTTTTGTGAATGTTATCTTGCTGTGTTCTTTGCTTGCCATTGTTGGCATTGCTTGTACTTAACTTGAAACTGCATGTCACTTGTACCACATATGCCAGGGTGAGAGATTTTCTCAGTACTGTGTTTTGACATAATCAGACAGTGTTTATGAAACTGGGATGTGCCACCCTGACCTAATTTAACAAAGGATTTTCTGACACTCTCATACCATAATATTAGTTTGAGGTAGGACAGCTGATTAGAAAGGGAGAGTATGTGCAGAATGGAGAGGGTTGTTTTTGTATGCTGTTGGCACTCACCTGGAGTAGTCTGAGACTGATAAACTCATGTTCCCTGCAGTAATCAAGCAAGTGTCAACTTTCTATCATGACCAAACATATCTCTTAAATTCATGTGTGTTGCATTACCAGTCAGACATTGTATGCATGAGAGAATATTATTGAATATTTTACGCCTGAAACAGTATTTTAGCAAGTAAGCAACATGCAAATTTGA
The DNA here is from genome assembly GCF_031143425.1 of Pleurodeles waltl. Classification (NCBI taxonomy): domain Eukaryota; kingdom Metazoa; phylum Chordata; class Amphibia; order Caudata; family Salamandridae; genus Pleurodeles; species Pleurodeles waltl. The sequence goes on from NC_090436.1 coordinate 879,482,499, forward strand.
GGTATGTTGAGACAAAATGTGTGCACTTCTCTTTCTTATTGATATGGTATGATACGATATGATATTATATGATTAAGTCCTATTGTACTTTCAAGTGGTGTCTGCCATTAGCTCTGGATCATTGTGAGGCGCACGTCAAGCATTATTTGCACTACAATCTAAGATCTGTTAAGACCTGCAGTTTCAGCACACAAAAATATTACCAAGTCACCAGACAAATTCTCCTTTACTAGCTTTGATATGTACAATACAGTAAGAAGTGAATATATTCTGCTGTGTCAATATCCTCACTCCTTGTACTTCATTAAATCAAGATGATGTAAGTCCCAGCAGGCTTGAGTGCAAATTTTTTAGCGGTATTGATTTAACCTTCCCTTAGTACATATTTCATAGCTACTCCATGTGCAAATTCTGTCAAGCACACACAATAGATTGTACTTTCTATTAGAAGAATGAAGATTGGTCGCATGACAGCTTTTTGTCAGGCGCTTGGAAAAGATAGCATTTGGAAATGTAAATATAGCATTCAAGCTTTCTGAATAATTTTGTATTTTCTCGTACAGTAAATAGCAAAGGGGATTTAGGAAATGCATTCTTAATTTTTGAAGTAGGATGAAATGGAGCATAGTTTAAATATTGCATATTTTATTGATTTCAGCACTGCAATCTTATAATCGAATGACGGGGCTATAGAAAATAGGTTCGCGTAAATTATGCATGGATTAATTTGGGACAATGATTTCTGAGGAATGCTTTATATGATTGAGTCACGGGTTTATTCCAGTATGCTGGTGAATATACAAATAACAATTGCCCTGGTCAGACAAGTTTGTAATACACTTTACTTTGCCCTCCACTGCCTGCACAAGGCCTAATTGCTTATCCTAATATCCCCTCCAGTACGAAGGAATTCCAAATCCTTTCTCTGCATTGTCTTTTATCCCACCACAATCCACATGTACATGTTCGTTCGCAAAATGCACCTATCTGCTGATACACTCATTAATTCACATAAATAAATACATACAATATGTGATAAGTACAGTTGCTAAATATAAACAAGTAATAGCCTCGACTTTACTTTGCAAGGCATTAGCCAACCTTTTGGCTTTGCCAGTGCTTGTTGCAGACGTTGAACAGCATCAGCAACATAATTAAAAAATGTCAGCATTTTGCAAAAATGAAAAAAGCCAAAATGTCCAGCTATAGCATGTTGATATATAAGCACTCATGCATCATACACATGTGCGTGTATGCATGCATCATAACACTGAAGCAGACGTTTATTTTGATGATACTGAACAGTAGAAAAAACCTGAGCAGGACAGTGAGGGGCAGATGAATCAATTGGCGAGAGGAGCGACTTGACGAACTCAGACAGCGGCAGAAGTAGGGAAAGGCATGCTATGGAAGCAGAAGCAAGCAAATGAGTCTCGCAGGAAAGCTAAGCAAAGCAATGAGCTGACCCAATGTCTACTCTAAATATTGATAGTGTTCACTATTGGTCTGTCAACTTAATGAAAAGGAAGACAGTGCATCATATTTTAATACGAAAATCAATGCGCCCAAAGGGTGACTGTGTATCAGAGCACAACCTCTTCATTGCAGATGACCTCTCCACTTTTTGAAAGGGAGGAAGACTGTGCCAAAATATATATTTTTATTTGAATGGGGTGTTTCTATATCAGTCTTATTCTTTATTCGGCAAATGTTGCCATAAAAACCCACATAGATACAATCCACATGAAACTTTAAAACAACGAAATCTGTAAAATCATTAAAATCATGTTAAAAATCATTGATAAACATTTCTTATATAACAAACTAGTCAAAACAGCATTACTTGTCACAAAATTTCACAGTGGGACTGGAGCCATAGGCTTGTACTTCTGGATTCCAGAAGCACATCATTAGGGAGAGGGCCAATAAATTTTAGCATAGGCCTAATGTTTTACGCAGATCACACTACCAACAACAATGGAAGGTGCAGTGCAGTTCTCAGGGTCCACCACTGCCCTGTCTGATTCTCCATGCACCCAATGAAATGCGAGACAGAGCAAACACGATCAAGTGTGTTGGGTCAGATCGTAGGATTCTAGAAACAACCCTAAAGTCCCTAATCCCCATACTCTGACAAAGCTGAAGTATCCACTTCCTTCTATTGTTGAAATAGAGCTAGCAGAAAAATAATATTTGATTAATGCACTCTTTTGACTGGGGACGAAAGAGGCAGGTCAGGTTTGGATTACTGTCATGCAGCCTCCAGTTAGCAGTGAAATTGTGCAGTGGTAGGATCCCAAGGCGAAATTTGATGTACAAGGTTTTTGCCAATGGGGGTTCAATGTAGTGCATATATTCTTCCATACAAAAGTCAACTTTGAATTCCAGGAAGGCTAGTGTCAAAGTGCCCTAACTCCTGTTCCAACTTAGTGCCCCATTACGATAATGGCAGTCTGACCGCCGGTCGCCAATACCACAGTGGTGAGGATGCTGCAAAGCCGGCGCCTCCCCACTACCTTAATTTGATCACCACGCTGGTCTGGCCGGTGAAAACAGTGCAATGGCATTGTGTTGAGGTTTGCTGTAAAAACACCCTTAACTTGTCTGGGTGTTATTATTTATGTTTGATTATAATCTGCGTATGAACAACCTGTCCGCTGCTGACGCGTCAGTATGCAACAGCCTGCCCTACACACTGAGCACAACATATTATCTCCTTTTTTTTCTTTTTAAGATGTAAAATTTTCACAACAGAGAACACAAACAACATAAAACAGCAAAAAGGAAATTCATCAGCCCCAGAAAGAAAACATCAAAACGCCTATACCCTGAAACAGTAACATCCCTACTATTACCAATGACATTCCATAACTTTGAGCGGTACCCGTTTCTCGCGGTCAGTTCTCCGCAGGATGTGAGGTTCCACCTTGATGACGTCTGACACCTTGTGTTCAAGGTCCACATGCTCAGACAATGACCTATCACACCTTTTCACACCATTGCCACTGGCATCTTTGACCTTCACCACCTTCCATGCATTCCACCACTGACCCCCTTCAACCATAACATTACCACACACTTTCCTCACTGTCACAGGACCCCCATAGCAGGCATCCCCCTTCTTCACAAAAGTCTGCAACTTGATGCGCACCAGATCACCTGGTTGAATTGAGTGTTCTTTTGCAGAGTTTCTCTGGTCATACCTAGTTTTCATCTTTTCCTGATTTATTTCTACTCTTCCCCGTAACAAACCCTTGTCCACCGAACCTGTAAGTCTACCAGCTACAACCTAAGCTAACAACGCCGGAAAAAGTCTAGATGTACTACGTCTACCCTTGAGAAGCTCAAAAGGGGAAATTTTCATCACTGAATGTGGGGTGGTACGATAAAACCACAACATAGAGTTCACAGCCTCTTCCACATCGAATTTGCTTACTTTAGCCCACTTGATGCACTCCACAACCACCCTATTCATTCTCTCTACCAAACCATTCGTTCGAGGATGGTACAGAGAACTCTTCAAATGTTTCACACCAGACTCAACCAGGAACACTTCCATCTCGTGACTAACAAACTGGACCCTGTTATCAGAAATTATAAACTACAGAAACCCTTCCCTCCAAAACATTTCCTTTAGGAACGGTATGGCCCTACCAGTTGTGGGCGTAGCAAAGAAACGCACCTCTGGCCATTTACTGCAGTAGTCCATCAGGACAAAAGCATAGTGCATCTGACTTGGGAGAAAGTTGAACGGCCCTCCCATATCAATACCTACTTTAACCCAAGCTCTGTCCGGTATAGATATGGGTTGCAACGGTGGCTCCACGACCTTTAGCCCCTTTTCTGCACTGTTACATGCAACACATCCACTCACAGCCCTTTCCACTTCTTTGTCCACAGAGGGCCACCAATAATCAGCCCTGATACGTCTCTTTGTCATTGTGGCACCTAAATGCCCCTCATGTGCATGGTCCACCAACCTTGAACGAACATCACAAGAGGGTACACATTTATCGTTCCTCAAAACAATACCATCTTCAATTGACAACTCCTCACACACCTTATCATACGGTTGGACCTCTAAATTCAAATTCCTTTCCTTTGGCCAGCCATTGATTATGTGCTGCTTAACAATGCCCAACACCACATCACTGCTCTCCGCCGTTTTCCACACAGTTTCCGTGCACACCTTGGATTAATCTATATCAACAGAAGCTATGAAACAATCTTCCAAATCATCCTCCGAGTCGATGGAATTCTGCTCATTAATTGTTAATCGAGAGAGAAAGTCTACTGTAAAATTTTCCTTTCCTGGAATGTACCTAACCTGAAAATCATATTGTAACAATTTTGTGGTGAGACATGCAATGCGGGGGGTTGTGTAGTTGATTTTATCACCATTTAATGTGTACACCAACGGCTTATGATCCGTTTGTATCACATAATTCCTGCCCCAGACATAGCTTCTAAATTTTTCACTCGCCCAGTAGCATGCCAATAATTATTTTTCAATTACTGAGTAGTTGAGCTGTGGTTCATGTAGAACTCTTGAGGCATACCTAATAACCTTCTCATTTTCTCACGCACCTTGCCCCCAACCCACATCTACTAGCATCAACCGTAATGATGCACAATTGACTGGGTCATATGGACTCAATGTTCTAGCATCAACCAATTCCTGTTTCACTTTGTCAAATGTAGATTGACACTCACTGTCCCATTCAAACAGGACTTTGTTCTGAAGCATATTGGACAACACTTTCACTTTACTAGCATAATTGGGAATGAACCTAGAATAATATTCACACAAGCTGTAGTGTAGCCATTTTTAATATAGCATTTGCGCGTTTGCTTAAAGCATTAGGCCTCTGTGCACTTTGTTCTAGATGCATTTTATTCAGCCTCGCACTGTTATTTTTCAATAACCAGTTTCACGGTCTTGTTTTATTTTCTTCTATCACACTGTTTAGTTTACTTCAGCACCGGAGTTCTCAAACAATACATTCTTGCTCGCTCTGTTCTTCAGTCAAGGATACAGTCTGGTACATTGCCGATAGACGTGGTAGAAGTTTAGTCTTTAGGGTTTGCAGAAAGTACACATTCTTAGGTAGGGACGTTTCTTAGAACACCGGCGTGTTAGTTATAAAAACACTTCCTAGTCCTGGTACACATAAGAGGGAGATTCCGACCAGGGAACCACAACTAGACGCTGACTGCCCTGTTGCAGATGCTGATCCAGATCACAGGCCTTTGCTCAGGTATGAGGGTTGATGTCCTCCCGGGGGAACCTGAAAGGCAGGCTTAGAGCTTAACATGCTGTGCTCAAAATAGAACTTAGAAGAGAGAACGTACTATAGTAGCACTATGATAGCGTTATTCTTATGTTTCACTCTCCTCGTTACTATTTCAGTCTTACTGTGTTGTATGGTTCTGGTTATTGCGGCTCGGGCCTTGTTCTCTAAAATGCAGTCGTTTTATTAAACTAATCTTTAAAACTCAAACTGCCTTTGTCATTTATATATGAGACCACACTGTGTATGAGAGAACTGGTTGGGATCTGAGTGACCACGACTTCCCTGGGAAGCACTAAGATGTCATGCGCTGGGTTGCCCAATTGTCTCTTCTCTTTGGGAGAGATGAGGCACTGCTAGTTAGCCGGAGCTCAACCCGGATTTGGGGTGACAAGGGTCCTTCGCCGTGGGTTAGACTTAGTCCCCCACACTGCGAACGATCCTGCCACCCAAAAATCCAGTAGTCTCTCTAGGATAATGAGAGCCTATGCGACATGGCGCCGCCAACGTTTGGTCTGGCTCTAATTTTCGGGTCCACCTGTCTCTCTCGGTCTCGTATATTATAATGATCCCTCAGTTCCTTTAACGGAGACGTCCGTGGCACTGAGGACTTCCACCACCGCGATATAGGTAACCCTAGATATAGCGGATGGTTGTTCAAGCTTGAACCTTAAAAGGAAAGACCCCGTTTTTGGTGTGCCTTCTCTGAACCATCACTGTTTTTCTAATGGCGAATCCCCAGGTAATACAAATAGCTCTTAATATGAGACAACCACTCACAGCGCATTTGCTTGCACATGGTCTTACGATCCAGAGGGGTCCAGTCACGTTTGTGGTGGCCACCCATGCAGCCTATAGAACAGAACTTTTTTACTCTTGGGTCACATTTCCAGCAGTTGATGGGAATACAAATACATTTCACACATACACGATTGCGAATGCGCCTGGCAAGTACAGGGCATACGCATATTTAGAGATACCTCTATCATTATCAAGAACATAATAATTGGCTTGATGGCACCCTACCCCATACAATATTGCCAGTAAGGTTAGGTCCACTGAGTAATGATGGTCCGACCTGGCCTTTATTGGCCACATATACACCACATATGCGGTTGCAAATATGCCGGTGGCTGAAGTTCGTCGTTTATATACAGACTTAACGGCTACATATAGCCGCTTAGTACAATTTGTGATGCAGACATTAAATACAAACCCAGCGCGTGCTGCTCCAGGACAACCACATGCAGTAGCTCCAGGTATAAACCCAGTGACTGTACACTCTATCATGGGTAAAGTTCCAGCAAAACGGGAGGAGACTCCATTTTCGCTGGCGCAAAAAATTAATACGCTGGAGGCGGTATTTCCCCATACGGGACCTCAGGACAAACATAGAATATTAACTATGTGTTTACCATTTGCCATGGTTCCCACAGTGGAACAGTGTAATACATGGGGCACGGTGTTTGCAGCGCTCTACACAACAGCACACGGTACACCGACATTGGCAAACCTACCGGAGGTGCTTAAACAAATTCAGGATGAATACGGGGCTGCCCCAGCTTTAGATTTGGGAATGCAACTGATGGGAAATTTTGCCACGGTTTCCTCAATAATTCTAAGTAATCTTAAAGGGGAGGCAGTTGCACTAGCGGTGCGTATGCATCTTCATGACGTCCCGCAACTAGATCAGGAGCGGGAACTGCCTAAAATAATAGCGGAAACATATTCCAGTATCGGTCGAGATAGCCTAGGGGCTAGACCACAGAAACCACAGTTTCAAGGAAAAATTGGTAAAGATAATACCAAACAGCAACCTGAGGGTAATAAAAAGTGCTGGGAGAAAAAACAACAGACACCTAAAAAAGAAAGGGGAGAATCTCCACAACCAGAGACCCCGCAGACTAGGTATAATCTCAGAAATAGGGATAACTTGAAAACACCTGATAGATATCAATACACTTATACACGCCAATCTCGTTCCTTTCAGGACTCATCGGAAAAGAGAAATGAGAGAGGTGGGCGGTCAGAGCGGAGAACAGAGTACGTGAAACCCAGACAGGAATCACAACGCTCTTCAGAGGTTTCTGTCAAGAAGGAAGAGAAACCGATGCAACAAAAACAACAGTTTAAAAAGAAAAAAGTGGCGGCAGTCTCAGTTAGACATGCCACACAGGAAGAGAGTTCTCTTGAAGAACAAGACATGGGCACTAGCACTGCTAGACAGCGCGGCAGAGGTCACAATAGTTTGCCGGAATCTTCTAGAGCATCTGGAGGTGAAAGCAACTGATGACTTCATACAAGTTGAAACAGCAGATATGCGTGTCTCTGAACCCGATAGGTTATATACGGTGACTTTACAGTTGGAAGGAGACATTGAACGCACTATAAACGCAATCTTTTGGGATCGTGTAGTCAAGATATATGACATTTTGCTGGCTGAACAGGATTGGCCGCCTGACTTTGTTCGCACCTGCCCAGTTGGGGAGGAGGTTATTAAACCTTCGTTCTCACCACTTGTTCCAGGGGAACTCGCAGAGTCCTATAGCATCAAATGGGCTCTAACACAAGCACCTGCCTTATATAGAAATCACATAGGGTGGGATAGGGATTCTCCATATCATGTAATTCCGATTAAAGGTGAACCTCAGCCACAACCGCAATATCAAATAAAACATGAAGCAAGGGCACCGGTAAGAGAAATACTTACGCAATTAGAATACCAGGGAGTAATTGAACCCTGTGTCTCGCCGACGAATAATCCCTTATTCCCTGTAGCTAAACGGGACCATTCTTATAGAATAGTCTACAGACACTTCAACGGACATACACTTACATATGCTATACAAAATGCACATAGCGCCGCACTAATGAACAACATTGTGCGGAAAAAGTACAAAACGACTTTGGACATCTCAAATGGTTTCTTCTGCCAGAATACAGCACCCGAAAGTAGGGACCTTACAAGCTTTAGTGCGTTAGGTTCCTAGAAAAAATTCTGCCATTTGCCTCAGGGGTATACGAATAGCTCGGGACTGTTTGCAGCTCGTGTGACTGAAATTTAACACAGGTTGGACCCTGAAGCATTGTCATATGTGGATGACATATATCTCACGGATGACGAGTTACTACAACATTTAAGACGGGTACCCCGCATTGTTGTTGGGTTTGCCAAAATTGGCTACAAATTTAACTTCAAAAAATCAAAAATCGCCTTCCTCAGCGTCATATTCCTGGGATATGAGCTGTCAAATGAAGGTAAGAGCCTAGCGCCACAATTTTTAGAAAAATTTGCACAATTGCAACCACCTAATACGATTAAGAAAGTCCAATCATTGTTGGGCTTTCTAAATTTTGGCAGAACATACATTCCTGATTATGCTACACGCATAAAACCATTATAAGAATTAATACGTCCTGATTTTTCAAGCAAATTCTGGACAATTGAGCATACACATACTCTTCGGGAGTTGCAAGCAGATCTCCTGGATGCAAAACATTTACATACGCGGGACAATAAGACACATTTGGTCATCAGGGTAATAGCTGGGGCCATTGGGTTTACGTATGTCACATTTAATGAGGGTGAGACAGTCCCGATTGGATACAAGTCCCACTTGTATTCGGCTGCTGAACAACGATTCGCACCAACAGAGAAAATTCTCACTGCTGTACAGATGGCTGATGCCCAGGGCAAACGCATTATAGTCGTTTCCCCTATTCCGGCCCTAGAGGCTGTTACAAAAGCGAGTGTTCCTAACGCGAAAGCACTGCACCCGCGATGGATACAATGGGCTACGTCTTTAACAGCCACTGATCTAGATTACATTTTTGACCCAAAGTTACAGACTCAGGAATTTCTACAATATGAAATTGAATATCCAGTTCCCGCTGACACGTTGCCTATTGATCACTATCATGTAGTCATGTAGTGAGCGGCCATATGATGGGGGAGAAATTCCGCCCCCAACATACTTATACACCAACCTTAGGGGACTGTACGGCACAGTTGGCTGAGCTGAAAGCTCTATTGATGGCATTAGAACATATGGATCCGACACAGTTCACACTGATAGTTTGTGATTCGTATTATTGTGTCCAGTCTTTTAATGAATACCTACATTACTGGTGCCTGAATGGGTTCAGAGATTAAAAAGGGCAACACCATAAAACACAGACTACTGTGGGGGAAGGTAGCGGATCTGAAGGAGACGCTACCCAAAGTCCATGTTGTACATACTCTTGGACACCAGCACGTTGGAATATACATTGCTGGGAATACTTTGGCTGATGAAGCCACAAAGTCGGCAGTGGCAGTTGCCACTGTGGCCGCAGTGACTCGTTCGAGTTCCAAACCAGACACAGAGATTCTGGCTGCCATAAAAGCTACGGTTGATGACACGCCTTATCCTAAAGGATTTCCTAATAAATATCAATACTTTATGGGAAGTATGCTGAATGCTGAGGTTAAAATTCCAGTTGAGGCGTACGCGAGATTCCCAATAAAGTTGTAAGATCTCAATTGATTAATGCAGTGCATGAGGGGGTGGCATCTGCACATGCTGGCGTGGCCGCCATGATTTCGCTATTACAGGCCCGTTACTGGTGGCCTGGTCTCTATAAGGAGACTAAGCAGTATGTCCTTTGTTGCGACATCTGTCAACAAATTAAAGTTTCAACAGCTAAGCTCCCGCCGCAGACGCCCCTCTTCATATCAAACAGACCATTACAATGTGTGTACTTGGATCATTGCGGTCCACTGACACTGGATAGTGCATACAAATATATACTGGTGGCTGTAGATTCTTGATCCAGATTTGTGTGGGTTATGTCCACAGCGCTCGGCTGACACTCAAACTGTTATTAAAGATTTGCGTGTCTTTGTCAGTACATATGCAGTTGCAGCGTTCCATTCGGACCAGGGCCCTGCTTTTGCCCCAAGGGCATTCAGGGACACCATGGTTTTGTTGGGGGTCCAGCTCCAGTTCTCGTCTCCATTTCATCCCGAGGGAAATTCTGTTGTGGAGCGATTAAATCGTGATTTAAAGCAATCCTTAACGGCAAGAGTCTTAGGTACGGGTCGTAGTTGGCTAACCCACCTGTATGGAGTACAGAGAGCACTGAATAACCTGCCTAGAAGGTCCCTGGGGGGTCGTACTTCATATGAGTGCCTGTTCGGAACACTCATGTTTGTTCCAGATCTAGATGGCCCTGGTGTGGAGGCGGCGGAAACGCCTTTTGACATAAATGATCGTGTCACTGTTTTGCAGGAATTACAACAGTTCCGTGAAGATAACTCTTCTAAAAGTGCTGCCTCCACAGGAATTAAGGATGTGCCAGTAACGCCTACTGGTTGGATTCCCAGAGTTGGGGATCTTGTGCGTGAAAAGGTCGCAGTGAAAAAAGAATTTGGCCCTTCTTATCGAGCACCAGTCCCTGTGTTGGGGATACACGAAACAAGAACTGTTATTTTACCACCGTTGCCAGGTGCCAAAGAAAATCGCTTTGTTTCCATCGACAATGTCAAGTTACAACATGTGGCCGATTCTGCACAGCAGACCAAGAGGAACGTCCAGTAGTTCCTGAATCCCTCTCACTACTGGGGAAGATGTTCTGCTCCAAGTTATTTAGACCAACACTGTTGCCTCTCCGAGCTTGGGGAGGGTGGAAGATGATCTTGCATTAGTTCCACTTACGACAAATAATTTGGAAACATTTGATCGAGTCACCATGACTACTGATGTAGCGGGTGGTGCTATCTACAGCGTACCACCGCAAGAAACACCAACTCCTCCATTGAATACGGCGACACCTTTTACAAGAACTGCCTCTGGGTACCTTACAAACAACAACGATGGTCTATCAGACTCGTTTGCCTCTTCAACCACTGACCCAGGTCCACGTAAACTGATTTATTGGCTCAAAGATACGTATTTTGTTTTTCCTTGGAACTATCTGTGGCTCTTATTGACTATGTTAGCATTTTTTCTCTGGAAAGGGTTTTTTGTTACCTTTTTTCTGTTGATACATGGTCATTTTCTTCCTGAGAGATCAGCGGTTGAATAGGTGGAGGAGTTGTTGAAGCCACATTTTTCATCACATAAGGTTCGAAGAGACTTGTCCTTTGTGAACATTTCTGCAGTACCAATTCTGGATGGGATTGTGTGGGATAAAGTAATGTTTGATATATACGGTCCCACTGAGATAATTCAAATACCGTATGTTCTAAAGTTATCTATGAATGATATCTTAATACCAGGCATTGTATCTGATGATTGGGATATGAAGACAGTTGATTCCATGATGACTGAATTACAATACTATACTGTCTATGAGAATGAAGATGTTTACCAGTTTAAAGACAATTATGGTGACATGTTTTGCTATAATTATTATGGGCACCACTTTATACATAAAGCAAGTAGTCCAAAAACGATATTTGACTATACGCAATGGGAGCATTGCCCAACTCCCCCGCAAGGGAGTTCTAAAACATATACTGACAAATTTGCGTATTTTTCTGGGCATCATCAAATGAATGCTAAGTCATATTATTTTAAGTTAACTCCGTATAAAGATAAGCAAATGTTGTTGACTAATACGAAATTCATATACTCAGATTCTTTTGTTTCCCGACTGTCGATTGAAGGTTATGAATATTGGTCAGAAAATGTTGATTTGAAAAGTGTTTGGGGAACAAAACATTGGCCGACACAGGGTAGAGAAACATTGTTTAGAGCTTGTCTCATTCCCTTCCAAATGATTTTTTTAAATGAAACAGTACAACAGACTAGCTGTTTGGGCTTAGCAATAATTAGAGAATTGAATATGCCTAGTATACATGTCCCTACAAAAATGAAGGATTGGCAGAAATATATCAATGCCACTTTTAGTGAACTTACAGACTGGGTCCAAAATGGTACATTTAACACTTCATTGTCACGTCCGGGCGGGTGGTTATTGTGGCCTATAGACACCAATGAGTCTCATCAACGTTTTGTCACCTCCTCTGGGGGTTTCAGGACGAGTCGGGCAGACCCTCGCTACATTTCACCTGAACATGCTGAAATTATTACTACATATAGTGTGGGAAAGTTGTGTCAACAATGGTTAAAATCATCCTCGCTAGATGCAGTAAAGACACATCTCACTCTCCTGTCTAATAACACTAACTTGCAAGATTTTTTGTCAGGCCCGAAGACACCACGTAGGAAACGTTTTTTGTACGAAGTGTACAATGAAATATGGAAACTTTCCCAACAAGAGGCTGCGGCCCGGTTAAGGCAGATAGATCAGGAAAATTTGAAAAAGGCATTAGCTGTTGTGGATAATGGAATTCACACCCTTTCCGACCGAATATATACCATTGACAACATTGTTTCTTCTGCCATAGACATTATACGATCTGATATGTCTTCTTTATATCATGGACAAAGTCAAACAAGGTCCATTATGCAGTTGGGTTGGACACTTCAGACACTGAAGGCGGGTCGCGTTCCGTGGCAGCACATCAGGGCCAGGGAGATATTTTTTTCCTTTAATTTGACACGACAACAACAACTGATGGCTAAGAAGGAGGCAACTTATGTCATGCTTAGCATAAATTGGAAAGATTGCCTTTTACAGTGGCCGAGATTCCCTCAGCTGAGTGGTTGATACACGGGGTTATTCATCTGCCTATTTCTACACTACAATTCACTTCTTGTTTAAAACATGTTCCGGTGGGCAGATATGAAAAGCTGGGAGATAGTTATATACATGAGGTGTGGGAACTTCCCTTCTTGTACAGATGTCTCAATGGCATGAGAGAGGTTTTTCTTAGCGGTAGTGAATGCGAGACTTCAGTCAGCCATTCGATGATTTGTAAGCAGCTGTCCTTGCATGGGGCATGTCATGCCTCGGTTGCAAACTTGGCTTGCTATCTGAAGGGAGTTCCGGTCCCCTTGATTAAACGCACATTCCAGGTGCTTTCAAACGGCAGCTACGTCCTCCTCAATAGTGAAGACTGTTGTGGCATGCGGGCCGGAATAGTTTACGTTGTTTTGGTCACCAAGGTCGTTACTTGCTGCGGGAATGTGTTGTTTCCCCCCACTAAATTAAGGGAGGTAGCAGATATCTGGCCTCACATTGCTACTTCCAAGGTGAATTTCGACAAGTTAAGTAGACCAAAGGCTTTATTGTTTGAGAAGCATGTGGCTCTTACATTTGCACGCGAAACCTACGCACTTCAGGTGGCAAGGTCATCGGCGGATATACAGTCCCTGTTAAATACCAACTTTCCGAGCCACTTTGGTGAACTTGTGGGATGTATATTTAATGCATCCAGCACAGCTGGCTTGGCACATTTTTTCAAAGCCGTAGGTGTTGGTTTCGTTCACACCTTCTCTTCCGTATTCGGTTTAATACCTTCGGCTATTCATTCAATTTTCGGAAGCATTTTTGGGGGATTTCCGATCACTTTGGCTTTATTAGCTGGCATTTTGCTGTTGCTGTGGTTTTTCCGCAATGGCAGTCCCGCCGCAACAAGGACGAATGTGGGCGCTCCTATCGGCGCAGCTGTGTCGTGAACGCATGATGCAGCACTTCGGAGCAACACTCCTGGGACATTTGGAGTGTGACTGACCTCTGTCATTCAGACCGGTTTTGGATTGTGTGCAGCCCGTGTTTCGGTGCCGTTGGTGCTCTTTTGAACATGCACTAGACGTCTGTCTCTCACAGCAACGCCCCCCAGTGGTTGATGCTGATCTGTTGATGTTCCCGATGAGGGCTCATTCCCAGACATGCGCGCTGCGGCTGCGTTTGCTTAGTGAGGCTGATTACGAGATACCCTTCCTGTTGGAAGTTGATATTACCTCGTTTACGGACAGTGTACGGGACGCTGCCTTGGTCGATTCCGGGGCTTTGGAACACACCTGCTCCTTAATAGTCTTTGGCGTGGATTTTCCGGTCTTGTCATCTGCCGAAGTGGAGAACCTCCTGCTTTCAATGACCACGGTTTAAATTGGATTTGGTCTAAATTGACACTGTTACATGAATTTGGCTCTTAGCCGCATGCTTATTTTTAAATTTAGGATTACTGTGCTTTGGTGTCCTCTTGACTTGTTGAAATTATATCAGGTTTTAGTTACTTCTTTTTAACTTAGGGCATTTTTTAGCTTCGTTTTAAACCACTTTCCACCGACAAGGGGAGGGTTTAGTGTAGCCATTTTTAATATAGCTTTTGCGCGTTTGCTTAAAGCATTAGGCCTCTGTGCACTTTGTTCTAGATGCATTTTATTCAGCCTCGCACTGTTATTTTTCAATAACCAGTTTCACGATCTTGTTTTATTTTCTTCTATCACACTGTTTAGTTTACTTCAGCACCGTAATTCTCAAACAATACATTCTTGCTCGCTCTGTGCTTCAGTCAAGGATACAGTCTGGTACATTGCCGATAGACGTGGTAGAAGTTTAGTCTTTAGGGTTCGCAGAAAGTACACATTCTTACGTAGGGACGTTTCTTAGAACACCGGCGTGTTAGTTATAAAAACACTTCCTAGTCCTGGTACACATAATAGGGAGATTCCGACCAGGGAACCACAACTAGACACTGACTGTCCTGTTGCAGATGCTGATCCAGATCACAGGCCTTTGCTCAGGTACGAGGGTTGATGTCCTCCCGGGGGAACCTGAAAGGCAGGCTTAGAGCTTAACATGCTGTGCTCAAAATAGAACTTAGAAGAGAGAACTTACTATAGTAGCACTATGATAGCGTTATTCTTTTGTTTCACTCTCCTTGTTACTATTTCAATCTTACTGTGTTGTATGGTTCTGGTTATTGCGGCTCACGCCTTGTTATCTAAAATGCTGTCGTTTTATTAAACTAATCTTTAAAACTCAAAATGCCTTTGTCATTTATACATGAGAGCACACTGTGTATGAGAGAACTGGTTGGGATCTGAGTGACCACGACTTCCCTGGGAAGCACTAAGATGTCATGCGCTCGGTTGCCCAATTGTCTCTTCCCTTTGGGAGAGATGAGGCGCTGCTAGTTAGCCGGAGGTCAATCCGGATTTGGGGTGACAAGGGTCCTTCACCGTGGGTTAGACTTAGTCCCCCACACAGCGAACGATCGTGCCACCCAAAAATCCAGAAGTCTCATTAGGATAATGAGAGCCTACGCGACAAAGCCAATAAATGATCGTAACTCATCTCTGTTCTTGGGGTTTGGAGATTCTAGGACAGCCTTTTTCCAACCCAGGCCATGGTGCTACCCCTTTTCTGGACACACGGTGCCCCAAAAATTCAATCTTTCGCTTGAAAAATTCACATTTTTCTTTCTTCACACAGACACCATAAGACTGAAAAATCTTGAAAACAGACCTAATTTTCTCTTTGTGGTCTTCCAAATCTTTAGCATGAATAAGAACATCATCTTGGAAAATCCGAAACCCCTTGGACATTACCTAAGAGCTTGTGCATGATGCGTTGAAAAGCTGACGCTGCAGATGCCAACCCAAATGGCATCCTGCAAAACTGGAACGTGCCAAACGGGGAATTAAAGGCTGTATAATGGCGTGATTCTTCATCTAACACCACCTGGTGATAAGTAGATGCTAAGTCAATCTTGGAAAACCACTCCGAACCTCTAAGTTCTTCCAGTAGGTCACTGATTTTGGGTAGAGGTTATGAATCCACCCAAATTTCTTTATTGAGAGTCCTTAAGTCCACACATAAACGTATGTCGCCATTACGTTTTCGGGCAACCACCAGTGGTGAAAGCCACAAACTAGACTCAATTGGTTCAATAACGACATTCTCCTGAAGCCTGTCTAATTCAGCTTTGAGATCCTCCCTCAAACTAAACGGAACAGACCTGATCTTATGTTTCACAGGAATTGCCTTATCTTTTATTTTTATCCTTTGTTTAAAGCCTGAAATTTTCCCCAACCCCTGAGCAAACACACTGGGAAACTCATCTTCAAATAGTACCATCTCTTTTGAGTCTTCGACAACTAGAACTTGTTCTTTAGTCCTGGGTTTCAGCACCATATCAAACAAACCATGGTGGTACCAACCCAGAATGTTTTGCCATAGATCTTATGACCCTTAAACGCTAGACTGTCTTCTATATATCCTTCTAAATCAATTTTCCTGCCCTCATAAGGGACAGGAGATCTATCCAGTGGCAACAATTTCCTATCACCCCAAGTGTTGTGAAACAATTCAGACGTGATCATAGTAATTCGTGCCCCTGAGTCAAACAACAATTGTAACCATTTGTCTCCTACTCGAATATCCACCAGGGGATCGACACACTGGTTTTGGTCTTTAACCCCCAAAACATTATCTGTGACCACAACTATCATGTCCTGAAAGGCCTTTGCCAAAAGCTCTTCCCTATTGCCCTCATCTTCTTCTACTACACTACTAACTTTAGTTTGCTTACTAGCCATAGATTGACAAACTTTAGCAAAATGGCCTAGTTTACCACATTTCCTACAAACAACATTTTTCGCAGGACAATTTTTACCATCCTTGTAGTGGGAAATATTCCCACATCTAAAACATATGTTTGAACTCTTCAAAAATGGGTTGTCCACTTTCTTCAGATCGCCTTTCTTCACCATTCCAGTTTTTGTTACAACATTAACTTGAAATTGTTCAGTGTCCTTCGTACAAGCACTAGCTGTGAGTTTCTTCAGTGAAATCTGCGCCAGTTCAATACTCTTGGCCACTTTGATAACATCTTCCAGCGTTGGAATTCCCATGCTCAATAGCTTTTGCTGAATGTGCTTGTTCGAGCAATGGCCAATAATCTGGTCTGTTATCAACTGGTCTTGAAGATCTCTAAATTCACACTTGGAAGACAATTGTCTAAGCGCACTGATGTATGCATCCACATCTTCACTATAGAGTTGACCATGCTTCAAAAATTTGTGCTGCAACACTACCAGACTCGGTTGGACATTGAACCTTGAAGATAATTTCTTGGTAGCAACTTGATAGTCATTAAGATCCTCTTCAATTTGCGCTACATCTGGTGGGTGTTTAAAGATCTCTCTCCCTTCAAATCCGAAAGAATGTAGAAGAAAACATTTTTTCCTTTCTGGTCTAAAACCAGAGGCTCCTATAGCCCCAAGGTAAGTCGCGAATCCATCAAACCATTGTCTCCATGGGATGGCAGGCGCACCAGGCGACTCTAGAAATGGTGGTGTAGGATTAACCAACTGCATAGATCGACCAGGAACACAGCAGCTAAAAGTTTGCCTTTTTCCAAAGAATCTGATAGATTAGAAAAATATTTATTTACTTTAAAAATCAAAACTTTCATGAACAACTACAAGCTGTGTGTAAATCTGTACAGCTGTACAGTCCAGTCAGCAACAACACTGTTAAGACTTCTGTAGAATTTTAAACTTGAAACACCTCCAAGATGGCTCCTATAAAATCCAACTAGAGCTTTAGAATACCTGGTTTGCGTTATGCTCTCCGCCTCCAACAGTCACATGGGCCTTTCCACCACCTAAGCACACCAACTGCAGAGCTCCCAGCACACCCGCGTTTCCTGCTGGTAAAGCACCAAACAGACGTGCGTCGAGGAAAAAGCAGGGAATGTGCCCTCACCCTTGAGCGAAGGTAAATATGTGTGGGTCGAGATGCGGCGGCCTCCAGAACCCTCGTCGCCAAAAATTATGTTGAGGTTTGCTGTAAAAACACCCTTTACTCATCTGGGTGTTATTATTTATTTTTTATTATAATCTGCGTACGAACAACCTGGCCGACGCTGACGTGTCTGCCTGCCCTCAATCCGACGTGTTCTAACCGCTCCTTGTCGAATGCCCGGGCAGGCAGCACGCAACAGTATGCGACAGCCCGACCGACACACTCAGCACAACACATTGGCTTCAGCTCTCAGGGAGAGCCGAGGCCATTGCCACTGCACTATCGGTGCCGTCAGCACATTTGGAATGCACACTGTCTGCCATGGCAGACAGTGCGCATTCTGAGTGTTTTGACAGGTGGTTCTCTGCAATGCCCATGATATGAGCATGGGCACTGCAGGTGCCCCCCTGTGGCCCTGTCTCTTCCTTTCCATAGGCCTTTTCATGGGGGATCCCCTCCATGGTAAGGCTGGCGGAAAGGAAAGTTGTGATCAGCACAGCTGTGCTTGACCACAACTTGCTCTGCAACCACCCTCTGGGATCTATGATCCTGGCAGTGGCGGTGGTCTTTTGGCAGTCCAACTGGCAGCACCCTAATGCGAATGTCCTCAGTTCTTTATCTATATTCCCCCAGTAAACCCCCTGAAGTGCAGCCTTTGGCATGCCAGTCATAGCTCCTGGGTTACTCCACTTGTGTTCACACCCCATCTTTATCAGGAAGGTCTTAATATGCCCTGACCAGGGGATCCTGGAGGCCCTAGGCTTCAGAAGAAGCTCCCTCAATCCCACCCGATACGTAACTAGCTCCACAGAGGCCGATAGCCATCTCCAGTATAGCAAAGGTCTGAGGGCTGCTTTATCAGCAAAGGACCTTTGGCCTAAGTTCAGCCGTAATAGAAGGAGTGGGGTGCTGGTAAGGTTTGTCAAGGATCGTAAAAATTGATTCTCGCCCACCTCTAGTGCTGTGAACTTTTTGTGTCCCCACAGTTCTCCCCCACAACAAAGACCTACCTAATGCTTGCGGGTTTAAAATTTGGATGGCTGGAGTTACCAGTTAAAAGCTAGAGCCCTTAAAACCTCTCAAACTACCCCCTGCAAAGTGTTCAAGCTTCAACTTTCTCTTGTGGATCTGAGCGGACCAGCCAAAATTCTTCATCAGAATGTGGCACAGGTATTCAAAGGTGCGGATACTCTCAAGAGAAGCACTGTACAGGGACAGATTTGGGAGGGTCGTATGGCTGGGATTAAAAACCATGTACTTGTTTTTTTGTGGCTTGATCTCAAGCCCTCTTTGCTGACAAAAGACACCAAACTGATACAGATTACAGATCAGATCCACTCTCTTCAAAGGGGTGTCTATGCATCATATCCAACCAAAATGGAAAACTGAGATTGTCTATTAAATATAAGTACCCCAGTTGATTTGAAGAGTGATTGTATAAGATTGGTCACCCTCACCCCAAAACATTAAAACACTGCATACAAAGAGACACACTCCTCAAAGGGAGTGCGTATGCATGAAACTAGACCTCCTCTTTGATTGTCCCAGTTGAGTCTCTCAGTACACTTTCAAAGTTGGTGTGCTGCAATCAATGTTATGTCAGCAAAGTCAAGGAACTGTGAAAAATTCAAGTGTGTAGTATGTAGCTGGTGGCACATTCTGCAACGCACAGTCACAAATACATTACAAAAACATGGTGTGAAAGTGCACTGTCATTTACAAACAACATATTTTCCTTTAAAATGGCCCCTAAATTTGCACAGACATACAGTTTTATTAGTAAAATTTGTCAGAGCTGGGATCTCAGTCACATATTGGTTTACAAAGCCTGGCTCTAACTCCTGTGGGTGAAAACCCCTGTGTCACAATTCAGCAGACCTTGGACATAGATGAGATTAACCAGGAGCTGCAAATCAATTAAATAATCATTGCAGTTTCAAATATTTTTCCGTCCATGATGAGAGTTGTGTGAGTGTAAAAGCTTTATTTATAAATCAGTTTAGTTGCTTACTTTTTTTTTAACTTGTCACAAAATATCATCAATATCAATCAATAATTAACAAAGCATAATGATCAATCATTGACAGCCTAAAATGCATTAAGCATGTTCCATTAAGTAGAATCCCAATTAAAAGACTCAGGTGGTCATTCCAACCCTGGCGGTCGGTGTTAAAGCGGCGGCCAAACCGCAAACAGGCTGGCGGGAAAAAAAATGGAATTCCGACCCTGGCGGAAACCGCCAACAGCGACCGCCACATCAACACACCGCCCGCCACGGCGGTACAAACAAACAGCGCGGAGGTCACCGCCAACAGACAGGCGGGAGACAATGTACCGCCCACTGTATCACAACCAACCAATCCGCCACCTTTTCCGGGGCTGTAGCCCAGCCGATAAAAACACGGCGGAAACAGCCATTTCGAAGGGAAAACGCTCACCTCCATACAGCCCACGAGGAATCAGGACAGCATGGAACCCGAACTCCACATACTCCCAGCGAAAGTGTTCCTGCTCCTCTACCAGGAGCACGAACGCCGGCGCAGAAGACAACGGTGAGTACTGCACCTATGACACAGGGGACGGGGAGGGGGAGGGGAACTTATTACGGGTACACACATACGCGACACACCCACCCTCACCCACTACAACACACACATCAATGCATAGCAACACATCAGAGTGACACCCCCCAAACCCCCTGGAAGAATGCAAAGACAAAAGGAAATGATTCTAAACATTGGAATATATTGTATTACTGCCAAATAAATATATATACACATCAAAAACTCTTATATACATAAATGTACAAGTCCAAGCATTGTAGCAGGCATTATTCGTGGACCACTGGGCCCAAGTCACATGGGCAAAGCCCACACAGGATACCTGACTCCAACGGAGAGAACACTGCAGGGGCATCAGATAGCAAAACTACAGGCACCTCAGGGGGAAGGGAAGGGGGGGCACCTCAGCCAGATGAGTGCACGACGCCAGATCCACGAGGGGCCTCCATGCCCACTGTTCAATCCTGGGGAGTGCAAAGCCACAGTCTCACAAGTCCAGACAGTGGGTGGGCTGCCCACTGTTACATCCTGGGGAGTGCAAAGCCACAGTCGCACAAGTCCAGACAGTGGGTGGGCTGCCCACTGTTACATCCTGGGGAGTGAAAAGCCACAGTCTCACAAGTGGATAACAGTCTCCACTGGTTCTGGAGGGGGCCTGGTGCCCAGAGTGCTTCGTGCAGCCCTGCCCGACACAGATGCGGGCCAGCCCCTGCCGCTCATGGGCCAGCGGTACTTGAGATGAAGGGCCCAGTGCAGCGGTGCTTGAGACAGCGGTGCCCAGTGCAGCGGTGCTTGAGATGAAGGGCCCAGTTCAGCGGTGCTTGAGATGAAGGGCCCAGTGCAGCGGTGCTTGAGACGGCGGTGCCCAGTTCAGCAGTGCTTGAGATGAAGGGCCCAGTTCAGCGGTGCTTGAGATGAAGGCCCAGTGCAGCGGTGCATGAGACGGCGGTGCCCAGTTCAGCGGTGCTTGAGATGAAGGGCCCAGTGCAGAGGTACTTGAGACGGCGGTGCCCAGTGCAGCGGTGCTTGAGACGACGGTGCCCAGTTCAGCGGTGCTTGAGATGAAGGGCCCAGTGCAGCAGTACTTGAGACGACGGTGCCCAGTGCAGCGGTGCTTGAGACGGCGGTGCCCAGTTCAGCGGTGCTTGAGATGAAGGGCCCAGTTCAGCGGTGCTTGAGATGAAGGGCCCAGTGCAGCGGTGCATGAGACGGCGGTGCCCAGTTCAGCGGTGCTTGAGATGAAGGGCCCAGTGCAGCGGTACTTGAGACGGCGGTGCCCAGTGCAGCGGTGCTTGAGATGGCGGTGCCCAGTTCAGCGGTGCTTGAGATGAAGGGCCCAGTGCAGCAGTACTTGAGACGGCGGTGCCCAGTGCAGCGGTGCTTGAGACGGCGGTGCCCAGTTCAGCGGTGCTTGAGATGAAGGGCCCAGTTCAGCGGTGCTTGAGATGAAGGGCCCAGTGCAGCGGTGCTTGAAATGAAGGGCCCAGTTCAGCGGTGCTTGAGATGAAGGGCCCAGTGCAGCGGTGCTTGAGATGAAGTGCCCAGTTCAGCGGTGCTTGAGATGAAGGGCCCAGTGCAGCGGTGCTTGAGACGGCGGTGCCGAGTTCAGCGGTGCTTGAGATGAAGGGCCCAGTTCAGCGGTGCTTGAGATGAAGGGCCCAGTGCAGCGGTGCTTGAGACGGCGGTGCCCAGTGCAGCGGTGCTTGAGACGGTGGTGCCCAGTTCAGCGGTGCTTGAGATGAAGGGCCCAGTTCAGCGGTGCTTGAGATGAAGGGCCCAGTGCAGCGGTACTTGAGACGGCGGTGCCCAGTTCAGCGGTGCTTGAGATGAAGGGCCCAGTGCAGCGGTACTTGAGACGGCGGTGCCCAGTGCAGCGGTGCTTGAGACAGCGGTGCCCAGTTCAGCGGTGCTTGAGATAAAGGGCCCAGTGCAGCGGTACTTGAGACGGCGGTGCCCAGTGCAGCGGTGCTTGAGACGGCGGTGCCCAGTTCAGCGGTGCTTGAGATGAAGGGCCCAGTTCAGTGGTGATTGAGATGAAGGGCCCAGTGCAGCGGTGCTTGAGATGAAGGGCCCAGTTCAGCGGTGCTTGAGATGAAGGGCCCAGTGCAGCGGTACTTGAGACGGAGGTGCCCAGTTCAGCGGTGCTTGAGATGAAGGGCCCAGTGCAGCGGTACTTGAGACGGCGGTGCCCAGTGCAGCGGTACTTGAGACGGCGGTGCCCAGTTCAGCGGTGCTTGAGATGAAGGGCCCCGTGCAGTGGTACTTGAGACGGCGGTGCCCAGTGCAGCGGTGCTTAAGATGAAGGGCCCAGTTCAGCGGATCCGGCCATGGCGGGGAGGTCATTTGCCACCTGTCCTGTGGTTGGCGGGGCCCTCCTGCCCATCTGTCCTACGGCTGGCGGGCCCTCCTGGGCAGCTGTGCCGGGCCTGTTGGTGGCCTTCTACCCACCTGGGATGGGGCTGGCGGGCCCTCCTGGCCAGCTGGGCTGATGGCGGTGTTGTCAGGCGTGCTGCCCTTCCCAGCCTTCCCTGATCGCCTGTGGCCTTTCCCCACCTTGGGCGGTGTGCCAGCTGTCTCCACACTTCCTGCCGGAGCCATGGTAGGGGTTTTAGTCCCTGATGTTTTCACCCTCTCGTGCCCGCCACTGTCTATCTTGGGATGTTTCTCCGGGGGTGGGCTGCCCGTGCCTTGGCTTCGTACCGAACTGGCTGCCCTGGAGGGTGGGGCACTCCACAGTCCATGGCAGACTGTGATGACAGGTGCCGGTTTTGTCGTGGCTGAGGTGCTGACTGTAGTCCTATGACATGGACGGAGTGGGGGAGTTTGGGGTAAAGAGGTTAAGTTTGGACAGGAAAAGCTTTTTAGGAGCAGTGGGACGGGTAGGTGTAGTGGGTATGGGAGTGGAGGAAGAGGTTGTGGTTGTAGGAGTTGTATGTTTGGTGTCTTTGGGTGCAGGTGATTGGGCTGGAGGCTGTCGTGAGGTGGATGGCTGTTGGGTGGGTGGCTGCCTGCGTTTGTGTATCTTGGAAGAGGGGGTCACAGACACACTGGGAGAGGACACAGGGGACGTGTAAATGGCAGTGGGGGTGGGGACTGCACGTGTGCGGGGTGTTTTGGTGTGTGTGCTGCTGAGGGACGTAGTGGCTGAAGATGTTGTGCATGCAGGTGTGAGTGGAGACGTGACAGGGAGGGAGGAGGGAGACGAGGAGGAGGGGGACACAGTGGAGGCAGTGGGTGTTGGTATGTCTGTAGGTGGATGTTGCTTGGGTGAATGCCTGTGTGATGTGTGGTGCTTATGTTTGCCTGAGCTTCCCTTGGGTGTTGAGGTGTGTGCAGGCTGGTCTGATGGTGTGTCTGGGATAGGCAGAGGTACAGGTGATAGGGTATGGGTGGAGGAATTTGGAGGGGGGAGGCTAGAGACAGGGACAATGGCTGCCATCAGTGCTGAGGCCAGAGTCTGAAGGGCAGCCTGACCAGAATGAATGCCCTCCAGGTATGCATTACTCTGGTGCACCTCCCTTTCTACACCCTGGATGGCATTCAAAATGGTAGACTGCCCAACAGTGAGCGTCCTCAGGAGGTCAATGACCTCCTCACTGAGGGCAGCAGGGGTGACTGGGGCAGGGCCTGAGGTGCCTGGGGCGAAGGAGATGCCCACCTTCCTGGGTGAGCGGGCACGGGGCAAACGCTGAGGGGCTGCTGGGAGGGCAGTGCTGGTGCGGTGGGTGGTGGCTGTAACTGTTGTTGCGGGGGGCACAGATGTTGCCGCCACCACAAGGGAGCTCCCTTCAGAGGACGAGCCGGTGTCACTGATGTCTGCCCGAGTCCCCGCTGTGGAGCTCCCCTCGCCCTCTGTCCCACTGGTGAATTCGGAGTCCATTGCATGGCCCTCCATGGCCATGTGGGATGCAGCTCCCTCGTGCTCCGATGCCACTTCTCCTCCGCCTGATGATGCTAATGCACACATGAACAGGAAGACCACAAAAAAAGGGGGGGGGGAGAAAATAAAGACATGTTGAGTGCATGCATTGGCGACACCGTTGGCGGACAGGACAGACACAGAAGCCCCCTGCACTACGCCGCGCACTTGGGGTCGACTATTCAATCCGTGGGACATGGCCTACAAGCCTATGGACGACATCTGCACACATAGATGACACAGGGCCATGAATAGCTGTACTAGGCACCCTACAGAGGTGGGGTGCGGGGGTACAGGGCCATGCCTTACGGAGGGGCCTAGCCTACAGAAATCGCCCTGGCCTAGGGATACCCACAGCCCTCCTCCCCCACCCAGACATCTCCACTGCGCGCAAAGTCAACAGAATGAGAGTGTACTCACCCCCTTGTGTCTGCTGTGATGTCCTCACGTGCCCATCCAAATCGGGGTAGGCCACCGCCAGGATCTGGGACATCAGGGGGGTCAAAGTCCGACTGGCACCCCTCCCACGTTGGGAGGCCATCCCCAGCTGAGCCTCCGCCGTCTTCCTGCTCCAGCGGTGGATGTCCTCCCATCTCTTCCGGCAGTGGGTGCCCCGTCTGTGGTGGACCCCCAGGGTCCGGACGTCCTTGGCGATGGCACGCCAAATATAGATCTTCTGGTGGGCGCTGACCTATGTGAAATGTACAGGGGGAGAAAAATAGTCATCACCTTCTGCATATTCAATGTGAGTGGCCCCCCATCCCTACCCTTGCCATGTGGCACATGCTCTCACCGTCGTTTGATGCATGCCTCAATCGCTCCCCTCCCCACCATCTTTCATCCACCCCACTCAACACAGGCATTGCCCATAAAGCATGCTCCCTCAGTACTAACCTGTTGGTCTGGAGGACCGTAGAGTAGCGCGTACTGGGGGAGGACCCCATCCACAAGTTTCTCCAACTCCTGAGCTGTGAAGGCAGGGGCACTTTCCCCAGTCGCATGAGCCATTGTCTCTTCCAGAACGAGGTCACAGCAGCACTTGCAGTGTAGGTCCTCTCCTGTCGAAGATCAGGTATCGAGTGATTAAGCAGATAGAAAATGGCGGTCACACCCGCGGCGGTGCGTACCGCGGCGGTGCGTACCGCGACCGCCGGCACACATCGTCATTGGCTCATGAGACCCATAGGGTTCAATGTTAACCAATGCTGCTTTGCGCTGCGGTCTTCGACCGCCTACCGCCACGGTGTGCAACGCCAGCGCAGTTACCTCACATCCCATTTGTCGCACTTCACAGGTCAGACAGCCGCCATTTCAGGGGCCCACATGGCTTACTTTTTACTGCGTCACACATACCTAGGCCTTGCATCAACACTCATACAAAGCATTCAATGGAGTGAGAATCGTGTTATGTGCAAGCTGTGGTTACGTACCTGTGGGTTGATTGACTCTGTGCTCGCTGTTGTCCTTCATAGGCACCGTCCGCTGGGACATGCGAGGAGATGGCGGAATCTTCCTGTGTACAGACCGCTGGTGGACCTGTCGACAATGGAGGAAAGACATGTCATACTGACATACAGGCTTGACCGAGCCACTATTCATGAACTGTGTGCCCAGCTGGAGCCAGACCTGCTGTCACCAATCCGCCAACCCACAGGGATCCCCCCTCTAGTGCAGGTGCTGTCAGTGCTCCATTTCCT
The DNA here is from genome assembly GCF_031143425.1 of Pleurodeles waltl. Classification (NCBI taxonomy): domain Eukaryota; kingdom Metazoa; phylum Chordata; class Amphibia; order Caudata; family Salamandridae; genus Pleurodeles; species Pleurodeles waltl. Next base: position 879,508,612 of record NC_090436.1, read on the forward strand.
TGCAAGTGGGTCATTTCAAACAACAGTGGCCATATCATCAGGGATGTCCCAGCCTATGTTTTCCAAGGTGTTGTCCAGAGTGTTGTCTGCCCTGCTGAAACACATGCGCAGCTACATCGTTTTCCCTGAGGTGGGGGATTTGCCTACAGTGAAGGGTGATTTCTATGCTCTTGGACATATCCCCAACATCATAGGTGCCATTGATGGGACCCAAGTGGCTTTGGTTCCCCCCACAGAAGTGAACAGGTGTACAGAAACAGGAAGAGTTATTATTCGATGAATGTGCAGATAGTATGTTTGGCAGACCAGTACATCTCCCATGTTAATGCCAAGTTCCCTGGCTCAGTGCATGACGCGTACATCATGCGGAATAGCAGCATCCCTTATGTGATGGGTCAACTCCAGAGGCAACGTGTGTGGCTAATTGGTGACTCTGGTTACCCCAACCTGTCATGGCTACTGACCCCAGTGAGGAATCCCAGGACAAGGGCAGAGGAATGCTACAATGAGGCCCATGGGAGAACTAGGAGGGTGATCGAGCGGACCTTCGGGCTCCTGAAGGCCAGGTTCAGGTGCCTCCATATGACAGGTGGATCCCTATTCTACTCACCAAAGAAGGTGTGTCAGATCATCGTGGCCTGCTGTATGCTTCACAACCTGGCTTTGCGACGACAGGTGCCTTTTCTGCAGGAGGATGGTCCAGATGGTGGTGTTGTAGCAGCTGTGGAGCCTGTGGAGAGTGAAGACGAGGAAGCCGAAGAAGAAAACATAGACAACAGGAACACAGTAATACGGCAGTATTTCCAATGACACACAGGTAAGAATACACACCGGCATATTACATATACTTAAACACTACTACCTCTCTACTGTCTGTCCTTTTCCCCCAGTGTATGGTAACTGAGTTGTGACTTTCCCTTCCGATTTCAGAGATGTGGGCCCCACTGCGTGACATCTGCTTTGTTTCCCCATGAACTACAGCTGTGTGACATTGGTATGTTGGCATCACAATGTAAATAAGCATTTTGGCACGTTAATGTCTAATACATTTGTTCAAAATCACAGCCAGACTCCTGATTGTTTTGTGCAATAACTGTGTTTATTACAGTGCTCTATATTGGTGGGTGGTTGCAAATCTGTGAGGGGTGATGGTGGAGGATTGTCCATGGCAGAGTCCAGACTATTTGTATCACAGGTGCATTGTCCAAATGTCTGTGGAAAGTGGAGCAGGGGCAGTTTAAGGATGGACAGGGTGACAATGTGGGACAGTGGGATGACAATCAGGGAGGTATCCTTTCCTGGCGGGGGTCTTGGCATCTTACTCTGCCTTCTTCCTGGATCTCAGGGCCCGCTTGCGGGGTGGTTCTCCTTCTGCAGGGGGTGGGGTGCTGGTGGCCTGTTGGTCCTGTGGCGGGGCCTCCTGTCCACTAGCGCCGGCAGAAGTGGTAGGCAGTTCTTGGTCCATGCTAGGGTCAGGGGCCCTTTGTGGTGTCACAGTGTCCCGCAATGTGGTGACTACCAGATTCAGAGCCCCTACAATGGTGCCCAGGGCGGAACTGATGGTTCGTAGTTCCTCCCTGAACCCCAAATACTGTTCCTCCTGCAGGAGCTGGATCTCCTGAAACCTGGCCAGTACCGTCGCCATCGTCTCCCGGGAATGATGGTAGGCTCCCATGATGGAGGAGAGGGCCTCGTGGAGAGTGGGTTCCCTGGGCCTGTCCCCCCCCTGTCGCACAGCAGCCCTCCCAGTTCCCCTGTTTCCCTGGGCCTCTGTCCCCTGGACCGTGTGCCCACTACCACTGCCCCCAGTTCCCTGTTGTTGTTGGGGTGGTGGGTTAAACTGGGTGCCCTGTAGTGGTGGACACACCGCTGATTGACGTGTCCTGGGGACAGAGGTATGGGCCCGCTGGGTGGGTGCTGTGCTGGTGTTCCCAGATGGGGGAAGGTCTGCTGTGGCTGTCTGAGGGGAGCCGACTGTCCCGAGGTCCCCGATGGGCCGGGCTGGTCATCTAGATCCAGGTCGACAGAGGTGCTGTCATCACTGTGGACCTCTTCTGGGGGTGGAGTGGACATTTGTGGACCCTCCTGCGCGGTGACGTGGCGTTCGGGTCCTCCAGGGGTATAAAGGGATGGTTATTGCATCTGTGTGTGCCATAGCGTGCAATGGGTGGGTGCCCGTGTACCCCAGTGCTTGCATTCCTGTGTGGGGGCAGTTGTGACGGTGGTTTGGGGGGGGATGGGGATGTGCAGTGGGCATGCTTTGGTGATGGGTGTCCATGCTTTGTGGTCGAATGCAGGGCTTGGGGTTGGGATGGGTGGGTTGTGATGGTGAGACATTTGCAAGGAGTAGGTGTGATGGGGGTGAGGGTGTGGGTGGGGGTATGAGTTGGCATGCTGGTTGGGTGGGGGAGATGAAGTAGTGAAGATGAGACTTACCAGAGTCCATTCCTCCAGATACTCCTGCGAGGCCCTCAGGATGCAGGATCGCCAAGACCTGCTCCTCCCATGTTGTAAATTCTGGGGGAGGAGGTGGTGGACCGCCGCCAGTCCTCTGAACCGCGATGTTGTGCCTGGATACCATTGAACGCACCTTCCCCCGTGGGTCATTCCACCGCTTCCTGATGTCGTCCCTATTTCTTGGGTGCTGTCCCACAGCGTTGACCCTGTCGACTATTCTGCTCCATAGCTCCATCTTCCTGGCAATGGAGGTGTGCTGCACCTGTGTTCCGAAGAGCTGTGGCTCTACCCGTACGATTTCCTCCACCATGAACCTGAGTTCATCCTCAGAAAACCTGGGGTTTCCTTGCTGTGCCATGGGGTGGTGTGGGTGATGTGTGGGGTGGATTGTGTGGTGCTAAGTGTGGTGATGTGTATTGGTGTCTTGTGTGAAGTGCGTGGTAATATTGCTGGGTGAATGTAATATGCGCGTCTGTGTGCTCGGATATCTATCTCTCTGTGCGTGGTACCGATTCTCTAGGAGTGGAGGTTTGTGGGTGATGTGGGTGTGTGTTTTATATTTAATTGGGTGTGTGGGTGTGGTGTGTGTATGTGTCTCAGGTGTGTGTATTTTGAATTGTCCAATGTGGCTGTGTTTAGTAAGAGTGTGTGTATTTTGAGCGCAGCGGTGTGTACCGCCAATGGAATACCGCGGTTGAAAGACCGCCGCATGGATTCGTGTGTCGTGATAGTGTGGGCGTATTTCTGTTGGCGTGACGGTGGAGGTTTGGTCATCGCCAGTTTCTCGCTGACCTTTGGTGTGGCGGACTTTTGTGGATGTCTGTATTTTGGCGGTTTGCCTGTTGTGGGTCAGAATGACCGTGGCGGTTTACGGCGGCCGCGGTGGGATGTTGGCAGTCTTCTGACAGCGGTAAGCGGCTTTTACCGCCAAGGTTGTAATGACCCCCTGAGGATAGATTTGGGAAGGACAAGAACAGGTGTCAATAAAAACCCAGAAAGAGCTCCAGATGAAGAGGTTAAAACAAAAAGCTTCAGAATCAAACATCAATTATCAATCAAAGCAGATTCTTCCATAAAGATGTTCCAGAAACTCAGTAGAGTTTCAGTGCAAGAACAATTTGGGCATGAAAGTGAATGAGGGCAATAAGCATGCCTCTGCAGAGAGTCTGGGAAGAAAGTCCTAACCTACTGTAGTAAACCACACTAACATAATCATAGCAATCTAAACTTTTGCAATATGTTTCATTACCTTCTTTTCCTCAGTTAATCAGCTTTTGGTGCTTCATGGGAATAGGAACACGCCATTGTCGTCTCACCACAGAAACAATAGTCTATAGACAGCAATGTTTAAATGCAACATTTTTCTCAAAACTTTGTATACTTCTAGGAGAGTTTTCATGACTTGCTCTGCTTGAGAAAACTTCAGTTCATGGTTAGGTTTTTACATCATTTTATTAAATCACAAGCTACTTATTGATTTATTATACTAAGCCATTGTTTGATTTGAAACATTTTGCAGAGTTAAGCTTAAACATTTAAATACAATATTATATCCTGTGAAAAATATGTCCATGGGAAGGTCAAAGCTAACTTTTTTTACATGAAATCGTCATGTTTAAATCAACGTTTAAATACAACATTTTTATCAAAACTTTGTATACTTCTAGGAGAGTTCTCATCATTGACTCTGCTTGAGAAAATTCAATTCATGGTTAGGTTTTTACTAAATCACAAGCTACTCATTGATTTCTTATACTAAGCCATTGTATGATTTAAAACATTTTGCAGAGTTAAGCTAAAACATTCAAATACAATACAGTATTATACTCTGTGAAAATATGTCTATGGGAAGACCAAAGCTAACTTTTTACATTAAATAATCATGTTCACAGCATGCTAAAAATTTATCGTTTCACATTCTTAACTTAGGTTTGTTCTGAGGAAAGTGCAATTTAAGCAATTCAAACCCAATATATGTAAATGGGACAGCCTTCTGGTTTTTGCTTGAATGAGAAGAAATGGCATTTTCATCTAAGGCTTATATGTTAAATCTACAAGTTACTGCACTTTAATTGGGTTATATCTCGAAACCACGAGTGCTTCAAGCACCCATGGCTCAACGAGTTCGGAATAACAAACTTGTTGGTATCACTAATGCCTTTACCACAACGATTTTTCGTTGTAAACGCATTCCTGGTAAAGGCATTAGTGATCAGCATGCACGGTTCCAGTATGCTTTTCCCATAGCCCCCCACCACCCAAAATTACTGCAACCCCCCCACCCCCACAACTACCCCAACCCCCCTCCCCTAAAACCTAAACCCTGACCCACCAAACCCTAATCACCCTAAGCCCCCCACCCCACCCCCAAAAACAAAAAATACCTGAGTCACCACCCCACCCCTAAAACTTAAGCACCCCAACCCACCCCTAAAACCTAAACCCTGACCCCCCCACCCGCCTAAACCCTAATCATCCCGAGACCCCCACCCCACCCCACCCCCAAAAACTAAAAATACCATGAGTCCCCACCCCGTCCCTAAAACCTAAACACCCCAACCCACCCCTAAAACCTAAACCCTGACCCCCAAACCCTAATCACCCCGAGCCCCCACCCATCCCCCCAAAAAAACAGCCCCAGTCCCAGCCCAACTTACCTCCTCCTTCACCGCGTCAACTCCGACTCCCTTCTTCTGTGCCTTAACCACGCATGTACGTGGTTCAGACATGCGTGGTTAAGGTACGAAAACCAGGAAGTCATCGAAAACGAACGCATTTTTTTGCTTTTGTTTTCCACGGCTTTGTGGTGTCAGAGTCGCTGTTCTAGGTGTTTCCCCTTTAATTGTTTTAAAATGCTTCTACAACCACTCACTGATGGTTTCTAACCATCACAAATTCCTCACATATTAATTTTTAAAGGCCACTCTCATCTTCAATTGAGTCTTTTTTTCCTTTCACACTCTCTTTCAGCTGTATATACTCTTTATTGATGCAATTATTTAATTTTAATTTTAATTCTCTCTTTATCTGTCTTTTTCTCCCTCTGTTCTTTCCCTTCCCCAGAATAATTTTGATAGCTCTGTAAACTCCTAATGAGGTCAGGAAACAACCACCAAAATGAATATGACTACTAGTATTGCTTTGAGGATTCCTCCTCCTGCTGTTGCAAACCAATTGCCAATTGCAGAAACTCCTTTGCCAAAGCTTTCTAAAACACTAGTGGTTACAAATCTGGGTTTCAGGTCAGTAAAGCTTATGAGTGTATTCTACAATTTTCTTACTCTTGTCTGTAATATAAGTGCAGAAATGCTGAGCTTACAGCATCTTGCAGACTCCGCCTTTCTCTGTGAGTAAAATGCCTAATGCTAATCGATTTTGCAAAACCATTGATCTAATAGCCATTTATTCTGTGATAACCACTAGTAAGGCTCCTGAACTACTAGTTGCCGATTTGTTCACTACTGTTGAAAGCTTTCTAATGTTTTCATAATTTAAAATCACTCCTACAGGTGGAATAATTGCACCAAAACTATCTCCCACTAATTGTGTTTTATCACTAATACTATGTGTGTGTCTGTGTGCTGGTGTCATTGTTAAAGCAGTTATACTATATACATGATACATCTTTGGAAAAAGCAAAGCTGAGTAGCAAATACCCTACCAAACAGCAGGTAATTCAAAATAGGTGTCTTATTCACAAATGAAATTAACTCCTGAAATAACTGGTTCATCACCCAGTAAAAATTGCCAGGTACCTCCTGATAATTCAAATGCATGTTCACAATTACTATTTCCTACAGGTCTCTTCCTAAGTTGGTTTCTTCTCCTGGAACCACACATTTTCCCTTTTTTTGTGTCTAATTTAAATTTTTGATAAATCACTTTATTCTATATTCGTCTTCATTCTTTTTCCAAACAAATGTCAAAACATCCTCAAACTTGTTTTTACTGCGTGCAATGTGTGACCTCCATTCCTCTAACATTATAATAAATGTCTTCTCTAATTGTCTTGTTAAACATGTCCAATTGTTTTTCTGGGCCTTAACCGTGTCTACAAGAAGAGACGGTCTAAATAATGCCAGCTGTTTCTATCTCTTTTGCTTGTGGATGTAAATCCATTCTCTTCTGTAAATAAACTTTTGAAAGAATTATGTCAACGTTATAATATTAATATTCAAAGTGTTGTTGCCTAAAAAGTAAGCTAAGCAAAATACTACATTTAATAGGATATGAGAAAGGTATGTGATGGTATGTCACCTACTTTGTAGCTGATGAAGGTAAGGGAGTGCATTTATAACAATCCTTTGAGACTATAGCTTTTGTATATTCTTGAACTAATCTAAAATAAACATTTGTTGTGTAATCTTCTTTCATATCATCTACAAGTGAGGCTTTCAATTTATTCTCATCTCTGCCAGGTGCTGATGTCATGCTAGTAATCAAAAATACATCTCTGGTGTAAAGTGTATCACTAACAATATTGTTATAATTGCTAATACCACTACTAAAAAGGTAACATCCATAATAATCTTGCATCTAGCTCTGGCTGGGAAACACGTTTGTCTAAAGTCAGATCTCTTCAAATGGAATGCGTAGGAACAAAAATGTTAATTAGTTTCCACTCCAATTTAATAATTGCACAACAGCTTCTCAAAAAGAAAAGTCTTCTTTTTTTCTTTCTTTTAGCTCATCTAGTTCTTTTCAGTTTTTATTTCCTGCCATCTTCATATTGTCATCCTTAACCGTACTCCATCTTCTTCTGAGAATGTTATCTCTACACTTCTATTGCAGGCTCTGGTCTAGGAAAATCTTCTTAATTCTTCTTATTTAACAACTTACTAGTTTTTATTTTGTTCGATTGACTAAATTCTTCAGATAACTTCTTGCTTCTTTATGAAATTGTTTTCAGCAGCTTTATTGACTCAATATGACAACAAGAGGGTTTGAGCAGCTCTTTACTCAAATCAAGAAATTCTGATATTGGGACATTTAGCACTTACTTTATATAGTAAGTCCATTGAGGTGCAGAATGCTTCTTACAAGGTACTCTCACTCTTTCTGATCTATTGGGTGTCTTTTGATTTTCTCCTTCTGTGTCACTTACGCAGCTTGACTCTCTCTCCTGAGCAATTATTGGTGGTATACTTTCAACTGACACATTTGGTCTCCATTTCTTTCGACCATAAGTTCTCAGCCATTCAGCATTGTAAGTGAATCTTCTTGATGCAGTACTTGTCCCTTTACCTGAATCAAGAAGGTGTTCTGGTGTTCACCCAACTGTCACTTCAAGTTGGGCTCTTGCTTCCCTTTCTTCTTCATCAAAGGTTTCAATGCCAGTTTGTGAGACCTCAGCAAACTGGATTGATTCTCTTGTCTGCAGTCCCTCTTCCCTTTCGCCTCCTTGCTTTTGTGCCTCTTGCAGTACTACTCCTTGTTATTGCACAATTTGCGGTGGTACATTAACCAGTAGTCTTGGTTATGTCTCAAAGAACACTATTTCCTCATATGAATCTCTTGTTCTTTGGGTATGCGATGCCTGTACTGAGGTTGGAACTCCGGCACACTTTAACAGCAGTGTTTGTGATTAAAATAACCTGGTAGGGGCCTTTTCATCTCGGCTCCAGACAGGACTTTCTTACACTTATTTTACTAGCACTCAGTCACCGGGGCTGAGGTTGTGACATTGATCTTGGTGCGAATTTGCAGTTGCAGCTCTAAACTGTTGAGAAACAGAATGCCAATCAGCCAATCCTTTGCAGTAATTGAGTAGCATGTCAACTTTAATGTTCACAAGTACATTCACATATACAGCACACAATCTCTTTGCACGCCCCATCAATATTTCATGCAGTGATAATTCTGTCTTCTTGCAAAGTGTGCTTCGAAGGCTCATCAACACCAAGGGCAAAGCATCAGGCCAATTTATTGAAGTAGATGCACAGACCTTTGCAAGCTGGGTCTTTATGGTTCCATTAGGTTGAGCAACTATCCCAGAAGCCTCTGGAAGATAGTTACAATGTAGTTTCTGCTCTATTTGTAATGCTGCACAGAATGTCCTAAGGACCTCATTATCGAAATGAGTTCCTTGATATGACTCCAGAGAAACTAGCATTATACACCTGGGTACTATCTCCCTCAACAGGAGTTTTTCTACAGTGAGAATGTAATTTTTCTGTGTTGGATAAGCTTCAACCTATTGAGAGAAGATGCACACAATACCCAGGACATGTCTCAGACCATTACACACAGGCATCTCAATAACATTTATCTGCATTCTCTTGAAGGGACCACCTGATCTCCATACATGACTCAGTGTGACTGGTGTTCTCTTCCTTACATTCGTTTGTTGGCATGTTAAATAATGGTGACACAATTCTTCTGCAACCAACCTGAATCTTGAGTTAAACCATTTTGTCTAAATAACCTCATCATTGCATCTCTCCCTAAATGTTTTGGGGACAAAGAACTTTCTGGTAACACTGGTTTCCCATCTGCTGAAATACAATTGTCATTGCATCATTTCCACATCCTGCTCTGATCCAACCCTGTTGTTCTGCTCCTGAAACATTTTCCTGCAACCTCTTAAGCCCATCTCACTTATCAGCTGTATATATCAACATTGAAAAGTCAGCGTCCTCTTCAGTGAATGTCCCATTCAATGTGCTGGCCGCATGTTCATAATAACGTTCAACTTTGTTGGTGTACCTGTTTCCGACTGTGACATATTCATTTCCACTTCTGTGAGCTGCATATTTAACAACCACAATTTCATTTGGAAGCTGCCAGGCTTCTAGCATTCTCTTTACATGTTCGTCATTCCTAATGGGCAATCTAGATAGAGTCATGAAACCCCTTTCTGACTATAACTGTCGAAACTCATGGACCAGACCAAAGCCATACTATCTGCAAATATAGTCGCTCTCATTTGAGCTGTTAGACTGCAAGCTCTGGTAAGGGCACAAGTTCTGCAATTTCTGCTAAGGTAACACCTCAATGTCATGAGGTTTCTGCAACTTCATGAATTGTATAGTCAGTGTAAGCTGCTGTCAAGACACCTTCATTGGTCTTCAGACACGAGCCACCCACAAAGATTACATGATCAGGCTCAATCAATGCTTCATCTTTTATGTCTGGCCTTGGTTTGGTGAATATGTCTGTGACATCTAGACAATAATGTGCGAAATCATCATTTACAGCAGTAGCAGAGTACTTAGATTTAAAATCTGACATCTTTTTAAGGTCACATTTTAAGATGTGAGGATTTTCTTCTCATATTTTGTAAGTCAAAAATTTGTCATGTGCTGGGTTTTCGTTAGGGTAAGCAAAATTTCCGCAGAGTGAGGGACCATAACAGTTAATGGATGTCCTATTACTGTACTTTTGCACCTCTTTATACTGACAACAATGTCTGCCATTGATTTGAGACAACTGCTTAGCCCTGCAGCTATGGGATCAAGGGTAATTGAGAAGAATGTCACACGTCTTCTTGACTCATCATGTATCATGTAAGCACTGATAGAGTGCAGCCCTCCCTCTCATCGCAAAACAGTGTGAACATTTTACTGAAAGCTGACATCCCCAGTGCCAAGGCATGAAAGAGACTTTCTCTTAGCTCCATGAAAACTTTTAAGCATGGGTTGTCCATGCAAGCTAATCAGGCACACCTTTGTGCTTTAGCCTCAGTGAAGGCTTAGCCGCTAAAGTAAAGTTCGGTATCTACTGTCTACAGTAGCCAACCATTCCTTTGAATATTCGGACTTTTCTTTGTGTTCTTGGTGGACTCGTCCTCAAAACTGCCTCTACCCTCTCCTGGGACACCATTTTGGTTTGTGTTTCAATGATAAGTCCTAAGTATTGAACTTATTTTTGGCAATATTGCAGTGTGCTCAGGGACACTTTGGTGGTCATTATGACATTGGCAGTGACTGTTAAAGTGGCAGTAATACTGCCAACAGGCTGGTGGTAATTACTGCCAAATTATGACCATGGCGGTGAGAACATCCATAGAGTGCCAATGTACCACACCAACCGCCAGGGCGTAAACACCACTGGCGACGGCAGTAGCCATCAACAGCCAGGCAGAAGACAAGGTACCGCCCACCATATTATGACATAACAAACTGCTAGGATTTCCGGGGAGGTACCAACGCCATCAAAAGCCTGGTGGAAACAAATGACAGAAAATTAAAGACTCACCAACAGAGACACAGAGAAGATCAAGGCCGCCATGGAACCAGAACTTCAAGTCTTCCCAATGCTATTCTATGCTATGCTTCACCTGGAACACCAACGCTGCCGAAGACGATGACGGTGAGTACAGCCGCCTAGCATACAAGGGCGGGAGGGAGGAAAAGGAGAGTGACACACACACGCACAACACAAACCAGACACACACACCATACACACAACCAGCTGCAGCTCGGTCTCACAGCACACACATCATAATAATGCAAGGACTACAGTTATCCAGAACTGATAGTGTAATTTGATGCAAACAGCCACCATATTGTCCATGTGACAAGTTATACATGTGTCACTGTTCAGAAAGGGCCAATGGCCAATCCAAAGTACAAAAGGCCCCCATGGTACAGTCCAAGGCCCAACTCGTTCCCTGACGCAATCTGCACCACACTATGAAGGGGCATCATGTGGGGAATGGCCAGGCACCTCAGTGGGAAGGGGAGTGGGAGGCACCTCAGTTGATGTTGAACTTGCCTACTGGTTCTAGAGGGGGCACCTTGCCCATTTCACTCTGCTGGGGAGTGCAAGGTCACAGTCTCTGAGTTGAGATACTTGCCCACTGGTTGTGGAGGGGGCTCCTTGCCCATTTCACTTTGCTGAGGACAGCAGGGGGACAGTCTCTGAGGTAGGGTACTTGCCCGCTGATTGTGGAGGGGGCTCCTTGCTCATTTCACTTTGCTGAGAGTGCAAGGTCAGTCTCCGAGGTGGCGTTCTTGCCCACTGGTTCTGGACGGGGCTCCTTTCCCATTTCACTTTGCTGGGGAGTGTAATGCCACAGTCTCTGAGGTGGGGTACTTGTCCACTGGTTCTGGAGGGGGCTTATTGTACAACAGTCCCTGGGGATTAACCTAAAAGTCCTCTGCTGGAGGTGAGGGCTGCTGTGTCCCAGCTGGAGGTGAGGGCTCTTTTCCCACTGCTGTTGGAGGAGAAACTCTGGCAGCCTCTGCTGAAGGTGAGGGCTGCTGTGTCTCAGCTGAGGGTGAGGGCACCTTGACCACTGCTGTTAGGGGGGGGCTCCTGCCTCTCTTAGTTGATGGAGTGGGAACCTTCCCTTTCCTCGGTGGTGGAGTGGGATCCTTCCCTTTCCTGAGTGGTGGAGTGGGATCATTCGCTCTCTTGGGTGGTAGAGTGGCATCCTTCCCTCTCTTGGGTGGTAGAGTGGGATCCTTCCCTCTCTTGGGTGGTGGAGTGGGATCCGTTACTCTCTTGCCTCCACGACTAGGAGGTGTCCTGTGGACTGTTTGGCTGAGGTGCTGGGCTGGGTCATTGTGACCCTTCTCTTACGGGCAGGACGTGGGGTGGATGGGGAGGGAAGAAGTCAAGTTCAGCAAGAAAAAACTTCTTAGGGACGGTGGGACAGGGTGAGGGAGGAGGGATGTGAGTGAAGGTTGAGGGAGTGGTTGTTGGATGTGTATGTCTGCTGGACTTGGGTGCAGGTGCATGGGCAGTGTGCTGATGTGAGATGGATGGCTGTTGGGTGTCTGTGTGCATGTATTTGTGTCTCTTAGGAGGTCAGGGGGCAGACAGGTTGGGAGAGGACACAGGGGACGCATGGATAGATGTTGTGGAGGTGCCTGCAAGTGAGGTGTGTCTGCTGCTTGGAGTGGTGTTGATGTGGTGACTGTTGATGCAGTGCATTCAGGTGTGAGTGCGGATGTGACAGTGAGGGAGGAGGAGGATCAATCAATAATATTTATAAAGCGCGCTACTCACCCGTGAGGGTCTCAAGGCGCTAGGAGAGGGGGTTACTGCTGCTCGAAGAGCCAGGTCTTGAGCTGCCCCAGAATGCGAGGTGGTCCTGGGTGGTCCTGAGGTTGGCGGGGAGGGAGTTCCATGTCTTGGCCACAAGGTAGGAGAAGGATTTCCCACCTGCCGTTGTGCGGCGGATGAGAGGGACGGCGGCGAGTGCGAGGTTGGCGGAGCAAAGTTGACGGGTGGGCGTGTAGAAACTGAGGTGACGGTTGAGGTTTTCGGGTCCCTTGTTGTGGAGGGCTTTGTGTGCGTGGGTGAGGAGCCTGAAGGTGATCCTCTTGTCGACGGGTAGCCAGTGCAGATGTCTTAGGTGGGCGGAGATGTGGCTGCTGCGGGGTAAGTCGAGGATGAGGCGAGCGGAGGCGTTCTGTATTCGCTGAAGACGTTTCTGGAGTTTTGTGGTGGTTCCTGTGTATAGGGTGTTTCCGTAGTCCAGGCGGCTTGTGATGAGGGTGTGGGTCACAGTTTTTCTGGTGTCGGCGGGGATCCAGTGGAAGATCTTACGGAGCATGCGGAGAGTGAGGAAGCAGGAAGACGAGACGGCGTTGACTTGTTTGGTCATGGTGAGAAGCGGGTCCAGGATGAATCTGAGGTTGCGTGCGTGGTCTGAGGGGGTAGGAGTGGTGCCTAGGGCCGTGGGCCACCAAGAGTTGTCCCAGGCGGACAGGGTGTTTCCGAGGATGAGGACTTCCGTTTTGTCTGAGTTCAGTTTCAGACGGCTGAGTTTCATCCATTCTGCGACGTCTTTCATTCCATCCTGCAGGTTGGTTTTGGCGATGGTAGGGTCCTTGGTGAGGGAGAGTATCAGCTAGGTGTCGTCGGCGTAGGAGAGGATGTTGATGTTGTGTTTGCGTGCGATGTTGGCGAGGGGGCTCATGTAGACATTGAAGAGAGTCGGGCTGATCTAAGAGCCCTGTGGGACGCCGCAGATGATCTTGGTGGGGTCTGAGCGGAACGGCGGGAGGTAGACTCTTTGGGAGCGGTTAGAGAGGAAAGAGGTGATCCAGTCCAGGGCCTGTCCTTGGATACCGGTGGAGCGGAGGCGGGATATTAGGGTTCGGTGGCAGATGGTGTCGAAGGCAGCGGAGAGGTCGAGGAGGATGAGGGCGGCTGTTTCTCCGTTGTCCATCAGAGTTCTGATGTCATCAGTGATTGCGATGAGGGTGGTTTCTGTGCTGTGGTTGGCTCGGAATCTGGACTGGGAGGGGTCGAGTAGGTTGTTGTATTCAAGGAATTTGGTCAGTTGCTTGTTGACGGTCTTCTCGATGACTTTGGCAGGGAAGGGGAGGAGCGAAATGGGGCGGAAGTTCTTCAGGTCGTTGGGGTCCGCCGTAGGTTTCTTCAGGAGAGCGTTGACTTCCGCGTGTTTCCATCTCTCGGGGAAGGTGGCAGATGTAAACGAGCTGTTGATGATGGTCTGGAGGTGGGGGTCGATGATGTCGTCGGCTTTGTTGAAGATGAAGTGGGGGCAGGGGTCCGAGGGGGCACCGGAGTGGATGGTGTTCATGGTAGTTTTGGTCTCTTCCGCGCAGGAGGAGCAGGGGGAGAGTGTGGAGGCAGTGGTTGTTGTTGTGTGTGCTCCTGTCTGGTGTTTTTGTGAGTGCTTGCGGCCTGAAGTGTGCTGCCTGTGTTTGTCTGTGCGACTCTTGTGTGATGGTTTGTGTGCATGCTTGTTTGTATGTGTGCATGGGATGGGTTGGGGTTGAGGAGATTGGGACTGGGAAGTGGTAGTTGGAGGGGAACAGTAGGAACAGGGGCAATGGCTGCCATCAGAGAGGAGGCCAGAGCCTGGAACGGTCTCTGTTGGGCCGCCAATACACTGTGAATGCCCTCTAGGAATGCACTGCATTGCTGCATCTGGGATGCCAGCCCCTGGATGGCATTCACAATGATTGACTGCCCTACAGAGATGGATTTCAGGAGGTCAATAGCCTCCTTACTGAGGGCAGCCGGGGAGACCCTTGAGACCCTAGTGGGTGAGTAGCGTGCTTTATAAATGATTGATTGACTTGGGCAGGGCTTGAGGTGTTTGGGGCATAGGAGATGCCCACCCTCCTGGGTGAGTGGGCACGGACAACTCGGTGAGGGCCTACTGGCACAGGGGTGGCGGCTGTACCTGTAGCTGGGGTGGTCCCAGAGGTGTCTGCCACCACCAGGGAGCTTCCATCGGAGTAGGTATCAGAGTCAGTGTTGTCACCTCCTGTCTCTGCCGAGCTGCTCCCCTCTGTTACACTGGTTCCCTCGGCGTCAGTGGACTCTGCCTCCTGGGTCCTGTTGGATGCAGCTCCCTCTGTCTCCGGTGCCCATGCTCCTCCGCCAGATGATGCAAATGCACACATGTACAGGATGACAGTAGAAAAAAGGGAGGAGAGAGAGAAAGGGAGCACTCGGTCAATTGAAGCATCAACACCACAGATGACATACACATTACCGTCCCACACAGGGTTCAGGATTGAGCACCATGCATCACACTGGCATTACATTGGCTAGGTTCCACAGCAGGATGTAAGCCAGCCCCCGCCAACTGCACCCCTCCTGGGAGTCACTAATCCATGTCTGACATGGAATGCAACCTAGTTAGATTACCAGATTTAGCAATACAACCTTTTCCCTTGAGGTTGATTATGCGGGGATTTCTGACCTGGCATTAAGAAGCACCCACTAACTGACACCCACCACCTGGTTTCCATGTCACTTACCAATCATATTTGTAACGTACACTCTACTCATCCCCTTGTGGCTGATGTGATGTCCTCAAACGCCCATCCAGCTCTGGGTAGGCCATCGCCAGTATGCAGGGCATCAGGTCGGTCAGGTTCTGACGGGCACCCCGCTCTCGTTGGGAGGCAATCCCCAGTTGGGCCTCCGTGTTCTTTCAGGCCTAGCATCTCAGGTCCTCCCACCTCTTTCTACAGTGGGTGCTCTGTGTGCTGTAGACCATCTGGATCTGTACGTCTTTGGCAATGGCACACCACAATCCCTTCTTCTGATGGGCGCTGACCTGCAGAGGAAATACAGACAGGACACCATTACACATACAATCCAACCTGTCACAGATATGGCCCACAAATCCCCTTCCATACCCACTGACACACACATTACCCAGCACCCACCATGTACACTACCACCAGACATACAACGCCCCCAAATGACATGATGCTTGCACACACATCTCCATGCAACCTTGTCACATGCCTCGTGCCCAAGGTATGGTCTGGGGGCCCATACAGCTGCTCATACTGGTTTAGGACCCCAATCATCAAACGCTCCAACTCCTCTGAAGTGAAGGCAGGGGCCCTATCCTGGTCACACAGGCCAGGGCATGATCCAAACACAGGTCACAGCAGCACATGCAGTTTAGGTATTGTCCTGTGAAAAGTCAGGAATCAAGAGAGGTTATGGACAGAAACTGGTGGTCACGTCCGCGGCGGTGTGCACCATCAACTGCCGCCGGTGATCCCATTGACTACTGTGCTCCATAGAGCCCCATTTTATCCAGTGAGGAATTGCACAGTGGTGCAAGACCGCCTACCACATGATGCCTACGCCGGCGGAGTTCCCTTACTTTTAACTGTCCGTACATACAGGACAGGCGGTAGCCATTTTATGGTTGTGAACAATATTCAGATAATTGAGAACTGTGTCATTTCCATATTTTGCACATACATTACCATTCCCAATGTCCCATCATGTTACTGCTCTATGTACACTAAGGTGGTGGTTTCATTGTTCAAATTGTGACAGACTACTCTCTCTTGTGTCCCTTAGATACGTACCACTGTGGAGGAATAGGAGGAGGAGACAAGCTCCTGTGTACAGACCCCTTGTGGATTTGGCTGCACTAGAGGAGAGGCACATAATACTCACCTAAAGACTGGACAGGGCCACAATCACAGAGCTGTGTGCTCAATTGGACCCTGATCTGATGTCAGCCGTGCGTCATCCCACTGGGATCCCCCCTCTAGTGCAGGTTCTATCAGTGCTCTACTTCCTGGCAACTGGTTCATTCCAAGTGACAGTGGGCTTGGCAGCAGGAATGTCACAGCTGATGTTCTCAATTGTGGTGGCAAGTGTTTTGTCTGCCCTGGTGAAACACATGTGCAGCTACATTCCTTTCCCTCAGGTGGAAGATTTGGCCACTATGAAGGCTGGATTCTATGCAATGAGACATATACCAAACATTATTGGGACAATTGATGGCACACATGTAGCGTTCCCCCCGCCAGAATGAACAGGTGTTCAGGAATCGGAAGAGTTTCCACTCACTCAATGTGCAAATGGTGTGCCTGGCTGACCAGTCCATCTCCCACGTCACTGCTAAGTATGCTGTGTCGGTGCTTGACGCATTTGTCCTGAGGAATAGCAGCATCCCAAATGTGATGGCACAATTACAAAGGCACAGGGTGTGGCTAATTGGTGAGCCTGACTCCCCACCCAATGTATGTCAGTGTATGCCTTCTGGTGTTAACCCCATACCATTGTGTAAGACTAATGTTTGTCCCTCAATAATTGCAGATGACTCTGGCCACCCAAACCTATTGTGGCTTCTGGCCCCTGTGAGGAATGCCAGGACACGGCTGAGAATCGTTATAATGATACACATGGCTGAACCAGGAGAATTATTGAAAGGACCTTCACCCTCCTGAAGGGCAGGTTTAGACGCCTCCATTTAACCGGTGTATCCCTGTGCTACTCACCTGAGAAGGTCTTCCAGATATTAGTGGCATGCTGCATGTTACACAACCTGGCCCTCAGACGACATGTGCCTTATCTGCAGGAGGAGGAGACTGGAAATGCCCCTGTGGCAGCAGTGAACCATGAGGACAGTGAGGATGAGGAGGCAGAGGATGAGGATGTGGACAACAGAACATGAGTTATACGTCAATAATTCCAATAACACAAAGGTGAGACAGTGGAACTGACCATTCCTCTGATTATTGATGTTTTCTGTGTGGCTGTAGGGGGATGGCATTCACTTCCTTTCATCTCTACTTACTGTCACCTATGGCTTCTCATTTTGCAGATGTTGGTGATATGACAACTGTGTACTGATGTGATGACTACAGACAGATACAGGTCATTAACTGTATCCTATCACAGTGTTCAGATCATTTCCATATGATGTGACTGTTTCCATTAATGCACATTTTCATCACAGAAAACACTATCACTCAGGTTGTGTTTAAGGGTGTTTATTGTAGTGCAAATAATTGACAGAAAAGTGTAATGGAATGGGGTGATGGTTGAGGAAAGTCAAGGGTATTGTTCCATCTGTTTGTAAATAGGTCCAGTGTCCAAGAGTCCATAGGAAGGGGAGCAAAGGCAGTTCAAAGTCGACACAGTGACAAGGTGGACACAAGGGGGACATTCAGGAGGGTCTCATTTCCTGGTGGTGGTCTTGGTCTTGGCAAGTGTCTCTAACTTCTGGCAATGTTTGCAGGGTGGTTCACCTTCTGCAGGAGAAGGGGTGCTGGTGGTCTGTGGGTCCTGTGGCAGGGCCTCCTGCCCACTAGCTGCAGCGGAGGTGGTGGGCTGGTCAGTAGATTGGCTAGTGGTGGGGACACGCTGGTGTGCTGTCCATTCCCTGATGATGTTGGCCATATCTTCCAGCACCACTGGTATGGAGACCATGGTGGTATTGAGGGTCTGCTCTCCTGATGGTGTATCTCCAGCACCCACTTGTTCTCCTGCATGTTGGTAAGGATCTGGCACATCATGTCCTGGGATTATTGGTAAGCCCCAGGACATTTGGTGAGTGCCTCCTGGAAAGTCGGTTCCCTGGGCCTGTCTTCCCCTTAGCACACAGCGGTCCTCACAGTGTCCCTGTTCCCCTGTGCCTGTGTCCACTGCCACTTACCCTAGGTTCCTGATTGTCTTTGGGGGGAGGTGTGGACTGGGGTCCCTGTACAGGTGGGCACACTGCTGATTGACGTGTCCTGGGGACAGAGGTGTGGGGACTTTGGGTGGGTGTTGTGGTGTTGGATACTGATGGGGAGGCTCTGTGCTGGACTGGGAGTGGGCTGGGGTGGCTGACTGACCAGTGTTCCCTGATGTGCCAGGTGGTTCATCCAGATCCAGAAGTCCAGAGTCACTGTCATCACTGGGGGAATGTTCTGTTGGGGGACTGGTTAGTCGTGACACCTCCTCGCCACTGAGATTGGCTGGGGCACCTGGGGGGGATGTAAGTGATGTATTATACTTCATGTCTGTTTCTTGTACATCCCTTGCTTCCCCTTTTTTGTTGCTGATGCCCTTCCCCCTTTATTTGTGTATGGTGATGTATAGTGTGATTGTTTGTTCTCCATGCTGTGCATACTTTGGTGATGGGTGTCCATGCAGGGCTAGGAGGGCTGTCCATGCATTGGTATAGCATGCAGGGCTTGGCAGTGGGGTTAGTCAGATGTGTAGGTGCAGTGTGTGGGATGGTGTAGAGTCAGGGTGAGGATATCAGATGGCAGGCAGTTATGGGGAATAGGTAGCAAATATTTACTCACCCCTATCCAGTCCTCCGGCTACTCCAGTGAGTCCCTCAGGATGCAGGTTTGCCAAGACTTGCTCCTCCCATGCTCTCAGCTGTGGAGGAGGAGGTAGGGGAGGGGTTCCACCGCCAGTCCTCTGGATGGCAGGCTGGTGTCTTCCTGCCACGGAACGTACCTTCCCCGTAGGTCGTTCCACCTCTTCCTGATGTCATTCCTTGATCTTGGATGCTATCCCACTGCATTCACCCTGTCCATGATCCTCCGCCATAGCTCCGTCTTCCTGGCAATGGATATTTGCTGTACCTGTGCTCCAAACAGCTGTGGCTTTACCCTGTCTATTTCCTCGACCATGACCCGCAACTCCTTTTCTGTGAAACAGGGGTGCCTTAGTGGAGACATGGGTGTTGTGCAGAGGATGTTAAGTGATGGGGTGGGATGTGGGGTTCATGACAGATGTCGTGCCGGTGTGTACCGCCAATGGTTTACCAACATTGAATTTCCGCTGTGGTGATTCGTGGGTCATAATGTGGTGGGTGTTGTTTTGTTGGCGTAATGGTATGGGTGTTCATACCTCCACTTTAGCTCCAACCTTCGGGCTGGCGGATTTGTGTATGTGGCAGTTTTCTGTCGGTTTGGTGTGTGTGTGTCATAATATGGCAAACGGATCTTCGCCACCGCATCGGTATGTTGGCGGCAGTCACCGCAGCGGTAATCGGCATTTACCACCAATGTCATAATGAGGGCCTTCATGTCCATTCTCAGCTAGGTGACTGAGCAGTGCAATAGTATCCTGTTTGAAAGCTTCTCTTGTGCTTGATGCAACAAGTAGGTCATCAATATACTGTACAAGAACTAAATCACAAGGCATCTGCAGAGATTCAAGATTTTTCTTTAAAATCTGATTGGAAATAAAAGGTCTTGCAGTATACCCCTGTGGAACTTGGCACCAGGCCAAAACTCTCTCTCTCTCTTTCGGAACACAAAAGAGAACAGACATTGCCTATCCTTGTGCAATAGCATGGAGAAAACGGCTTGGTAAAGGTCCACAACTATGAACCATTCTGTGCACTTGGAATAGGATAGTGGCTGTGTTCAATACCACAGACAACATGGAACAACTATATCATTAATTTTCCAAAGATCTTGGACAATCCTGTTTTTGCCATGTGTTGGTGGAATGACACTGTCAAATAATGTATTCAAATTAATCCACAACCCTTTCAAATTGTTGACAACTCTTTCAACTTGCCTGTACCACTTCGTAGGGTTCTCTCTCAATTTTGGAAAACTGTTTGTAAATGCTGCAAGATCTCCCCCACTCCAAGGCACATGTACATACCCTTCACCTGGTTCCTTTCTCAATGTAAAAGCTGAAGCTTCTCCTTCAACTGGGGTACCCAGAAGAGGTTTTCCACTTACTTCAGCCGCCTCTGATTGTTTCTTTTTCTACTTATGTTTCTCTGACTATTTACTCTGTAACTTCTCAAAGTCATTCCACTGACAAATTCATCTTACTAATTCAGTAATGTCTAGTCACATTCCTGAAGAAGGCATTGACTTGCTTGCTGCATCATCTGAATGTACCCTTAAACCTTTCTGCAATGGGACACTTTCTAAAATATTGACCTCATAACTTCTGGCAAATTCAATCAATTTATCATGTGTAACTGTCACTCACCTAGTTATTTCTTTGTTCAAATAAATCAATTATTTTTCTTCGTATTGATTCACATGTTCAAGATCTAAGCATGCTCCAATTATTTCTTCTAATTCTGTTGTTAATCTTGTAACATTTAATGGTCTTTCTTTCTCTGTACTCTGACTGGGATTTAGACTTCCGATGTTTTCTGTCTTTGCATTGGTTTTGGCAGCTCCCTCAAACCATGGAGAAAAAATCCCACCTGAAAATAAATGTTTCTCACCTTGTGTTTTTTGTGTCTTAAAGACATTTGTTGCCCTTCTCTTAATGATTGAATAGTTGGTGGTGGTGTCCACATAGCAATCTGTGAATTCTGCAATGTAGGTTAAACCCTGTCACAGGTGCTCCTCCAACAGCTTCTTCGGCTACAGCATTTGGTACAATAATAATTGGAGCATTTACTGTGCAAATCTCAACTGGCTTTGCTGGTATTACTCTCGAAACAGGTGCTGGTACAGTCACAATAGAAGCAGTATCACCTGGAGACATCACTCCTGGGACAGTTTCAGGTAGGGCAGGTGCATGGTTAGATATAACAGTTTGTACAACAGTCTGTGTCATTACAGGCTGTGTCATCTGTAATGGTCTCTCATTTTCAATTGTATTTGGGTCAACGGGGGCTGTAGCCACGGACACATTATTAGTGTGAGAACTCTCAATATTTGTAGCAGGAACCACATGAGGTGGAGGATGTGCAGCCAATTATTCATGCAATAGATGGTCACCTTAATCACTATCAGATTCTGAATTTTCTTCGTCTTCTTTTTCATTTTTGTCTCCTTTAACTTTTGAATTTTCAGTTTCTCAGATTTCTCATTAGTAATTATGGAATATAATCTAGTTCCCTCCAATATTCCTTTTCTCTACCTCCATTGTTCAGTCGATATTGCAGCTGTATAATTTTTCACAGCTCTCTTTGGCTCTGAAATGTCTCTCTTTCTCTAGTGTGAGCCATCTTCTTCCAAGAGTGTAGGTCTAGGAGATGGCTTCACGTCACAAAGTGTTCCCTCAGTCTCTCAATAATTCTCAGATTGAATATGCCCTCTTTTTCAGTGATCTTGCACCACTGATGATGCCATACACAGGTATGCAACCCTTCTTCTAATTTGATATGATAAGCATGCATACCCTCAGGTGGAGCCTCTTCACCTTTCAATACTGCAATTGTCACATCACCACTCTCAATAAGTCACTAAAAGCTTTGAAAAATGTAATGTTTTTTAATTAAATCAACAAATAGCAAACAATGTAATAAATTCTTCAATGTTCTGATTCTGCCCCGTATATGTCAATGTCTCAGTGAGCCCATCTTCCAAGCTCAGCGCGGCTCTGTACACCAATCACCACCTGGCTCTTCACACGAAACAACCACTCACTGCAGAGCGTTTCACACCAACTGACCAATCTCAGGGTGGCACAATATGATGCAACAACCTGCTCCTTGCAGCAGTTCGCACTCATTTACAATTTATTAGAATACACACAAAGCAACAAATCTACAACTCTATGCAACATAAAATTACAGTTTTTTCTGCTCCTCTAAAGCAAACAAATAAAATCAAACAACTGAATATTCAGGTTTTTACACCCTGCAACTTTATTTTCCTTCAAAAAGATTTTCACACACATGAATGAAATCTCGACCAGCAAGGTATTACCCTAATCAATGCAGCATCATCTTTGTACATTAGGTTTTATTAACAATCAATATTAGTGCAACCACAAATATTTGTTACAGTCCATAGCTCAATTGTGTAGATGATGGTGCATCACAATCTGCACTACAAAGCTTTAGCAGACAAGAAAACCATAAATCAACTCTTATTTCTCTATCATTGAATCTTGGATTACTTCTTAGTCCGATATCTATACATATTCTTCGACAATAAGAGCATAATCATCAACCACTCATTCAACATGTATTCACGAATACTTGAATAAAACAACGTGTCGACCTATTAATACTCACACCTCCAATTCTGCAACACCTTAGAAACCGCACTTCACCAATCTTCAAAGTTCGGACTTTGGGCTATGGGACATTGGTATCTCTCTGTTTCAAGGTAATTAATTACAGCTCCTCTTTATCATTGTATAGACTGTCCTCTCGCTATCAACTTTGTCAGTGTGGGGCTCTCAGTCAAATATTGCTTTGCGAAGTCAGGCTGACCAACTCATCTGGGTAGAAAGTTCTGCATCACAGGCCTATAGACCTTGGACGTAGATGAGATTAACCAGGAGCTACACATCAATCAAATAATTATCACAATAAATATTATTTTCCAGTAAATGATGAGAGCTGGTGTGAGTTCAAAGGCTCTGTTCATAAATCAGTTTAGTTGTCTAATCTTTATTGAACTTGGCATAAACTATAACCAATATCAATCAATAAATAATGAAGCATATTGATCAATCATTAACAGATAAAATGCATGAAGGGTGTTCCATAAAGGAAAGAAACCCTATTCTAAGTCTCAGGATGGATTTGGGAAGGACGAGAAAGGGTGTTAGTCAGAACCCAGAAAGTGTTCCAGATAGGGAGGCTAAAGCATAAAGCTTCAGAATCAAACACCAATTATCAATAAAAGTGAAACTTCCCATAAAGACATGTTCAGGAAACTCAGTAGATTCTCAGAGCAGCAAATACTCTTGCACGAACATGAATGAGGGCAGTGAGCATGCCACCCATTGAGTCTGGTAAAATGTCCTAACCTGCTCTAAGAACATGCACTTATATAGACATAGCAACCTAAATGATTGCACCAGGTTTCATCTTCGTCTTCTCTCCATCCAATCAGCCTTAGATGTCCTCATGGAAACAGAAACATCTCATTGTCAAGTCACCATTGAAATAATAGTCTTAGACAATGTTTCAATGCAACAATTTTTATCAAAACTTTGTATGCTTCCATGAGGGTTCTCATAATTGACTTGAGAAAACTTAAGTTCATGGTTAGAATTTTTACATCATTTTATTAAATCACAAACTACCTATTGTTTTCTTATACTAAGCCATTGTATGCCTGGAAACATTTTGCAGAGTTAAGCTAAAACATTTAGTACATTATTATAGTCTATGACAAATATGTCTATGGGAAGGTCAAAGGTAACTTCTTATACATTAAATCATCATGTATACAGCATGTCAGCTTGTCCAAGGTTTAACATTTCACATTCTGAACCTGGGTCAGTTCTGCAGATAGTGCACTTTTAGCCTAATACGTGTAAATGTGACAGCCTACAGCTTTTTACTTACATTAAAAGACATGCCATTTTCATCTAAGACTCACATGTTAAATCTACATGTTATTGCATTATTTCATTATTTTAAAATGATTTTCCAAACTATATAGTGCAAAAATGATCATGTGTGGAAGTGGTTTTCATTGATCTTTATTATTTGTACATCTCCAAGTAAAGTGCCTTGATATGCTCTGATCCTATTATGACCTTTATTTCCAAAGCATGTTAGAATTAAAAATGTGCTTCACTTGTGTTTTCCTAACTGCTGATATAGGTGAATACAGGGGAAGTGTGTAAATGAATGTGTGCATGGAGAGGTTGGGGGTGTGCATGAATGCAGAGGGGGTGGGGTTGTGAATGATTGCAGAGTGGGGTACCTATGTGTGAGTATGAGTGGGGTTGTATGTATGTCAGTGTGAGAGCGGGTGGGGGTGTTTGTATGGATATGTGTGGTTGGCAGGGGGGTGTTTGCAAGTGTGTGGATGGGTGGTGGGTGGATGGAGGTGTGTGGATGTGTGGGGCTGCGTGTGCCCGTGACAGGGTTTGGGATTCCTGTCACTGGGTGCGTTAGCAGCAGCCTTATCATGGCGGTATGCTGCCTCCTAATATGGCTGGCGGTCTGAGGCCTAGGACCGCCGGCCCAGAGGAGCTTACCACCTGCTACGTCAGTGCAACCACACCAGTGGGCTGGGTAGCGTTGTGGCGGTTTGGCTTCAGCCAAACTGGCTTACTTGTAATGCAGCAGTCTTTACCACCGGGACTGCGCCAGTAAGACCGCCACAGTGGGTGTGGTGGTGTTAAGACCTCCACACTCGTAATGAGGGCCTGAGTCTAGCATAGGATTTGTACTGGAAGAATACCCTTCCAATACAAAATACTATGCCTAGACTAACTTAAAATTTTTCTTATTTTGAAGGAGTGCTGTACAGTGGGAAATAAATGAGAAATAAAAGCATTTCTTTGTAATGGCAACTATTACACATTTTGAAATGGGCACTATTCTTTAACGCAAAAACCTGTCAACATTTGTTTTAGTAAATAGGGTTTTGTGTCACAAACCTTGGATGGTTGCATGGGAACACACATCGACCACCCATGCAATCCCCCCTTGGTGCTAAGTAATGTAAAGCAGTGCTGCTTTGTGTTACTTTCAAGTTATTTTCCACCTCACAACAGGTTTGGCACTGTAAACTGATAAAAATAGATTTTGTATCCACTTGCATAATTTTTTTGACTTAGACACAACTCAGAATCATAGTAACTATACCCCACATGTTTGCAGAGTTGAAGGTCTGTGGAAAATGTCCCTCACTTCATCAGTTATCGTTTTCCGTTGCACCATATATTTTGCTGTTACAAGGTAAGATATAGGGAGTGGTTTCGCGAAAATCTTTTAGATTTAGGTTTACTTGAGGATTTAACCATCCCAGTTTTCAACCACGTTTTAGGTTTTCCAATGCACGTGTTCCTAATTGCTGATGTAGAGATTGCAGTGCGGTCAAGCTATCCACTTTTACGTTTCTGTTCTTTAGGTTTTTAATGATAGACCATCATTTCAATCTAATTTGGGTTTACCATAAGGCCTTAGACCACCACAACTGTTTTAGAGCTGTAGCAGTCGCTAGAGCAATTCTATAGTGGCGCGCTTTTATGATCACTACATATATAAAAGAAGTTGCAATTGTCTCTCTACAGCCCATGAATTGGGACCTCATCGTTTTAGAACTGTTAAGTCTTTGATGCAATAGTTTAAAGATTGGACTAGGGTTACAGACTCCTATTACGTCCTGATCCTGTTTGAAGGATTCAATTTGCTTGATGTTTACAGTTCATTCACGCAAGCATATTTGTAGCAAGATTTCCACCTATTCCAGGCTCTTATACTGCAGAGTTCAATTGCACAAGTTGGCGTAACAGTGTCCAAACCACACAATTCTTACAGAAATACATCATCTAATCGGTTTTAGAGCTGGGAAACATATGCCTCTATGCAAATTATGCCACAGATCATGTGTAGCACCAGAAAGTTCTCAAAGAAGAAAATAGCACACTAACACAAGCATAAGTGCAAGCACGCCCCAAAATGCATTATTCATCAACTGATATGAGAATAGAATATGATTACATCTACAAGGAAACTAACTAGAGAGAACACGAACTCCAAGCAGCAAAAATTCAATGTGCACTGGCACACACAAAGACGCAGTGCTATATTAATGCCTACACAGCCTACCACAGTCTGTTCGCTCCAAATAAGACTATGAACTCACACATGCAGATATGTGCATATGCCCACATGAAATCTAATTTCAGCTGAAATACACAGTGGGAGGGGCAAGGGTGCTGGGACACAAATTAACCAACATCTGAGAGTTCCACCCACGTAAAGGTTGTACAGATACTCCTAGAATCTATCATATGGTTTGGACCTTAACACCTACAGATTACATGCATAGTAAACCTCTCCATAAACTCTCTGACAATGGAGCTGCAAGGCAATACAGCTATTCGAATCTCACATGCACTGAGACAAGACACAGGTCAATGTGCACACATAGCTAGACACCAATTGAAACAGCTGGGCAAGTAATCCTAATAAAAAAATGCTCACCATCCTGATTATCAAACAGAAGCATATCCATCACAGATGACGAAGGAACCTGGGGTGGCAAACTTGATGAAAGTCATATCTGAAGCAAATCCCAAATGATCATTGATTTCCATATTCTGCAATACCAGTGGCATCAACCCCCCTACCACCTTCAAACTAATCACAATGAAAATGAAAATTGATATAAAAATAAATTCCTGTCCATACAAGACATATCCTCACACTCTACTTTTTCCCTAAAACCACAAGCTAAAGGCCTCCAGTGGAAGCCCATACTCATAGTTGAAGGCAGACAACAGCACCATAAGACACAGATGCAGGCACGTTTTACAGCGATTCAAATTCATCAGCGCCATGAGAACAATAGCAAGAAACTGAAGCAATGCCAAAGATGAGTAAGCAGCAAAGCTTCAGCAAAGCTTAAGGCCTGGATAAAAAAGTAGAGTGGGACATCTACACTGAACAGAACAGGCAAAGTGTAGCTCATTACATATCCTCACACAATGGCTGTCAGAGGCACTGCAACACAGTGCCTCTTAAAAGGCAATCAGAAATCATCACAATCAAAAAAGATAAAACTTCAACACCACTAGCTTTGAGGGGCATTTGATTGCACCCCGAAGCATACAATAATTATAAAGTTAGGAGCTAACAATATGCCATATTTCAAGAAAAATGGAATGATGATACTGGTCCAGGAGATATATCCACATGCAAAGTCCCTGTGCTGAAGTGGAAAAAGTAAAGACCTGCAAGAGCAAAGTGTGGCAACATCTGTGAGAGATTTGGTGCTGACGACTCACACAGCTAAGCAATGGCACATTTGAAGGTCAAATAACGCTCAAAATTGTTAACTGTGCAGAAGGGCATTTTTGAGTGATGGCTGTGCATGGCTGTCAACAGGGCAGTTCCACAGACCTCCTGCTACATTGTGGAAATGAAAACATTTCTGACCAAAAGACTCACCCAAAAAACATTGAAAGGTTCACTAAGGCAGACATCGTCTTCCAAGGTAAGCATTTGCATTCTGTTCCATCAGCTGCTTATTGTAAGGGAAAACAAGTTCATAGATGGTCTAATGACCTGGAGGAATGGATAAAATGTGCAAAGTGTACTGGTAAAGGCTATACATTAGCTAACCAACACAAGTCAGGTGTGTGATAGAGCAGTGTAACGGAGTTCCCTTCATTGTTGTTAGCATTCTGTGGAATTTAAGACACAAACTGGATAAAGGTGTGACCCGTGGATATACATTCATAACTAATGAGTCTTTAGAAGTGATTTACAAGATAAGGCCTGATGAAAGAATGCAGACAGTAACAGCTTATCTGTGGAACGGGTAGAGAGGCAAAGTAAGCGTGTCATGGCTGGAATGCGTACCTAGAAAATCTGGCTTGTGGAGAAGTGACAGCTGGAGAGGGGAATATAGCAGTGCATTTAAGAACTTCCGATTGGCCATAATCTCTTTCTAGTTCATAAAAGGAAGAATAATCACAAGAAGTGTACACAGCTGTAGAAAAGCACCTGGAAGATAATAGTTGTGCCGATGCTTCAAATTTTGTTGCAAGTGTGCACTCAGCACTCCAGCACCTTCTTTTTTTCCTGTCTTGCATTTTGTTTGGCATTCTTTTCTAGATGCCTGTTCGGTACCCTCCTAACTTTCAGCCTCATATTGTTTTACTTCCTCCTTGGGTCCTGTGACGTCTAGGTTTTTGGGTCTCCCATCCTCAGTCTTCTTGTCATTAGTGTCATAGAGTTACAGTGTTCCTCATTCTCTAAACTTTTCAATTCCTCGTTTCAACTTGCTAATCTTAGTTATCAAAATATAGAACCTTGTTTAATGTAGTTTGCAAAGACAGTATATTTGCATTTCCATAGGCAATACTTAATACTGACGGGCACTAGATTATTCTTAAAGACATTGATGTCACCAGACCACTCACTGAGAGATGAGAATCATTTCAGCCCTTCCCCCATTTTCCAGAGGTTCTTACTATCCATTCTATCCATGTCCCTATCCAACATTGGACAACGGGTCTCTGAAATGTGGAAGTATTGCCTTGGGCCCACTTTTTTGCAGCCCCTCTTACTTTCCTACATATGATACATATTTCATTGAGAAGAGACAACCCATTTTGGTAGCCTAACAAAGTCTGTGATATATGTGGTGTTAATGTGTCATACACGTTGCAAAGTTATGGATTTCACACATAAATTATTGAGGGATTCTGATCTCACCTGGTGTGAAGTCCTACACCGGGGGTTGTATGGCAGACTATTGTACACAGAAATATCTTCAGACATAAATATTGAGTACAAAACATCATTTACAAAACCATCACCCCATTCAGTTTAGATTTACTATTATTAATGCCAATACAGGGACATTTTGTAAACGATAATTAGCACACAATATTTATGCCACACAATAGTCTGGCAACAATATTATGGTTCAATAGTTCACCTGTGACGGAAGGGAGGCAGAGCTGCACTGACCTTGACTCTCTGCAAACCTAAAATGAGCCACTGGTGTTGTCAAAGTAAGCCTCAGCAAGGCCTACTAGTGCAAGGGGTTCGCCCTTCTCTGCACAAAGTCCTCAGACCATATAGGAAGAAGTTGGCACAGAAACTGAAATAAAAGACAAAGTTTATTAAACCTCATGAGGTGGTACCACAGTTCCAACAGCATTCGGTAATGTTTGAAGTAGCACACTGAACTAAGAGAGCATGGTCCTTTTATACCCACGCAGGGGCTAAAAGAAGGTGGTACAATTATAGAAGCAAGACTTGTATACATATAAGGTCATATGGAAATGCACAGTCGACAGGTAGGAGGGGCTAACAGTTTTCAAGGACTAGTAGACACATTACTGTTGGTTACTAATTACTAACAGCTGCAGACCTTACTGGACATGTGCAAAGTGGGAGATGCTAAATATAACTTGTCACTAGACAGATTTTCAAGAGTAGTAAACAGGAAGGTAGGACAGAGAACATGGCAAGCACATGGCAGCATGTGGCAGAGATGATGGCTGCCATGAATACAAAATGGATTCCGTGAAATGTTCACAATAGTTGCTAAATACAAGATGTCTTCTGCTAATGCTTAATCTAATCGCTACTAAATTACAACAGAGTTCTGAAAAGACGTTGGCGACTCATCTTTGGCATGTAATAATGGTTCTAGGTGATTTACTGTCATGCTCTTTAATCGGTTTAGGAGACCGACAAAGTTTTTTGTTTGTATTACTATTTGGAAACTTCTATTAAGGTTTCTTTTAGTTATCATCTAATTTCTGGAGACTCTACTCACTGTTTACTGCCAGTTAACTGCTGCTATAAACACTCATTTCCCCAGTGAGTTTATCTCAGTGGCACAAAAACCGTAATATCAGGTTATCAAGTCAGGCTAGACACACTGGGCCTGATTCACAAAGGTAAATTTACACTTTGTGTAAGTTTGCGATTGTTTGCTTCTGACAAAGTTATTTAAGAGTACTATCTTTACGAGTGTGGTGTCTCTGCACAAAAAAGGACACTCCCATCTTATTTGTTGATATGTGATGATGTTTTAATTGATTGATCACTTTATTTAATTTTTAAATTGTACTAATACATTTTATATTTACTGTTTCAATTGTAGTTGTTTTCAATAATTATTGTAATTTTATTTTCATTTTAATAACTTTTTATTCATTATATTTGCTTCTCAGTGTTTGTTTTTAGTGTAATAGAGGTGAGAATTTTAATTTAAAATATTTTATCTTTTCTTCTTCTATTCATTTGTAATATATATGCATGCATATATATATATATATATATATATATATATATATATATATATATATATGTATATATCAGTTTTTTACGTAATTCTATTCATTGTATATTTAATTAATACATTTTTTTTTTTTTAAATATGGCTTTTTTTATTTTATATGTTTTATGTAAAACAATTTAGAGTGGAAATATTAAATCTGACTTTCCCTACTATTGTATAGATTAAAGTGGTAACAGTAACTCAGACCCCTCAAAAATCCACAATTTCATTACTTTTGCTTAAATTGTTATGCCAACAGTAAATCTAACTCCTCCAAATTCCAACACTTTCCCTACTATTCCACAGATTGGAGTTGGAATAGTACATTTGATCCCCACAACTTACTTTGGAGTGGGACTATTAAATCTGACCAATACAAAGTCCAACGCTTTACCTACTTTTGTTTATGTTGGAGTGAAAATAGTACATCTGACCCCTCCAAAGCCCAGCACTTTTCCTACTGTGTCTCCGGTTGCAGTGAAAATAATAAATCTGACCCCTCCAAAGTCCAACACTTTCTCTTCTTTTGATTAGTTTGGTGTGGTGATGGTACAGTTGACCCCTCTGAGTTTGAATTGAAAATTTGACCCCATCAAAGTCCAATGCTTTCCCTACATTGCTTACATTGCTTGAATAGTAAATCTTACCCCTAAAAAAGTCCTATTGTTGGCCGGGATAGTGTAGTGAATTTTACCTCTCCCCGTCTAGTTATTTTAATTTTAAGAAGTAATTCAAAGTAAATAATTTTTTTATCCATTATTTTATCATTTTAATTTTATTTTTATATAGTTGTATTTTTAATGATTAAAGATCTAGGGCCATATTTATACTTTTTGACGCAAAACTACGTTAACGCAGTTTTGCGTCCAAAAAAAGTTGCGCCGGCTAACGCCATTCTGAAGCGCCATGCGGGCGCTGTATTTATTCAATGACGTTAGCCGGCGTTAGCCGGCGGAACTGCCTGGTGTGCGTGAAAAAAAATGACGTACACCAGGCAGCGCCGGCGTAGGGGAATATGAAGCTTGGGCGCCAAAAAATGGGGCAAGTCAGGCTGAGGCAAATTTTTCGCCTCAACCCGATTTGCGCCATTTTTTTCGACTCCCAACCCCCATTGAAATGACTCCTGTCTTAGCAAAGACAGGAGTCATGCCCCCTTGCCCAATGGCCATGCCCAGGGGACTTCTGTCCCCTGGGCATGGTCATTGGGCATAGTGGCATGTAGGGGGGCACAAATCAGGCCCCCCTATGCCACAAAAAAAAAAAAAAAACTTACCTGAACTTACCTTAATGTCCCTGGGATGGGTCCCTCCAGCCTTGGGTGTCCTCCTGGGGTGGGCAAGGGTGGCAGGGGGTATCCCTGGGGGCATGGGAGGGCACCTCTGGGCTCCTTCCGAGCCCACAGGTCCCTTAACGCCTGCCCTGACCAGGCGCTAAAAAACAGCGCAAAAGCGGCTGGACGTCATTTTTTTTGACCCGCCCACTCCCGGGCGTGAATTTTGCCCAGGAGTGTAAATACGGTGCACATGCCTCGGAGTCAATTTTTTAGACGGGATCGCCTACCTTGCATATCATTAACGCAAAGTAGGTGTCCACGCTAAAAAATGACGCAAACTCCATGGACTTTGGCGCTAGACGCGTCTAACGCCAAAGTATAAATATGGAGTTAGTTTTGCGTCGGAATTGCGTAAAAAAAACCGATGCAATTCCAGCGCAAACAGAGTATAAATATGCCCCCTAGTGTTTGATACTATAACTTATTTCATAAGTATTAGACCTCTCTGCCTTAGGGAGGTCTTGCCTCATACTTCTTACCTTACTCCATATTTTTCTAATCTCATTTGTTTGGCCTAGGATTCTGGGAAGATTTACCTCTGCTAGTCAGTGCTAAAGCAGATGTGTTCACTCCTTAAAACAAGGCAGCATTCTCTTGCCCTCAACTGGCATAGTTAATGTACTTATTGCTGCCTAGTAAAGTGGTACCTGCGAATTAGATGCTACTAATGGGCCTGCAGAACTCGTTGTGCCACCCACTTCAGCAGACTTACAAACCTGTTTCAGGCCATGTGGCTTGTGCACACACTTTTAAACTGCCATTTCAACCTGGCAAAATAACACATTTGCCCGGACCAAGCCATCCTTTTCAAGACATATGTCACCCATTTGATGGACTCCAAATAACCCACATGGAAGGGTGCAATGTATTTAAAAATTGTGATGTAATTTTACGTTTGACATGTCCTGTTAGTGAAAAACTGTTAGATAAATTTTTCACAATGACAATGCCTACCTCTCTCACAGCATAACATCGGAGTTACTGTACGACATTTAATAAGGATAACTTCCAAATGGCAACAGATACACAGTTGTGTTTGATGTCTTTGAAATTGAAATGGACAATCCTTCTTTATGGTAAAGTCAGATTTTGAATTACAATTTTACAATTGCCCTTTTTAGAAAGTTGGCATTTTCCTCCATAAACTGTTTAGTGCTTGCCGCATGTCTCTGGTGACATAACTGGCAGGATGGGAGGACAGAGTTGGGAGCATCCCTGCGTATACCTGAATAGGATGTGTTCTGCTTTCACATAAAAGTTTGCATACACTCTGTCGTTAGTCTAGAGCCAGGGATGGAGAGGCATTAAAACCTGTGCACTTCAAAGTAAAACCTCTAGAAGCTTCTCCCACTTCAAAGGAGGCACCAAATGTAAATAGCCAACCAACTCTTCAGTACTATTCTGTACCTTTGGAAGACCTTGCCAGGAAGAAGGACTATGGTGCTCCTGAAAGGACTGCCATTGTACTGGACTAGGGCCCTGAATGTCTGTTGCCCTCTTTGAAATCTGATGCCTGAGACCATACTTGCTGTAACGGCATAAGAGATTTTGAGCTAGACAACGTGGAAAGTTACACTATGGTTGAGCTCAAGCAGTATGGAAAAGGGACAGCATATGAAGAAGGGCACCAAGAAGATTAATGCATGTAATGGGCTGTACAACATGGTTCTAGAGAAGCACATGCTCAATACTTGTTTTACAGTGCTGTGCAAGCATCTAGTGGACAGCAAGCTGATTGAACCCAGGAAGCTTGCTGAGGCGGTGGACCTCTGGGCCAGTACCAGAGTGTCTGAAAAGTAATCAGAGGGGGGACTCTCAAAAGGATGGTCAGGGTTCCTGACAGAAGAAAGAGGGAGGAGAAAAACAGTAAGGAGTTCTCAAAAGAAAGGCCCCAAAAATTATTTCCTAGGGAACATCAGTAACCAGCTCCAATCTGAGCCAAAGTAGAAAGGATTCTTTGATAAACAGACATAGAGGTTTATGTACTTAGTGATACAACTATGATTACTCCAAGGGAGAACCCAAATGTCCTAAGAGGGCACAGCCCCCCTACTGTGGACAGACAGCAGGGCATGGCAAATGTAGCACTTGAGTAGGAGGTGGTCACAGTTAGCTTTGGGGAACAGAAAGAGTTTACCCTATGGTCCCTAGGGGAGAAGGAGATGATGTTAAAAGCCCATATGCCTGTAAATACATCTACGTAAAGACAGTGTGTGGTGATCAATGGGCAATGGGTGGAGGCTCTGAGGGACACAGAAGCCAGTATGACTACTGTGAGGTGTCAGCTGGTGTCCTCAGAGCAGATCCTTACTAACATATTCCATCAAGTCATAGTCGCAGACAACCTTGAGAGTCACCTGTCAGTGACTCTAGTTGCCTTTGATTGGGTAGATGATTCGAGGTTCTCTCACAGTAGCTGTGACCCCTGCCATGCCTGCAGATTGTCTGTTGGGCAGTGATTTAGAGCACATTATGAGCACACTATCTGGAAAGAGGTGGAGCCCTTATCACACATAGAGAAGTTGGGACTGCCTAAATGGGTCTGTGTGACCACAAGGTCCATGGCAACCTGGGAAGAGAGTCAAGGGAGGCTGCAGCCTGGAAGAATGTACTACTCAAGAGAGGTCTACCCACGTAACCCTACTAGACCTGGGTAGCAACAGAGCGAGAAAACAAAAGCTTGGTCTGCTAGTAGGAAAGAATTACATAATTAATTCATCCACAAAGGGGTTGTTAATTTACCCTTGGTAATGAAAAGTAATTTCTACGTTTATTAGTGGTTTTAAAGAGAAAACAAGAACACATTGTAAACAAAACATCTCAATCCCAACAGCTTAAAACATCCATATATATTATCCAAAACATTGCTCTCCTGAGTTTACACACAATGTGGTTATGTCTTCCCTTTAAACAATAATCCACATTTCAGCGATAGTTGTGCTTCACAAGAAGCACATCTCCCAGTCCGTAGACTTTTCATTCTATGTCTTAGAAAGGTGTGTGGTACGTCCCTTAATGGTTCAGTAAATATTTCTTATAACTTCACATAAGAAACCGATTGTTGACGCGTTTCGGTCCCTTCCCTTTGGGCCTCATCAGGACAATTGGAGACAGCAATGCCTATTGAACTTAAATAAAAGAATGATAAAAATGTCTTTTACACACACAATATGTTTCTTCCACCAACCAAGTGAAAATCTAAAAACTAGTGCTGTTTTGGAAAAAAGAAGAATCACTAATTTAACACCCCATAGTGAGTTGTATAATAAGCCCCAACCTACTATGTGTCAAAAAGAAGAACTCATGCTCTAGGGATTAAAGAATAAGGAGGCATTATTCACATTTCTTTGTGAGTCTAAATAATAATAAAGCATTATCTTGGCCCAATTAGCACCTAAAGATAAAAATAAGCACCTAAAAATAATTCTGGTGAAATACCTTCAATTCTCCAGCTATAAACGCTTCGGGGTCTTAAGAGAACACTTCTGTAGAAAGGAACAGATTACAGAAATGTTCACAGTCAATTAAATTGCAGAAATAACCCGGTGGCGAGCACAGAGCCAGAAATAACTTACTAATTGAAAAAAGCAGCTGGAGAAAGTAGTGCAAGCTTTCTTCCTGCATGCGTGTCGGGATGAACATGAGCGTGTTCACTCATCAAAAACCGGTGTTCATACAAGCGCTATCAACACGAGCGGAAGACTGACTTCTCTTTTGGACTAGGACGCGCTGGGAAACTTGTGCGCGTCTAAATGCAGCCCCTCGCAACATTTAGGCGCCATCTTGGAGCGGAGCACCTCAGCTGCGGGCTTCTAAAAACATGTCTATCGGGTTATATTTGTTTGTGATCAAAGGCTTGCGAGGAAATATCTTAACCTACAATAAATCATGCTGTAAATAGATCACATTACACCGTTACCAGAGGCTGTTCTCAATAAATATGTCAGGTAAATAGTTACTCATTTCGCTTCGCTATGTAAAGGATCACAATTAATATTATCAAAGTAACTCAATAAGCTTGCCAGCGGCATATAATACTATGCCGTCTTACATGTATGTCAACTGAAGTATATATAGTCCCAGTCGTATGTATCTGTTAATGTAATATGCCTATCTTATCAAAACATATATTCGTTAAATTATTCAACAAAAATTGTTGTCTGTCTGGGTTACTATTGGCGATGTTTCTAAATAAAAAGGTCCTACTGGTCAAACCTAAAGATGCTTGCCTCTCAAATCTATCCATTGAAATGTTACAATACCATTAAAACCAGTCCTATTGCCAGGTTTGTGGTCAAACAACTATGGACCAGTGGCCATTGTTTGGAATGCAGTTTCACCAAAAAATGATCCGCTAAGGTCATCTGACAAACATGACTGCAACATTAATTCATTTAAGACACCTTAATGCAGACCTAGGTTATACAATGTAATAGGCGCTCAGTTGGTAATTGTGATTCAAGCATGCTATGGAGAGACATATATATGTCCATTAAAATCTTGTTGCAGCCTAGTTTATGCAGTCTACTTCCTACTTATGTTTGCAGTAAAAACACTAAAAGGAATAAAAGAGTCTCTAGATCAGGGACCAAAGTTCTTCCAGATCATTGAGTCCTTGTCTGGCTGTTTTGTATATCTCGATAAATCTTGCCCCCATTCATAATAGTTTGCTTGTTATAGGGCGGCCATCTCCTTTGGGGAGTATCACTGCCAATACAGACCACCGAATATCGTCTGGTTCGTGGTTTAATTCACAAAAATTTTCCACCAATGGCGCACTTTGGGTTGCACACTTGATCCTTGATCTGTGTTGTAGAATTCTGGTCTTCACCGGTTGTGATGTTTGTCCAATATATACCTGGTCACAAGGACATTTGATACAGTAAACAACATTCTTAGCGTTACAGTTTGAAAAATCTTTTTGTTGATGTACCATTAGATTTAGCACAATTTCTTTGGAGTCTTGTGTGAGTTTACACGCTACACATTTTTTACATCTATAATGACCCTGTACCAAGGGTAACAGTAACATCTTTCTTAAATCTTTTTTGCGTTCAATTGGAAATGTTGCTCTCACCCAATAGTCCCATAGATTTTGTGCTTTCTTAAATGAGAACAGAGGCTTTACAATGCCTAAATCTTTCACTATTCTCCAATTTCTGTCAATGATTGACCATATTTTATTTGCTTTAGGGCTATAGGTAATAACACAAGTAAATTGAGTCTCCTTTCTTCCTTATTTGGGGGTTAGTAATGTGTCTCTAGGTGTATACTATGCTCTTTTTAAGGCAGCTTTAACCAATTTCCTTGGATATCCTCTGTTAATAAGTCTATTGGTAAATTCAATGACATTATCAAAGTAATCATCTTTGTTGCTACAGTTTCTTCTAATCTGAAGGAACTGGCCATAAGGTACATTTTCTCTTAATGTTCTGGGAGGACCACTTGAAAAGTGTAACAAAGTGTTACAATCTGTTGTTTTTTTGTATAAATTAACTTCTAGATGTCCGTCCCTTGAAAGGATCCATGGATCTAAAAAGTTAATTTTGTTGGCATCACTATTCTTTGTGAACTTAAAATCGAGTGTTCGTTGATTGAGCCATTCGTGGAACGTTGTCAACCGTTCCTGATCTCCTTCCCAAATCATCAGTAAACCATCAATGTTTCTGAACCAACTGACAATGTTTGTACTAAAATGATTAAGCTGTGTATGTATCCACTTTTTTTCAAAGCAATTCATTACCAAATTTGCTATTTCGGGTGCAAAACTGCAACCCATAGCTACTCCTTTAATTTGGCGGTACATGTTCTCCTTGTATTTGAAAAATTATTTTTAAGACATAATGATGTTAGAGTTACCAAGAACTCGGTTGGGGTGTCGATCGGCAACTGTTGTGTATCGAGAACCTGTCTAATAACTTCAATTGCCTCATTGTGTGGAATATTAGTATAAAGAGCTTCTATGTCAAAGGTCACCAAAAGTTGTTTGGTTTCATCTAAAGGAAGATTTTCTATCTTGTTGATTATATCCATAGAGTCACTGACATATGCCTTGGTGTTAGCTACAAAAGGTATCCTGCCCTCATACCTTGTTTCTATATTCTGCCCATAATTCACAAAAATGCAGAGAAGCCACCTGGTAGACCGATTATTTCAGCATGCAGTTCACTTTTTGAACCTTTGGCCCAATTTGTAAATACTTTCTTAAAACCTTTTGTAGCTAACACCAAGGCAGCCCACAGAGCAGAGAGAAATGTAGTAAAAAAAAAACAGTACAGCATATACTTTTAAGTTTTACAATTCCTGGAAGTCAAAGTTTTTTTAATACATTTTTCACTATGGTAAGACCTACCCACCATAGGATAACATTGGGGTTACCATATTACATTTAACATGGATAACTTCCAAAAGGTAAACAGATCATATCTGTTATTTTACAAATTGCAATGAAAAATCCTCTTTTATGGTTAAATCAGATTTGTATTTACAATTTTGAAAATGACATATTTAGAAAGTTGGCATTTTCCTGCCTTATCCATTTAGTGCTTGCAGGCTACCTCTGGGTTACATAACTAAGTGTAGTTGGTGGTTGGTCATTGTCTATTTCTCCTAGACAATCACACACAATAGAGAGCTTAGGTGTGCATGGATGGGCTGCCACTGGCACGATGGGAAGGCAGAACAAGGCAGAGCCCTGCTTACAACTGAATAGATGCTGTCCTGCTTTCACACAAAGGATTGCATACCCCTTTTAGTTAGACTGGAGCCTGGGCAGGGGAGGCAGGAAAAGCTGTGCAATTCAAAGGTAAACCATATGAGCTTCCACCATTTCAAAGGAGGCACCAGGTATAAATATTGGACCTCAGACAACAACTCTTTGGTGCATCTCTTGATCTGTGGAAGACTCTACCAGGAAGAAGAACTGCTGTGCTGCTGAAAGGACTGCATGTTGCTGGACAGCTGCCCTGAAGGACTGCTGTCTGCTGTGCTCATCTGCTGCTCGCTGGTCTCCTCCCTGGGTGAGGACTGGATCTGCAACTTGTACCCAGGACCATCAGAGTATCTCCAAGGGCTAGTCTCTGGTAACTAGCATTTGGACTATACAACTGTGATCTATACCCTGCCAAGTGGTGTCAGACTACTGGACCCTGCAAAGAGTGCCTAAAGTGGCATTGCCAGTCATCTGTCGACCCAGCAGAACCATCGTATCTCCTCTGCTGCATGGCACAACCCCAAGCAGAACCAACACACAGCCTATGTTGTAAGGATTCTTCCAGTACAAGGACTCTGCATCAACCTCACAGACCACAGCCTCATCTGAACCACCGATGTGGGTGCATCCCAGATGCAGGCCCTTGCTTCAAAAGGCTCTCATTGACAGCATCCTTGCCAATAGCACATGCCTTGCAGTCCATGCAGAACCAGTAGGGGCATGGCGCATCTTCTACGCAGGACCTTGCATCTCAAGCTTCCCGTGTTACTGCCATCCTCAATAATGATGCAGGGCCTCGCATTGCAAGTCATCTCCAACCCAGGACCTTGCATCTCCTTGGCTGCACATGGCATCCTTGACACAGGACCTCGTAACACTCAGCAATCAGTATTTAAGGTGCTCTTGTTCAGCAGCCCTAAATGGGTCCCTGTAGCTGGCCTGTGCTCTATTGCTCATGGTCTGAACTTGTGACTTTGTTGTGACCATATATCCATAGTGCTTCTTGGTGCTATGTTCACTGAAATCTTTAAAGCTGCCTACCTATACTTCTGTTAATTGGAATTTGACATTTTGGTCTTGTTTTATTTATTGAAAATGAATATTTTTATAATTTGGGGCAGGATGCTTCTTGTGTGATGTCTTCACGTTGTTGCTGTTTCAAGTGTTGCATAAATACTTTACACAGTGCCTATGAGTTAAGCCTGTTTTGTGCCAAGCTACCCGAGGGTTGAGCATAGATTCATTTAGGGTTGCTTGTGACCTCTCCCTGACAAGAATTGTGGTTGCTGCTTGAATAGGTGTTCCCCTCTCTCCAACCAGTAACCCAATTTCTTACAATTAGCATTTTTTATTATTTAAATAATGTAAATTTAAAAAAATAACATTTTATTGTAGTTATTTGAAAGTATACATTTTTTATGTGTCTATGCTGTAACCTTTTTAAAATATTGTTCCTATTTTTTAAAAAGTAACACCATTTGTAAAGTCAATCTGTTTTATAGTATAATAGGTCAGGTTCGATATACTTACCCGTTTTTGATGAAATGGTGGCGTCCTATATTATTGTTGCAGATATTTTTGATTTTACATACAAAATATATAAAGTCAATATTAGTGTTCACAATTTGTTGGTGATATTTTTGCTGCCGATAATTTTCT
Source organism: Pleurodeles waltl (assembly GCF_031143425.1). Taxonomy (NCBI): domain Eukaryota; kingdom Metazoa; phylum Chordata; class Amphibia; order Caudata; family Salamandridae; genus Pleurodeles; species Pleurodeles waltl. Next base: position 879,548,618 of record NC_090436.1, read on the forward strand.
TTTCAATATTTCATGAGACAATGTAATAAATAATCACCTTGCATATTTAAGGCACCGTCCAAATATACGCCATCATTTTACCTTTCCTCCTAAAATGTTGATGGTTAAAGCTTTTGTACAAGCAAGACTACTCTCCTGTGTTTTTGTGTTCTTCAGATTGACAAAAAAGCAGTAACGTGGCTTCAAGAGTCTAGAGGCAGTGCTTTAAATGGAAAAATAGAAGTGCAAGTACTCACGAAACTAGAAATGCTGGTACTCTTCCATTAAATGTATTGCAGCAGTGCTGAGAAGTGCAAGTAGTACCTCTTCCAAATTAAAGAAGTGTAGGTACAGTACCGGGCAGTACCTGCCAATTTAAATCACCGGTCTGAGGTTAAAATACTCTGAGCAGATGTTGCTTGAACTGCCCTCTCCACATTGGCTCCCAGTTACTGAGATGATCACATTCCTTCTTTAAAGAATGACCAACAAGCCTCTGGACCAAAGCTGAGCTCAACACAACCTGCAAATATGAGTATAAATCATATGGAAACAACATTATGAAATGCTTGCACCCAACACAAATCATATTATTTAGTAGGCATGAACCACTGTGTGGGGGGAACCTACAGCCCCAATGTAAGTGTTAAATAGAGGCACATTAGAATTAGAAATATTTCCAAGCTATTTACACTGAAGTATTTGATATATGGGTTCAGCAGTGGAGTTTCTGTGGGGCCATGGAGCGTTTATTCTCATCCAAGAGTGAGAGAGTTGTATATACTCTCCTGTTTACACCCACAGTCATATACAAAAACAAATTGAAACTATGGCTAATGCAGCATTTTGTTCAGTGTATTGGACAGATTGGGAACGTTTAGCCAAAACGGCAGAGTTGAGGAATTGTCACAATTTTTGCAGTCAATATTGTGAGGTCGTAAGGCTTTAGGGACGCGCCGCTCCATTCTTGTAGCCAGCTATAATGAATTACACGCACTCGCGTTAAACATTTAAATTGGATTGCAGGCCGCACAGGCATGCTCGGGGCTGCAGTTACTCGGCATTCACTGAGACCACACCCGAGGGGCCACAACACCTTTATTACATTAACCCACGTGACCCTCAGGCCACATCCATATAGTAGCACACTAGAGGGGTCATCATAAAACACCCCTCTTAAACAATCCCCTATTGGTAATGATCGCCACACCATAACATCACAGGCGCAACACTACAAATATAACGCTAGTAGGTAGCTTAATAATGTTCTATCGAATTTTTATGATCCTGAATTTAATTCCATGATTTGAGGTTACTGCATTACATTTCATAATTGTTTTTTTAGTGCTACACGATATGAAGCCCGACAATTTCCTTCTCGCAGCTTCCCCTAAGCCCTCTGCAGACTACTGTGGGCAGTCTATAGCCATCGAGTGGCAAGACCGACATGCCTTTTATTTCATCGGGTGGGTTTGTGCCATGTGGAGGACACTTTCTCCAGCCCGCCGAGGTTAATTGTAAAAGGCACAGGGGGCCATATTTATACTTTTTGATGCAAAACTGCACTAACGCAGTTTTGCGCCAAAAAAATTAGCGCCGGCTAACGCCATTCTGAAGCGCCATGCGGGCGCCGTATTTATTCAAAGACGTTAGCCGGCGTTAGCCGCCGGTGCTGTCTGGTGTGCGTTAAAAAAAACGACGTACACCAGGCAGCGCCGGCGTAGGGGGAAAATGGCGTATGGGCGTCCACAAATGGTGCAAGTCAGGCTGAGGCAAAAAAATCGCCTCAACCCGATTTGCGCCATTTTTTTACGACGCCCAACCCCCATTGAAATGACTCCTGTCTTAGCAAAGACAGGAGTCATGCCCCCTTGCCCAATGGCCATGCCCAGGGGACTTCTGTCCCCTGGGCATGGTCATTGGGCATAGTTTTATGTAGGGGGGCACAAATCAGGCCCCCCTATGCCACAATTTTTTTTTTTTTTAAATACTTACCTGAACTTACCTTAATGTCCCTGGGGTGGGTCCCTCCATCCTTGGGTGTCCTCCTGGGGTGGGCAAGGGTGGCAGGGGGTGTCCCTGGGGGCAGGGGAGGGCATCTCTGGGCTCATTCTGAGCCCACAGGTCCCTTAACGCCTGCCCTGACCCAGGCGCTAAAATCCGGCGCTAATGCGGGTTTTTTAGACCCGCCCACTCCCGGGCGTCATTTTTGCCCGGGAGTATAAATACGACGCATATGCATCGGAGTCATTTTTTAAGACGGGAACGCCTACCTTGCATATCATTAACGCAAGGAAGGTGTTCACGCAAAAAAATGACGCTAACTCCATGAACTTTGGCGCTAGACGCGTCTAACGCCAAAGTATAAATACGGAGTTAGTTTTGCGTCGAATTTGCTGCGCAAACGGAGTATAAATATGCCCCAGGGAGTTTTAGGAGAGAGGGAGAGACATAGGGGAAAGAGGGGAATGGAGAGAGTACGAGTAATCAGAGAGGAAGGCGAGAGAGACGAAGAAGGGAAGAAGGGAAGAAAGCATGGGTAGAAATAGAGGAACAGAACAAAGAGAGGAAGAGAGCGGGGACGATTTCACAATTTTTGCCAGGGCTGCTTTTAATTCCACAGTCCGGTGCAGCCGGACGGACTCATAAACCCACATAGAAAAACCACGTAATGGGGAATGGCAACGTTTCTCTGAAATTAACTTATTTCCAGTTTCCAAACTCAAATGTATGGACACTCTGTCCTCTCGACTCTTAACGCGCAGGAGCGAGCGACACCCTGAGGCGTTTCCTGTGTCCTACAAAAAGAAAACAATGCTGTTTTCATCTCAAGAAATCACAGCATGAGTAAATTGCCTCCTCATACAACCGTGCATTCAATAACCCCCGCGATACACCCATCCTCTGTCCAGATTGCAAATGCTCACATTTACCGATACAGTATTATCTTCCCGGATCCAAAAAACAGTGAGCAAATTGTGATCTAATTGTTTCACAGCATGCGCATTCATTTTTTATCCCTTCATGGTGTCAGCATGCATATTGCTGTGAAGTCTTGTATTATTTCCTAAACAGAGAATGGATCAGAGAAGTGTCACTGCATGACTTTCCTCTGTGTCTGTTCAAAGCCAGTGGCAGCTATCAGGAAAGTTGGAATGTGGCATCCGCCAGCATCCTGTTGTTGTTGTAACGTTTTAGTGTGATCTGTTGCACGGTTTGCATTGAAACAGGAAATGTTTTGAAGAAAAGAGTATGCTTTAGTGTCAGAAACCCGGCCCATTATTAAGAAATAACCCCTGCTCACAGAGACTTTGTATCGGCTCGAGATCAATGCTGTACAAATACATATTTCTTTTTTATACGTCGACTGAACTTCATAGAGACGGCTGGCAGCGCCCCGGCCTCAGTAACATACATTTTTATGGTATACTCAGTGGACTGCTGTTCTCGTCATACATAAACTACAGTTCAGAGATTATGTCATAGACCATTTATATCGTGATTTAAAATGGTTAGCATGCCCGTTGTGATATCTAGTTTCTTAATTGGCTACTGGCAAAGAAGGGGCTTCTCTTTTAAGTGGATTCGCCTATCTTTGATCCGTGCATGATGTTTGAACAGGCAGGGCGCAAATAGTGGATGCAAATTGCTCACCAGCTTTTTGTTCCTGTCCGTCATTTTGTGCAGGGATTTAGCTATTAATAGTATCACGACAAAATGCCTATTTGGAGAGTGTCACAAAACACCCTGCCTCATTAATATTAATTAGACAAGACACTACTTACTTTCCTCCAGTGATTGACTACAGAGATGGCCTGCAAGGGACAACATACCTTAATTCGTATGCATATGTTCCTGAACGGGAAACACATTTTTAATGCAGTGTATGTTACCCTGAAAGGACAGTTTTTTTTTGTTTTTTTTTTAAAGTTCCCCATTTGCGTAGACATCAAGGTCAGCATGCAGTGGGCCCCTTGACCATTACCTGCTCACTTTAAGACTACCCAACATAATTGTTTAACTTGGTTTACAGCACAGACTCAAAGGAAAGCTAAATAGCCATTTTGTGGAGTGTTGGGTGGGAAACGGGTAAGCAATGATAGGAGACAAAGAGGGCCTTTTCGAATTCCACAGAGCAGGAGCTGATTGAGACATTGGTGACGTTTCCACCCCACCAAACTTGTGGCTCACCTACTGTATACAGGGATGCAGGGTGGCTTTAGCACTGGTGGTGCTCTGCGCAGCAGTCTTTTTTGGTGCCCCCAACCCCATGACCACTTTCTCGGATTCACTCACTACCACCCTGCAAATGTGCCCCTCATCTCTCCATAGCCCCCATCGCACATACATTAATTTGTTTTAAAGTGGTTGTAAAGACTGGCTTTACTAATCCACTCAGCTATCCACATAAACTATAGTTCTGTTCTTTGCAGCATGCATTTAACTCAGGAGGAGTCAAAGCTGCTGCTAAACAAAACTCCCATCTCTCTCCCCAGCAGGAATATTGATCACAAGAGGTAGCTTGACATTTTAATTGTTTCCTGAAGGCTGGCCAAACAAATAACTTTTCAGCAGGTGCTTTTAAATCACAGGTTTCCTAAGTCATTGCTAAACACAGTGCCCCCCTGAGGTCAGTGCCCCTCAATCCAGATCTGCACCTGGTGCGGCCTCACTGATCACAACACCCTAAATCCGGACCTGCCGGGATGGTGAAATCTTCATGTTTCTGATGGCAAAGCTTCGGCTTGCTCTGTAGCCTAAAACTCTTGACCCAGTAGCCAATCTGCTACTACACTGCCCGCTCACAGTGGAGGGCACCATCATATTTAGGGTGAGACATGGTGGAAAAGGGCACTGAACAATGATGAGAACAATACAGCTGATGTACTTTGGTCACGGAGATAACTAGCAGGAAGGCACTGATTTCTAGCCGGGTCCTCTTCTGAACTTGTGACCTTGCAGGCTGCCTGCTAGTCTCTAAGGCCCAGATTTATACTCTGTTTGCGCCAAATTTGCATCATTTTTTTAATGCAAATTCGGCACAAACCTAACTCCATTTCTATACTTTGGCGCTAGACCCGTATATTGCCAAAGTATTGGAGTTAGCGTAATTTTTTGCTTGCAAGAAACTACCTTGCGTCAATTCGATGCAAGGTAGGCGTTCCTGTGCAAAAAATGACGAAATGGCCTTAGCGCCATATTTATCCCCCGTGCTAAATCACGCATGGGGGAGGGGGGCCTTAAATAATTGTGCTAAGCTTGCTTGGTCCCATTATCTAACACCTGGGTCAGGGCAGGCATTAGGGGACCTGTGGGCCTATTTCTGTGGTCAGAGACCATGGAATGAGCCCACATGTGCCCTTCCCTAGCCCCAGGGACACCCACACCAGAGGAACACCACAGGATGGGGGACCCCATCCCAAGTAAGTACAGGTAAGTATTTTAAATCTTTTTTAAAAGTGGCATGGGGGGCCTAACTTGGGCCCCCCTGCATGGCACTGGGCCCAATGGCCATGCCCAGGGGACCTATGTCCCCAGGGTATGGCCATTGTGGTGATGGGCATGACTCCCATCTTTACTAAGACAGGAGCCATGTCCATAGGGGTTGTATGTCAAAAAATTATGCTAGTCTGGTTAGAGGCATTTTTATGCCTCTGACCAGACTAGAGTCATCCTTTGACGCACAACCTCCTGTTCCCCCTACGCCTCCCACACCCGGCTACCATCCTATTTTATGATGCTACCTGGGCCTTACCACTGGCTACCATCATCCCATAAATATGCTGGCATCTTGGAATGGTGCTATACTTTTTCATTCAAAATTGCATTAGCGCAGTTTTGCATGAAAAAGTATAAATCTGGGCCTATATGCGTTCCAAAGTATATTTAATAAGGCAGTTTACTTTGATTAAAAAATACGATCGAATTGCCAAGAAACTATGGCTGGGTGAAATTTAAATTATGCTGTCATAATTCTAATAATTACGGGATCTTTGAATTATGCTTGCGTGAAATTCTTGAAATTATGCCAATACTCCACTTTGCATAATTATGGATTTTATTTCACCACAGATGTAACATTTACTGTATAATTTACTGCAAACACACAGGAAAAGACAAAACATATAAGAAGAAATGACAGATTTACACTTCTTATATTTATGCAGAATTCCATGTCATTTTGCTAAAATTTCAAATAATTACACAAAACGGAATTAAGTGAATTTCAAATTCAAGTACATGAAACCCCCAGCACAGCACATACATACAAAAAACTTAGCAGCAACAACATTGAGGAGTCACACGTGAACACGTAGTTTATTACAGATGACATTATGAAAGAATATGTAAAAGTGTTAATACCACATAAATCCCAAGCCAGGATTGAAAACAACTTGAATACTGGTGTCAGAGTTGTGTCGAGAAAGATTAATTAAAACCAAACATAGGTCAGGCAAATGGAGCAGGGTAATAAAAATGCATAGCAAGACAAGGAGATCGGTATTAGTTGCAATCAAAAACAGCTTTGTGCATCAGGGTGAACACCTTCTTATTTGTTCAGTGACAACCTACATCAGGGCTATTGTTGTTTCATTGCAACATTAGCAAATTTACACGGTAGAATGAGTATAACTATGAGATGGGAAGACCCCTTTCACAGAAAATCCACCACAAACACACAGGAAAAACACATATAGACATACCATAAACATGTAGAGTGAATGATGCTTTTGTTTGAATGTGATATGTTAAATTATTTTTGGTTTTATTTTCTTGTTGGCAAATTAAGTTAACTTTTTAAATATTAATTATTTGCTTTAAAGTTGTTGATTTGAAATATCATATTTTAATGGATATTTCAAAGCTATTTGTTATTTTGTTATATTCTAGAACCATACATTGCTTTTCAAAAAAGTAACATAGTTGATTTATTGGTGCAACATCATCAAAGATTGACCAGAACCCACAAACCCTTTTTTCAAAATGTCCAATATAGAAAGCAGGGAAGTAGAAGGGACAGTATTATTTCAAATGAAGCATCAACATTTTGCATTGTATCAAAGCATGAACAAGCTCATATCCATAGATGTTAACACACAGCTAAAATCTGTTCTATGTGGGCTTCATAAGTTAACACAAATTCACAGAAAGCTATTGTCAACTGCTGTAATGCAATGACACCTTACAAGCAAGTTTGTTGCCAACAAGTAAATGTAACAGACTGCAACTTCAGGAGCAGGGACCGAAAAAAAGGAGGGGGTCCTAAGACACTTTTTTTCCATTCATTTTTCGAACATTTTGAACAGCAATAGTGCCCAAACTCCTGGACGGAATTATACCACATTTGGCAGAAAAGTAGGTCCTGGTCCAGAAAACAACCTTTTTCGCGATTTGGTGTGAATCCGTTCAGGTGGTGTTAGTTATGGTTACCTTAGGGCGCAAGTTATAGGGCCAGATGTATGAACAAACCCCTTTGCGAATCGCAAATATGTAATGTAACATAATTGCGATTCAGAATTAGCGATTTCTTAAAAATCGCTAATGCAATTTGCGAGGCCCAAATACTAAATCTAAAAAAAAATTGTGATTCGGTATTTTAAAATCGCAAATTGCGAGAACGCACACCTGGCGGAGCCTGATGACATCACAAGCAGGAAGTGAGTCATCCCAGGCAGTTTGCAGGTGCCACACCCAAAGGAGCAGTGAGAGAGACACAGCCCAGCCACAGGGAGCAAGTCTGTGAGCAAGGCAGGACTTCACATCAGCATGGGCAACTCTGCAAATGGAAAGGAGAAGGGAGAGAGGAAGAGAAAACTGAAGTTCAGTGAGAAGGAACTGGAGGTGTTCACTGAGGAGGTGGTGAGGAGCCATGACCAGCTGTTCGGGAAGAGCTCACTCAAGGCCCCAAAGAGTGAGAAGCGCAAACTCTGGGCGGACATACAGACCAAAATCTGCGCTGTGGGGGTTGCGCAGCGCTCAATGGAGGAGATTAGAATGAGCGTTCCCGTGCCAAGGAGAGGTTGGCCAGAAGACTACAGGAGGCAAGGAGCAGAGGAGGCGGACCATCCACCCAGACACCCTCCACCCCAATGGAAGACCTGGTGGAGTCGGCACTCCTCCCAGAAGCTGTCAGTGGGGTCACTGACATATACACATCCAGCACACCAAGCCCCAGTAAAGGTAATTGCAATATTGAAATGTAACCCCATATGTGTATGTACAAAAGCCCTTTAGTAATTAGCAATTAGTGCAAAGCATTGTGATAAGTAGTCCATTCCACATCTTAGAAGCGGCACAACAATGCCTTATGGGAGTGGTAGTCCACAACCCAGAGCTGAAAGTAGCACATAGAATGTAATTGAGTAGAGCAACACCCAGAAGAACACAACACCCACTACATAGTGATATGATGTAACTATACATTTATAACCATTGTGTAACCTTTGGTGATACATACATAAATGACATGCTGCACATTGTCGTTGCAGATGGCCCAGGCCCAGCAGCATCAGCATGTACCGTTGTGGGGGATGCTGACACACAGCCTCCATCAGACTCCAACACCAGTGAGTCAGTGAATATTGCATCTATCAGACGCAGGGCAAGGGCTCTACCTCTCCCAGATTTGAGCCAGGACTCAGATGACATGCGGGATGAAGGCCACACTCCATCCCCAGACGGCAGATCCACCGTAATGGAGGAGTCCCAGCCCCAGCATCACTCAACACCCCGCAGGAGGCCTCAGTATGCAGGCACATAGCACGTGGAAGTAGGAGAGGGCCCATCATTCTTCGGTGGCCTGGAATCCTCTATGCTTAAACGGCAGCGCCTGCTAAATAAGATTACGGCAATGCATAGGAAGATGCAGGCACACAATGCCAACATGGGGGGGCTGCATCGGCAGTTGGAGTGCCTTAATTCAAACATTTCCAAGCTGCATGAGGGACAGATCACAGCTGCCGAGAACACCAGGGAACTGACCAATGCAGTGAAGGAACTCCGCACAGAGATAAGGCATGAGAGAGTCAGCCACCGCAGGCATGAGAGACAATTCATTGGGATGTTTAGTGGATTCTGTAGATCGGTGAATCGCCTTGCAACATCTACGGCCCTCATATCGCACCGTGCTGTGGCCGCACAGGTGGAGGCAGCGCACCGCAGTCAGGATGTAGCCCAGGGACTGGTCCAGATAACAAATGTTCTGGATACTATGCTGGGTAACCGCTCTGCTACACCCAGTGAACTTGGACTAGGGGAGACTGAGGACTCATCTAGCCTCAGCAGCCTTGCAGTGCCCACGACATATCCTAGGCATTGCGGTGCCAGGCACAGCACTGCCACTGAGGCAGATACCAGAGGTGCCGGCGAGGCCACTGTGCACTCGAGTGGCCTGTGTGGCCGTAAAAGTGACTTTGATGGCCACAGGGGACTCTCTGTATATGTTGTTTTACAGTGAACTATGAATACAATAGTGAGACACTGTTAATGGTTATTTTATGACACATGTGTTTATTGTTTTTGCTAGTGACACTTATGTTACCTGACGTTAAGGTAATAAAGGTACTAACTACCAGAACACATGTTAGTGAAGTTGTGTTGTTATTACTTACATCTGAAATGGTTGTGTGTGATTTCAGCTCGCCTTTGCCTGCCCTCTGCTGCACTGGTCCTGTCTGCTGGCTGTAGGGGGGGTATGGGATCATCATCCTCTGAGTCTGGATCAGATATTTCCACAAGAATGCCCTTGGTGGTAGCTATATTGTGCAGGATCACACATGTGGCCACTATTCTACAGGTCGTGTCCGGGCTGTACTGTAGTGCCCCTCCACTTTTGTGGATGCACCGGAAGCGACTTTTCAGCAGGCCAAAGGTGCGCTCCACCACATTGCGGGTTGCCCTGTGTGCTGAATTGTATCTCCGTTCTGCTGGTGTTGTAGGATTTAGGTAGGGCGTCATCATGTAGGTGCGCACTGCGTAGGCACTGTCTCCTGGAAGGAACAGAGGGTATAATGAGTAAGTGAGCCATCTGACGTCACACTGCCATCAATGCACCAGTGTACAGAGGGACAATACCTAGTAGATATCCTTCACCAAACTCCCCAGCTAGCAGTCTTGTGTGAATCCCACTGTGATGTACGAATCATGTGTGCTTCCTGGGTACCTGGCCACGAGATCAGTTGTGAAGTAGGAGGCATTGCATATCACCTGTATATTCATGGAATGTTGGTATTTACGATTGCGGTACACATACTCTGTTGCCGATGGGGACAGATTGCAACATGTGTCCCATCTATGGCACCTAGGACGTGGGGGAACTGTGCTATGTGGTAGAAATCTATTTTTGTCTGCTGTATTTCCTGTGGGGTGTGGGGGAATCTGATGTACTGGTGTATCCTACTCAGCATGGCGCTGATAAATGCATTGAAAAATCTAGAGAGGGCACTCTGTGATACACCTCCAGCTGCTGCTATGACCCCTTGATAGCTCCCTGAGGCAAGTAGGTGCAGGGAGCATAATACCTGCACATGGGTGGGTATGCTATTTGTCCTATGTGTTGAGTGCTGCAGTATGGGTTGTAGCTCAGCTATCAGGTCAAGAATCATGGTTGAGTTCAACCTTTACTTATCATATATCTCCTCCTCAGTCTGGTAAAAAAGGGTAATGCGCACTCTGAAAATGCGCTCCTGTCTCCTCCTCCCTCTCCTCAAACCTGCCAAGATCCTCATTCTCCTCGCCATGACGTAGAGTGCAGCCATTGTAGAAAAGAGTCTGAGGCATTCTGGGCCTCTTTATATAGGTTGCACCTGGTTACCACCTGGTTACACTCTGTGGTAATTTGCATGTGCAAAAGGCCATCCTGCGAAAATTCGCAATTTGCAAATTTTTGATGCATCGAATTGCGATATGGTTTTGCGTGCTGCATTTTGTGTCTCGCAATTTCTGGCGTGAAATACCGAATCAGTATTTGCGAGTCGCTATTCCGACTCGCAATTTGCGAAATGCTAATAGCGATTCGGTATTTCATGTCGCAAATTGCGAGACGCAAAATGCGACACGCAAAATCATGTTGCTTTGCAAAACATCACAAATTTTGCAATTCCTTGTTTTTGGCCTGCGAATGTCTTTCATGCATCGCAGACCACGTTTTTGCATTCGCAAATGGCCAAATTCTGCAATTCGCACCGTTTGCGAATGCAAAATGGTTTGATACATCTGGCCCATAGTTACTTAAAAGAACTCTAACTGTTTAATTTCTAGGCTTTTGTAGAAGTAAATTCAGAACCTAGCTATAACATCCAAGTCACCTTCTGTTTTTTTAGTGAAGATATGTATGTATATATATATACATATATATATATACACACAAACATCACACATATACATATGTGTATTAATTTAAGTATTAAAATAAATTAAGAGAAAAGAACATCAAACTAAATATGTACATATTTATATATCTATAGCTATATGAGAAGACTCTAGGTCAGTTGTGACGATGTGCTCCCGAACGCAGCTGGTGCTTGTTACAGCATGACAGCCCACATGCCTTACATGTAGGTAACGCACTTTCCAGTAAAAACGCAGTGGCACTCCCAGCAAGTGTGCAAACATGACGTTTATTAGGCCAAACCCTACTTTGTCACATTGATATGTGTCTTTTTCAGTTTCCTTTTTAACACATTTGAAATAAAGAAAACATAAAAGATGGACTATCGTAGAATATGTTTCAGTTTTCTCACTTCCACAGCAGATGTCTTACACAGTCTAATTTGACCGTTTTCTACATTTGTATTAAATCATTATAAAATGTATCCACAAATAGCGGCAAAATTAAACAATATAATTAAAATACATGAAAATAAATATGACACTCGGATGTTACCTGGTGCCCTACACTTCTTTTTGCATAAACTTCTGAGTCTTAAAACTTTCAAACAGCAGGGATATACCAATCACTTAATATTCATCAATTTCGCCCCAGTGGTCAAAACACCCAACAAAAAACACAACCCCATCCTGAATAACAGGTATATCTGAATTCACTGTATACTTGCACATCAATGTCCATGTCATAAGATCTATCTCTGCTAATCTATTCTTCAGCTCACAATTATTTGTTTATTTTGAGAACAGCACCTTGATGAGTGAGCTGCATTGGTCATGGTGCAGATGAGGTTCCCTCACCAATCCATTTGATGTAAACACAACAAAAGGCTAAAAAAGCAACTCCTCAAACCAAAAAAACATGGGTAACAAACCAATACCAACAGCAAGGTTCCCGTAGGTGCTCCTGGAATTACAGAACCCCATTCAATTCCCAACAGTTCCAATCTTTCAAACATAACATAACATTAGACTATCTATCTATCTATCTATCTATCTATCTATCTATCTATCTATCTATCTATCTATCTGTCTGTCTTTCTCTCTCTCTCTCTCTGTATATATATATATATACATATATATATATATATATATATATACCATATAAGGTGTCATCAATGATATAAGATATGGAGTAATTAGCTGTGCACGAGTTATAGTTTCCTTAGAGCCCAACTTATTGTTACTTGAAAGAACCATAACTATAACTGCTGAATTTCTATGGTTTTGTACGAGTAAATTTAGACCCTAACTATAACATCCCTGTACCCTTTGTTTTTTCAGTGAATTTCAATTTTTTTTACGTAAAGTAATTTTAATTACTTTACGTTAGTCCAACTCCTGCCAAGCATGGCCTTTGGCTGTGCACAGCAGGGATTTGTCGCAAGGCCCGGCCTGCAGTGAGGCCTTACAGCCAAGCTCTTATAACTACCTAACCCCACCTCACACAGGCCTATGGCCGTGCACAGTGCAGGTTGGCCACTGGGCTTGTCTCTGTCAGTGGATCTGTGAGTGGGTGGGTGAGTGTCTGAGTGTGTCTGAAAATGGGTGTGTGAGTGGGTCTGAGTAAGTGCATGAGTGTATGAGGGGGGGTGTGAGTGAGCCCATGGGTCTCTGAGTGCATGTATGAGTGAATTAAGTAGTGTATGAATGAGTCTGTGTTTTTTTTCAAATTTTTCCATAATCGTGAATATTTAGCAAATATTTTGCAAAAAGTTCAGAAAAATCACAACTTTTCATGAATATCACTCATGATGATGCAAAATTATTTTAAACCCATAATTTGCCCCTAAAACACACCTATATCACAACCCTGGGGTCAGGGTACCTTTAACCTGATCCCTTATGCCACTTTCAATTAGGATTTTCACCTGTGGGGACTGTGGGTAGTGAAATAAAATGGTGCCCACAACTTTCCAATCAGGTTGCGATCAGCCAATTACAGTGCTTCTTTTGGGCCCCTTGCTTGCTGCTCCACTGGATTAAAGCTAGCCTGACTGATGGAGGGTGATACCCTGAAACCGTTCCTAGGATGCTTGTTTCCAGTCTAGGGAGGACCTGGCCTGGCAGTTCTGGCTGGACTGTTCCCATGGGGAACAAGGTCAAGACTGATTTGCATATGGCTGGGTCCAAACTTGGGTGGCATGGTGAGCAAAAGAACAAATAAACCCAGATCTGTGACTGTGTGTGAATATTTGCATTGTTCAGCATACCGTCCATCATCCTTTTGTGTTGATTATGGGATGATTACGTTCCTGCATTTTCGTGCCTCAGTAACACCTTATGTGGTAAGGATTTTAAGAACCAGGGTATCCCAAAATGTAGCAGTTTCTCCACAAAATGTATTTTTTCCTAAACTGTTTTTTAAATAATTAGTAGAAAATTCAATTACATTCTAATGTTTTATTTTCAAATTTAGGCCCAAATTTATACTTTTTAATGCAAAACTGCACTAACACAGTTTTGCGTGAAAATGTTTGCTGCCGGCTAGCACCATTCCAAGATGCCGGCCGGGCACAAAGGGTGGTTTAACGTCATGGAAAAGGATGTTAGCCGGGTGGTGGTGGCGGTATTCGAGAAGGTGGGCTTTGCACCCAAAAATTACATTAGGCTGGTGAGAGTCAAAAAAGATGACTCTAACCAGCTTAGTGTAATTTCTTGACACTAAACCAACCATACCACATGACTCCTGTCTTATAAAAGACAGGAGCCATGCTCACCACCCCAATGGCCAGCACAGGGAGCAAAGGTCCCATGGCCATGGCCATTGCACCCAGTGCCATGTAGGGAGCCCCATTTCAGGGCCCCCAATGGCACTTAAAAAAAATAAAAATACTCTCCTCTACTTAACTATACTTACTTGGGATGTGGGAGGGCACCTGTGGACTTATTCCATGGTGTTCCACCATGAAAATAGGCTACAGGTCCCCTAACGCCTGCCACGACCCAGGCATTAAATAATGGCACTAAGCAAGCTTAGAGCCATTATTTATGCCCGTCTCCCTCCCGTGCACCATTTTTGCACAGGATGATAAATAAGGTGCCTGGGACTTAGAGTCATTTTTAGCCCGAGAACACCTACTTTGCATCTCATTAATGCAAGGTAGTTTCCCGCTAGCAAAAAATGACTTTAACTCCCCAAAAATTTTAGAAATTTGGAGTTGGGTTTGCACTGAATTGGCGTAAAACAAATTACACTAATTCAACGCAAAGCAAGTATAAATCTGGGCCTTAATGTCCAATATTTCCCCTATCCAAAATGGCCAAAGCAAACCTGGATTACCTCACATTCTATTTGTCACTATTTAAAGGAAGTCCAGTTGGGTCCAGTTGTATCACTAATGTATTTGCCTGATTGCTTGCTCACTGGATATGTGGAATTTCATCCTTCTCCAGCTCATCCATTGTTTTCTTCTTGTTCTTTGGCCTGTACTAGTGCTAAAAGAGTATACTTCTTTCAATTTCTACTAATTTATATGGATAATGCCATTCCATTAACCTCTTAGGACCCATTTGCAAATGCAAGTATGAATATATAGAAGTACTACAAGTTTCCTACTTTGTGTGTTACAAAATGTGTTTATGAACAAGCCCCCCCTCCCACATGAGAAATCTATTTGACAAATCCTGGCTCAGCTACATATATAAAAACATAGAGTTTTTTTACCTTAGCAGGAAACAGGAAATGGCCAATATGCAGCCTACTCCAGCAGCATCTTGTATTTTAGACACCGAAAATGCACACTACAAAGTTTGGTACTGAATTAATCAATATTAATTAGTGCCTCTTTGCGAGTTTGCTGGTCCAACGGTTAGATCGGCAGCCCCGTGGAGAGGAGACTGCTGCATAGCTATAGGTCTTCTCCCAGCCCTATTATAAGATTTCAACTGGGCTAACTGGCCAAAACCTCAGAATCAGGAGGTTTCCGCTGGTCAGCCCATTGAAAACCATGTGGCGGCATTGACCTTGGCTCCTCAGGGAGCCGAAGCCAATGATTTTGCATGGAGGGTGCCTTCAGCACCCTCGGAATGTGCACTGTCTGCCGTAGCAGACAGTAAGCATTCTGCGGGTGTTGGGCAGAGGCGCCCATGCACTGCCCACAACATAGTTGTGGGCAGTGCAATGGCCTCCTGTGACCCTAAGCACTGCTTTTGCACCAGCCTTTTCATGGTGGGGTCCCACCATAAAAAGGCTGGTGGAAAGGTAATTTGTGATGAGGACGGCACTGCTGAACTTAGTGCCTTTGCGGTCCTACCTCCAGGGCCGTAATCTGGTGGTCACACCACCAGGATTGTGACAGTCTGACTGCCACCACAGGTTTAGCAGTCATGAGACTGCCAAACTCGTAATTATCCCTTTAAATACCCAAAAACTGTAAGTCCCTGTTTGTGGTTAAATCATGCATTGGATACAAAATGAACCAACCACTCCCACTGGCGAAAATGATGTGGTCAACAAGCAGTAGGTTATTCTTTCATGTAACAAAGTCTATCCTTTTGATTGTTACATCATCTGGCTATTATGAGGAGTTCACTGTCCACCTTAGTATAATTCACATGGATGAAATCGTTCTGTACGTCCAGGCTGCAGGCCTTTAATCTTTTCACCAATGAAAGAAGCCAAAAATAAGAAAAACAAGAGTATTGTATTATCAAACACTAATAGTGGACATGAAATCAACAAACATTAACATACAACCTTAGCAGGAAGTATGTGTTTAACCCCTCAGACAGCCTACATGACGTGCAGAGGGAATAATCTGGATGTGACTAAACTTAAGTGCACATTTGGTAGCTTGGAATAAGTAGTACTGAACTCTACAGAAAAAATGCAATGTGGCACAGTATAAATGATTAGTTATCACATTTTAACACACTATCAACTATGTAAGCCCTAAGTTACTGAGTACTTCATAATGTGAAGTTAAGGTTGAATTCCACTTTCTGAACATGCTTCAAAATGGTTCAGCTCTCACCCAGAAATATTGGCCAGTTATTACACCATTTATGTTCAGACAATTACATTTTAAAAATAAACTCCCAATGTTTTCTCCCAGGAAGTGGGAGTCATCATTGTTTTTCCTGGTGCACTGGAAAAAAGTCATCACACTATCAATCACAAATATAGTGGATGGCATATGTCTTTCCACAGATGGTCCCTTCTCCATTGGATTGTCAAAGGAAGTATTCTGTTGACAGAGCTAACATGAGTTTTGTCATCAATGGAATACTTAAGATCCACCCATCTCTAAATGAGATGGGAGGACCAATGGTTTTGCAGGGAGGGTACTATGCCAAGTTTGTGACTGAGTATCCTTTCCACCAAACATCAAATTAGAGCTTATGTCTGTTTCTTTCTGTGTGTAAATCAAACAAGCGCCCCTATGTCTAAACAGTCTAGGTAATCCTGCAGCCCCAAATACAGGATGTTTGCATATTCAAAGTGAAAATGAATGAAAGCTCTGATAACCCTCGTATGATGAACTGCAGGGAGGTGCACTAGAATCCAGATCAGGGCTTCAGAATGGAACACATCACTAGAGACAACAGATATGGTCTCTGAGAACAAAACACAGTACTCCAGATGATTTCAGACCTGTGATATGTACACAGTTTGCACACTTTGAAGTCATCCAATATAAGCACTTTTTATTTCCTAATCAGAAAATAAGCATGTACTGGTGCTGTTTCTTTGCCTGTTGCACCAGTTCTTTGTGCAAGAGGAAAGTTTGCCCTTCTGCTGCCCCAGTAGCACTGTGTGTGAGTGAATGTTTGTGTGTGTGGGTGTCTGTGTTAGGATGAAAAAGTATATTGCATGGTGCAGAACATGTACCCCCTTTCTGATTTCCCCAGCTGCATTGATATGGATCACTGATATTGATGTTTGGTCTTTGGCAACCATGGATCATGTGTGCGTGCCTCGACCTGGGTCTTTCTCACAGTAATGTGGTCTCCTTAGACCTGGAGGGATGCAAGAAGTGATGCCTCAGCCATACATTAGTGGGTGCTAGCAGCCAGGTGTGAGACAAAGTTGCTCCCTTTGAGTGTCTTGTGGGCCACTCAGAATTGGAACCAATTTTGTTGTGGCAGATTGTCCACTTGACAAAGGTCAAGGGAGAGGAGAGAGCATACCATAGAAGGCAACGCTCCCAGTATGAATTTCAAAGGAAAGGTTTCTGGATTTGGACTATGAAAGTGGGAGCATGAGCCCCATCCTTTGTTGAACAGCACCGTCTCATCACAAGAGGGAAGATTCCCTTGATGTAGGAAGTTGGCTCTGTATGCACTATTTCAAAGTAAGGAATAGTATGCACAGAGTCCAAGGGTTCCCCTTAGAGGTAAGATAGTGGCAAAAAGAGATAATACTAATGCTCTATTTTGTGGTAGTGTGGTCGAGCAGTAGGCTTATCAAAGGAGTAGTGTTAAGCATTTGTTATACATACACACAGGCAATAAATGAGGAACACACACTCCAGACCAATAGGTTTTGTTACAGAAAAATATATTTTCTTAGTTTATTTTAAGAACCACAGGTTCAAATTCTACATGTAATATCTCATTTGAAAGGTATTGCAGGTAAGTACTTTAGGAACTTTGAATAATCACAATAGCATATATACTTTTTACATAAAACACATTTAGCTGTTTTAAAAGTGGACACAGTGCAATTTTCACAGTTCCTGGGGGAGGTAAAGTAATGTTAGTTCTTGCAGGTAAGTAAACCACCTACGGGGTTCAAATTGGGGTCCAAGGTAGCCCACTGTTGGGGGTTCAGAGCAACCCCAAAGTTACCACACCAGCAACTCAGGGCCGGTCAGGTGCAGAGTTCAAAGTGGTGCCCAAAACGCAGAGGCTTCAATGGAGAGAAGGGGGTGCCCCGGTTCCAGTCTGCCAGCAGGTAAGTACCCGCGTCTTCGGAGGGCAGACCAGGGGGGGGTTTGTAGGGCACCGGGGGGGACACAGGCTCACACAAAAAGTACACCCTCAGCGGCACTGGGGCGGCCGGGTGCAGTGTGCAAACACGCGTCGGGTTTTCAATAGGTTTCAATGGGAGACCAAGGGGTCTCTTCAGCGTTGCAGGCAGGCAAGGGGGGGGCTCCTCGGGGTAGCCACCACCTGGGCAAGGGAGAGGGCCTCCTGGGGGTCACTCCTGCACTGGAGTTCCGATCCTTCAGGTGCTGGGGGCTGCGGGTGCAGGGTCTTTTCCAGCCGTCGGGATTTTAGAGTCAGGCAGTCGCGGTCAGGGGGAGCCTCGGGATTCCCTCTGCAGGCGTCGCTGTGGGGGCTCAGGGGGGACAACTTTGGTTACTCACAGTCTCGGAGTTGCCGGAGGGTCCTCCCTGAGGTGTTGGTTCTCCACCAGTCGAGTCGGGGTAGCCGGGTGCAGTGTTGCAAGTCTCACGCTTCTTGCGGGGATTGCAGGTGTCTTTAAATCTGCTCCTCTGGATACAAAGTTGCAGTCTTTGTTGAACAGGGCCGCTGTTCTCGGGAGTTTCTTGGTCTCTTGGAAGCAGGCAGTCCTCTGAGGATTCAGAGGTCGCTGGTCCCAGGGAAAGCGTCGCTGGAGCAGTTTTCTTCTGAAGGCAGGAGACAGGCCGGTAGGACTGGGGCCAAAGCAGTTGGTGTCTTCTTTCTTCTTCTGCAGGGGTTTTTCAGCTCAGCAGTCCTCTTCTTCGGTAAGTTGCCGGAATCTAAATTCTTAGGTTCAGGGAAGCCCTTAAATACTAAATTTAAGGGCGTGTTTAGGCCTGGGGGGTTAGTAGCCAATGGCTACTAGCCCTGAGGGTGGGTACACCCTCTTTGTGCCTCCTCCCAAGGGGAGGGGGTCACATTCCTATCCCTATTGGGGGGATCCTCCATCTGCAAGATGGGGGATTCCTAAAAGTCAGAGTCACTTCAGCTCAGGTTGCCTTAGGGGCTGTCCTGACTGGCCAGTGACTCCTCCTTGTTTTTCTCATTATCTCCTCCGGCCTTGCCGCCAAAAGTGGGGCCGTGGCAGGAGGGGGCGGGCAACTCCACTAGCTGGAATGCCCTGTGGTGCTGGAACAAAGGGGGTGAGCCTTTGAGGCTCACAGCCAGGTGTTACAGCTCCTGCAAGGGGGAGGAGATAGCATCTCCACCCAGTGCAGGCTTTGTTACTAGCCACAGAGTGACAAAGGCACTCTCCCCATGTGGCCAGCAACATGTCTCGAGTGTGGCAGGCTGCTAAAACCAGTCAGCCTACAAAGGTAGTTGGTTAAGGTTTCAGGGGGCACCTCTAAGGTGCCCTCTGGGGTGTATTTCACAATAAAATGTACACTGGCATCAGTGTGCATTTATTGTGCTGAGAAGTTTGATACCAAACTTCCCAGTTTTCAGTGTAGCCATTATGGTGCTGTGGAGTTCGTGGTTGGCAGACTCCCAGACCATATACTCTTATGGCTACCCTGCACTTACAATGTCTAAGGTTTTGCTTAGACACTGTAGGGGCACAGTGCTCATGCACTGGTGCCCTCACCTATGGTATAGTGCACCCTGCCTTACGGCTGTAAGGCCTGCTAGAGGGGTGACTTATCTATACTGCATAGGCAGTGTGAGGTTGGCATGGCACCCTGAGGGGAGTGCCATGTCGACTTACTCGTTTTGTCCTCACCAGCACACACAATCTGGCAAGCAGTGTGTCTGTGCTGAGTGAAGGGTCCCCAGGGTGGCATAAGCTATGCTGCAGCCCTTAGAGACCTTCCCTGGCATCAGGGCCCTTGGTACCAGGGGTACCAGTTACAAGGGACTTACCTGGATGCCAGGGTGTGCCAATTGTGTAAAACAAAAGTACAGGTTAGGGAAAGAACACTGGTGCTGGGGCCTGGTTAGCAGGCCTCAGCACACTTTCAAATCAAAACATAGCATCAGCAAAGGCAAAAAGTCAGGGGGTAACCATGCCAAGGAGGCATTTCCTTACACTTGACTTCCTGAAGCTGGGAAAAGGACTGAGAACTAAGGTCTGCCAGTCTCCCATCTGGGTGAATGGTCATAACCCAGGAGCCAAGAACACTTGTTTTGTGCCTGGTGTATCAGACTTATGCCTAACTTCCAGGATCAATGGGCACTGGGAGGAGGAGGAGAGAGCCTGGAAGGAGTGAGATCTAGCTGGGATCCTGGCATACGTATCACAATGAGGAGAGTATGAGGCTCTAGGTACAGTCGGGACCGGTGTTGCAATAGAACCATCGACTCTCTTGTGGAAGTAAAGAACAGCGTCAGGTTTGGTGTGAAGTTCTGGGCTGTCAAGCAGTGTAATGGATCTTTGAAAATTGGGGCCATCACCCATAACCCCAATGTGCCCCAAGGGAGTCATTGGGGCTGCTGCAGCTATTGCCTGTTGCTATTAAGACTATTGGGACCATCAATCATGCAAGTGAGATTGTGGGTCATCACCTGTGACCGTGACCACCATATTTCAGAAGGGGGTAACAGACTTGGACTGTCGCCCGTATCTGAGACACCCGTATGCCAGGAGAAGGCCACTAGGACCATTGACAAAGTCACCATACTCTCCCTGTGACAAGCAGATGAACTCGGGAACCAGATGCCACCTACAAGAGCACTGCTGCTTCACTGATTTACTGGCAGGAACCTGGAAGAATGGGGCTTTGCACCCGAAAGCTTCCACCACTTACGAACACCTCAGTGCACCGGCCCCATGGTCCACAACAAAGGCATTGTGTGAGGTGCTGTTTGTGCAGCATAGATGAGAGAAGCTTTGTGGTCTGAAGACTCCTCTTAAGGCTGGCTGGAGTAAGGTAGAAGCAGAGGCACAGCTCCTTGTGAGACTTGTCTGAGCTCAACGGTTTACTGACAGAAAAGCTTAAAACTTTGAAGACCAAAGCCAGACTAATGCACATAGCTAGTGTTGGCAGCACCCAGGGCCAGCCACTAAAATCCACTGGGGACCCCAAGTATAGCGTGGGGAGAAAACAGGGAAACAAGATGACTACAGGGTAAAAACTGCCAGATGAGACCTCTAGTTTTGAGAGACCACTTGTGTGGATTATTCAGTGTGCCGTGTTTAGCTGGTATTAAAAGTACTGCTTTTTACACTGAAGATAAGTATTGGACTGGACAATCATCTAACTGGGGTCATTGTAGATATTTTGAGTTATGAGCATTCATATACCTTGCACTTACCTCCCTCTGAAGAGCTTTTGACTGATCGACCCACACTATCACTGAGAGTCAAGTGCTGAAGGGGTGCTTGGCCCAGTTACTCAGGAGCCATTGTAGGTCAGGCCTAAGTACACCAGGAGTAAATGGCCACAACTTCCACAGTTAGCTCCTGCTTGCCCCATGGCCATTTTAAAGTGTTCTAACAATGTTTGTGTGTGTGTTTATGTGTGTATGTCTTGCACACTTACTGCACATGCTCTATCCATAGTTTCAGCTGCTGCCTGTACTGCATCGTTTTTGCATGTGTGATAACAGCATATGCTTGCTTGAGGCATATCTGTATTATGTGCACAGACATGCCCTGCTACTGCTGCTTGTACTGTGCTCCACTGAACCATAAAATACTCTCAGTGCTGTAACGGTATAGTGTATGTTAAAGAGTCACAATAAAGCCATTTCATTTGAAAAGGGAAGAGCTTTTGACTTTTTTGATGCTTATTTATTGCTAAATGTGTTCATGAGTGCAAAACTCTCACTTGTTAAGGCTCACTGTCTGTGCTTAGCGACTGTACACCCTACTTCTAGATATAGAGCTCTACAATAGTAGGATATTCTCTTTGAAAGAAAGTGCCCTTTCCATACAAATCATTAAGATGCATATGGTGAGGAAAACATGTTTCCTAATCACAATTACAGTCCTTTATTGGTGTAAGATGAAACTCCAAACACATTTTATAAACAATACCTAAACCTGCAGTTCAAAATTTAATGTGCAAAGTAATAAGAAACGCGTTCTTGAGTAAATACAGTTCCTCCCATTTTCATTAATTGTCACTTGCTGTAGCTGTCGAGCCAAAAGAGCAGCAGAAGAATCTATTCAGAGAGAAGGGTGCAGCACTCATCACAGACCGTCTTGTTGTGTGAGGAAGACTGCTTTATTGAACAGGTGCACATCACAAACTTTTTCCTGGCAAATTGCCGTACAAAACAAAACCTCGCTAAACATCAAATCTAACTAACCAATGTCCTCCACCCCCACCCCTACAGTCCCCCCCACAAATCCACCCTGCAGCCATCTCACTTAGCTGGTGTGCATTTAAACATTTTAAACTTTAGAATTCCCCTACAGACTACAACTGCATGTATGAACCCCTAAGCAACCAAAAGGTTAAAATGAACCTTGAACTAACTGCCTACCCTCCATTTGAACCTGTTTACCAACTAGAAGCCCCGATCAAACTTCTGACAAGTCCTGAAAAACGTTCGAGAACCATCCCAAGCACCTGTTCCAAGCAGCAACGATACAAACTCAAAACCCTGTACACTAGTATCAACAACAGAGCCTACAAATCAAAAACACCAGGGGATGCCCAAAATTAAAGCATGGATGGGAGGGGAAAAACGCTTACTATCTTCCTTCCCAAAAGCCACCAGGTCACCTGGACTCAAAATGGTGGAGTAGAGCCGAACGTACTGCAATATATATGCTGGGCTATCATGGGCTACAAATATAGCCCAGCTACAAAATGGTAGCTCATGGACTGCCCCACTCTCTCAATCTGCCTGGGGGCAAACCTCTAAGTGGTCGGATTTCCCTCAAATCCCCAATTTCCTTGTTTTATCCACCATGAAATTAAACTGACCTGACACTTTTTTTCACCTGACAAGTTATTCTAGCGCTTTTTATATCTCACTTATCATGTTGAGATGTTTGCATCACCAAGGCTGCAGCGCCACTTTTCTTAAATCTCCCATTAAGTATTTATAATTTTTGGCTAATGCATTGTAAAACAATCACATTGTAGTATCTTGTGTGGTGAAGAGAAATTACATTATTAAGACATATATGGTAGAACCCATGCTGTAATCTACACAATGTAAATGATATTTTCTAAAAACCAATTACCTCAAACAAAAGTCTTTTGCATTGTAGTCATGCTCAATGTTTCCATGTAATTGTGATATGTGTTTGCCATGAAAGGTGCATAACTATGAGTCGTGGAGAATAGCTCAACTTCTGGAATGTCAGATACCAAGCTTAACACAAAATTACAAATATTATACCGGCATAATGGATATATCTCTTTAAGCCTAGTAACCACCTTTGTGACAAAGGTAGCTAGCTAGCTGTTTGGATAATAACTTAGGGCCTGATTTAGATTTTGGCAAAAGGGTTACTTTGTCACAACGCTAACGGTGATCCCGTCTGCCAAAATCTAAATTCCATAGGAAACAACGGGATTTCGATTTCAGCGGATGGGATATCCATCACCGGCATGATGGATTAACTCGTCCACTGAAATCTAAATCAGGCCCCAAGTTTACATTTTCTTATTTGCTTTAAGCAGAGAAATGGATTTGTATGACCAACAGCCATCGTAGGTGTTTACCACACTAGACAAATATACTAATCCTGGCATAATCTTGATGTACTGAGTGCCTCAACCTTTACCATCAGTGGAGCGCTGACTGATTACTAAATTCCAGTCCTTGTCTGGACCTATACCACTTTATTTCTCTCCGGCACGTCAATCAGTGAGATAATTGTACTATTAATGACAAATTATGCAGACCATCTGGTAGTCCCTCATTTATCATACTTGATATTAATTGCAGTATATACTAAGGAAACTAATTCAAAATGAATTTCAGTAGTAAGATACTGGACCTATTATTTCTTATATCAAACAGACAAATGTGCTTACAATGAGGTTACTCCTATCTATCATTATCATTACATCACACATATTATTGTTTAGGTGTATATTCAACACCATTCTCTTGACCCTTTAACCGACTCAGAATGAAACATCTAACCATTTTATACATGACTTTGTTTTCTCTATAGCCATATAGATATTACATCAAGCCTATGATATGCTTCTTCCCATGATGCCTTTTCCTTACTCAGGGAGGGTAAGCAGTATTACTTTAACTGTTTGCATTTTTATTTTTTCACCTAGCATGTACACACCACGTCCAGTGAGTGCCACGTCACCATCAGTAATATTTGTCTTTTTTTAACATAATATTTGATTTGGAATTGAATTTGTAAATTCTTATGTGTCCCCTTTTTTCTCCACAGGGTATATCACATGTTTCCATATAATACCATATGTGAGTGGTTTGTTTGGGTTTTTGTATAAACATTTTTAGACACATTGAGGTCTCTCTGAATAGCCTAGGAGAAGTGTTTTTACTTTTTTGTTATTTGGTCCTGATGAAGCGCCACTAGATCCGTATGGACTTCTTAGGCGCGAAACATGTCGACCTGTTGTGATGGTCGAGGATAATTTCTTCTCCCTCACCTTGTTTTGTTGGTAGAGTGGTTGAGCATTATCTCTGTCTCACTCCCCTATATTCATTTTTAACCTTGACCTAGACCCTTCATTGATCAATAACGTGTGTTTTTTTTGGAGTGTTCTTGAGCCAATTTTATCTATTTCTTCTCTCTCCTATTCTTATCTGTGAGTAGGATTTAATATATTCCTATACCTCATAAACCACTGCACGGATCTCTAGTCAAGATCCCTGGCAGAGTACCCCCTTGCAGTGGGCCTGTCAGACATTGTAGTGCTGGTCTGACGAGGAGCAAACCCTAGGATGAAGCATCACATCCATTGGGTGTGTATGGGTGTTTCCTTCTAGATATAGAAGTGCCTAGTGGAATTTGACACATATTCCCTTTGGAACACTATACTCATTTATATTACTTTGATGTTTTAGGC
Organism: Pleurodeles waltl; assembly: GCF_031143425.1. NCBI lineage: Eukaryota > Metazoa > Chordata > Amphibia > Caudata > Salamandridae > Pleurodeles > Pleurodeles waltl. The sequence continues at coordinate 879,573,853 of NC_090436.1, forward strand.
AGTAGATTTCACTAAAAAAATAAATCATAACTCCATTCTACTAATTGCATTTAAATTGTTTTGATGTCTTTATATTTATTAAAATGTTTGTTCTCTAGTTTTCTAAATTTCTGTAGCAATTTTATTTTTTCACAATGCCTCTAAGTTAAGCCTGACTGCTTTTGTGCCAAGCTGCCAAAGGGTTAATCAAAAATTAATTTAGTGACTTTTGTGGTTCACCCTGACAAGGATTGTGGTTGTTGCTTGAGTAGGGTTTCCACCGTCCTCAGTCAATAACTAATATCTCACTGAATTTTCATTTAACCCTAGTCATAGGCATTGGTAATTCCCAGAGAAACACTTTGAACATATTCCTTACAAACCCAGCACACAAACACTCTAAATTATTTTCAAAGAACTCTATCAAATCCTAGTCTAGCTATTTTTGATTACTTGGCAGTGGCTTTTCAAATGTCTACAGATTTTCTGTCTCTTCTTCCGATATCATGGTCATAGAGTTTATTTTTCCCAAAATAAACAAATTAGATGGATGAATGACCTTTTCAGAACTCTTTCCGTGAGGGAGTTTAGGGCTTCTGCAGATAGCAAAATAGCTTCTTAGTGTTGCCAGATGTAGGCCATCATAAACATAACTCGACATCATCTTGTAGATAGGGTGTTCCTGAAAAATAAATACAGCTCAGGTAAGCATGTGTGTTGATAACTAAATATTGAACACTCATTATGAAACATCTCTGATTCTAAAGATTAGCTGCAAAAAATATGTTGTTTGCTTTCATAATATTTACATTCTGTGCTTTCACATTTGCTACAATGTTACTGATATGTGCAATATTATTCTTGCATTTACTCCACACTAAAATTGGCTGGACATAAAGACTTCAAACAACCATGTGGATTTCTTGTGTCTGCGCACTTGTGGCCAAATGTTGTCAGAACCAACACAAAAAAAACCAAAATGCCTGACAGACTTTGACACGTTTTTACACTCCCAATATGCATATCTCCAGGCAAATTGAGGGATATTTATGGGCCATAAGTTATTCGATCCTTCTGCTCAAGTTATTGCATTAGATTACATCAAGCCTATGATATGCTTCTTCCCATGATGCCTTTTCCTTACTCAGGGAGGGTAAGCAGTATTACTTTAACTGTTTGCATTTTTATTTTTTCACCTAGCATGTACACACCACGTCCACTGATTGCCACGTCACCATCAGTAATATTTGTCTTTTTTTAACATAATATTTGATTTGGAATTGAATTTGTAAATTCTTATGTGTCCCCTTTTTTCTCCACAGGGTATATCACATGTTTCCATATAATACCATATGTGAGTGGTTTGTTTGGGTTTTTGTATAACATTTTTTAGACATATTGAGGTCTCTCTGAATAGCCTAGGAGAAGTGTTTTTACTTTTTTGTTATTTGGTCCTGATGAAGCGCCACTAGATCCGTATGGACTTCTTAGGCGCGAAACATGTCGACCTGTTGTGATGGTCGAGGATAATTTCTTCTCCCTCACCTTGTTTTGTTGGTAGAGTGGTTGAGCATTATCTCTGTCTCACTCCCCTATATTCATTTTTAACCTTGACCTAGACCCTTCATTGATCAATAACGTGTGTTTTTTTTGGCGTGTTCTTGAGCCAATTTTATCTATTTCTTCTCTCTCCTATTCTTATCTGTGAGTAGGATTTAATCTATTCCTATACATCATAAACCACTGCACGGATCTCTAGTCAAGATCCCTGGCAGAGTACCCCCTTGCGGTGGGCGCGTCAGACATTGTAGCGCTGGTCTGACGAGGAGCAAACCCTAGGATGAAGCATCACATCTATTGGGTGTGTATGGGTGTTTGCTTCTAGATATAGAAGTGCCTAGTGGAATTTGACACATATTCGCTTTGGAACACTGTACTCATTTATATTACTTTGATGTTTTAGGCAGTAGATTTCACTAAAAAAATAATTAAGAAGTCCATTCTACTAATTGCATTTAAATTGTTTTGATGTCTTTATATTTATTAAAATGTTTGTTCTCTAGTTTTCTAAATTTCTGTAGCCATTTTCTTTTCACATTGCCTCTAAGTTAAGCCTGACTGCTTTTGTGCCAAGCTGGCAAAGGGTTAATCAAAAATTAATTTAGTGACTTTTGTGGTTCACCCTGATAAGGATTGTGGTTGTTGCTTGAGTAGGGTTTCCACCGTCCTCAGTCAATAACTAATATCTCACTGAATTTTCATTTAACCCTAGTCATAGGCATTGGTAATTCCCAGAGAAACACTTTGAACATATTCCTTACAAACCCAGCATACAAACACTCTAAATTATTTTCAAAGAACTCTATCAAATCCTAGTCTAGCTATTTTTGATTACTTGGCAGTGGCTTCTCAAATGTCTACAGATTTTCTGTCTCTTCTTCCGATATCATGGTCATAGAGTTTATTTTTCCCAAAATAAACAAATTAGATGGATGAATGACCTTTTCAGAACCCTTTCCATGAGGGAGTTTAGGGCTTCTGCAGATAGCAAAATAGCTTCTTAGTGTTGCGAGATGTAGGCCATCATAAACACAACTTGACATCATCTTGTAGATAGGGTCTTCCTGAAAAATAAATACAGCTCAGATAAGCATGTGTGTCGATAACTAAATATTGAACACTCATTATGAAACATCTCTGATTCTAAAGATTAGCTGCAAAAAATATGTTGTTTGCTTTCATAATATTTAAATTCTGTGCTTTCACATTTGCTACAATGTTACTGATATGTGCAATATTATTCTTGCATTTACTCCACACTAAAATTGGCTGGACATAAAGACTTCAAACAACCATGTGGATTTCTTGTGTCTGCACACTTGTGGCCAAATGTTGTCAGAACCAACACAAAAAAAAACAAAATGCCTGACAGACTTTGACACGTTTTTACACTCTAAATACGCATATCTCCAGGCAAATTGAGGGATATTTATGGGCCATAAGTTATCCGATCCTTCTGCTCAAGTTGTTGCATTAGTCCATGCCTGTGCTTGCCTGAGAGCCAAGAAGGATCTACTGGATAATACTTATGAAAACATAATAGTGGGACAAAATAGTACTGTGGCATCACTATAAAGTACAGGGAAATGACCAAGATTGGTTAGAGACTATTAATGACAAATTATGCAGACCATCTGGTAGTCCCTCATTTATCATACTTGATATTAATTGCAGTATATACTAAGGAAACTAATTCTAAATGAATTTCAATAGTAAGATACTGGACCTATTATTTCCTTTATCAAACAGACAAATGTGCTTACAATGAGGTTACTTTTATCTATCATTATCATTACATCACACATATTATTGTTTAGGTGTATATTCAACACCATTCTCTTGACCCTTTAACCGACTCAGAATGAAACATCTAACCATTTTATACATGACTTTGTTTTCTCTATAGCCATATAGATATTACATCAAGCCTATGATATGCTTCTTCCCATGATGCCTTTTCCTTACTCAGGGAGGGTAAGCAGTATTACTTTAACTGTTTGCATTTTTATTTTTTCACCTAGCATGTACACACCACGTCCAGTGAGTGCCACGTCACCATCAGTAATATTTGTCTTTTTTTAACATAATATTTGATTTGGAATTGAATTTGTAAATTCTTATGTGTCCCCTTTTTTCTCCACAGGGTATATCACATGTTTCCATATAATACCATATGTGAGTGGTTTGTTTGGGTTTTTGTATAAACATTTTTAGACACATTGAGGTCTCTCTGAATAGCCTAGGAGAAGTGTTTTTACTTTTTTGTTATTTGGTCCTGATGAAGCGCCACTAGATCCGTATGGACTTCTTAGGCGCGAAACATGTCGACCTGTTGTGATGGTCGAGGATAATTTCTTCTCCCTCACCTTGTTTTGTTGGTAGAGTGGTTGAGCATTATCTCTGTCTCACTCCCCTATATTCATTTTTAACCTTGACCTAGACCCTTCATTGATCAATAACGTGTGTTTTTTTTGGAGTGTTCTTGAGCCAATTTTATCTATTTCTTCTCTCTCCTATTCTTATCTGTGAGTAGGATTTAATATATTCCTATACCTCATAAACCACTGCACGGATCTCTAGTCAAGATCCCTGGCAGAGTACCCCCTTGCAGTGGGCCTGTCAGACATTGTAGTGCTGGTCTGACGAGGAGCAAACCCTAGGATGAAGCATCACATCCATTGGGTGTGTATGGGTGTTTCCTTCTAGATATAGAAGTGCCTAGTGGAATTTGACACATATTCCCTTTGGAACACTATACTCATTTATATTACTTTGATGTTTTAGGCAGTAGATTTCACTAAAAAAATAAATCATAACTCCATTCTACTAATTGCATTTAAATTGTTTTGATGTCTTTATATTTATTAAAATGTTTGTTCTCTAGTTTTCTAAATTTCTGTAGCAATTTTATTTTTTCACAATGCCTCTAAGTTAAGCCTGACTGCTTTTGTGCCAAGCTGCCAAAGGGTTAATCAAAAATTAATTTAGTGACTTTTGTGGTTCACCCTGACAAGGATTGTGGTTGTTGCTTGAGTAGGGTTTCCACCGTCCTCAGTCAATAACTAATATCTCACTGAATTTTCATTTAACCCTAGTCATAGGCATTGGTAATTCCCAGAGAAACACTTTGAACATATTCCTTACAAACCCAGCACACAAACACTCTAAATTATTTTCAAAGAACTCTATCAAATCCTAGTCTAGCTATTTTTGATTACTTGGCAGTGGCTTTTCAAATGTCTACAGATTTTCTGTCTCTTCTTCCGATATCATGGTCATAGAGTTTATTTTTCCCAAAATAAACAAATTAGATGGATGAATGACCTTTTCAGAACTCTTTCCGTGAGGGAGTTTAGGGCTTCTGCAGATAGCAAAATAGCTTCTTAGTGTTGCCAGATGTAGGCCATCATAAACATAACTCGACATCATCTTGTAGATAGGGTGTTCCTGAAAAATAAATACAGCTCAGGTAAGCATGTGTGTTGATAACTAAATATTGAACACTCATTATGAAACATCTCTGATTCTAAAGATTAGCTGCAAAAAATATGTTGTTTGCTTTCATAATATTTACATTCTGTGCTTTCACATTTGCTACAATGTTACTGATATGTGCAATATTATTCTTGCATTTACTCCACACTAAAATTGGCTGGACATAAAGACTTCAAACAACCATGTGGATTTCTTGTGTCTGCGCACTTGTGGCCAAATGTTGTCAGAACCAACACAAAAAAAACCAAAATGCCTGACAGACTTTGACACGTTTTTACACTCCCAATATGCATATCTCCAGGCAAATTGAGGGATATTTATGGGCCATAAGTTATTCGATCCTTCTGCTCAAGTTATTGCATTAGATTACATCAAGCCTATGATATGCTTCTTCCCATGATGCCTTTTCCTTACTCAGGGAGGGTAAGCAGTATTACTTTAACTGTTTGCATTTTTATTTTTTCACCTAGCATGTACACACCACGTCCACTGATTGCCACGTCACCATCAGTAATATTTGTCTTTTTTTAACATAATATTTGATTTGGAATTGAATTTGTAAATTCTTATGTGTCCCCTTTTTTCTCCACAGGGTATATCACATGTTTCCATATAATACCATATGTGAGTGGTTTGTTTGGGTTTTTGTATAACATTTTTTAGACATATTGAGGTCTCTCTGAATAGCCTAGGAGAAGTGTTTTTACTTTTTTGTTATTTGGTCCTGATGAAGCGCCACTAGATCCGTATGGACTTCTTAGGCGCGAAACATGTCGACCTGTTGTGATGGTCGAGGATAATTTCTTCTCCCTCACCTTGTTTTGTTGGTAGAGTGGTTGAGCATTATCTCTGTCTCACTCCCCTATATTCATTTTTAACCTTGACCTAGACCCTTCATTGATCAATAACGTGTGTTTTTTTTGGCGTGTTCTTGAGCCAATTTTATCTATTTCTTCTCTCTCCTATTCTTATCTGTGAGTAGGATTTAATCTATTCCTATACATCATAAACCACTGCACGGATCTCTAGTCAAGATCCCTGGCAGAGTACCCCCTTGCGGTGGGCGCGTCAGACATTGTAGCGCTGGTCTGACGAGGAGCAAACCCTAGGATGAAGCATCACATCTATTGGGTGTGTATGGGTGTTTGCTTCTAGATATAGAAGTGCCTAGTGGAATTTGACACATATTCGCTTTGGAACACTGTACTCATTTATATTACTTTGATGTTTTAGGCAGTAGATTTCACTAAAAAAATAATTAAGAAGTCCATTCTACTAATTGCATTTAAATTGTTTTGATGTCTTTATATTTATTAAAATGTTTGTTCTCTAGTTTTCTAAATTTCTGTAGCCATTTTCTTTTCACATTGCCTCTAAGTTAAGCCTGACTGCTTTTGTGCCAAGCTGGCAAAGGGTTAATCAAAAATTAATTTAGTGACTTTTGTGGTTCACCCTGATAAGGATTGTGGTTGTTGCTTGAGTAGGGTTTCCACCGTCCTCAGTCAATAACTAATATCTCACTGAATTTTCATTTAACCCTAGTCATAGGCATTGGTAATTCCCAGAGAAACACTTTGAACATATTCCTTACAAACCCAGCATACAAACACTCTAAATTATTTTCAAAGAACTCTATCAAATCCTAGTCTAGCTATTTTTGATTACTTGGCAGTGGCTTCTCAAATGTCTACAGATTTTCTGTCTCTTCTTCCGATATCATGGTCATAGAGTTTATTTTTCCCAAAATAAACAAATTAGATGGATGAATGACCTTTTCAGAACCCTTTCCATGAGGGAGTTTAGGGCTTCTGCAGATAGCAAAATAGCTTCTTAGTGTTGCGAGATGTAGGCCATCATAAACACAACTTGACATCATCTTGTAGATAGGGTCTTCCTGAAAAATAAATACAGCTCAGATAAGCATGTGTGTCGATAACTAAATATTGAACACTCATTATGAAACATCTCTGATTCTAAAGATTAGCTGCAAAAAATATGTTGTTTGCTTTCATAATATTTAAATTCTGTGCTTTCACATTTGCTACAATGTTACTGATATGTGCAATATTATTCTTGCATTTACTCCACACTAAAATTGGCTGGACATAAAGACTTCAAACAACCATGTGGATTTCTTGTGTCTGCACACTTGTGGCCAAATGTTGTCAGAACCAACACAAAAAAAAACAAAATGCCTGACAGACTTTGACACGTTTTTACACTCTAAATACGCATATCTCCAGGCAAATTGAGGGATATTTATGGGCCATAAGTTATCCGATCCTTCTGCTCAAGTTGTTGCATTAGTCCATGCCTGTGCTTGCCTGAGAGCCAAGAAGGATCTACTGGATAATACTTATGAAAACATAATAGTGGGACAAAATAGTACTGTGGCATCACTATAAAGTACAGGGAAATGACCAAGATTGGTTAGAGACTATTAATGACAAATTATGCAGACCATCTGGTAGTCCCTCATTTATCATACTTGATATTAATTGCAGTATATACTAAGGAAACTAATTCTAAATGAATTTCAATAGTAAGATACTGGACCTATTATTTCCTTTATCAAACAGACAAATGTGCTTACAATGAGGTTACTTTTATCTATCATTATCATTACATCACACATATTATTGTTTAGGTGTATATTCAACACCATTCTCTTGACCCTTTAACCGACTCAGAATGAAACATCTAACCATTTTATACATGACTTTGTTTTCTCTATAGCCATATAGATATTACATCAAGCCTATGATATGCTTCTTCCCATGATGCCTTTTCCTTACTCAGGGAGGGTAAACAGTATTACTTTAACTGTTTGCATTTTTTTTTTTTCACCTAGCATGTACACACCACGTCCACTGAGTGCCACGTCACCATCAGTAATATTTGTCTTTTTTTAACATAATATTTGATTTGGAATTGAATTTGTAAATTCTTATGTGTCCCCTTTTTTCTCCACAGGCTATATCACATGTTTCCATATAATACCACATGTGAGTTGTTTGTTTGGGTTTTTGTATAAACATTTTTAGACACATTGAGGTCTCTCTGAATAGCCTAGGAGAAGTGTTTTAACTTTTTTGTTATTGGGTCCTGATGAAGCGCCACTAGATCCGTATGGACTTCTTAAGCGCGAAACATGTCGACCTGTTGTGATAGTCGAGGATAATTTCTTCTCCCTCACCTTGTTTTGTTGGTAGAGTGGTTGAGCATTATCTCTGTCTCACTCCCCTATATTAATTTTTAACCTTGACCTAGACCCTTCATTGATCAATAACGTGTGGTTTTTTTGGAGACTTCAAACAACCATGTGGATTTCTTGTGTCTGCACACTTGTGGCCAAATGTTGTCAGAACCAACACAAAAAAAACCAAAATGCCTGACAGACTTTGACACGTTTTTACACTCCCAATACGCATATCTCCAGGCAAATTGAGGGATATTTATGGGCCATAAGTTATCCGATCCTTCTGCTCAAGTTGTTGCATTAGTCCATGTTGTGCTTGCCTGAGAGCCAAGAAGGATCTACTGGATAATACTTATGAAAACATAATAGTGGGACAAAATAGTACTGTGGCATCACTATAAAGTACAGGGAAATGACCAAGATTAGTTAGAGACTAAGGGGGTCATTACGAGTTCGGTGGACGGTTTTCACCATCCGCCAAACTTCCAATAGGGAGATTGGGGTCCCACAGGATACCTCCCCACTGGTCCCATTAAGAGTTCTAGGCCGGCGTGTGGAAACCTCAGTTTCAGCCCACCAGCATAGCAGGAAACAGGCTACACCACTGTCACTGGCTTGTAATCAAGCCAGAGGAAATGCTGTAGCCTGCAGGGTACCCCATCACCCCCGCAATGTCCACTATCTCAAAGGAGACAGTGAACATTGCAATGGTGCTGGGCAAGGGGGCCCCTGCACTGCCCATGTCAAGTGCATGAGCAGTGCAGGGGCCCCATTTGGCCCCCAGCACCTGTTCTCCACCAGCCTTTTCATGGTGGTGTTACTGCCATGAAAAGGCTGGCGGAGAACAAGGTTGTAATCCCAAGGGCAGCAAAGCTTGCAGCGTTGGCCTGGCAGATTAGGATCTCTGCCACCTCCAGACCATCTCATCCAAGATCCTGGCAGAGCTGGTGGTTTTCTGGTGGTCTAACCACCAGGTTTAAATGTGGAGGTCCAGACCACCACCGCAAGTGTGGCTGTCTATAGACCGCCACTCTCATAATAAACACCTACATATGCAAATGGAAGCTTACCACACAGAGCGGGAATATTTAAATATAGCATTTGCAAATATTGGTAGTGCAGAATAGAATAGTAATGCGTCAGGTTTGCAGCTATGTGTCAACCAGCCACAGAAACCTGATTAGCAAATAAATCACAAGCTGATTTTGACTTTGTTGCCTCAAGTGATGGTTATTAGGTGTATCTAACTGACTATTGAGTATTCTGTTTAAATTGCCAAACATGGTTACTGTGTTTTCCAATTCTGCTTCTCCTAATGAAAAAAGAATGAGAGAATTTTAAAATGCGACCCGTCCATCCAGATAGCTCTACCAGTGGCAAGTTTTCTCGAGTCTATCTGGAGGTTGAGATTAGCAAGTTTAAGGGACAAAATTGTGTAGTTATTGTTTAGTTTTACCTATGTATATTTATTTGACTTGGATGTATGATTGTAGCTTTTTTTTGTACAGGACATGGACCTTGGTTTGGTTCCTTATGGATTATTTATAGACCTACGGAACTATACCCTTACTTTATGCCGTGAGAATTTTAAAGCGAAAATCATCCACCCAGACAGTTTTTTAATGGGGGGAAAAAGGGGAAATTTTTTGTATTATTATGACATCTGAGATCAGCAATTTTAAGGAGCAAGAGTGGGGAATTATATTTTTTAGACTTATCTATTTATATTTATCAAATTGGATGTGTGTTTGCTCCACAGCATACAGATATTGGTGTATTATATTTTTAACTAGTGCTGATTCATGGAATTATTCGTATTTTTGAGTATTGCCTTTCATTATATTAAGTGATGTTTATCTGACTGCTTATTTCTTGTTTGTTTTTTAAAACTTGTTTTGTCCCTTTTAACTGTGCTTTTACCTTATTTTTTAGTACCTCCCTGCTTTTAGAAGTCCTCTCTCTCTTTGTTGTGTATTGTACTTTAATGGTTTGTTTTTACTCACCGAAATAAAGTTAAATGATGATGATGATGATGAAAAAAGAATGTATCCCTATATTTGGGTTCAAACACAAGGAAAATATTTCAAGCAAGTGTAAGTACTTGTAATACATATTTAACTACTGACAATGTAAACCTGCCTTATCATATATATTCTGCAATGGTGATTCTTAATTGATATAGCAAATTATTTAATTGATGCAGTTTGAGACATCCTGAAAGGCTGTACGGTCTTCTTTGATGCGTAGGATTCCTGGTTAAGATGCCCAGACTTCCATCCCTACCTTATGCTATTTAAAACTCAGGCCATGTAATAATTCTCAAGTGCTGAGCCATATTTCTTGTTAATCAAGAGCATATAACCATGTAAAATAGATTTAAAAGTAGGACTATAGTTGTTTTCTTTTGTTTTGCTTCAGCCCTTTCCCACTAGTAACTTCACCTTTCTCCAACCCTTCCCCCTTTCACTTACCTCAAACAATCCCTCCTTTTCCCCTTTCTTAAGACACCCACCTGCATAGACTGTAACTACATTATCTGCATCACTGAAAATGAAGAGAGCACACCTCTTGCTTCCTTGCACCTTAACCCATTTGCTGCCAAGCCTTTTCCCCACAGGTGCCAGGACTTTGTTTTGGCAATTTGGGGCAGTTAGCACTTAGGTCCTCATACCTTTTTGTCCACATAGGCTACCCACACCAAATTTGCATCCTTTTTTTCCAACATCCTGGGGACTCTAGGGGTACCCAGACTTTGTGGGTTTCCCTGAAGAAGACCAGGAAATTAGCCAAAATACAGTGAAACTTTCCTGTTAAAAAAAATAAATGGGAAAAAAGAGCTGCAGAACAAGGCTTGTGTTTTTTCCCCAGAAAATGGCATCAACAAAGGGTTTGCGGTGCTAAAATCACCACCTTCCCAGCTTTCAGGAACAGGTGGACTTGAATCAGAAAACCCAATTTTGTCAACACAATTTTGCCATTTTACTGGGACATACCCCATTTTTACTATTTTTTGTGCTTTCAGCCTCCTTCCAGTTAGTGACAGAAATAGATATGAAACCAATGCTGGATCCCAGAATGCTAAACATTTCTGAAAAGTAGACAAAATTCTAAATTCATCAAGGGGTAATTTGTGCAGATCCTACAAGGTTTTCCTACAGAAAATAACAGATGAAATAAAAACATATTGAAATAGAGGTAAAAAACAACAGCCATTTTTCTCATCGTTTTACTCTGTAACTTTTTTCTACAATGTCAAATTTTTGAAAGCAATATACCATTATGTCTGCTGGTTGCGGGGATATATAGGGCTTGTAGGTTAATCAAGAATCCTAGGTACCCAGAGCCAATAAATGAGCTGCACCTTGCAATGGGTTTTCATTCTATACTGGGTATACAGCAATTCATTTGCTGAAATATAAAGAGTGAAAAATAGGTATCAAGAAAACCTTTGTATTTCCAAAATGGGCACAGGATAAGGTGTTGAGAGGCAGTAGTTATTTGCACATCTCTGAATTCCAGAGGGCCCATACTAGCATGTGAATTACAAGGCATTTCTCAAATAGACTTCTTTTTTACACAATGTCTTACATTTGAAAGGAAACAATTTAGAGAAAGACAAGGGGCAATAACACTTGTTTTGCTATTCTGTGTCCCCCCAAGTCTCCCAAAGAAAATGGTACCTCACTTGCGTGGGTAGGCCTAATGCTCGCGACAGGAAACACAACATGAACACATCACATTTTTCCAATGAAAACGGATGTGTTTTTTGCAAAGTGTCTAGCTGTGGATTTTGGCCTCTAGCTCAGCCGGCACCTAGGGAAACCCACCAAACCTGCACATATTTGAATACTAGACACCTAGGGGAATCCAAGATGGCCTGACTTTTGGGGCTCTGACCAGGTTCTGTTACTCAGAATCCTTTGCAAACCTTAAAATTTGGATAAAAAACACTTTGTCCTCAGATTTCGTTGACACAAAGTTCTGGAATCTGAGAGGAGCCACAAATTTCCTTCCACCCAGCGTTCCCCTAAGTCTCCCGATAAAAATGGTACCTCACTTGTGTGGGTGGGCATAGTGCCCACGAAAGGAAATGCCCCAAAACTCTATCTGGACCAAATTATCAAATACAAAATGAATGCTCAGCAGCCATCTAGGGAAACCTATCAAACCCAGACATTTCTGAAAACTAAACACCTGAGGAAGTACAGGAAGGTGTGACTTGCGTGGATCCCCCTGTGTTTTCTTACCCTGAATCCTCAGCAAACCTCACATTTTATCTAAAAAATCATATTTTTCCCACATTTCTGTGTGGGATCACCACACCGGGACAAATTTCCTACCACCCAACGTTCCCCTCAGTTTCCTGGTAAAAATGATACCTCACTTGTGTAGGTGGGCCAAGTGCCTGTGACAGGGAAGAGCCAAAAACATGTTGAAAGTTGGAGGTTTGCAGGGCATTGAGGGTAAAAGAAATGGTGCAGGGTGCATGTGAGGCACACCACCCTGGAATCACCCAGGTATTTAGTTTTCAGATGCGTCTAGGTCTTGTGGATTTTTCTACATGGCAAAGTCGCAAAGTCCAAAAAGTGCAGCCCTCACCATTCCAAGTGGGATGATTTTGAGAGTTAGCCAAGCCCTCATGGCCCAAATGTAAAACCAAAACCCAAAATAATCAAATGTCCTCTTGCTTGCCGTGGGATAGTGTGCGGAGGATGAGCTGAAAGACTGTTACCCCCTTCAGTTTGGGTGGGGACATAACCAGTCCCATACTGGTTGGTAGCCACCACCCCACTATTTTATTTTTATTTTTTTATTCCCTGGCATCTAGTATGCTTTCTGCCCACCCGGGAAGTGGATCTGGGGTAAATGCCCCATCTGCCCACCGGTGGGCAGAACAACTTTGGCCCCATTTGTTTGGGATACCACCACTCTTATTTTGGAAAAAAAAAATCTTCCCTGGTCTCTGGTGGGCTTTCAACAGTAATGTGCCCCCAATGGGGAGTGACCCTTTTCAAGGGGCTGCGCCCCCAAACAAAACACACATGTACACACACACCAATCCCTGCTAGCATAGTGGTTTCTGCCCCCCCCCCCCAGGGGCAGATCAACCTAATAGAAATAGGCCGATCTGCCCCAAGTGGAACAGAAATTGGATAAAATAAATTTGCCCCCTCAGGGAAGCGACCTTTGCCTAAGGGGTCTCTCCCCTTGTGTGGCACAAAACAAATCCGTGGTGCCTAGTGTTTTCTGCCCCCCTTGGGGGCAGATTGGCCTAACAAAAATAGGCTGATCTGCCCCCAAGGGGGGCAAAAATGGCCTAAACACAATTTGCCCCCCCAGGGGAATGACCCTGCCTAAGGGGTAGCACCCCATATACAAAAAAAAGTTAACATAAAAAATATATATCCCTGGTGTCTGGGGGTTTCTGCCCCCCTAATTATAATAGGCCGATCTGTATCCAGGCGCTGCAGAAAAGGACTAGAAATATTTTGCCCCCCTGACAAGTGGCCCTTTCCCAGGGGGCCGCTCCCCTTATGTATAAGCATAAATAAAAAAATAAAAGTCCCTGGTGTCTAGTGCTTATGCCCTAAAAGTAAATTTGCCCCCAAGGGATCGACCCTTGCCTAAGGGGTCACTCCCCACATAAATAAAACAAAAAAAACGTATCCCGCTGTCTAGCGGTTTCTGCCACCCCGGGGGCAGATTGGCCCAATTATAATAGACCGATCTGCCCCCAGGCAGGCAGAAATGGCCTAAAAATAAATTGCCCCCCTGGGAAATGGCCCTTGTCCAAGGGGCCACTCCCCTTATGCGCAAGTAAAAAAAAATAAAAAAACCCTGGTGTCTTGTGGTTTCTGCCCACTTGGGGGCAGATTGGCCTCATAAAAATAGGCCGATCTGACCCCAGGGGGGCAGAAATGGCCTAAAAATAAATTTTCCCCTGGGGAGCGGCCATTGCCCAAGGGGCCGCTCCCCTTATGCCATAAACAAAAAACTAAAAATTCCCTGGTGTCTAGTGCCATTTCTGCTGCCCGATCACATTGCGATCGGGCAACAGAAGTGCTGAGAGAGACATGAAAGGAGAGCAAAGGCCTTTCCTCTCCTTTCATGCCTCTCTTGCCCCCTCCATGTGATCCGAGGAGAAATCCTTTTGCATTTCTCCTCCGATCCGCGCTGGTGGGGGCAGCCTCTGATGAGGTCAGCACGCGATTATGCCCTGATGTCATCAGACACCACAGGTGGGGTCGGGGTGCTGGGGTGGAAGGGGAAGCGATTCTCCTTCCATCCCTGCCCAGGGGAGGAGAGTGCCAGGCCCCCAGTGTGAGCACAAGCGCTTCACCCATGGGCCCCTGTCTGGACGTAATGGTTACATCCTGAGCACCCGAGCGGTGCTGCCCAGGACGAACTGTTACATCCACGGCACCCAAGGGGTCAACATGGAAAGGAGGTTGATATCCTGTCACTAATTAATCAACATTGTTCTGCCAAAACATCCATATTCAACATCTGGACATCTTGGAGTCATCTCGCTTCCTTTCAAAACGTTAATGTCCATTTCTTCCTTTGTTTGGGTTTTGGAAAAAGCCAGAGTTATTTTTCAAGTCATACAACATTTTGCATATTCTTGTAATATTGAAATGCCCTTATTAATTTGGTGTATTCACAATCTATGATCAAGAGCGTATTTGGCAAAGTTCAGCCTGATGAACATTATGTTACTCACTATGGTTATAGAAGAATTCGGTCACGATGCATAAAGGATTTTTTCATGCAGGGAAAAGTTAAGGAAGTTTACAAGGAGCATGCAGGAATTACTAGTATCATTGGATGGATAAAATGGAATGATGTGCACCCACTGATCTTTTAGTTCAATTTCTGAAAATGTCTTTGTCAAAATTTCAGAGGTATGTTGTGGGGTGTCTTCCTGTTGTTTTCTTTAAAATAAATATGATAAAACTATGATGCTTTTGCATTTTCTAAATATTGCAATTTAGAGCCTGATCCAGAAAGGGAAACTTACACTTCTGTGTAAAATATTTTTTTTAGTATTCACAAACTATGAGTTAATAGCAGTGTATGACTGCGGAGACTCTGTAGACGTAGCAAACTTCACACAGGAAAATAGAGGCCTCTTGTTCCAACATATAACATTTAAAATGTACAATTACACTTGTGCACAGTGTGTACACAATGTCCATGCTAAGGACCCACATGTGCACACTCAGTCAGTCAGTATACTGTATACAACTATGGCATTATTATTGATGTCATCAGAGATGTCTTCGGTTCTATAATTTGCTTTGCCATCAGTGAAGTAATCAATTATGTAATTTAACATGTCATGAGTTATGTAATATGTGAGGTAATAAGCTGGGCTTGGTGGGGGCACAAATATAGTTAACTCAATAAAATAGAACTGATGATTTTTTTTGTACCTTATTTCAACACCCAACTATAATTATTGTCACTTTAGCTATTTTTTTTTTTCAGTGAATGTCTGCTTTTTCAGCGTAAGGTACAATCTTACCAGCATATCTAACTATAACGTGACTTTAAACTTTGTTTTTTCAGTGAATTTATGAAGATTCTTTCAACATAAGTTAAGATCTTATTACCATAACTAACTATAATGTCACTTTAACTTTTTTTCAATGAATTTCTGGAGTTTTTGGATCATCTTCACGACTTTCCCACTGAGTGCAGCTTTTGATTGTGTGGCAAGGGATTGGCCTGTAGCCAGACTATGTGCCACCACCCCATGGGGAATCAATTCTATGTAGTGTACAGTCATTGGCCATGTGCAGAGAGGAGCAGGCCAACAGAGCATGGCCTACACCCAGGCCCTGTGCCCTATTGCCTTCAGGAGCCCAACCTTATGTGGAGTAGAAAGTGGATGTCATTTTTGCATTTTTCACTTTTTTTTTTACAGTTTTTAACAATTTTTATAAAATGTTTTGAAATTGTTTGAAACTGTTTCCAACTTTTTTTTTCTTTTTGTATTTTTTACACAAGTCTTTGTTCTGTTTGCCGATGCTGATCAATGGCCCTACTCCATATTTTTTATTTAACCCCTTCGCTGCCAGGCATTTTCCCCCTCCTGTGCCAAGCCTTTTTTTTGGCTATTTGGGGCAGTTCGCACTTAGGCCCTCATAACTTTTTGTTCACATAAGCTACCACGCCAACATTGTGTCCTTTTTTTCTAACATCCTAGGGATTCTAGCGGTACCCAGACTTTGTGGGTTCCCCTAAAGGAGACCAAGAAATTAGCCAAAATACTGTGAATTTTTATTTTTTTTTAAATGGGAAAAAAGGGCTGCAGAAGGCAGCTTGTGTTTTTTTTCCGTGAAAATGGCATCAACAAGGGTTTGCGGTGGCAAGATCACCATCTTCCCAGCTTTCAGGAACAGGCAGACTTGAATTGGAAAACCCAATTTTTCAATACAGTTTTGACATTTTACTGGGACATACCCCATTTTTACTATTTTTTGTGCTTTCAGCCTCCTTCCAGTTAGTGACCAAAATGGGTGGGAAACCAAGTCTGGATCCCAGAAAGCTAAACATTTCTGGAAAGTAGACGAAATTCTGAATTTAGCAAGGGGTCATTTGTGTAGATCCTACAAGTGTTTCCTACAGAAAATAACAGCTAAATTAAACAAATATTGAAATTGAGGTGAAAAAAACAGCAATTTTTCTCCACGTTTTACTCTGTAACTTTTTCCTGCGATGTCAGATTTTTTAAAGCAATATACTGTTACGTCAGCTGGACTCTTCTGGTTGCTGGAATATATGGGGCTTGTAGGTTCATCAAGGACTCTAGGTACCCAGATCCAACAAATGAGCTGCACCTTGCAATGGGTTTTTACTCTATACCGGGTATACAACAATTCATTTGCTGAAATATAAAAAGTGAAAAATAGGTATCAAGAAAACCTTTGTATTTCCACAATGGCCACAAGATAAGGTGTTGAGAAGCAGTGGTTATTTGCACATCTCTGAATTCCGGGGTGCCCATACTAGCATGTGAATTACAGAGCATTTTTACACACTGCCTTACATTTGGAAGGAAAAAATGTAGAGAAAGACAAGGGGCAATAACACTTGTTTTGCTATTCTGTGTTCCCCCAAGTCTCCTGATAAAAATGGTACCTCACTTGTGTGGGTAGGCCTAGCGCCCATGAAAGGAAATGTCCCAAAACACAATGTGGACACATCACATTTTTTCACAGAAAACAGAGGTGTTTTTTACAAAGTGCCTACCTGTGGATTTTGGCCTCTAGCTCAGCCGGCACCTGGGGAAACCTAGCAAACCAGCACATTTTTTAAAACTAGACACCTAGGGGAATCCAAGATGGGGTGGCTTGTGGGGCTCTGACTAGGTTCTGTTACCCAGAATCCTTTGCAAACCTCAAAATGTGGCCAAAAAAACACTTTTTCCTCTCATTTCGGTGACAGAAAGTTCTGGAATCTGAGAGGAGCCACAAATTTCCTTCCACCAAATATTCCCCCAAGTCTCCTGATAAAAATGGTACCTCACTTGTGTGGGTAGGCCTAGCGCCCACGAAACAAAGAGGCCCAAAACACAATGTGGACACATCACATTTTTTCACAGAAAACAGAGGTGTTTTTTACAAGGTGCCTACCTGTGGATTTTGGCCTCTAGCTCAGCCGGCTTCTGGGGAAACCTAGCAAACCAGCACATTTTTGAAAACTAGACACCCAGGGGAATCCAAGATGGGGTGACTTGTGGGGCTCTGACCAGGTTCTGTTCCCCAGAATCCTTTGCAAACCTCAAAATTTGACCAAAAAACACCTTTTCCTCTCATTTCGGTGACAGTAAGTTCTGGAATCTGGGAGGAGCCACAAATTTCCTTCCACCCAGCGTTCCCCCAAGTCTCCCAATAAAAATGGTACCTCACTTGTGTGGGTAGGCCTAGTGCCCACGAAAGGAAATGGCCCAAAACACAACATGGACACATCATATTTTTTCACAGAAAACAGAGGTGTTTTTGCAAAGTGCCTACCTGTGGATTTTGGCCTCTAGCTCAGCCGGCTTCTGGGGAAACCTAGCAAACCAGCACATTTTTGAAAACTAGACACCCAGGGGAATCCAAGATGGGGTGAATTGTGGGGCTCTGACCAGGTTCTGTCCCCCAGAATCCTTTGCAAACCTCAAAATTTGGCCAAAAAACACCTTTTCCTCTCATTTCGGTGACAGTAAGTTCTGGAATCTGGGAGGAGCCACAAATTTCCTTCCACCCAGCGTTCCCCCAAGTCTCCCAATAAAAATGGTACCTCACTTGTGTGGGTAGGCCTAGTGCCCACGAAAGGAAATGGCCCAAAACACAACATGGACACATCATATTTTTTCACAGAAAACAGAGGTGTTTTTGCAAAGTGCCTACCTGTGGATTTTGGCCTCTAGCTCAGCCGGCACCTGGGGAAACCTAGCAAACCAGTGCTTTTTTTAAAACTAGACTCCTAGGGGAATCCAAGATGGGGTGACTTGTGGGGCTCTGACCAGGTTCTGTTACCCAGAATCCTTTGCAAACCTCACAATTTGACCAAAAAACATATTTTCCTCTCATTTTGGTGACAGAAAGTTCTGGAACCTGAGAGGAGCCACAAATTTCCTTCCACCCAGCGTTCCCCCAAGTCTCCCAATAAAAATGGTACCTCACTTGTGTGGGTAGGCCTAGTGCCCACGAAAGGAAATGGCTCAAAATACAACATGGACACATCAAAATTATCAAATACAAAACCACCTGTTGTTGCAGGGGGGCATCTGCGTTTTTGGTCCTGGGCTCAGCAGCTTTCTAGGGAAACCTACCAAACCCAGACATTTCTGAAAACTAGACACCCGAGGGAGTCCAGTGAGGTGTGACTTGCATGGATCCCCCAATGTTTTCTTACCCAGAATCCTCAGCAAACCTAAAATTTAGCTAAAAATTCACATTTTCCCACATTTCTGTGTGGGATCACCGCACTGGGACACATTTCATACCACCCAATGTTCCCCTCAGTCTCCCTGTAAAAATGATACCTCATTTGTGTAGGTGGGCCAAGTGATTGTGATAGGGAAGAGCCAAAACATGTCGATATTGAGGGATAACAAAGGGGGTCCAATAGGGCAATTTGCAAAAAATCATTTTTAGGCTGACAAGTGCAGCAGAATTTTTATCGGTATAGATGAGACAATGCTGGGTGGTAGGAATTTGATGGATTCCTGCAGATTCTGGAAGGTTCCATCACAAAAACATGGGAAAAATGTGTGATTTCCAGCAAAGTTGGAGGTTTGCAGGGGATTGTGGGTACAAAAATGGTATGGGGTGCATGTGAAACACACCACCCTGGAATCACCCAGATGTTTAGTTTTCAGATGTGTCTAGGTCTTGTGGATTTGTCTACATTGCAGCGTCCCAAAGTCCAGAAAGTGCAGCCCTCACCATTCCAAGTGGGACGATTTTGAGAGTAAGCCAAGTTCTCATGGCCCAAATGTAAAACTAAAACCCAAAATAATCAAATGTCTTCTTGCTTGCTGTGGGATAAGATGTTTTAGAGTGTGGGGGAGAGCTGAAAGACTGTTATCCCCTTCAGTTGAGGTGGGGGCGTAACCAGGCCCATACTGGTTGGTAGCCAGCACCCCAATGTTTTTTGTTTTTTAAAAAAATTCCCTGGCATCTAGTAGACTTTCTGCCCCCCGGGGTGTGGATCAGGGGTAATTGCCCATCTGCCCACTGGTGGGCAGAACAACTTTGACCCCATTTATTTGGGGTGGGGGTATGACCACCCTCTTATTTTTGGAAAAAAAACTTCCCTGGCCTCTAATGGGCTTTCTGTCCCCCCAGATGGGCCTTCCAAAAATTAGCCCATCTGCCCCAATAGGGGGCAGATATGGCCAACAGTAATGTGCCCCCATGGGGAGCGACTCTTACCCAAGGGGCTGCCTCCCTAAAGAAAACACACACATACACACACACCAATCCCTGGTGCCTAAGTGGTTTCTGCCCGTATGGGGGCAGATTGGCCTAACAAAAATTGCCCGATCTGCCCAGAAGGGGAGCAGAAATGGTCTAAATACAATTTGCTCCCCAGGGGAGCGACCCTTGCCTAATTGGTCGCTCCCCATCTCTAAAAAAACAAACAAACAAAAAAAAAACACACAAAAAAATTTGCCCTGGCACCTAGAGGTTTCTGCCCCGGGGGGGCAGAAATGGCCTAAAATAAATTTGGACCCCCACCGCCCCGGGGAGCGACCCATGCCTACGAGGTCGCTCCCCTTGGGTGACATTGGCGCCAAAAAAAAGATCCCCGGTGCCTAGTAGTTTCTGCCCCCTTTGGGGGCAGATTGACCTAAAATCGGCTGATCTGCCCCCAAAGGGGGCAGAAATGGTCTAAATACAATTTGCCCCTCCAGGGGAGCGACCCTTGCCTAAGGGGTCGCTCCCCTTGCGTGAAATTCATGAAGAAAAAAAAAACTCCCTGGTGTCTAGTGGCTTCTGTCACCCTTGGGGGCAGATTGGCCTCATAAAAATAGGGGGGAAATGGCCTAAATATAATTTGCCCCCTAGGGGAGAAACCCTTGCCTAAGGGATCGCTCCCCACCTCTAAAAAAAAAAAAAAAAAAAAAAAAAAAGATCCTTGGTGCCTAGAGGTTTCGGCCTAATAATAGGCCGATCTGCCCCCAGGGCCGTAAAAAAAAATGCCCCCCCCCTGGGAGCGACCCTTGCCCAAGGGGTCACTCCCTTATGCCAATTTCCTAATAAGAGGTAAATCCCTGGTGTCTAGTGGGCGTTTTAGCAGCCGGATTGCTTGCAATCCGGCTGCTAAAACGCTCAGAGAGACTTCAAAGGGAAGGAAATTAATTTCCTTCCCTTTGAAGCCTCTCTGGCCTCCTCCACGTGATCAGAAGAGAAATGCTTTGCATTTCTCTTTCGATCGCGCTGGAAGCTGAGCTTCCAGCGTGATGGGAGGAAGCCTCTGTGATTGTCAGTGCATGATCGCGCACTGACGTCACGGGGGGGTGGGGGGGAAGGGGGTCGGGGGTGGAAGGGGAATGGATTCCCCTTCCATCCACGACCGGGGGTTGTGGGGCCCATGGGGGGAGCGCTAGCGCTCCCCCCGGTTCCCGGGTGCAGGACGAGATCACCTCGTCTAAGGCACCCAAACGGTTAGCTTAACCACAGTCCATAGCCTTATGACACTGCAATATATCCCAACATTCTGCATGTTGTCATCATTTACTTACTTTTCTTATTCCAGCACTTTCTCTGAAACTGTTGATTATCTGTTTAGGAAGCTTCATATCTTAACACAGCCCCTGAGGACTTTAGGGGCTCTTCAGAAGTATGAAGGTCCCACACCTCTACTGTGCCCTAACACTAGGTCTTTGAGACAGATTGTAAATGCAATTAAGAACTACACATTCAAAAATGAGTAGCATTCAGTTTGGTTCAATTAGAATCAATAATGAAAGTATGGCTTCTATTTTCAAGATTTAAGTATATCATAAATTCATCATTTTCTTTATTAGCAAACCATTTTTCTCAGTCAAATTACAGTACAAAGCATATAGCATTATTTTCAATCAAATTACAGAACAAAGCATATAGCATTATTCTCAATCAAGTTACACAACAAAGCAAACAGTGGGTCCCATAAAAACTAATCCCTAATCTAATCTGATTTAAGGGAAATTAAAGATCAGAAGAACTCATAAAGTGTTCTTATTTGAGATGTGAAAGCAAATAGTTTTCTTATTAGAGCATCTCATAAGAAACAGATTGAAAACTTCTGTAGAATCTCTCAGCAATATGTTTAGGCAGAATAAAGTTGGTCTCAGAATGAGTCTGAGACACACCAGCAAAGAGAATAAACTAAAATGTGTCGGAGTCAGAGTGCTCTCAGAAGCCTCTCTACCAGTCTGTGGCAGCTATCTACCAAAGGAAAGGGTCTCTCTTGTCTGGTCTAAAAACATGCTTCTATAACCTTGTACACTGCAACAAGATATACAACTTTGGTAGATAATCTCCGTTCCTGACCAATCAGAACTTTGGTCCAGATGTACGAAATCCCGGCATTGCGACTTGCAAATTGCAAGTCTGAGAGACTCGCAATTTGCGAGTCGCAATGCCGGATGCAGGATGGTGTCCCTGACACCATCTGCGAGTCTCAAGGGGGTCGCAAAGGCCCACCTCATTAATATTAATGAGGTGGGTTGCAATTTGCGACCCCCTTGCGAGTCACAGCACTCACAGGGATGGTGGCCTGCTGGAGACAGCAGACCATCATGCCTGTGACTGCTTTTTAAATAAAGCAGTTTTTTTTGTAATGCAGCCCATGCATTACAAAATGAAAAATGAAACGTTTCAGTTTCATTTTTTCAGAGCAGGCAGTGGTCCTACGGACCACTGCCTGCTCTGAAAATATGTTTTCATGGCCATTCACAAAGGGGGAGGGGTCCCATGGGGACCCCTTCCCTTTTGCGAATGGGTTACCACTGGTGACACTGGTGGTAACTGCGATTGCTTTGCGTTCGCGGTCACAAAGCAATCCTACATCGCGATGCGACTCACAAATAGGAAGGGAAACACCCCTTCCTATTTGCGACTCGCAGTCCCATTTTGCGAGTCGGTAAGCAGGTTACCGACTCGCAAAATGGGAATGGGCATTGCGATGTGGGTTTTGCGCCTCGCATTTGTTAATGCATTCACTTAATTCTAAATCTCCTTTCATTCTTTTATTACTTTCTCTATTTTTCTTCTTTATTAACAGCTTCTTTATAGATTTATAAGCAGCAAATGTAGATAAAAACTAACTGCCATTAGTAGGCACTAAAGTGGCTTTGAGGATTCCCGCTCCTTCTGTTTTTATTCAGTTGCCTATTGTTGACACCCTTTAGTAAAGCCTTGTACTATGCTGGTGGATTTTAAGAGTTCTAAATCAAGCTTTAAGTAGGATATATTCCATGCATAATCTATAATCTTCTTAATTTCATCTGGTATATTAGTACAACATTTCTTAATTTTTTGCATCTTGCAGATTCCTCCCTTTTCTGCAAGTAAAATGTCTAAAATAAAACGGTTTTGAAGTACTGTTGATCTGGTCGCTACTCAGTCTGTGTTTTCAACTAATAGAGCTCGAGAAGTACTGGTTACTGATTTGTCTAGAAATGTTGAATTGTTTCATCATTTAAAACTACTGCTAATACTGTTATTCGATGCAGGTGTATTCTACTGGGAGAAAAATGGCGCTTGAGGCAAAGAGGTATATACCAAATAGTGTCCTAATTAGCATACGGTGCACCCTTGAAGGACTTCACCCCTAGGTCCTAAGTGTATGCTGCTCCATACAGCTCTAAACAATAAACAACAAGAGACATTCGTTGTATTTGCACAAGTAAACAAAATAGTACACAATAATCCAACATAGTCACTGTCAATGTCTGAAATCACGAAACAATATCCCATATATTTCTGGTAAGAAAAGAAGAAAATATACAATACAAAAATACTGCATTTGTAAATTCAAAAACCTTGTGACGTGATATCAATAACTCAATCCGGTTCAATTCAGTTTGACAAAAGTTGTCATATGAAGTACCAATCAGGTCTGTGTCCATATATCAATATCTCAAGCCATACAGTCCATCATTCCACGGCTTTTGCCAAATGTGTTGTTCGATTTTGAACCCGTAACCGCAGCCAACACGTGTTTCGTCCAGGGATTACCCCGTTCACTTCGTCAGGGCTGTATACTGAGTATGTTGATTTCTTTGTACTATTTTGTTTACTTGTGCAAATATAACGAGTGCCTCTTGTTGTTTACTGCTAATACTGGTTTAAATGCTCCAAATATGCCTCCTACTAGTTGTGTCTCATTTACACTGCAGGAACATCTATGATGTGCCATTCGTAATGCATTTAGACTCTGTTGATGATACATTTTTGAGAAAAGCAAGCCTAAGTAACACATTTCCTCCCAATTACCTGGTAATCTAATTTCAGCATGCATTTTGTTTCACAAATAGAGTACACTTGAGGTATAGTTGGATAATCCTACAACAAAATGTGCATTGTTCCCCCTGACAATTCAAAAATATGCTCACAATTGCTATTCTCATCTGGTGACTTTTTCCCATGGATTTTTCCTTTAAACACACACACATTCCCATTGTGTCTCTTAACTAATTTCAATCTTGGAACAAACATTTTCCTTCTTACCTCACCTTCTTCTCTTCTCCATACATTCTTCAGGACATCTTGCTTTTTTATGCATTTCTTGGAAACTGTGCAATTCTTTCCTCTAACATTGGAATAAAAGCCTTTCTAATGGGTTCATTAAGCAGGTTAAATTAGTCGCATGAGCCTTAACAATGTTTACAGGAAGAAAGTATATAAAGTTATGCCATGCTGTCTCCATCTTATTCACTTGTGGATGTAAATTCATACTTTTTATTAGTGAAACTTTCGAAAGTACCATGTCAAAGTTAGGAAAACGTATTGTAAACTAAGCAATATACTGCATGATGTAGCATAGAAAAGAGGAATGTGGTGATACGTGGTAATCAGCTGAAGAAGTCATATGTGCACATACATAGCAGTCCTTTGCATCAATAGATTGTGTGTATTCTTGTACTATTATAGGATGAATGTTTGTAGTATAATCTTCCTTCATGTAATCTACGAAAGAAGCCTTTAACTCATCTTCATTAATATCTGACTGTCATGATAGTGAATGTAGTTACAGATGTCTCTCTTTCTGGTGTAAAATGTATTACTAATAGTATGTTAAGTTGTAATAAGACTAGTTATGAAAGTATAATCCCTAAAATAATCTTATACATGTTTCTGGCTAGGGCACACATGTTTGTCTAAATTTTGATCCTCCTAAAACCAATCCATGTGTGACAGCAAAGTTAATGTCTTTATTTCAATATGCAGGAATTCTTCCTCATCTTTTTCTTTTAGATTAATTTTTGCAGCTTTATTTACAGCAATCTTTGCATAGTCTTCCTTAACCCTCCTCTGTGTTCTTATAAAATGTTATCCCTATGCTTTTCCTGCTGCTTCACATCAAGGTAGTATTCTTATTTTCTTTAGTAACTTTATCATTTTTAAAAATTTTGTACAGTTCCTTTAATGATTTGATTTTAAATTAAAAGTTGCTTTCAATAATTTTCAAGGAGTTTCAGGCAGATCTTTACTCCAGTTGAGCAGGTCTGATATTGGATTGTTTACGGACTACGGACTACATCCTCCTAGGCAACCTGAACTTCCACCTGGAAAATAACAACGATACTAACACCACGAACCTAATCTCCAACCTCGCCAACCTCGGCCTCAAGCAACTTGTCACTTCACCGACCCACTCCACAGGCCACACACTCGATCCCATCTTCTCAACCAGCAACCACGTCGCCTTCAGCCACACCAATGAACACTACTGGACAGATCACCGATGCATCCATTTCTCCTACCAGAAACCAGTCACTCACAACTGCCCCACACAACCGCCCAACGCAACTGGAGCAAAATTTCCACGGACCAACTGATCTCCACCCTCGCCCAGACCCCCCCCCCGGGACCTCAGACCCCAACGCAGCCGCCACCAACCTGCACCACTGGATTGAAGACTGCACCAACACCCTCGCACTGCTCAAAAAACACCCTAACACCCCACACAGAATCAAGGCCAGCTGGTTCACCCCAGATTTAAAGGAATCCAAACAACAATGCAGCAGAATGGAAAAAAGCTGGCGCCGTGACCCCACCACCTCCAATCACATCGCCTTCAAGGAGGCACTACGCAGACATCACCAATTGATACGCACCGCCAAAAGGACCCACTTCAAAAACTGCATCGACACCAACGCTCACAACAGCAAAGAACTCTTCAGCATCATCAAAGATCTATCAACCCCCAGGGCCTGCTCCAATGAACACCCGCCATCACAGGAGCTCTGCAACTCACTTGCATCTCACTTCTGTCGAAAGATAGAAGAAATCCACAACAGCTTCAACTCCCAGTCCCACCAGCTAACTACAAACACCCCCGATCCCTGCGCGCCAAGCAACACCCACCTCCTCCACACCTGGACCCCCGTCAACACAGAAGACACCGCGAACACCATGGCCACCACCCACTCCGGATCACCTTCGGACCCCTGCCCACACCACATTTTCAACAAAGCCAACACCATAATCACCCCCCATCTCTGCCACACCATCAACAGTTTGTTCGAATCAGAAACCTTCCCTGAGAGATGGAAGCATGAAGACATCAACGCCTTGCTAAAGAAACCCAAGGCAGACCCTGACGACCCCAAGAACTACCAACCTATCCCCCTCCTCTGCTTCCCAACCAAGATCATCAAAAAAATTGTGAACAATCAACTATCCCGGTTCATGGAAGACAACAAGGCACTCAACACCTCCCAACCCGGATTCCGCAAAAAACACAGCACCGAGACTGCACTCATTGCTGCAAGAGACGACATCAGGACCATGCTCGACAAAGGAGAAACAGCAGCACTCATCCTCCTGGACCTCTCCACAGCTTTCGACACGATATGCCACCACACTCTCCGCACACGCCTCCACAACGCTGGAATCAGCGACAAAGCCCTGGACTGGATCTCGTCATTTCTCACAGACAGGACCCAAAGAGTCTGCCTCCCGCCGTTCCTATCAGAAGCCTCCAACATCACCTATGGTGTCCCTCAAGGATCTTCACTCAGCCCCACACTCTTCAACGTATACATGGCCCCCCTCAAAAACATCTCACGAACACACCACATCAAAATAGTCTCCTACGCTGACGACACTCAGCTCATCATCTCCGTCATGAAAGATCACACTACCGCAAAGGTCAACCTCCACAACGGACTCTATGTCATCGCCAGCTGGATGGAATCAAGCCACCTCAGGTTAAACACAGACAAGACAGAATTAATCATCTTCGGCACCAACCCCTCAGCCTGGAACGACTTCTGGTGGCCCACCTCCCTAGGACCCGCACCTTCACCCACCTCTCACGCACGCAACTTGGGCTTCATCCTGGATTCCACACTCAGCATGACTCAGCAGGTCAATGCCATCTCCTCTTCCTGCTACAACACCCTCCGCCTGCTCCACAGAATTTTCAAATGGATTCCCATCAAAACCAGGAAAACCGTCACCCACGCCTAGGTCAGTAGCCGATTGGATTACGGAAACGCCCTATATGCAGGAATAACAAACAAACTCCAAACAAAACTGCAAAGAATCCAGAACGCATCTGCACGCCTCATTCTGGACAACCCACGCTGCGACCATATCTCACCCCACCTCAGAGACCTACACTGGCTACCAGTATCAAAGAGGATCACCTTCAAAATCCTCATCCACGCACACAAGGCCCTCCACAACACAGGACCCGCCTACCTCAACGACAGACTCATCTTTCACCCGCAACCTTCACTCCGCCAACCATGCCCTCACCTACGTTCCTCGCATCGACCGCCGGAGGAAGATCATTCTCTCACCTTGCCGCAAAGACCTGGAACTTCCTACCACTCCACCTCCGCCTGACCCAAGACCTTCTATCTTTCAGGAAACACCTCAAAACGTGGCTTTTAGACCAGTAGCTCCCCCCCCCAGCGCCTTGAGTCCTTACCGGGTGAGTAGTGCGCTTTATAAATCCCATGATTGTTTGATTGATTGATTTAGCACTTGGCTCACATAGTATGTCCAATCAGGTGCTAAATATCTTCAACGAGGTACTCTAGCTCTTTTAGATCTTCTGAGTGTTTTTTGGTCATCTTCTGTGTCACTTGTACCACTTGATTCTATTTCTTCATCTATTTGTCAGTGGTATGGATCCAATTGACACTCTTGATTTCAAATGTCTTTGATTGTTAGTCTTTGGCAATTAAGCATTGTGCGTGTCTCTCTTTGCTCTTGATTCATAACTTCTTCTGGATCATCTTATTGTTTTGTCGGTATTTCAACTCTCATTTCAGCTTGAGTTTTTGCTTTTCCACTTTCTATGCCACAAGTTTCAATGCACACTGTGAGATATCCAACAATTGGAATTCTTCACTTCTCAGTTTGGGGTCCTAGAAAACTATTTCTTCGTAAGGATCTTTTGTCGCTTGGTATGAGAAGCATGCACCCAGTTTGGTACTCTAGAACATTTGAAAGATGTATCCTTGATCAGGATTACTTAGTAGGGTTCTTTCTACCATGGCTACCGACAGGACTTTCTCACATGTTTCTTGATGAGCACCCTGTCACCAAGACTGAGGTCATAACACTGTTCTTGATGTAGATTTACAGTGACAGCTTCAACTTGTTGAGAGACACATGCACTACATCGGCTAATCCTCTGCAGTAATCGAGTACCATGTCACCGGTTATGTTCACAAGTGAATTTTGCAGGTAGAACAGGCAATCTAATTGACCTCTTCATAAGTATCTCATGCAGGGATAAACCTCTTAATCTGTCAGGAGTACTCCTCAGACTCATTAAGACCAAAGGTAAAGCATCAGGCAATTTCAATGAAGTAGAAGCACAGACTTTTACCAATCAGGATTTAACGGTCAGGAACACACCATATCTTGTAAATATGATTCATTCATGCTCTTTCAATTTGCCGTAGGGCAGTGCTGCAAAAAGGCATGTTGTGCTGCCCTATGCCAAATCTTTGTAAATGGAACTTTCATCATAGTTTAGCATTATGCGTGTTATACAATTTATGTTGTGGCAAACGTTTTCTGGGCTGAGCTTGTGCAGAGGATCCCATGAGCCAAGATATACCCTTTAATCATCGTTCCCTGTTAATTTGTTGCCCTACCCTCCTCTAGGTGTGGACAATGATTGGGCACCTTCATATTCAAAGTTGATTCCGACTTGTTTGCTATTCTCTATTTTAACATTTTTTTTTAAAAAATTACAATATTTGACAGTTTCCTTCACACACATTCACACATTGGTGCACGCTAGCAGAAGACACCTAAACATGCACTCACATCATACACAGGAAGTGGAAGCTCCTGCAAACACACCTTACCTCGGGTAGTCCTTGACACACACTTTGCTTTGCACCGCAAAGGCTCATATTTACCAACTTCCAACTCCAGCGAATAGCACGCCAGAGAGGTTCACAAGCCTATACCCAATCAGAAGCTTGGAAAGGATGACTGACTGTCCCTTTTCCTTTATTATGGCTTCTGATGGGGCATAAAGGTACATGTCTGGCTGGCCCTAAATCATCTGATATGCTGCACTGCCTGAACTTAGTGTAACATGTCAGACATGTTTTGTGTCTGTGTGAGACCAGGCTGTAACAGTCATCGCCTGACACATGCACAATACAGGCAGTGGAGCCCTCTTCTGCAACCAAAGTGATAATACACCTATTTACAGGTAAGCAAATGATCAGGGAGATCATTTGTTTCAGGTTAAAACTGTAATATGTAAGCAATAAGCTGCAGAGTGAGGTGTGAGCTATTGGTTGGTTGGCACCCTACGTCCCATGTGGAGGGGTCTCCGCTGTTACATTCATTAACACATGAACAAATTATAAGTGAGATCAATTGTTTTCATCTAAAAACTGTAATTTGTAAGTAATTAACAGCAGAGTGAGGCATGATGTTTTGGTGTGTCGGCACCCTAACACTCCCTTCAGCAGAGCTGCCACTGGAGGTGCTGCTAACTCCGTAGTAATCTGTTATATCCTTGAGCAGCACACTCTTTGTGAATGTGGCTCAGAAAAAGGAACTCAGTGGTAAACGTAACCCACAGTACTATTGTCAGTATTAAGCATCATTTGGCAAACTGTGCATATTAATTTGTTGTGTCAAATGACTGCATTTCATTATTAATTTTTTTGAATTGTCTGCTTTCTAGTACAGAAATTGTATTTGTACATATTGTATCAGGTTATTAATGTCACTTTCATTATGTGATGCTGAAGGTGCTATGAATATGTTTTTCAATCTAAATTACACATTGCAGACTTACATACAGGGCCACATGTACAAAGCATTTTTCCAGTGGCAAACGGCCAAAATGGCAGATTCGGGCCATTTGCGACCAGAAAAATGCTTTTTCTAATGTACAAAATGCAAAATGTGATTCAGTAACAAGTTACTGAATCAGTATTCGGTATTTGGTTGGGCCTTGTTTAATGCATCCTTCCCAAAAACTGAATCGTTCTGGTATGCATTACTGTTTTGCGACCGAATTCTGGTTGCAAAACAGTAATACTTTGCCACCGTTTACAAAGTAGACCTCGAAACGGTTCAAAGGGGAAGGTGTCCCCATGGGATCCTTGCCCTATTGAAAATGTAAATATTAAAAATTTTAAAAGCAGGCAGTGGTCACGGGCCACTGCCTACTATTAAAAAATGTAACTTCAAGGTTTCATTTTTTTTCTTTGTACACACATTCTGTTTTCGTTTAAGGATAATGGGCTGCATTTAAAAAGAAAAATTGCTATATTTAAAAGTAATCACAAACTTGGTGGTCTGCTGACATTCAGCCCACCATCCCTGTGACGGCCTTGATTCTTAATGGGTCGCAAACTGCAACCTACTGCATTAATATTCATGAGGTAGGTCGATTTGCGACCCACAAGGAATCTCTAAATGAAGTTCAGTGAGCTTCATATATAAGGAATACTGATTTCCTAATTGCGATTCGGAGAGAATTACAGTAAGGAAATTGATATTCCGAATGTTTGTACATATGGTCAAAAGTTTGTGAGGAGCGAAGCGCCATATGCACAAAGGATTTTTGGGGTAGTTTCCTACCGCAAACATGCTTTTACAAAACACAAATTATGATTTGGTAACAGGTTATTGAACCACAATTTGTGTTTGCCATTCAGTATTTGGGTGTGGCATGTTGAGGACTTCACAACTAAATACTGAATCAGAACGGGATGGATGAATGTTCTTCGACTGAATTACTGTTGCAAAAACTTCATATTTTACCAACTCCTTGAAGGAGTGGATAACCCATTTGTAAATGGGAAAGGGTCCTCAAGCGATCCCTTAACCTTTGAGAATAGGAAATAAATATATTTTAAAAACACCCAAAGGACCACTGCCGACTCATAAAAAATGAAACATTACAAGTTTAACTGTTTTTTTTAAACACATCCTGCTTTCCTCCAAGGAAAACGGGCTGCATTTAAAAAAAACAAATTGCTTATTTAGGAGCAATCACTGACATGGTTATTGGCTGACCTCAGCAGGTCACTATCCCTGCCATGGCTGTGATTCCTAATGGGTTTTAAACTGCGACTGACCTTATTAATATTTGTGAGGTAGGCCTGTTTGCGCCCATTAGGAACTGGAAATGAGTCAAATGAGTTGCATACATTTGAAATAGTGTTTTTATAACTGTGATTCACAGGAAAACACAATTAGGAAATCGCTATTTCAAATCTTCCTACATTTAGCCCTAAATTGGACATAATAGGAATAACAACTGTCTGGACTTTGAACTGGCCAAAAAGCCACAGGGGTAATTGATCTGAAACAAATGTACAGCATGTCTCCTGGAGTCTTGTAAAACAGGCTTCCCTATTGGAACTGCATGCTTGATTTAAGCCAACTTTGAACTGACACGTTTGCTGCCGATATATTTAACACACTTTTCTGACAGAAAAATATTCTAAGCCTGTTTCTACCAGTTAATTTTCATGTTGAGCCATATGTGCTGTTCCTCTTCTGATATGGATTCCTACTTGCCCAGTGTCACAGTTATTTTATCTGTGACATTGAGGCCCATATTTATACTTTTTGACGCTAAACTGCGCTAACGCAGTTTAGCGTCAAAAAATTTAGCGCCGTCTAACGCCATTCTGAAGCGCCATGCGGGCGCCGTATTTATGGAATGGCGTTAGCCGGCGCTAGCAGACCGGCGCTGCCTGGTGTGCGTGGAAAAAAACCACGTAGACCAGGCAGCGCCGGCGTAGGGGGAAAATGGCGTTAGGGCGTCTTAAAATGGGGCAAGTCAGGTTGAGGCAAAAAAATCGCCTCAACCCGATTTGCACCATTATTTTCGCCGCCCAGACGCCATTTAAATGACTCCTGTCTTAGTAAAGACAGGAGTCATGCCCCCTTGCCCAATGGCCATGCCCAGGGGACTTATGTCCCCTGGGCATGGTCATTGGGCATAGTGGCATGTAGGGGGGCACAAATAAGGCCCCCCTATGCCACCCAAAAAAAATTAAAAAATATAAAAAATTATACTTACCTGAACTTACCTGAATGTCCCTGGGGTGGGTCCCTCCATCCTTGGGTGTCCTCCTGGGGTGGGCAGGGGTGGCAGGGGGGGTCCCTGGGGGCAGGGGAGGGCACCTGTGGGCTCATTTTGAGCCCACAGGCCCCTTAACGCCTACCCTGACCCAGGCGTTAAAT
The DNA here is from genome assembly GCF_031143425.1 of Pleurodeles waltl. NCBI lineage: Eukaryota > Metazoa > Chordata > Amphibia > Caudata > Salamandridae > Pleurodeles > Pleurodeles waltl. The sequence continues at coordinate 879,606,496 of NC_090436.1, forward strand.
AGTGGCGCAAATGCGGGGTTTTTTGACCCGCCACCTCCCGGGCGTGACTTTTGCCCGGGAGTATAAATACGACGCATTTGCGTCGCCGTCATTTTTTTAGACGGGAACGCCTTCCTTGCATCTCATTAACGCAAGGAAGGCGTTCACGCAAAAAAATGACGCTATTTGCCCATACTTTGGCGCTAGACGCGTCTAACGCCAAAGTATAAATATGGCGTTAGTTTTGCACCGAATTTGCGTCGAAAAAAACGACGCTAAGTCGGCGCAAACGGAGTATAAATACGGGCCTGATTGCTTGCTTCAAAGTGCAGACATCCTTAGTCCAATGCCCGCCACTTACCAAGTTACAATGAGAAAGTACAGCACTTTCCTCGGAAGCTGGTTCATTTTGCTGCTAATAACATTGGTACCACAACTTGTTCCTGCTCAAAGCCCCTAAATCTGCTTCATTCTGTCTTACGCTGAAAGTGAAACAATCTATTTTTCATATATTGCAACAGATAAGATCAAATGGGTACTCCATGCCTCCAGAGATTCTTAAATAGAATCGCAAGGTGGTGGTGAGTAAGTGATGAGAGTCTTCGCGCCTTTTTAGCCCCGATGAGTCTACATAAATTGTTTTTATGTAGAGACACATGTCGATTTACCTGATTAGGTGCACACGTACATCCCATTTAGTTTTAATTGTTACTGGCTTACTTTCCATAAACATTAGTTTTCTTTCTGTTGTCACATTTTACTTTATTTCGTATAATAACCTTATATCCCATGATTGTTAGACATACAGAGGTTTAGTGTTGATGTGGTACATCACTTTTTCTTGGAAAGCTGCAAGATTTAATGATAGGCATGGTTCTCCCCCTCCATTAACATCATCATTGCCAGGCACAACGAAGATGACAAGCCCTGGGATGTCCTGTGATTCTCTCAAGATCCCTCTCCCTCCTCCCTTTCGTTGTCCGATAAGTCGTGCCTGTACATTTTTACACTCACTTCAGGTTCCTGTCTGACTTCCTCTTTTACTAATTAGACTCAGAGAAGCTATGTAGTTTAGTAAGCCATTTTACTAGGATAATTATTTCCTCTGTGCGTTTCACATACCATTCGGATTAGGCTGTCATCACTTTTTTAAATGCCTTTCTGGGGTGTTATCTTGCGAAAACATGGTCAAAGCTGAAGTCTAGAGTCTGCCTATTACATCAGCATGTGTGACCCAAGGTCACAGAGCAATGCCTTCTAAACAGATGCACTATGCAAGTTCTGCAGCTTAGGCTCCTGGAGATATGCTGACTATCATTATGGTACTTTCAGGGACCAAGATGCATCAGGGTAGCTGCAAAACATTAAGGGCCGTATTTATACTTTTTGGCGCACAACTGCGCCAACGCAGTTGTGCGTCAAAAATGTTAACGCCGGCTAACGCCATTCCAAAGCGCCATGCGGGGGCCTTATTTATGGAATGACGTTAGCCGGCGGAGCTGCCTGGTGTGCGTAAAAAAAAATGACTTACACCAGGCAGCGCCGGCGTAGGGGAAAATGGAGCTTGGGCGTCAAAAAAGGGGACAAGTCGGTCTGAGGCAAAAAATCTGCCTCAACCCGATTTGCGCCATTTTTTTTTTGACTCCCACCCTCCATTGACATGACTCCTGTCTTAGCAAAGACAGGAGTCATGCCCCCTTGCCCAATGGCCATGCCCAGGGGACTTACGTCCCCTGGGCATGGTCATTGGGCATAGTGGCATGTAGGGGGGCACAAATCAGGCCCCCCTATGCCACAAAAAAAACCTTAAATTTTTTTAAATACTTACCTGAACTTACCTTAAGTTCCCTGGGATGGGTCCCTCCATCCTTGGGCGTCCTCCTGGGGTGGGCAAGGGTGGCAGGGGGTGTCCCTGGGGGCATGGGAGGGCACCTCTGGGCTCCTTCCGAGCCCACAGGTCCCTTAACGCCTGCCCTGACCAGGCGCTAAAAAATTACGCTAAAGCGGCTGGACGTCATTTTTTTTTACCCGCCCACTCCCGGGCGTCATTTTTGCCCGGGAGTATAAATACGGCGCACATGCCTCAGAGTCATTTTTTAGACGGGAACGCCCACCTTGCATATCATTAACGCAAAGAAGGTGTCCACGCTAAAAAATTACGCAAACTCCAAGATCTTTGGCGCTAGACGAGTCTAACGCCAAAGTATAAATATGGAGTTCGTTTTGCGTCGGATTTGCGTAAAAAAAAACTACGCAATTCCGGCGCAACCAGAGTATAAATATGGCCCTAAGCACCTATGGTATCTGAAATCTGGTTCAGTGATCCTCCTCCTTACAGTCAGCACTAATTCAGTCTGAAGCCATTCACATGTCAGAGGAAAAAAGAACACGACCATGCTGTGATTTCCTTGAGCAGTGCGAGCGGAATTCACTGCCTAAAACTCGTGACACTACAGACTTTCGAAACAGCCTACAATTGATCTATGTTACATGTGGTAATTCCCAATACTTCCAGTCAGCCTTTTGTCTATTATCAGTACATGGAAACGGTTCAATTCTTTAGTGTGCAGATAGCTAGATAGCTAGATAGATCGAAAGATAGATGGATGGATGGATGGATCTTGAAGAAATCTAAGTGATTTCACATGCCAGTTTGCTTGTCACTAGAAAGTGCATTTAAGGTGCAATTCACAAATATATGGTGGCTACTTTTTGTAAAACACATACAGTAAAGTCAAACATTGATCCTTTGTGTGCTGAGAACTGAACGGTTCCGTACTCAGCTGCGGTAGGCATGGGCTGAGGATGAATCATTCTATCTTAGCACTCACACATGTAGGAAGTACTGGCGCTCCCTCCGTGGGTCACCCATTTCAACCTCCCCGTCAGGGATGGTAGCCCTGTATGTGAACTGATGACATTGGTGCACCAATGGTGCACCAACCTCATCAAATGCAGCTAACCTCGCTGTAAGCCATTTGCTTTCTGCGCATGTACGCAGAGGACAAGGTAAATCCTCCAGAGGAGGGTTGTATTTCAAAACAGAACAGGGGGAAAGTAAGGAGTTTTTCCTTTCCCCTGGTGTCAGTTTTGAGTTGATTCCTGCTGCATGATTGCGGGTGAGGCCCACAATCATGGAGCAAGAATCATTCCACTAGAAGGGAGTGATCCTTTGGGCAAGGGTGGCTTCCCTGGAGCAGATTTTTTTTTCCATGTTTTGGTCCTCCTGGAGGCTAGATTGGCCATTTTTTTGGGCGCGCTGCCTCCCCAGGGGGCCAAAATCTACTAGGCTCCAGGGACTTTTAATTGTGTAGAAGGGAGTGACCCCCATGGGCAAGGGTAGCTGCCCTGGTGGAGGGGGGGCAACGTGTGTTTTCTGTGTTTCACCCCCCACCCCTCCCAAAGGGCTAGTTTGGCAATTTTTTCAGACAATCTGCCCACCCAGGGTTCGAAACTCAGTAGACGCCAGTGGTTTTGTTTGATAAATTTGTGGGGTGCGACCCCTTGGCAAGCTCACTAGACACAAGGGATTTTCTATTTGATATGTCAGGGTGAGGCTCTATGGGGCCGTTTAATGGAGAAAATAATTGGTATACTTTTTGCCATTTTATTCCCACCCAGGGCAGATTGGCCATATTGCTAGGCCAATCTGTCCCCAAGGAGGGCAGAAAGCCACTAGACACCAGGGAAAGTTTCTGTATGTATGAACTGGAGTTCGGCTGACAGTCTGTGTATGTTGGTGTTTGGCTGGCTGTGTGTGTACTAGCATTTGACTGACGGTGTGTGTGGGCTTGCCTTGGTTGGCAGTGTGTGTGGACTGAGGCCTGCCTGGCAGTGTGTGTGGATTGGCGCTTGGATGGCAGTGTGTTTGAACTGGGGATTTTGCCGGCAGTGTATGTCATCTGGCTTCTGTTTGACAGTGTGCATTGACTGGCTTCTTGCTAGCGATGTGGGTGGCTTCCATTTGGGTGGTGATAGGTAGGGTTTTATCATGTGAACAGTTTTATTTCTTGTCATTATTTGCATTTATGATTGTAATGTTTTATTTCTCCTTTTTATTCATGTGCAAAGCTTTTAATTTCCTTTGCTGCAACTCCTGCTTATGTAGTTGCATGTGTTTCGTAAGAAAATATTTTTTTTACTGTTTTCTCTAAATGTGTATCATTTCCTTGCATGAATGTGCCTTTTGGGGATGATATATCAATAGCAACATATTTAGCTTCTGTTTTATTGTGTGTGAAATTCTCCTTGGATTTGTGCATGACGTATATTGTGTTGTCTTGTGTGTAATTTTCTTGTATCTTTCCTTTCTAGTGGGCTATCATTAAATCTTGCTGTGTCTGTGCTGAGTAAGTGCCGGTGAGTCTAGCTATCTCTGGCAAGTGAGTGGCATTGTTTTTGAGTATAAAGGTCTTTCTGGTAAAGTCACACTTCATGTTGGTTATTGTTGACTTATTTGTCAAGTTACTTTTATTAGTTAGGATTGTGGCTAGCCACAGGATTACCACTCAGCAGATTGTTCGTATGCTTTTCGAATCTTCCCTTGAGTATAATTATGAGACTGCCTCTGCATCCGAAGCAGAGGAGAAAGAGTAAGATTCTGGAAGTGCCTGTTTTAGATGAGGGCACTGATGTGCCGATAGTGCAGCAAGAGGCATCTGGATTGCATCTTGGGGTTTAAAAGCTTCCTGTTGGAAGTGCTGAACTCTGGGTTGCCCCAACCATGGTGCTGCCAGTGTTGACTGTCTTTACTGGTGTTGCAGGGTATAAACTGAATACTGAAAACATTTTAACTGCAAATTTCTTTCAGTAGTTTACCAATGATGTATTTTTGGATACAATACCAGACTCATTTGTATGCTGAACAGTATTGAGAGACAACGGTGCCAGGCTTAAGCCCCACTCTAGAGCTATCTGGTAGACCCCCACAAATCTGGATGAGTTGAAGAAGTTCTTGGGTTTTACTTTTATGATAGGCTTGATAAAGAAGCTGTCACTGTCTTTATATTGGTCTACTAGTCCCTTGATCGCAACAGCTATGTTTCCAGCAACATTGATTCATGCTCAGTATTTGCTTCTTCTTCTTTGGATGCTGCATTTTATTGATAGTGCTTTAACGATACCACAAGATCACCCTGATAGTGACAGTATTTTTAAGATTCGGCATGTCCTTTATCACTTTGTAGATCAATTTTCAAAGATCTATGTTACAGGGAAAGAAATAGCTGTGGATGAGTATTTTGTCCTGTTCAAGGGCCATTTGGTTTGTAGCCAGTACATTCCTAGCAAGGGGGGACATTATGGAATTAAGATGTATATTCTGTTTGAGATTAGAACTGGATATGTTTATAATTTCAGGGTGTGGACTGATAAGGATTTCAGTATTGAGCCCCCTGGTTGTCTATCTACATTCAGACTTAGTGCAAAAATTGTGTGGAGACTTGGTAGAGGGCTTTTTCAAAGGTCACCATTTATACATAGATAAAGTCTAAACTGGTGTGTAATTGTTCAGGGAATTGTTCAAAGTGGAACCTGTTGCTTGTGGGACAATCACCTTTACAGTAAAGGATACCAAAAAGAGCTTGTTTATAAACATCTTGAGAGGGGACAGTGCAGTGCCTTGTGTAGTGATGAACTTCAAGCTGTGCGATTTGCAGACAGAAGAGATGTCTACATGCTGGCTACCATCCATAATGAAAGTACTCCACCTGTGACTGTTTGGGGTCAGGTTGCTGAAGTGCGCAATGGGTGGTGCAGCTAGAGTAGATCAGAGACTGAAAGTTTACCCTGCTGTTAGTAAGGCTTGCATTTGGCATAAGAAATTGGCTATCCGTTTATTCCATTTTGCAACCCTCAATGCTTTTGTTGTATTCAATGATTGGTCTCCAGTCAAAAATGGCATTTGTTCAGTTTCAGCAGTCTGTGATAGGCAGCCTTACTGTAGTGGAACAGGCAAGTGTTCCTAGAGTTGTGGAGGATGTGACTAGATTGAAAGATCGCCACTTTGCTGATCACTTTCCTCCTATGCCCAAAAAAGACTTTCCCGGTAGGAGATGTAGACTCTGTATCAGGAGAGGTGTGCAGAAGGACAGTTGTAACTACTGCCCTGACTGTCCTTCTAAACCTCGGCTGTTTGTGCCCATATGTTGTAAATTGTACCACACACAACTGAGTTATTGAGCGCAACCATGAGCGTAAACATAAACTGACTGGTCTATATCATTTTATATTTTTTGTTCAGGTTTCATGGTTGGCATTAGTGTGATGTATTTAGTTAGAGATGCTGTGTTTGTAGTTCTAGTTTTGCATCTACTTCCAATTGGTTTGTGTTTTCTTTTTTGTTTAAAAAAAGGTGATGTTGGTGTGCATAGACTGGCCCTTGGCTGGTGGTGTGTGTTAATTAGTGCTTGGCTTGTGGTGTGCATGGACTGGTATGCATAGACTGGTGCTTGGCTGGTGTGTGCGTGAATTGGCCTTTGGCTGGCGGTATGCATGGCCTGGCGCGTGGCTGGCGGTGTGTGTGGACTGACACTTGGCTAATGGTGTGTGTGAGCTGTAATTTGGCTGTCAGGATGTGAGCTGTGACTAGCTGCTGATCACTACACACACTACTAGTCAAACTCCAGCCACACACTCTGTCAGCCACTGTTAGACCTGACAGCCTTAGGGTGGTCACTCCAAACTTTGTGCCTGTCTCCATCCACTTTGTGACACTGTTTTTGCTGTTTGTAGGACTCTGCACACTTTACCACTGCTAACCGGTGCAAAAGCACATATGCTCTCTCCCTTAAAACATGGTGACATTGGCTCATACCCAATTGACATATTTAATTTACTTGTAAGTCCTGAATAAAGTGCACTGCATGTGCCCAAGGCCTGTAAATTAAATGCTACTATTGGGCCTGCAGCACTGATTGTGCCACCCACATAAGTAGTCCCCTAACCATGTCTCAGGGCTACCAATGCAAGGCCTGTGAGTGCAGTTGACTGTGACTTCGACTTGGCATTTAAAAGTACTTGCCAAGCCTTAAACTCCCCTTTTTCTATGTATGTCACTCCTAAGGTAGGCCCTAGGTAACCCATAGGGCAGGGTGCTGTGTACACAAAAGGCAGGACATATACCCGCCGTGTTTTATATGTCCTGATAGTGGAAAACTTCCAAATTTGTTTTCCACTGCTGTAAGGCCTGCTCCTTTCTAGGCTAACATCAGGGCGACCCTCATATACTGTTTCAGGGGTAGAGTCTGATCAGAAAGGAGTAGAGAGGTCATAGTTATTATGGGCAGAGTGATAATACAATGTCCTGCTGACTGGTGAGGTTGAATTTTATATTGCTATTTTAGAGATGCCACTTTTAGAAAGTGAGCATTTCTTTCCACTTAAAATCCTTCTGTGCCTTACAGCCTGTCTCCAATCCACGTCTGGGCTGGGCTGGTTGACAGCTCCCTTGTGCATTTCACCTAGACAACCACTAACACAGGATGCACAGTCACACCTGCACATATCTGCATACTGAATGGATCTTCCTGGGCTGGAGAGGTGGAGGGCCTGACACTCACATTTCAAAGGACAGAGGCCTGCCTTCACACAATGGACTGCCAAACCCCCTACGGGGACCCTGGCAGACAGGGTTGTACTGAAAGGGGACCTTGTACACTTCAAAACCACTCTTTGAAGTATCCCCCACTTCAAAGGTACTTTTGGGTATATAAACTGGGTCCCTGACCCTACCAATTTAGACACTTCTTGGGACAGACATTCTGCACCAGAGCCTGCAACCTGCCAAGAGAAGCTGCCTGGTTGCTCAAAGGACTCACCTGGACTGCTTTTCTGTGAAGGACTGCTGCCTTGCTGTTGCCCTGCTGCCTTGCTGGCCTGTGGCTCTGCTGAGAAGTGCTCTCCAAGGGCTTGGATTGAGCTTGCCTCCTGTTCCTGAAGTATCAGGGCCATAAAGACTTAGGGGGTCATTCTAACCCTGGCGGTCCAAGACCGCCAGGGCTAAAATGACGGGGGCACCGCCAACAGGCTGGCGGTGCCCCGCTGGGCATTTTGACCGCGGCGGTTTGACCGCGGTCAGAAGTGGAAAACCGGCGGTCTCCCGCCGGTTTTCCGCTGCCCATTTGAATCCTCCATGGCGGCGCAGCTCGCTGCGCCGCCATGGGGGTTCTGACAGCCCATACCGCCATCCTGTTCCTGGCGGTTCGCCCGCCAGGAACAGGATGGCGGAATGGGTTGTCGTGGGGCCCCTGGGGGCCCCTGCAGTGCCCATGCCAGTGGCATGGGCACTGCAGGGGCCCCCGTAAGAGGGCCTCACAAAGAATTTCACTGTCTGCATTGCAGACAGTGAAATTCGCGACGGGTGCCACTGCACCCGTCGCACCTTTCCACTCCGCCGGCTCCATACGGAGCCGGCGTCCTCGTGGGAAGGTAGTTTTGCACTGGGCTGGCGGGCGGCCTTTTGGCGGTCGCCCGCCAGCCCAGTGCAAAACCCAGAATACCCTCAGCGGTCTTCCGACCGCGGAGCGGTATTTTGGAGGGGGAAGTCTGGCGGGCGGCCTCCGCCGCCCGCCAGACTTAGAATCCCCCCCTTAATCTCTGCAAAAAAACTCCTTGTGCGGCAAAAGTCGACACGCCGCCTGCCGGAATCAATACACAGCCTGCCCAGCGGTGAGAAAATCAGCCAGCTTTGGGGCTAGAAATTCGATGCACAGCCGACTGGATTTATGCATCGCTGAGCCGGAATTAAGCAGCCCGACTTCTTGCGTGAGGAATCGTCGCAGCACCTGCCATACAACAGAAACTCCGACACTTCACCTACCGGATCGACTCAGCACCTGTGACTTCACCCAGCATGCCCAGGATTTCTATGCGTCGTCCCTGGGCATCGCAGAAGAGGATTCAAGTCTGCGTGCTGGAATTCGATGCAAAGCCCTTGCCATGTGGAAAAGAATTGACACATCATCTGCGTGCACCTGGAAATCTGATCCACACCTTCCTTTTCCACGCATCTTCTCCTCTGTGGTCCTCGTGCCTGTCATTGTGACGCCAACCTGGTACTTTGTGCTTGCAAGAAACAATTGTTACTTTTAAGAACTAAAAACTCTTCTTATCATTACAAAAGTGATATTTCAACTTGTGATTATCAAATCTTGATAGTTTTGACCTTAATTTAATCAGTTAAATATCTTATATTTTTCTAAACCTGTGTGGTGTCTTTTTTTGGTGTTCTCTCAGTGTTATTGCATGATTTCTTACACAAATACTTTACACATTGCCTTCTAAGATAAGCCTGACTGCTCAGTGCCAAGCTACCAGAGGGTTGCACAGGATAATTTGGACTGTGTGTGACTTACCATGACTAGGATTGTGGTCCCTACTTGAACAAGGGGGTATACCTCTGCCAACTACAGACCCCATTTCTAACAGCCACCGGTCAGTGTAATTGCTGTGTCAGGCATGTAGGCATGTGAAAGTGATGGGCCCTTGAATGGTGCTGTCTGTTGATGTGAGTGTTAAAATGTGCTGGGCCTGCAGCTGGCGGTCTAAATGGTTGTGTGTGTCACATGTAAAAGGTGCATGAATGGCCTGTAAAGTGGTTGGACCCTTGTTACAGCTTTACAGCTAATGAGCTGTAAGGAACAGGTTCAGTTTTTTGACCTTTCAATTATTAACAATGCATTTCATTTTTCTGAGATTTTTATTAATAACATTTTATGTTCTGAGCCTTCACTCGCTCTTATTTCAAATCCAACAGCATATGGGTGTACTTGAGGAATAGATGGTTGTGAAGTAATATTTGTCTTTTTCTGTCTTTCTCTGTGAGGGTGGACATTGTTTTAAAGGAAAATCTACCAACTCTAGATGTTTTTGCAAACTAGAAACCCAGGGGAGTACAGGGTGATGTGCCTCTCATGAATCGCAACAAGTTGAAAGGTATGTTAATGGCAAGTAAAATGGTTGGTGTCTTGTTGCCTCTTCACAGATCACTAGCTGAGTCATTGGTTCATTTTGTGACCTTTCAACTATTAACAGTGCATTTCATTTTTGCGAAATCTCTTGTTGATACAATTTTGTGTTCTGAACTTTCACTCACCCTTGTGCCAAATCTAACCAGTATGTGTGTATACGTGAGGAATAGATAGTTGTGAAGTAATATTTGTATTTTCTGCCTTTCTCTGCCAGGGTGTAAACTGTCTCTAAGGAAGACCTACCAACTCTAGATAGTTTCATAAACTAGAACCCCAGGGGTTAACAGGGTGGTGTTCCTCTCCTAGTTCCCAACAAGCTTTCTTACTCACAATACCCTGCAAACCTCAACATTTGACTAAAAGCACACATGTTACTTGCATTTCTGTGCCATATTCTTCCAGAATCAGAAGGAAACCACAATATTCAAACCACCCAGCGTTTCCCCACTGGTTGGGTCTAGTGCCTGTGACAGAAACTGATCAAACTAACATCAATGGCAGTCCTTGCAAAGGACCCTCCTTGACCTTGGTTTGATTTGTTCTGGTGTAGGCACTAGGCCTAGCCAAACAAGTGAGGCACCATCAGGAGACTCGGGAAAATGCCAAACGGATGGAAGTTTATGGCTCCCTGTGGATGTTAGAACTTTCAACCACACAAATATGAGAAAAATGTGTTTCTTTCAGTCAAAGTTTGAGATTTACAAGGGATTCTGGGTAACTAAAGATAGTGAGAGCCTTTCAAGTCAGCCCCCATGGACACGCCGAGGTGTCTAGTTTCCAAAAATGTATAGGTTGGCTTGATTTCCCAAAGTGCCAGCTGAGCTAGGGTGCAAAATCTATAACTACCCGCATTGAAAAAAGAGGGTCTGTTTTGGGTGGAAAAATGGTCTGTGTCCATGTTGCGTTTTGGGCCATTTCCTGTTGCGGGCACTGTGGCCTACCCACACAAGTTAGGTACCATTTCTGCCGGGAGACTTGGAGGGATGACTGCTATATGGAAGTTTGTGGCTTCATGAGGATTCTAGAACTTTCCATCACAGAAATGTGAGGAAAATGTGTTTTGTTAGTCAAAGGTTGAGATTTTCAAGGGTTTCAGGTTAACTAAACGTGGTGATGGCCACACAAGTCAGTCCACACTGGATACCCGAGGTGTCTAGTTTTAAAAATGTGCATATTGACCATGTTTCTCTAGCAGCGAAGGGGTTAAAGCCATGTAATGTTTTTATCATTCCCACAGTACATAGCTCCTTTAGCATGACAGATGTAGTGCCCTCCAGGGCTTGCTTTTCTCACTCTCATTTTGCATGAGAGTTGTGAAATAACTGTGTCAGCAGAGAAAATCTAATTTTATTGATTTATCAATAAAGATAATTATTTTTGCCTGAAGAATGTTGCCTTAGTAAGCCACATAACATTTTGAATGATATTTGTAACATAAATCACTTTCTTAATGCACTTTGCTTCTCTTATAATGGTGCAGGAGAAAGCAGTTGAGTTGCAACTAATGCAAGCAAATAGCTTGAGACAATCTGTAAATTAAAGGCCAAAGAAGTAAGGAGACTGCAAGATGCTCTCTCCTGTGTATGCTGTGTTTTAGAGTTGCTCGGCCTGCACTTAAAGGGCCAGATGTATCAGAGTGTTTTGCGATTGCAAAAACTGCATTTTGGTATGTAACAATCCCATTTGCGATTTGGTAACTTGCTACCGAATCACAAATTGGAATTGTGACTACATACCGATTCGGTATCAGGAACGGGCGTGTCAAGGGCGTCCCTTCCTAGTACAGAATCGCAGAGGTATGTATGATTGTTTTGTGACCATCAATTCAGTCACAAAACAATCGCAGTTACCACCAATTTCAAATTGGCGGTAACCCATTCGCAAAGGAGAAGGGGTCTGCAGGGGACCCCTTCCCCTTTGTGAATGCATGTGAAAACATTTTTTAAGAGCAGGCCGTGGTCCCACGGACCATTGCCTACTCTTAAAAAATGAAACGAAAACTTTTTATTTTCAAACGCATCCCGTTTTCGGAAAACAAGCTGTATGTAAAAAAAAAAAAAAAGATTGCTCTATTGAAAAGCAATCACAGAAATAGAGGTCTGCTGAGCCCAGCAGGCCACCAACCCTGTGATTGTAGCCATTCGCAATGGCTCGCAAATTGCAACCTACCTCACGAATATTAATGAGGTAGGTCCATTTGCGAGCCCTTGCAAATCGCAGTATGAAACTCCCTGAGTTTCATACATTCCAATAGCGATTACTTAATTGCAATTTGCAAAAAATCACAATTAGGTAATTGATATTGGATAAATTGATACATCTGTCCCAAAATGTGTAGATAAAACAACGTGGATCATGTGGTGGCAGTGTGTCATAGTTCTATTAGAATGAGAAGTAAATGAAAGCTTCCTGAAGATGATCTACCCTCTACGGGAGATTATGCCTTCTTTCTTCAAAATATGAATTGTCTTTGCTGCCATGACTCACTCACACCCTCTCACTGTTGAATATATAGAAAACTGCTGCTTGGAAATAAGTTTTTCAGACCCTTTCTTTGGATTACAGTTCAAAACTCCCAGATCTACACAGCAGGCATGTGAAACACAGTGCAATAGTGGGCTTCCTTGACTACACACCTGCCAAGATAGTGCATTTGGTCCGTTGTGATTCTTGGTTTCTGAAGATTGTCTTCCTCTGGGATATACATCCATACACATCTGATATACTTCCATATAGAAGACCGAGGATGTCTCTCAGGTGAAGAGGCAGCTTGGACAGAATGTAGCCTATGTTGGAGTTCCATGTATGGACCACTGCAAGTCCATTGATGAGCCACTGTCAAGTCACATGCAGACACTTTGGGACTGCTGGACCATGGCCAAGGTTTACTGAAGATGATGCCATGATACCCAAGGGGCGAGCAAACTAAACGTCGATCTGGCTGTTGCTTCTGAGTATCAATGGGCTTTTTGTTCTTTGGTGCAGTACTAGTTGAACTAGTCAGACTGTAAACCACTCTATAGATGATGATTGCATTGATGTAGCCCTGGCATGAACTAGCAGGATAGATTAACTATTGCAGTTACTGTGGAATAACACGGTTGTTGTGATTGTCCTTACTTGATGGCAGCAGGATCAGTTCACTGTATGAAACCCAGGGTGGCAAAGTTGTGGCTGAGCTGAAACTAACACACACTTGGAAGGGATGTAACTTTAACATGTAACTTCTTGCCAGGGAACAGTCCAAAGAATTCTGATGGTTCTTCCACGAAGCATTTAGGCCCTCATTACAACATTGGCGGTAAAAGCCGCTTACCGCCGTGCAGAAGACCGCCAACACACCACCGCGGATGCGGAATTCCGCCACAGCTATTATGACCCACATTTCGGAATCCACCAAAATTCAGACACCCACACAAGTCCACCACACCAAAGGTCAGTGATAAACTGGCGAAAACAAATCCTCCACCGTCACGCTAACAGAAAAACGCCCACACTATCACGACACACGAATCCACGTGGCGGTCTTTCAACCGCAGTATTCCATTGGCGGTACACACCGCTGCGCTCAAAATACACACACTTTTACAAAACACAGCCATATTGGACAATTTGAAATACACACACCTGATACACATACACACACCACTCCCACACACCCAATACAATATAAAACACACACCCACATCACCCACAAACCTCTATGACAAAAAATTCTGAAAGAAGGCCAGAGAGAGACAGCACCAGCAAGAACAACAGCATCCACAGGCATACAACACCATCACCCACAGAACTTCCACGCACCTCACACAACACACCACTACATATAAGCACACTTATCACCACACACTCCACCCCACACATCACCTACACCACCCCATGGCATGGCAAAGACACCCCAGGTTCTCGGAGGAGGAGCTCAGGGTCATGGTGGAGGAAATCATCCGGGTAGAGCCACAGCTATTCAGATCACAGGTGCAGCACACCTCCATTGCAAGGAAGATGGAGCTATTGCGAAGAATAGTGGACAGGGTCAACGCAGTGGGACAGCACCCAAGAAATCGGGATGACATCAGGAAGAGGTGGAACGACCTACGGGGGAAGGTGCGTTCCGTGGTCTCAAGACACCACCTGACGGTTCAGCGGACTGGCGCCGAACCCCCACCTCCTCACCCACAACTAACAACATGGGAGGAGCAGGTCTTGGCGATTCTGCATCCTGAGGGCCTCGCAGGAGTAGGTGGAGGAATGGACTCTGGTAAGACAAATCTTAACTATTACATCCCCCACCCTACCTGCATGCCATCACATACCCCCACCCTCACCCTCACCCCCAGCACTCCAACTCCTCACATATGTCCCAACATCACAAACTACCCATCCCAACACCAAGCCCTACATGCAACAACAAAGCATGGACACCCATCACTAAGGCATGTCCACTGCACATACAAATACACCCCCCTAAAACATCATCACACAAGGTCCCACACAGGAATGCAAGCACTGGGGTACACGGTCAGCCACCCATTGCACACCATGCCACACACAGATGTAATAACCATCCTTTTATACCCCTGCAGGACCCCTACCCAACGTCACCGGACAGTAGGGTCCACACATGTCCACACCACCAACAGAAGAGGCCCACAGTGATGACAGCAGCTCTGTCCAACTGGATCTAGATGACCAGCCCGGCCCATCAGGGACCTCAGGACAGTCGGTTCCCCTCACTCAGTCACAGGCCACCACACACCTTCCCCCTCTGGAAACACCAGCACAGCAGCCCCCCAGCGGGCCCATACCTCCATCCCCACGACACATCGATCAGCTGTGTGTCCACCACTACAGGGAACCCAGGCTAACCCACCACCCCAACAACAACAGGGACCTGGGGGCAGTGGCAGTGGGCACACGGTCCAGGGGACGGAGGCCAAGGAACACAGGGGAACTGGGAGGGCTGCTGTGCAACAGGGGGCGGACAGGCCAAGGGATCCCACTCTCCACGAGGCTCTCTCCTCCATCATGGGAGCCTACCACCATTCCCAGGAGACAATGGCAACGGTACTGGCCAAGTTTCAGGAGACCCAGCGCCTGCAGGAGGAACAGTATATGGG
This sequence comes from Pleurodeles waltl, assembly GCF_031143425.1. NCBI lineage: Eukaryota > Metazoa > Chordata > Amphibia > Caudata > Salamandridae > Pleurodeles > Pleurodeles waltl. Next base: position 879,621,560 of record NC_090436.1, read on the forward strand.
CTTCAGGGAGGAACTCAGAACCATCAGCTCCACCCTGGGTACCATCGTAGTGGTGCTGAAGGAACTTGTGAACACCAGGAGGGACACTGTGGCACAACAAGGGGCCCATGACACTAGCCTGGACGATGAACTACCCACCATCTCCGCCGGCGCTAGTGGACAGGACGCCCCACCACCGGACCACCACACCAGCACCCCACCCCCTGCAGAGGGAGAACCACCCCGCAAACGGTCCCTGAGATCCAGGAACAAGACAGAACACAATGCCAAGACCCCCACCAAGAAATGAGACCACCCTGATTGTCATCCTACTGTCCCACTTTGTCACCCTGTCCATACTTAAACTGCCCCAGCTCCACTTCCTATGCCCATATGGGCAATGCACCTGTGACACTAATAGACTGGACTCTGCCATGGACATTCCTCCGCCATCACCCCTCACCGTTTCACTACCCCCTCCAATATTGAGCACTGAAATAAACACACTTAAAGCACAAAACAATCTCGAGTCTGTCTGTGATTTCAAAATAGTGTATTAGCAATTACAGTGACAAAATGCTTTTTCAATTGTAATGTCAACATACCTATGTCACACAGCTCTAGTCCATGATGAATCTAAGCAGATGTCACACAGTGGGACCCACATCTGTGAAATCGTAAGGGAAAGTAACAACTCAGTGACCATACACTGGGTGAAAACGACAGACAGAAGAGAGGTAGTAGTGTTGAAGTACATGTAGTAGGCAGGTCTGTACTCTTACCTGTGTCTCACTGGAAATATTGTTGGATCACTGAGTCCCTGTTGTTCACGTCTTCTTCCTCTGCTTCCTCGTCTTCACTGTCCACAGGCTCCACAGCTGCCACAACACCGCCATCTGGACCATCCTCCTGCAGAAAAGGCACCTGTCGTCGCAAAGCCAGGTTGTGAAGCATACAGCAGGCCACGATGATCTGGCACACCTTCTTTGGTGAGTAGAATAGGGATCCACCTGTCATATGGAGGCACAGGAACCTGGCCTTCAGGAGGCCGAAGGTCCGCTCGATCACCCTCCTAGTTCGCCCATGGGCCTTATTGTAGCGTTCCTCTGCCCTGGTCCTGGGATTCCTCACTGGGGTCAGTAGCCATGACAGGTTGGGGTAACCAGAGTCACCTGCAAATGGCGAGGGACAACTGTTAGACACACACTAACCTGGAGGGATATCCCCAGACCCAGACAACCATTCCCACTGTCTTGCTCCCAGGTGCTCACCTAATAGCCACACACAGTGCCTCTGGAGTTGACCCATCACATAAGGGATGCTGCTATTCTGCAGGATGTAGGCGTCATGCACTGAGCCAGGGAACATGGCATTCACATGGGAGATGTACTGGTCTGCCAAACATACCATCTGTATATTCATTGAATGATAACTCTTCTGGTTTCTGTACACCTGTTCACTCCTGTGGGGGGGAACCAAAGCCACATGTGTCCCATCAATGGCACCTATGATGTTGGGGATGTGTCCCAGGGCATAGAAACCACCTTTCACTGTAGGCAAATCCTCCACCTGAGGAAAAACGATGTAGCTCCGCGTGTATTTCAGAAGGGCAGGCAACACTCTGGACAATATGTTGCAAAACATAGGCTGGGACATCCCAGATGCAATGGCCACTGTTGTTTGAAAAGACCCACTTGCAAGGAAATGGAGCACTGACAGCACCTGCACTTGAGGGGGGATTCCTGTGGGATGGCGGATAGCTGACATCAGGTCTGGCTCCAACTGGGTACACAGTTCCTGGATTGTGGCACGGTCAAGCCTGTATGTGATAATCACATGTCGCTCCTCCATTGTCGACAGGTCCACCAACGGTCGGTACACCGGAGGATGCCGCCATCTCCTCACATGTCCCAGCGGACGGTGCCTATGAAGGACAACAGCGAGCACAGAGTCAAACAACTCAGAGGTACAGTTTACACAGAACACCATTCATACACAAAAGGTGGCCTGTATGTGTGTTGAGTCTAGGCCTAGGTATGTGTGACGCAGTTGAAAATGAAGCCATGTGGGCCCATGAAATGGCGTCTGCCTGACCTCTAAAGTGGGACAATGGGATGTGAGGTAACTGCGCTGGCGTTGTACACCGTCGCGGTAGGCGGTCGAAGACCGCGGCGCAATGCTGCATTGGTTAACATTGGACCCTATGGATCCCAGGAGCCAATGACGATGTACACTGGCGGTGACGGTACGCACCGCCACAGACGTGACCGCCATTTTCTATCTGTTCAATCACTCGATACCTGATCTTCGACAGGAGAGGACCTACACTGCACGTGCTGCTGTGACCTCGGTCTGGAAGAGACAATGGCTCGAGTGTCTGAGGAATGGGCCCCTGCCTTCACATCGGAGGAGTTGGAGAAACTCCTGGATGGGGTCCTCCCCCAGTACACGCTACTCTACGGTCCTCCAGACAAACAGGTAAGTACACAGGGAGCATGTTGTATGGGCTATGCCTGTGTGGAGAGGGCTGGATGTAAGAAGGAAGGGGGGAGAGTGCTGCGTGCATGAAAGACGGTGAATGCGTGTGCCACATGGCAAGGGTAGGGATGGGGGCCAATCAGTTTGACGGTGCAGTTGGTAACTACTTACTCTTCCCCCTGTACATTTCATGTAGTTCAGCACCCACCAGAAAAAACATATTTGGCATGCCATCGCCAAGGATGTCCAGAGCCTGGGGTCTACCACAGACGGAGCACCCACTGCCGGAAATGATGGGAGGACATTCGCCGCTGGAGCAAGAAGACGGCGGAGGCTCAGCTGGGTATAGCCTCCCAACGTGGGAGGAGTGCCCATCGCACCATGACCCCCCTGAGGATCCTTGAGGGCGCTTGAGGGCATCACAGCAGCCACAATGGGGTGAGTACACTCTCATTCTGCTGACTTTGCGTGCAGTGGAGGTGTCTGGGTGGGGGAGGTTTCCCTAGGCTAGGGCGAGTTCCGTAGGCAAGGCCCCTCCGTAAGGCAAGCCATGTGGCACCCCACCCCACCTCTGTAGAGTGCCAAATACACCTAGTCAGGCTCCTGTGTCATATATGTGTGCAGATGTCATCCATAGCCTTGTAGGCCATTTCCCAGGAATTGAAGAGTGGAGCCCAAGAGCGCGGCGTAGTGCAGGCGGCTTCTGTGTCTGTCGTGTCCGCCAACAGTAGCGGTAATGCATGCACTCAACATGTCTTTCTTCTGTCGTCCCCCCCCTTTTTGTGGTCTCCCTGTTCTTGTGTGCATTAGCATCATCAGGCGGAGGAGCAGTGGCACCGGAGCACCAGGGTGCTGCATCCCACATGGCCATGGAGGGCCACACTACGGACTCGGACTTCACCAGTGGGACGGAGGGCGAGGGGAGCTCCACGGCGGGGACAGGAGCTGAGACCAGTGACACGGACTCGTCCTCTGATGGGAGCTCCCTTGTGGTGGCGGCAACATCTGTGCCACCCCCATCTACAGGTACAGCCCTCCCAGCACCGCCCTCCCAGCAGCCCCTTAGCCTTGGCTCCGTGCCCGCTCACCCGGGAGGGTGGGCATCACCTTCGCCCCAGGCACCTCAGGCCCTGCCCCTGTCATCCCTGCTGCCCTCAGTGAGGAGGCCATTGACCTCCTCATGTCCCTCACTGTTGGGCAGTCTGCCATTTTGAATGCCATCCAGGGTGTAGAACGGCAGTTGCAACAGACGAATGCATTCCTGGAGGGCATTCATTCTGGTCAGGCAGCCCTTCAGCGAGCTTTTCAGACTCTGGCCTCAGCACTGATGGCAGCCATTGTCCCTGTGTCTAGTCTCCCCCCTCCAACTTCCTCCACCCCGACCCAATCCCCTCTACCTCAGCCTATCCCAAGCACACCTACAGACCAGCATGCACACACGTCAACACACAAGGGAAGCTAAGGCAAACATAAGCACCACATATCCCACAGGCACTCACGCAAGCATCACACCCATGCAGACACACCAACATCCACTGCTTCCACTGTGTCCCCCTCCTCCTCGTCTCCCTCCTCCCTCCCAGTCTCATCTACACTCACACCTGCATGCACTACCTCTGCAACCACTACGTCTCTCTCCAGCACACCCACCACCACACCCCGCTCACGTGCAGTCACCACCCCCACTACCATGCACACATCCCCTGTGTCCTCTCCCAGTGTGTCTGTGACGCCCTCTCCCAAGATACACAAACGCAGGCACACACCCACCCAACAGGCATCCACGTCACGACAGTCTCCAGCGCATGCACCTTCACCCAAAGTCAGCAAATGTACACCTCCTACAACCACCACCTCTTCTTCCACTCCCAAACCCCCTCCAGCTACCCGTCCCAGTGTGTCCCAAAAACTTTTTCTGTCCAACCTTGACCTCTTTTTCACACCTCCCCCACCCTGTCCGTCTCAAAGGTCCCGAACTAGCACCTCAGCCACAACATCTCCGGGACCAGTGGTGCCTGTAGTCACCGGAATCTGGAGTGCGCCGACCACCAGGGCAGCCAGTGTGGCACGGAGCCACAGCACAGACAGTCCCCCACCTGTGAAGCATCAGAAGTTGGCCAGTGCCCGGCGGGAGAGGGGGAAGACTCCAGCCACCAAAGCCGCTCCCAAGAGTCTCGGTGGGAGTGTGGAGTCAGCTGTGACACCTTCCAAGGTGGGGAAGGGCCACAAGAAACCTGGCAAGTCTGGGAAGAGCAGCACAGTGGAGAAGACCGCCATCATCCCCGCTACCCAGGAGGCCACCTCCAGCACAAGCCCAGCTGCCCAGGACAGGCCCGCCAGCACAAGCCCAGCTGCCCAGGACAGGCCCGCCAGCACCAGCCCACCTGCCCAGGAGGCCACCGCCAGCACAAACACCGCTGGGCCATGAAGGACTGCCAGCACAAGCCCCGCTGGGCCATGAAGGACTGCCAGCAAAAGCCCCGCTGGGCCATGAAGGACCGCCAGCAGCTGAGTCCCTGCAATGGAGACCGCCGTCTCAAGCACCGCTGAACAGGGCACCGCCGTCTCAAGCACCGCTGAACAAGGCACCGCCATCTCAAGCACCGCTGAACAGGGCACCGCCGTCTCAAGCACCGCTGAACAGGGCACCGCCACTGCCATCTCAACCACCGGTGAACAAGGCACCGCCATCCCAAGCACCTCTGAACAGGGCACCGGCGTCTCAAGCACCGCTGAACAGGACACCGCTATCTCAAGCACCGCTGGCCCATGAGCGGCAAGGGCACTGATGCAACTGAGTCCGTCACGGGGTGAATGATGCACTCTGGGCACCATGCCCCCTCCAGAACCAGTGGAGAGATCCATCCACTACCTCTGTCCTTAGCAGGATGAAGCACTCTGGGCACAAAGCCCCCTCCAGAACCAGTGGAGACTGTCATCCACTACCTCTGTCCTTAGAAGGATGAAGCACTCTGGGCACCATGCCCCCTCCAGAACCAGTGGAGAGATCCATCCACTAACCCTGTCCTTAGCAGGATGAAGCACTCTGGGCACAAAGCCCCCTCCAGAACCAGTGGAGACTGTCATCCACTAACTCTGTCCTTAGCAGGATGAAGCACTCTGGGCACCATGCCCCCTCCAGAACCAGTGGAGAGATCCCTCCACTACCTCTGTCCTTAGCAGGATGAAGCACTCTGGGCACAAAGCCCCCTCCAGAACCAGTGAGACTGTCATCCACTACCTCTGTCCTTAGCAGGATGAAGCACTCTGGGCACAAAGCCCCCTCCAGAACCAGTGGAGACTGTCATCCACTACCTCTGTCCTTAGCAGGATGAAGCACTCTGGGCACCATGCCCCCTCCAGAACCAGTGTAGAGATCCATCCACTACCTCTGATCTTAGCAGGATGAAGCACTCTGGGCATAAAGCCCCCTCCAGAACCAGTGGAGACTGTCATCCACTACCTCTGTCCTTAGCAGGATGAAGCACTCTGGGCACAAAGCCCCCTCCAGAACCAGTGGAGACTGTCATCCACTACCTCTGTCCTTAGCAGGATGAAGCACTCTGGGCACCATGCCCCCTCCAGAACTGGTGGAGAGATCCATCCACTACCTCTGTCCTTAGCAGGATGAAGCACTCTGGGCACAAAGCCCCCTCCAGAACCAGTGGAGACTGTCATCCACTACCTCTGTCCTTAGCAGGATGAAGCACTCTGGGCACCATGCCCCCTCCAGAACCAGTGGAGAGATCCATCCACTACCTCTGTCCTTAGCAGGATGAAGCACTCTGGGCATAAAGCCCCCTCCAGAACCAGTGGAGACTGTCATCCACTACCTCTGTCCTTAGCAGGATGAAGCACTCTGGGCACCATGCCACCTCCAGAACCAGTGGAGAGATCCATCCACTACCTCTGTCCTTAGCAGGATGAAACACTCTGGGCACAAAGCCCCCTCCAGAACCAGTGGAGACTGTCATCCACTACCTCTGTCCTTAGCAGGATGAAGCACTCTGGGCACAAAGCCCCCTTCAGAACCAGTGGAGAGATCCATCCTCTACCTCTGTCCTTAGCAGGATGAAGCACTCTGGGCACCATGCCTCCTCCAGAACCAGTGGAGAGATCCATCCACTACCTCTGTCCTTAGCAGGATGAAGCACTCTGGGCACGAAGCCCCCTCCAGAACCAGTGGAGACTGTCATCCACTACCTCTGTCCTTAGCAGGATGAAGCACTCTGGGCACCATGCCCCCTCCAGAACCAGTGGAGAGATCCATCCACTACCTCTGTCCTTAGCAGGATGAAGCACTCTGGGGGCACCATGCCCCCTCCAGAACCAGTGGAGACTGTCATCCACTTGAGAGACTGGGGCTTTGCACTCCCCAGGATATGGCACTGGGCAAACCACCCACTGTAGAGACTTGAGAGACTGTGGCTTTGCACTCCCCAGGATTGAACAGTGGCCAACCCACCCACTGTAGAGACTTGAGAGACTGTGGCTTTGCACTCTCCAGGATTGAACAGTGGCCAACCCATCCACTGTAGAGACTTGTGAGACTGTGGCTTTGCACTCCCCAGGATTGAACAGTGACCAACCCACCCACTGTAGAAACTTGAGAGACTGTGCCTTTGCACTCCCCAGGATTGAACAGGGGCCAACCCACCCACTGTAGAGACTTGTGAGACTGTGGCTTTGCACTCCCCAGGATTGAACAGTGGCCAACCCACCCACTGTAGAGACTTGAGAGACTGTGGCTTTGCACTCCCCAGGATTGAACAGTGGCCAACCCACCCACTGTAGAGACTTGAGAGACTGTGGCTTTGCACTCCCCAGGATTGAACAGTGGGTAACCCACCCACTGTAGAGACTTGTGAGACTGTGGCTTTGCACTCCCCAGGATTGAACAGTGGGCAACCAACCCACTGTAGAGACTTGAGAGACTGTAGCTTTGCACTCCCCAGGATGGAACAGTGCGCATGTGACCCCCTCGTGGATTTGGTTTTGTGCACTCAAGCGGCCGAGGTGCCCCCCCTTTCCCTCCCACTGAGGTGCCTGTTTTCTTGCTCTCTGATGTCCCTGCAGTGTTCTGTTCGTCATGGTCGGGGATCTTGTGTGGGCTGCGCCCATACCGTGTGGTCCCAGTGTTCCACGGACTTTCTTAGAGCACTACCTGGACTACTATGCTTGGTATATATTTTGTACATGGTGTATATATATATTTCTGCCTACTTGCTTTTAATATATTACAATGGTTACACTAATTTTCTATTGTCTCTGCATTCTTCCGGAGGGTTTCGGGGGTGTAACTGTGATGTATTGATATGCATTAGTGTGTGTGTTGTAGTGGGTGAGGGTGGGGGTGTTGCGTGTGTATTTCCCTATTTTTTCCCTCCCCCTCCCCTGTGTCGTAGGTGCAGTACTCACTGTGGTCTTCGCCGCCGGCGCTCGTGCTCCTGGTAGAGGAGCAGGAAGACTATTGCAGGTAGAATTTGGAGTTCCAGATCCATGGTGTCCTCGTTCCTCGTGGGGTGTGTAGAGGTGAGTGTTTTCCCTTCGGGATTCCTGTTTCCGCCATGTTTTTATCCGCAGTGAATCCTCCCCGGAAAAGGTGGCGGATTGGCCTGTCATAATAGTGTGGGCGGTACATTGTCTCCCACCTGTCTGTTGGCGGTGACCGCTGCGCTGTTCGTTTGTACTGCCGTGGCGGTCAGAGTGTTAAAGTGGCTGTCTTTGTTGGCGGGTTCCGCCACGGTCGTAATTGCAAGTTTTTTACCGCCGGCCTGTTGGCAGTCTTACTACCGCTTTAACACCAACCGCCAGGGTTGTAATGACCACCTAAGTCTTCTCCTGAGCATAAAGAAGGTTTGCATAGTGGTAAACATATGGGCTTTGTATTTCAGTTGAGTGGTCTTCTTCAGCCTGTGCAACTTAAGTGTGGCTCTTCTTAGTGTGGATTCAACAAAATATAAGGCAGTAAGTGATGGTGTTTGGGTGAATGCTGTAGGGTTTCATAGGGGTACAGATGCCTGTGAATGTATACAGCTAACTCCTTTATTTCCTGCTTGGATTTTTCACTCAAAGCCAACAGCACAAGTCTTTGGTAATGGTCTTACCTTCTGGTGTGATCAAACGTAATCAGAAGTTGTAACAGGTTCTTTTTTATCATCTGCACAGGAGTGGTGTTTAAATTTGACAGTGTGAACTGGCTGGTCATTCCTTTCTTTGCCTTCATTCGATTAGGCCTAATATGGCCTCTGAGTGGCTGAATGTTCTGCAGCCATTGGGGCCTTTTTCCTTTGGAACCAGTCTTGGCAGCCAACTGGGATCAGGCTTTGATCCGCCTCACTGTCAGGACGAGTTTTCAATTTCCTGCATCCGTTCTTTTCTAATGAGGGATTTTTGGATTTTTTAATCCTTGAATAGATGTGTTCAGTAGCAGGCTTAGATTAACCTCCTTTGAGGTCCATGTACGATAAGTACAAAGTTTATTTATTTTTTATTTAACTCAGCCTCCTAATCTTTAATGGGACTTTTTTTTACTTAAGACTGTCTTATATTTATAAATAGAAGTAAAACATGATTGCAAAAGTCACACTGGGCTTGTAAATGTTTCAAAAATTGACAGACATCAGTAAAGTCAGAGTGTATAACATAATCATAAGTGTTTTGAGTTTTAATTGTGGTGTTCTCATCTCCTTTATGAGGGCCACCAACATATCTATCTATTGAATCTGAAGTGTGTGGTGCTTCTTAGTCAACTTCCAATTGATGTCAATAACAAACACCATTGCTTTGATGGTTTACTCAATATAAGCAGCAAAAACAACAACTGCATGGGTAAATATGGCCCTTGAGCTGCACTATCTGAGACAGGAGCTGCTGAATTTAAATTTTAGGTTGAAACAATAGGTTGGACCTGATATCGGTGGTGTGGTTTTCCACCAATCTTTTGCCTTCCAGACTCCTTTTTTTGCTGGCTTTAGGACTCTGCACACTGAACCACAACTGACCAGTGCTAAAGTGTTTGTGCTCTCGCTTGCAAACATGTTAACATTTGCTTATACTCAATTGGCACATTGATTGTATTTGTAAGCTCCTAGTAAAGTAGTACCACATGTGCCCAATGCCTTTAAATGAATTGCTATTAGTGGGCCTGTGGCACTCTCTGTGCCACCCAATTAAGTAGCTCTTGGAATGTATCTGAAGCCTGCAACTTCAGCTGTGTGTGCAGTTTTAAACTGCTATTTCTCCCTGTCAAAATAAATATTTTGCCAGGCCTAAACCTTCCTTTTGAATACACGTGTCACCCTAGGGCAGGCAATAAACACCCCAGAGGACAAGGTGCAGTGTATTTGAAAAGTGGTACATGTACATTTATGTTTTACTTGTCCTGATAGCAAAAAACCCTGAAATTCATTTTTCACTATTGCAAGGCCTTCTTCCCCAAAAGGATACAATTGGGTTAACTTATTGCATTTAATATTTCATATCTTTCAATTGGGCGCAGCTAGGAATGTTGAGTATGTTGATGAAAGATTTGTAATTTAAAGCCCTCTTTAATCATAAAGTTGGATTTCAAGTTCCAATTCCAAAAATGCCAATTTTAAAAGTTAGCATTTTCTTGTCCCAACCACCTGGTGCCTGCAACCTGTGTACTGGGTCAAATGACTAGGAGTAGCAGTTGGTCTTTGTGCATTGCTCCCACACAGTGAGACAAGTGGAAGATAAGCGTTATCAGGATAGGCCACTCTGACTTAACAAGGGCAAAGACTATCACAAACCATACTTGCACATCACCAAGGCCTCCCTGAACAGACTCACAAAGGGTTTGTCACTGTTCTTTTGTGTCCCCAGGCAAGCAGGAGCAGGGAGGAAAGGGATGCCTGACACCTCATGTGGGTAGAAACCTCAGAACCTTCTCCTACATCAAAGTGGGCACCAGGTAGACATAATGCACCCTCAGACCTAACTCTTCAGTACACCTCTAGACCTGTGAAAGGCTCAGAAGAAGGACTGCTGTTCTGCTCTGCAAGAAAGACTGCTACTCTATTGCCCTGATGCCCGGTGTCCTGGAGCCTGATTTAAAGGATTTGAACTGCATCTTATACCCAGGACCACCAGAGTGGTGTGGGGTTTTTCACTTTGTTACTGTATAAATATTTTACACATTGCCTCCAGGATAAGCCTGATTGCTTTCATGCCAAGCTACCAAAAGGTTAAGTACTGGCTAATTTGGAGTTTACTATGGCTTTACCCTGGCATGGATTATGGTTACCACTTGAATTGGGTTTCATCCCACTCAATCAGTTACCCAATTTCTTACATAATGATTCTGCATTCAGAATCCAGAAGGTGTATAAATGCAGTTTTATTACTATTTGTGACATTGTGCCAATCAGTATAATATGAAGGAGCAACAATTGGATGGTCTCAGCAGTCAGAAGGCTTTCATTTCAGATGTCTACCACTGTTATTTTGCCTGCAGGGCAAATGCTTCTGTGTATTCAGACAAGGGTGGGTCTTCCCTCTTTTTTTCCTTTCTGTCTAGGGGGCTGGCTGAGGATGTGGGGAAGAGTGGGTGCCAGGGCACTCACTGGTTTTGCAAGGAACGAGCCATTGTCTGGATGGATTGGCAGAGAGAGATGACTGAAAGCAAGAAGAGATGTACACCATGGTAATGGTTTAGGGAGTAATGTGCTGTAGATGTGGCTGCACAGTGTCAACAGGTCAGCGACATCGTTTGTCATGCAGTAACAGGAGCACACTGGGCAGAATGATCCTGAGGATCCTTGACCTACCTATGGACACTTGCCATCATATCCTGTGAGGTGAAGGGGCAGGATTTAGGGCAGGAAACAGCACTCAGAGATCAGACATATTAGTAACAGAATGTTGGGAGACAAGCTCCTCCACAGCTAGAGGAACACCTTTGTAGTGAGGTTACAGCAACTACATTGAATCATTATTGTTGTTTACCTGAAGATTGCCATTGTGGGGGCAGTCAGTAGAGCCCAAGGTGTCTGGGAAAAGCAAGATAGGATCTTGCTGGTTTGATTTTAGCACAAAAGTGACAATATCATTATTTTCAATCTGCTGCATAGCAATAATAGTAGGCTGCTGTCATGGTCCGTCATGATGATGTGCACTTGTGTTTTGTCTACGGAGTATAAGTTCAAACACAAAATTAACTACCAGGAGTTAATCAATATGCTAGGCCTTAGAAATGACTCTTAAAGTGATTCTGAATTTTTTTGTCCTTGATACTACCTCCCTGGAACTCTCCGCTCAAATAACACACTGTATGCTAATGTGGCAGTTTGATTTAATTTCATTTATCAATCTGCACATTGCTGCATCTAGTGGCCTATACACTTTGCAAGTCAAATTGCTCATGTCAGTCTCCCACTCTACACATCTCAAAATATATAATTGCATTTATATTAGAAATAAGTGTTTTTAATTCTGCTTCACTGAAATAGGCACAAATAAACAATTCTCAAATGTGTTGCTATTAAACTACAATAAGCATTGGATTCAAGTCCATATTTTTGCGGTATTTATCAGAAGAACCTCTTCAAGGGGGTGTGGCTTAGCACCATACGAAGATGGCCGCCGTCATCGGAGCTCCATGACCGCGGCAGGAGCCAAGAGAGCTGGCTCATGTTCTAGGGCATATTTTATGAATCCTGAACTGAGGAAAAGTTAGGGGAATATGCATGGAAAGCATTATTCCCCTTAAAATGACTTGAAAGTTATTTTTCATGCCCTATTTGCTCCTTTGTCAATATGAAGAGTACATGGGCTACTACTCTCAATGCCACACCTTCAACACCTTCAACACCTGTTTCGCCCTCTACATTTGTTAAAAAAGTATCAACCAAGCTTCCAATAACGGTTTTTGACGTCCACAAATAAGAAAGCTAAAAAGGATACTCCATCTCCTATTAAAGTTGTAGATACCATATCTATGGAGTTACTTCTTCAGGAAATAAGGGCTCTTAAACCACATATGGAAGATACAAATAAACAATTACAAATATTGGATGACAAATTGTCTCTTGTGGAGAACAGAGTCTCTCGTGTGGAACAAAGAGTGGAAGTGCTTGAAGACTCAGTTGCGTCTATGAAGTTCCTACAATCTGAAGTTGCGTGGTTGAAGTAGCATGCAGAGGATATAGAAAATCAGAACTGAAGAAATAATCTACATAATTATGGTCTACCTGAAGGAATTGAAGGGTCAGACTCAGTATCTTTCTTTCAATCGTTTCTGCCCAAAATTCTGGACCTGCCTACTTCTCCTGCTTTAAATATATTAAGAGCGCATAGACTTAGTCATCCTTCTCATTGGGCTTGGACATCAAAGAAACCAAGAGGAATAATACTTTATTTTTAGGAGTAAAGGTTCTCAGAGCAGCAACAGCTAATGGTCGGATCACGGGGTCAGGTTCCAATCCCTTCTTTGCTCAGGATTTAGCTAAGTCGACGGCGGACAAACAAAAGACATTTCTGGATACACATACAGCATCAAAGTCGCTTAATGCTTGATATGGTCTCTTCCATCCATGTTTGTTCAAGGTGACTTACAATAAGACCACCACATATGAGGATCCAGTATTACTTCAGCAATTTATTGATTCCTGCAGAGGTAAAAAAATGGATGCTTTCAAAATATCAGAGACTTGACTATTGTATTGATTTTTGTTTTTCTTTTTGCTCTTATTTAATGGATATGCCCATTACTGGTTCATGTAATCTTAAGAGTGTTATATTATCTAATGGATTTGAATGTTTCTATTTTCCTCTCTTTTTAGATCTTCATTCATTAACGCACCTGTCTTTTGTGGTAGCAACCTGTGCGGCCGGGTCACTTTTCCCTTCTGTATCTGCAGGCGTGGAGAAAAGGTTGCGTCGTCTTCCCTTTGTGGTTTCACCACCCTCACGTTGTTTTTGTCTTATATGTATGTTTTTATTACTTGTTCGGTGTTTTTTCTGTAGTCTTAATGTTTCCTTCGATATTATATCCAGTTTGTTCTCCTCTCTTCATCTCCTCTTCTTTTGCTATTTTTCCTCCTTTCCTCTTCTTATTTCTATTTTCTCATGTTCATAGTTCTATTCTTCTCTTTCTGTACATCAAATTGTTTCTTTTGGTTACATTTCTCCATGTCAATAATTGGTTTATATGCATTAATTCATTATTATATTACTTATTATTTATATTAAATGACAATTAGATTATTTCATGGAATGTAAAAGGTTTGGGATCCCCAATAAAACATCAAAGAGTTTTAACACATATTTTAAAATTGAGACCTGATATTGCCCTGCTGCAAGAGACTCATATAACAGGTGATGAGGTAGCCAAACTTAAAAGACAATGTGTAGGTCATGTTTTTGTGTTTCTGGGTATGGAGAAGAGAAATGGGTTTATCATACTGTGTCTTAAAGCTTTGAACATTTCTGATTTTTCTCAAGAATTTGATGAGATGGGTAGATGGGTTATAGTTTCAATTAATATTAATAAAGTACCTTTAACTATATTTAATGTTTATGCTCCAACCCAACCTGATAAATCTTTTTGGGATGAAATATTAGCTAATTTAATGACTCTTTCGGATAAATATTTAATTTTTGGAGGAGATTGTAATATGTTATGGATCATTTTATTGATTGTAAATCCAATTCTAGATTTGTACCATCCACCATATTTTCACAATTTACCTCTATGACACGTTTTGAGTTTGGAAATTGCCTCTATATTAATTTCAGATCATGCTCCAGTGAGTAAGTATCTTGATCTTATTGCACATACTCAGCCAAATAATAGATGGATATTTAATAATTAATTACTTCTTGATTCTAATTTTACTCAACTTTTTGAGACGTTTGCCACACAATTCGTTGTAGAAAACGATACCCCTCAGCTATCTGTTCAGATCATTGCGGATGCTTTCAAAGCGACCTCTAGAGATTTTATTATTTCTTATGTTGCCAATAAAAGGAAAACGGCTAATAAGGAATTACTTAATTTAATGGATCATATCAAACAATTACTCTTCCAAGTCTACAAGTTGTCTTAATGAATTTCTTCAAGCTAAATTTACTTTCAATACAAACTCAACTGATATTGCTAATTCTTATCTTCTTAAATCCAGTGCTAATTATTACAGGGGGCAAAATAAATCAGGAAAACTTCTAGCAAATTATCTTAAAATTAAAAAAGATAGAACAAAGATAGAATCTATTTATAATTCTTCCAATGTTTTATTACATAAGAATGAAGAAATTTTGGATGAATTTGTTCATTTCTTCACACAGTTATATACTCTTGATTCTGTTACCACCAAGATCCTATTGATCATTACTTGCCTACCATTAATCCACCTGTACTTCCTTCTTCTGATTTTTCTGCTCTTGTAATCATATTTCCGTTAAAGACATTCTTAATGCACTAAATCTTATTAAAAAAGGTAAAGCTCCAAGCCCAGATGGCTTTACTATTGAATTCTATTTACATTTTTCTAAATTGTTAGTTTCAAGATTATTTAACCTTTTTACCTATTTTGTTAACGCAAAATCCTCTGGAGGATCTTTTCAAGAGGCTTTAATAATTCTTATACCGAAACATAACAAAGATCCAAAGTTTTGTAAGAATTATAGACCTATATCTCTAGTAAATTTGGACTATAAAATTTTTGCTAAAATTATTGCTACAAGTTTGGAATTGATTCTCTCTAAGTTCATTGGTAAAGAGGAGTCTGGCTTTATTAAAGGACGCTTAACATCGGACAACACATGATTATTTTTTATTATTTTAAGTAGGTCTGTGACGTATAAGGACTCTCTATCTGCAACTGCTCTAGATGCTGAAAAAGCTTTTGATTGTGTTAATTGGGTCTTTATCTTTTCAACGCTTTCATGGTTTGGCTTTGGAACTAAATTCATAAATCTTATCTTATTATTGTATTCTTCTCCTAAGGCTGCTATTTTTCGAAATGGTCTCATCTCTCCCTTTTTCTTACTCCATAGGAGTTCATCAGGGATGTCACAGCTTTTATTTGTTCTTGCCTTGGAACCCTTTTTATTGAAACTTAAAGTAAATCCAAATTTACATGATTTTCAGTATGGGGAAAGACAGATAACATTTTCAGCTTATGCTGATGATATTTTTCTTTTTATATCAAATCTGAAATCTTCACTTCTATCTTTTCTATTCGAGTACAGAATTTTGCTTCTATTTTAGGGCATAAGATAAATAAAGATAAGTGTGAAATACTTCCTTTAAATAAATTTTGCTTTCCTGAGGATTTTAAATCTTCAACTTTTCACTGGAACAATGATAAAATTAAATACTTATGTCTTTGGTTTAAATCTTCTTTTAAAGATACAACTTCTTGTAATTTTTTGCAATGATTTTCTATTCTTGATTCTCTTATATCTTAATGGAACCCTTTCTTTTTATACTGGTGGGGTAGATTAGATACTCTTAATATGATGTAACTTCCTGTAATTCTCTTTTATTTATCAAACATTCCAATTACTATCCCTAATAGTTACTTTAAGAGGCTGAACTCTATTCTAACCAAATTCTTATGGAATAATAAGAGACACAGAATGTCTCTCCAAAAATTGATGAGACCTAAAATCTGCAGAGGGGTTAATTTTCTGAATCTTCGCTCTCATCATATGGCTTTTTCTCTTAAGCAAGCTTTGTGTTTATTGAATGAAGATAATTCTGCTTTTTTACCCTCATGGGTTGAAGTTGAAAAGTCATTTGTTGTGTCCTTTACATTTCCATAGGTATTACCTCTGTCAAATAAACCAACATCTATCTCCCTCCGGATTTTGAAAAATTCATGCAGAATTCTGCAGCCTATTTTTGCTTATTCAATGGAGGCAAAGTACAGTTTCTAAATTTGTCAATTTGGTACAATAAGCACATCAAGTTGAATAATAGAACCATCCACTGGAAATCGTGGCATGTGAAGGGGTTAAGATGGGTGCATCAGCTATTTGAAAATTATTCCCCTCTTTCTTTTGTACAGGCACAACTTCTTCTTTCGTTTTCATCCTCTTTTCATAGGATATATAATGATTTAATACATGTTGTAAATAGTTCATATCAATCTTTTCCAGTTCATCAAGCACTTTTCATATCAATCTTTTCCAGTTCATCAAGCACCTTTGGTCCATCCTTCTCCAATTAAGAATCTGCTGCTACAGTCTCCATCAGCTTCTTGTATTTATCACACAATTACAGCTCTTCCTGATGATAGACCTAAATCAGCAATAGAAATACAATGGGAGAAAAATTTGGATATTTCATTTTCACCTTCTTTATGGAATAAAGAATGGATTGAAATATGAAAATCGTCAAGAGCAGCTAATGCAATCAAATTTTATTTTTTATATATAATAGCTTATTAATTACACCTTCATCTTTACATAAAATGAATTCTAACCTTTTGTCCTCTTGTTGGTCCTGTAATACGCTGATCTCAGATCTTAGACACATGCTCTTGGAACGTCCAAATACATGTCAATTTTGGGTTAAAGTATGGAGTCAAATTAATACTATTTTTAAAACTCAAGTTACCTTAAGCTTTACAAATATATTTTTAGGCAGCCTTGCAGATGACTGGTCTCGTCTTTTAAAAATTTCTATCATAATCTTAGATTTATTATTGGCTGTTACTTTTCGACAAATTACGAAAACTTGGAAGGACTCTTCTCAATTATCCTTTCAAGCTTGGTGGTATGGTATATGTTATATTCATAGGTTGGATATAGCTTATGTTTCCCCTATATCCCTTGCTATTAAAAGAGACATGTAATGTTTACCTATTACAAACTACCCAACTCTTTGGCTTATTGTTTGTGTAATCATTCTCCTAGAAATGATGAGGTTTCTCAACTGCCATGAATTGTTTTTCTTTTCCTTTTTTTGTACTTACTTACTTTGTTTATAACTTCCTATCCTAATAGATTTAATATATGCATGTTTTTAAAGTATCTAATATATTTGTTGTGTTCCAAAATAAGCGCTTCTCATGAAATGTAACTGTTATTGTATTATTTCACTCTTTTCATCAAATGTATTTATATCTTTTGAACATTGTACTGATTATCAATAAATGTTCTCTTTAAACTTAAAAAAAGAAGAACCCCTTAAAACCATGCCATTTTTTCATCAGTGGAAATATATTTGCTGTGTCACATGTGAACATATAATGCATCAAAGAATTAAAAAATAGATATTGTGTGGGTATGGCCTCAATTTCTGATGGACAATTTGTATAACCTATTTTGCTGTCAAAGTAGCTTTTTATAGGACTAATCATGGTTGCTACAAACTCAACTTTCAGTCTACGTACGTTAAATTATTTTAAAATGTTATTGTTGGATTTGGTCATTTCTGCAGGATCATTTCCAAACATACTGCCTTCCTTCTCCTGTTTTATGCTGAATTTGTTTTCGTTGGTCTTAGGATCTGTGCACTTTACCACTAGGAACCAGTGCGAGGGTGCTTGTGTTCTCTGCTTAAAACACGTTAGAGTGGCTTATAACCAATTGGCATACATAATTTACTTGTAAGTCTTAGTAAAGTGGCACTACATGTTCCCAGGGTCTGTAAATTAAATGCTGCTAGTGGGCCTGTAGAGCGGATTGTGCCACCTATTTAAGAAGCCCTTTAAACATGTCTCAGGCCTACCATTGCAGAGCCTGTGTGCAAAGCTTTAAACTGCCATTTCGACCTGGCAAAGTAAACCTTTTGCAAGGCCCATCCTTCATTTATAATACATATACTTCACTCCTAGGGTAGGATCTGGACAACTCAGAGGATAAGTTGCAATGTATTTAAAAAATTGAACATATACCTTTAGATTTTACATATCCTAGCAGTGAAAAACTCTTACATTCGTTTTTCACTACTGGAAGGCATATCTCTTCCATAGGATACAATTGGAGTTGCCTTATTATTACATTTTATAAGTGTAATTTCTAAATTTAAAATCCTAACTTATGGCGAAGTCCGAAATAAAATTACAGTTCTGAAAATGCCACTTTTAGAAAATTGCCATTTTCGTATCTTTGCCATTTGGTGCCTACAGCCTGTCTCTGGTCACATGACTGGGTGTGGCTGACAGTTTGGCTTTCTGTATCCCTCCTAGACAGCCACACGCAATGGGAACT
This sequence comes from Pleurodeles waltl, assembly GCF_031143425.1. Classification (NCBI taxonomy): domain Eukaryota; kingdom Metazoa; phylum Chordata; class Amphibia; order Caudata; family Salamandridae; genus Pleurodeles; species Pleurodeles waltl. The sequence goes on from NC_090436.1 coordinate 879,640,202, forward strand.
TAAGTGTGATTGTATGGGCTGTCACTGGCAGGATGGGAGGGAAGAGGGGGCACAGCCCCACTAACACTTGAATAGACTGTGTTGTGTCTCCACACAAAGGGTTGTACATCCTCTGTACTTAGTTTGGAACCAGGGCGGGGAAGACAAGGCATCTCTGCACTTCAAAGGCATGTTTCTAGAAATCTCTCCTCATTTCAAAGGCACAACTGTGTATAAAAGAAGGACCTCAGACACCACCACTTCAGTACACGTTTGGACCTGTGGACACCCTGCCAGGGAGAAGGACTTCTGTGCTGCTACAAAGACTGCCACTGTGGTGGACTGCTGCTCTGGAGAAACTGCTACCCTGCTGTGCTGACCTGCTGTCTACTGCCCACTTGCCTGGGGAAGACAAATTGGACCTGCAAATCCATCTTTAACTTAGGACCCCAGAGTGACTCAAAGGGATAGTCTGCTGACCTGCTTATCTGAGCCTCAGGGACATAACAGACTTCCCCACAGCTCCTGCACCAGTCTTAAGTGAGACCCTGACCCCCAAGTGGTACCTCTCAGGCCCTAGACCCTTGATGTGGCTCTTGAAATTAAGCTTCTGGGCTCTTCACAACTGTGAATGGGACCATTCACACCGCAACCATGCCACTTGCAGAGGAATTCAGCTCAAGCCACAGTAAGACTGTCTTTACACAGCAGCATCGACTGATGCAGGGTTCGTCAATACAAAGCTCCAGCCTGCCCATCTGCGGTGCCTGGCCTGCCCTTCACACCACTCCAACTGCTATTCTTTTTGCTCTCTTTGCGCTCTCTCCAACGCGAATGGAACTCTTGCCACAAAACGTCAGCAGCACTAATCTGGGACCGTATACGACCAGCACTCCAAATCGGTTGGCCTGAACTTTTGAATTTGACCCGGTCCAGCAAAACCATATATCCACGTTTGGAGCTTTCTGCTTTTAAGCGCTATATTCCAGACTTTTGCTGCATGCTACGTCAGAGTCTGATGGAAAACAAAACATATAAAATAGCTTTTCCAGAAGGTATTAGATCAGTTTGTGCATCCAACAGTAAGTTTGCACCTTTCAATTGCAAATATTTGCAAGTAATGTTACATGGTAGTCCCCTTTATGCAACATTTTAACTGTACAATTCACATCTGGCAGGTCGGACAGGCCTATAGGACAATCTGTCAGTGCCTGAAGGGCTGGTCTCACAGATCAGTGTAAGGGCTAGTTTTCAGGCTGTTAGTGGGCCAGTTTTATTGTCTGGCGGGCTGGTTTTTACTGTTGATTAAACTGAATTAGGCACAACCATTTCCTGCAGCAAGCAGAAATGCATGCAGTCCCATACCTTGTAAACACCTGTACACCTTGACAAGTTTAGAGTTGTCCTGATTTGCAAACGTGATCACTATTTAGCTATCTGATCAGCTAATGGGGTCATTTTTAATTTGGTGCCAGGGCTCATTTTCTGTCCCAGTCTTACCCTACCACCGGATGTTAAATGTAGCAAATTGTGCAAAACCCCAGGCCTGTCCAGGCTAGTCTAAAAAATTGCAGGAAACCCGTGATCTGTGATAAGTGTAAAAACTCTCCCAAATCCCCATTAAGTCGTTCACGTCGACTCACTGGAGAATTGTGTTTCGTTGCTCACATTTCATGTCGTTTTTTCATTCTTTATTTAACTACCATTTTGTGCCATGTTCCATTCCCTTTAGAGTATGGGTGGGATCATTACAATTTCAGATGCTGTGCTAAACCTGGCCTGAATGAAGTGAGGATGACAACCCTCTTGTCTGCTGTGGAGATGACTAGACCTTAAGAAGCTGACATTAGTGTTCAGGAGCAGCGTTGCACCCTTGATTGATTCCATTTTAGGAGTGCTATGGCTTAATGTTTCCTGCATGGGCTGCCGCTGTCATCCAAACATGACCCGATAACACCTTGTCAGGAGTGCTCCAGAGAGCTAACAGCAATCTAACATCTCTCTACCGAGTGTGAAGTTCCATCTAAAATGTGCATATTTGATAAGTAGTTCTGCTTTCATCTGTGCTTTTCGTTTTCAGAAAGTAAATCTGTTTTGCTCCACTGACTGCTGTGTTAAGATGAGTCGGATATAGAATACAAAGGGGGGGGGCGTCTTTGGGTGGGGGGGTTCGATCAGTCTGAAAACACTCCATGACAAAGCGGGAAGATCACGGCAGTGTCTTGTACCATGTTGGCAGAAGTAATTACTTACCGTTATTTAATCAGCTTCCAACAATGAAATCATGGCGTGTTTTTTCTGATTATTCCTCAACTTGTAAACCTCTGCAGTGGCAGAGACAAACTTCAGTGGTGAAGAATAAACACCATTGCGAGGCAGGTCTGTGGTTGCAAAGCCGTATATAAGTTGACACTTCGATCTGGGGTCATTGCTACTGTTACGATACATTTCAATTGTCATTTTTGTGTCATGCTAATGCCTATCATTGGCTGATTTATTGCCAGTTGGTCCTTCCTATTTGGTTTCAGATATGTGCGTGTGTCTGTGTGTGAGGGAAAGTGAGTGCATGTGCATTTCTGTGTGCATGTGCGTGTTGTGTGTGTCTGCGTGACAGTGTCTGTGTGTCCGCACCTCTGTGTGTGTGTGTGTGTGAAAAAGAAAGACGGAGTTGTTTGTTCGCATGTATGCAGCGTGGCCTATGTGGGAAGAGTTTGGTGTCATATGTGTGGTTCTGACCACCGCTCTGTGCGTTTGTGCTTTGCTGTGCTGTGCTGTTTCGTGCCTTTGCCTGGATGGATGAACAGCAAACGAACTAAACAATTGCTCAAGGCAGGTCTGGAGTTAGATGTGCAAACTCTAGTGCAGACTGTTTGATTAAAATATTGCAAGTTCTAGGGAAGCATCTCAGAAAAAGGAATCGTTCAGTGAATATGGAAGGCAGAAGCAATAACAGAACAGTGTCAAAGTAAAAGTAAAAGATGTGTGCAGCTTGTGATACAGGCTATGACAAATGTGGACTAAAGCTGTAATGCAAGAATCTGGAGTAGAGAAGCACCCAAGGTGTCCAACAAGGAGGAACCCGTTATTATTGAAATACTTTCTCAGGAATTATAATTTAAGAAAAGAAGGTTTGCACTCAACTGTGTGAGAAGAATTCGCTTTATCATTTTAGGGTGCAAGGATGAAGATTTTTAATACCAAAAATGACTTCAAATGGCTCGAAGTCGTAAAAAGCTTATTTTATTTATCCACGCATGGAAAATCAAGTGATTGTTTGTTAGCACAGGTTAAGAACCACTGGTCCAAACAATTGATGATTCGGATGCATTTAATTATTGACATTCAACATGAAACACTGGCTAATATTAAATAAGGACATTCTGAGATGAAAAAATGTTACCATATGATCTATTTAAAAAATCTATAATACTAAAAGACCAATAAAGATGCTTTGTTGTCTAGAATCTTCCAAACTGTATATAAGCAAGAACATATTACCGGGAAAATAGGTAAGAATGGGAAAGACGTCTTGCAAACATCATTCAATCGATTCAGAATGAAGAGATAAGTCGCACATCCGTGCTTAATTATAGCAGCATATAATGTAGAAAAAAATGTAAAGATCCCTTTATGTATTAGTATTACGCATTTTATATGATCATTCAAATTATTTCTTGATCTAAAATGTTCTCTTAAATTCTGCTTAATAGGCTAAGTAAATATCTTTAGTTCACAACCATCTGTAAGCATTCGTAAGATTTAGAGGCCTCTCTATACTAATTTATGTGTTATACGTAGCTGCAGTCAAAAATAGCCAGTGTAGGCTATTTTATTTTATTTAGACTAGATGAGAATAAAATCTTTGACTGTATCAATTGAAGAGCCAGTGGATAGTTTCCAAGCCCTATATTCCAATCTAAGACATAAGTCAGTTTCAATCAGGGGCGAAGAGCCTAGTTAAGTAGATATGGGCGGAAATATTTTTCCGCTCACAGGAAGTGGGAATTTGGCAACTCAGCACCATGTGAATAATGTGGAGCTCTCGCTAAATTCTGCTATCCTGCTTGTTGCAGAATTATTTTTCTGTTCCTGTGCGCAAGACTTGTTTTAGTGTGCACTGGCAAGCGTGATGAGATTTGCCAGCCACTAGCAAGGGCACCAAGATTTGCTGGCCCCTGTCCCGGGTTATGGTTGTTGCAGAGCCTTCTGTCACTATTTTCATGATGCTGGTGAGAGCGCGTAGCTTATATAATCTATATTAACATGAAATGTTTATGAAATCATGTGTGATAATACCACTTAGAAACTGTAATAATGTATTTTGCTTAGACGTGCACTTAAAATGTGACCACAGGGAGTGGCCACCAATGTATACCGGGACTACCAAAAATGTCTAATGTCAATGAAATATTATATTAGAATATAGTTTTACACTAATTATTAATGATTATGTTATTAAAGTTATGCTAAATGAATCTTGTAGGCCTTAAGTTAGCATGAGCCGAAGCTTAGCTGCCTGACTCTCATATTAAATGTGTTTCTCTAAATGTGCAGTGTGCTGACTCGCAAAAGGACATGAACTCTTGTTTTCTCCAAACTAGAAGTTGAATGTAATTATAGTAGATCCGTTCTCATGAAAATGTTATAGCCAAAATGCAACAGTGTAGATAAGTATAATGTACAAGGTCGTTTAAACCGGTACAGACAATGGAGCTACTGACCGAAGATGTGCAAAGAATTACAGAAGGATGAAATCATACCGGACATTCTACCTCTGAAGACATCAATCATATGGACCAATAAAAAGTCTGAGAACTGATGTGGGGTGAAAGATTTAATTGCATAATCCATTACATAATCCATTTTCAATTGGGTAGGGATAGTGGGGTGCAACCCCTTAGCCAATTGGATTTTAGGGGAATGTACTACGAAAAAGGGATAAAAACCCATGACACGGGGAGCCTTTGGACTTAGTTAGGGAATGCTATTGATTTTATCCAGAAACTTTGTCACTCTGTTTGGTGACTTATTGGTTTACTTAAACCATCCTCCTTCTTAGATTGCCCATTTTACACTTTACCTCCTTATGAGGGAAGTGCCCCTTTTTGCCCAGAACTGAATTCCTGATTGATGACGAATCGACTGATGTCCTGAGGACGAAGCCTGAACCTGAGTGCTGATCCAAACCTTGGAGGGTAACTATGACAATGGAACTGTAATTGTCTGTTTGCTTTTCCTTTCTAGGTACCAACTGCTTACTTTTGACAGAGACCATAGCTAGATGTTTTCAAAATTGGTGTTCTAAATTGTTTTGCATGAAGCCCAACATGCCAATGCTAATCGGTGGTTAGGACAGGTGTTTACTAAACTGACGCAAATAGACAAACGACTGAATCTATGCTTGGTTGAACTGACGCATTAATGATACTCTGCTAAAGTTGATCTATGTTCACGCCGTGTTATGTTTTGATGTTTGTGATTCTTGCCTTAATGAAATCTTATCAGAGTTGCCATATAATGACTATGCTGTTGTGTTTCTTGGTTTTGAGATTAACACATCTGATTTTAGAACTGTAACTAATAGGGAATAAAACTCATAAAATTCTACTAAACTGGTGTGGTTAGTCATGACTACAAGGTCCTGGTGGCGTCCCAAGTTGATTAATGTCTTTGACTAAAGTGAAATGCATGGTTGTAATAAATATTGCTGACATTATTGACGTATTGATTGACATGTTGATTAGTTATCTCATCCTAAGGTGTCTCTCAACTGGGTCAAAAGATTAATCGGCCTAAAACGAGTCCTGATGTGTAATAAATTATCATAGAGGGACGTGTTAACAGTTCTGGTAGCAGAGCGACGGTTTGGCCCTTTGGGGCCCTAGGACGGAGAATTACTGTTTAGATTGTTTTTCTGAGATAATGCAAATTGGAGATATGATGCGTTTCTAAATTCACCATGACTTTCTTGGGATCTCGGAGCCTGCCTAAGTGAGTTGGGAATGTTCTTGGCATCATAGCATGTGTGGTGTAGAATTTGCGCTTGCACAGCTTATGCATTTTGCAGGTGATCTGTGAAGTTTATGTGTGTTTAGGGCAGGTAATGTTGTTTTAGTAGAGTGGGCGTACTCCACAGTATGAGAGTAGGGAAGTCGGCGTACTTCATATGAGTGTGGCGCTTTGTGCTAAAAAATTATCCACGTGGTTGGTTGTTCATGTACGGACCTGTCATGGTCTAAGACTCCGGAGTATATTGACAAGTGTAGGAGACACTTGGGTTTATGTTGTAATTTGTGCGGTTTAATAGGTCAATCGGGCGTGGTTGACAAATCGAGTTTGAGTCAAATTGTATGTGTGAAACCTTCGATGGAGATTTGGCAAGTTCTAAAGTGCACTAGGACAAACCATTGACAAGTCGAGAGTAGGATTTGCGGGTCGAATTCTGCTTGCTTGTGCGGGAACTGAGAAGGAGAGAGTAGCGGCCGAGGCTTCAAGTGAAATCTCTGTATAGTTCTGAAGTGATTGTGTACCCTTCCTGTAGTAAACCGGCAAATTTAAGTTGTTGTTGTTGTTAAAGGTGCTCGCAGTAATGTTGCATTCGTTTGGTGTGAATCCAGTGAGGGGCGGACAAGCCGCAAGACTTTGTCAGCTGCAGTGTGTGTGAGTGTGACGTCAGTGGTGCTGCGTTGGGCTAGGTCAGTTGCCGAGAGGGGTTGCGCACGGATTGGCTACTGCCCGTGAGAGGCAATAGGTTGAGGAAGGTTGGTGAAGAGTGTCCTGGGAATTAAAGTCACTTCCTGATTAAATACATAACAAAAGAAAAGACGCAAAAAATTAATTTTATCAAGGCTTTTAGAAGCGCTCTGAAAGGAGACGCATACATTATGGCGAGTGAAGGGGAGCCTACACCGCCTGAGGTTACTCCAGCTTACATAGTCATGGAAGAAAAGGGTGTTGCGCCTTGCTTATGGATGAAACAGTGGTGCAAATTGACAGAGAAGGAGGGATGTTTGGCATTTCCGGAGCACGGAACGTTCAATACGAGAATTTTGGAGAATTTGAGGTGGATGTTAAGTGTACAAAAGCCACCTCCGAGGCCAGCCCAGTTCGAGGCATTAGCAGTCGGGGATTTAATGGCTATTAAACAGACAGCAGAAATTTGAGATGAGAATGAGAAGGGCAGAAAAGACCTTTGCTGAGGCTAAATGGGACAATGAGAGCAAAATGTGGAGACGAGGGATAGTTGACGGACTCAATTGTTTCCAGCAATAACACAAGAAGACAAGACACAGGGTAAGAAAGCTACTTGTAAGGCAGATAAAGACTCTAGTAAACCAAAAGAAACTAAGAGGTCTTGTATAGAAGAAGACGACTCAGATGATGAAGAGTTTCTCAATCAGTTGTTGCATGATCGCCCGCCACCTTGTGCAGTAGACGACAATGCCCGAGCACTAGTGCGGGTCCTGGGAACCAGACGCAGGATAAGGGAGTTACAGATACAGTGCAGACTAGTGATACAGGTTTAATACAGAATGGTGTCAGTGTACCTACTGCGCCAGACATGCAGATACAGTTGCAACCTTCACCACAGTTATAGAGAATCTATCCAGATGTCCCAGTACTAGAGACTACTACGAATCTAATGGTGCCGCCTGAGCCGATATATACAAAATCGAGGTTAGTGCAGGTTGAGCCAACTCCACAATTGCTGCCGCAGCAACAGTTGGTTCCGAGTTATAGCCCAGTAGCAGGATCTTCATTAGTACCTGCACCAGCTACAGTGAGTCAAGCTTTGGGAGCTCTTGCTCCGCGGGGTTTGGGACCAGGTCAGACACCAGCCGCCATATCATTACCAATTACTGTTGGTCCGCCGGTGCCATTGTATGCACAAGATAAGCCAGGCACATGCGATCAGGGAGTGAGGACCCCAGAAATAACAACAGGAGGGTTCACAGGAACCCCCCAGCCCATTTTACTGAGAGAACAAGCAGCAGAAGTACTCAGATCTTTGTTAGACCTCACTCCGATTGGAGCTCCTCTAGAGGCAATGAGACAAGCAGCGTTAAGTGCATTAGCCCCACAGACAATGAGTGCAGAGACATCACAGTCACCGTTGATGCAGTCGGGAAACATTTTGTTGCAAGGTTTCTCTGTGCAACAATTGAATGAGTGGTTAGAAAAAACGTATGCTTCTCAAAAGACTACAGTAACTGCGGAGAAGCCAAAAAGGTCAGAAAAAGATGAGTACCTGAACTTTGTGAGACTGGGTGTGGAAGCTGCTGAACTGGTGGAAGGGACAATAGGGGTAAACAGATTAGAATCATACACAGAAGCAGAGTTAAGGTATCTGTGCCCCAAGCTTACTGAAGAAGTGGGTAAGGTGCATCAGAGGTTGGCGAACCTGGCAGACAAATACAATATCGACATTGAGAATACTAAACATTTGAAAAGAAGTTACAGACTAGACTTCGATTCTAAACATTTTGACCACATGAGGTCGGCAGGAATAAAAGCGCATCTTAAAGAAATACTGCAGAGTGCGCAGATCTGGGGAGCCTTAGAAAAGTGGGAAGGCAGATGGGCAAAGAAAAGAGATAAGGAGAAAGGTGACAGTCCGGGATCAAGTCCGACTAAAGCTTCATCGGACACTGAGACAGTAAAGATGTTACCGATGAGAGAAACAGCTGGAGGGGTTCTAGTCCATGTACCGTGGAATAGGGGAGACATTCTTTCTTTTACAAATGATTACCCCAGGTTGAGAGAGAAACCGATAGAGTGGCATCAGCAGACAGACAGGTTTGTGAAGCTTGCAAAATGTCTCTGGGAGGACTTGAATACCTTGTTTGAGATCATTGTTCCACCTGACTTATGGCTTGAGTGCAAGAGAGGTGTAGACTGGCTGACGCAGGAACCGGCAAGGGATAAGGTGACTGGAGCACCACCTGAGGAGGTGATGAAGTACTATCATAAAGTGATTGAGTTTTTGAAGCAGAAAGTGGAGCAAATGCAAATGCCACGAATTCAACCAGCACAAATGCAGCAGGTACAACAGCAGGTTCCCGTGGTACCTAGACAGCAAATGCAATTACCATTAGCTCCAATGGGACAGCAACAGGTGATTCTTCCTCAGCAGGTCACAGGCCAAATGTTGAATCAAAATAATACAGTGCAGCAATTCCCATTACGTGGTGAGGATGGAATGAATGATGAATGGTCGGATGACAGTTCAGACAGTGAAGAGTGCAGGCTTGCAGCATCCCTAGAAGTAGATCAGAGGGGACCCTATGTAGAGGGAAAGGTGATGGGTCACAAGCTCTCATTCTTGGTCGACACGGGAGCTACACGCTCTACAGTCAGAAGTGCAGAGGTTCCGAAATTACCACTATCAGGACGTACCATAAGAGTGGTAGGGGTAGCAAACCAATACTTGACAAATCCGATTACTGATCCAGTTCAAGTTGAGATTGGCAACTTCCAGGGACTGCATAAGTTAGTAGTCTGCGATTCGAGTCCCGTATCCCTACTGGGAAGAGATTTGCTGTGCAAGACAAAATGTTCAATTACCTGTTCTAATGAAGGGATTGAAGTACAGACAAACAGTGATGATGAGGGGGATGATGGGCAATTTACAGAATCAGAAACAGAAACTGCAAATGAAGATTACCCTTTGATAACCCTGTTCCCGATGCTTACAGTGACTGACTTGCCTCCTGAGTTGCAAGGAACAGTGACAGAGAAAGTGTGGGACTTGACAGGAAAGGAAGTGAGATTGATAAAAGGAGTAGAACCGGTTAAGGTACAGGTGAAGCCGAATGCAGTGCTTCCTCAGGTGCCGCAGTATCACATGGCACAAGATGTCCTTATATAGGTGTTGCAGATAATAGCATACTTTGTAAAGCAAGGAGTCCTGAAGGAAGTATTGAGCAGTCCATGTAATTCACCAGTAATGGGCTTGAAAAGGCCTTGTGGAAAGGTTCGGATTGTGCAGGATTTGAGAAAAATAAACAAGATTGTGGTAAAATGTTGCCCCATAGTGCCAAGTCCAGCAGTGATCATGTATCAAGTTCTGTGTGAGGCAGAGCGGTTCACAGTTGTAGACCTGTCTCAAGCATTCTTTTCGGTGCCTCTTCATGAGGACAGCCAATTTCTCTTCAGTTTCAAATTCCTGGATAAGGTGTACAGTTGGTGCAGAATTCCTCAAGGGTTTTCTGAATCACCTTCCATCTTCAATTAGATATTGAAGAAGGATTTGGAGTCATTAGAGCTGCCTTTCAGTTCGACTCTAGTACAGTACATTGACGACTTGCTGATTGCGTCCAGAACAAAAGATGATTGCAGGTATGACACAATTGCCTTACTAAACCATTTGGGAAAGAATGGACATAAAGTGTCCCCAAAGAATCTGCAGTATTGTCAGAAAGAGGTGAAATACTTAGGGCACTTGATTGAGAAAGGGTCCAGGAGAATATCAAAGGAGAGGGTGACGGCTATACTGCAGATGAACCCTCCGACAACAAAGAGAGATGTCAGAATGTTTTTTGGAATGGTGGGTTACTGTCGTCAGTGGATTCCCAACTTTTCGATTATCTCTAAGCCATTGATAAAACTGACACGCAAGGAAACTAAGGATGACCCGTATACCATAATTTTGTCCAAAGAAGAGCTTGAGTCATTATGGAATTGAGAGAGTGCATGTGTAGGGCACCAGCTTTAGGTATGCCTGATTACACAAACCTTTTCTACTGTTTTGTCATGAACGTGATGCTTGTTCTTTGTCTGTCTTAACACAGGTCCATGGAGGTGCAAACCGCCCTATAGCATATTTTTCAGCTACCTTGGACCCAGTCGCAGCAGCCTTACCTGGTTGTTTGCGCGCAGTTGCAGCAGTTGGTCAAAGACTCACACAGTGTGAAGGCATAGTGATGGGACATCCCTTAACAGTAATGGTACCACATTCAGTTGAAATTCTGTTGACCCGAACTAAGACTCAACACATGACAAATGCCCGACTTACCCGATATGAGACAAATATTTTGGGGTCACCTAATGTCTCCTTAAAGCGATGTACTGTATTGAACCCGGCAACTCTACTTCCTGTTGAAAACACTGAGATTAGTAATTTGGAGGAAGTGAAGCATGACTGTCTTGAGGTAACAGAACTGTGCACCAAACCCAGACCTGACATCAAAGACACGCAGTTAAAGGAAAATGACTGCATTATGTTTGTTGATGGATCATGTTTGAGAGACTCAGTCGGGATACTGAGGGCCGGATATGCTGTATGTACAATCACTGGCATTATAGAAGCCTACTGGTTCGAAAGAGCGTATTCCGCATAAGTTGCTGAACTAATTGGCCTTACTAAGGCATGCCACGAAGCTGAAAATATGAAAGTCACTATCTATACCGACAGCAGATACGGGTTCGGCATTGTACATGATTTTGGCCAATTGTGGTCACAGAGGGGTTTCATGACCTCTTCTGGTTCTCCAGTTAAAAATGGCGAACAAATTAAGAATTTGTTGCATGCGATTCAGTTACCTCTTGAAATTGCCGTGGTGAAATGCAATTCTCATGTTAAGTCACAAGACTTTGTGTCAATGGGAAACGGTTATGCAGATCAAGTCGCAAGGTTCTGCGCATTGAATTGTATATCATTCAAGGATCAGTGGGAATTCTTACTGCAAACTGAAAATGAAACATGTTTAAACTTTGCATTAAGAGTTGTTGACACATTAGATGAGTTAAAATCACTGCAGGGTCGTGCTAGCAAAGAAGAGAAATGCTCCTGGCAGAGAATGCAATGTGTACAAAGAGCTGACCACTTGTGGGTCTCAGAGGAGGGGAAGTTAGTTTTACCAAATAGTCATTTGTCACAGTTTGCAAGACTTTACCATGGACAGGCAAATCTTGGGAGAGACGCAATGATCAGATTGTTCAAAATTGATTGGGTCAATCCAAAATTCAGACAAGCCGCAGAGGTTACCTGTCACAGGTGCATCATCTGTCAACAGATGAATGCAGGAAAAGGGACTGTGGTGACATTGAGTACACATAGGGAGAGCTGGAGGTTCGTTTAGCAAGATGCAGATGGATTTCATTGAGATGCCTGTATGTGGAGGATTGAAGTACGTGTTGGTGATTGTGTGTGTTTTCAGTCATTGGATTGAAGCCTATCCTACACGTAGAAATGACAGTCTCACAGTTGCAAAGCTGTTGCTGAGAGAGCTAATACCCAGGTTCGGGTTTCCGGTCTCTTTAGAATCAGATAGGGGCAGACACTTCGACAATGAGGTGATAAAGCTCTTGTGCGCTGCATTGGACATTGAACAGAAGCTGCATTGTAGCTACCGCCCCGAAGCATCAGGACTAGTGGAACAGATGAATGGTACCTTGAAGTCAAGAATGGCAAAAATGTGGGCAGCCACCAATATGAAATGGCCAGATGCATTGCCTTTAGTGTTAATGACAATGAGAAATACTCCTGATAAAAAGACAGGATTATCTCCCCATGAGATACTCATGGGCAGAGCTATGAGGTTGCCCGCAGTACCTGCAAATGCTCTTGTGAATATCACGGATGATATGGTGTTGGACTACTGCAAAGGTTTGGCTGATGTGGTCAGCTCTTTTTCCCACCAGGTGGAGGCCAACACATTGCCACCGATCAGTGATCCAGGTCACAACCTGCAAACCGGTGACTGGGTGGTTGTCAAGAAACACGTGAGGAAGTCGTGTTTGGAACCGCGCTGGAAGGGGCCATATCAAGTGATACTGACGACAACCACTGCTGTGAAATATGCAGGCGTTCCAAACTGGATACATGCCAGTCACACAAAGAAAGTGACCTGTCCGAATGATGAGGAACTTGAGGTTTCTGACTCAGCAGTTCTAGAGAAGGAAGTCTCAGGGCCAGAGAACAGTCAAAGGGGAACTGAGACTGCAGGAGAACCCACTGAGGACGGCCTAGTCCCTCAAACAGCGAACGAGTTCGAGAGAGGTGACGGTGAGCCTATCTCAGTAGAGGCAGCAGGAGAACTAAGTCAAGGAGAGGTTCTCCCAGAAGTAGACGGATACAGTTTGGAGCTTGAACCCGTTACAGACCCAGAAGAAGAAGAAGGGGACATTTTAGAAGGAATTCAAAGCACACCGGCATCCCCTGAGCCAGTTGCAGGTCCATCAAGAGAAAACACCATAGCACAAGAGGAGGGTGCTGTTCAGCGTCCTGAGGGGACAAGCAGGAAGAAAACGCATAAAGGTGATAACTGGCCAAAGAAACCAGCTGCAAGGGAAAAGATCGCCCCAGGTGAGACAATAGAGGAAGAAATCGACACAACCAGAAGAGAGGATCTAAGTGAAGGAGAGCTGCAGAGCGAACGCAGGCTGAAAAGAAAAAGGGTGGCAAACAGAAGGTACGCAGGTCCTGAATTGGCATATGCAACAACGTCTGAGTGGCAGCAAGAATTCTTAGCATTTTGTTTTGATCGAGAAGTACCAGGCCAATACTACGGTACCTGAATTCACACAGAGAAAGAGACTGTGCCAAAGTTAAAATCGAAATTGAAAACTGAAAGCTGAAGAAAAAAGACTGATAAAATTACCGGATGTGACATTTAAAACCTGAATTGACTCTGAAAAACCGATTATGACAAGCTGCTAATCTGATTTGACAAAAGGTCCTGGGGTGAGTGAAACGCTGTAAATACACGCAGAGAGAAAGAGAGACTTGGCATTAAGAAAAAAAGAAAAAAAAACGCTTTTTAATCGTCCTCAAGTTGATTGTTTGCTTCTAGTTTTTCTGCTATCTGATTCTTTACAGACCATGGCTTACAATAGAGGTAGTAGCAAAAGGGGTAAAATGTGTGGTTGGCTAAGTGTTATTCTAGGTATTGTGTGTGCAATAATAATTGTAGGTGTGATTGTGGGAATGCCATGGTTGGATAAGAAAGCGACTAATAATGCTTCAAAACCTGAAACTGCTACACTAACACCGTGGGAAAAGTTTGAGAAAGATACACAACACTTGCATGAGGGAACTAATTCAAAGGGGGAACTTTCCACTAATGTCTTCTATTGCTTGCTGAATGAGTATGTTGAAACAATGGATGAGAGAAACTGTTATGTGTGCACAAAGATTCCTTCATCCGTACAAGAAGGGGTCACCTATCATAGTTTGCCTCTCACTTACGGGATAAGCTGTAGTTTGCTACTAACGAGATTCTATGACCAGGAACATGTGCAATATTTTTATTCAAATCTCGACGTAGTGTTTTCTTTCGTGCCTGTGATTGAGTTTCTGAACAAGTTAGCTAAGGAGCATAGTATAAAATTAGTTAGAGGCTTCTTTGAACCAACACTAACATTTGCATCTGCGGACTTAATGCTTATTACCGTCTCCCTAAGGGATGGTATGGGACATGTTATTTGGGGATAGTCTTCCCAAAGGTATACCAGATTGATGACTTAAAGCAAATACCTAAAATGTCTGAATTACAACATGCTAGACAAAAACGAGAGACAGCGGCTGCTGTCGTTGGTGACATATTTGGAGCCATAATTCCTTCAGTAGGGATCATCTTAAACTCCATAAAGATTCGAAAGTTGTCTACTATTGTGGATAACATGCTGACAAACTTCACAGGGGCTACACTCCTGATTGATACTGAACTTGCTGCGGAAAGAGCTATGACTCTTCAAAATCGACTTGCTTTAGACATTCTTTTAGCAAAGAGCGGCGGAGTCTGAAAGATACTCAACGAGCGTCATTGTTGCTCATTTATACCGGACAATAGTAAAAGGATTAGAGGTATGCTTACTAACCTAACTAGAGATAGTGCAGATTTGAAGGAATTGAAGGAACCTGGAGTGTGGGAGAAAGTTGGAAAAGGAATTGCCAGAGTAGGGAGCTGGTTTACCAATATTTGGAACGGGGTTCTTACAAAAATATTAGGGGGGTCTATTTATTGTCTTGATTTGTTTATTGAGTTTATGGGGAGCATGTAAAATTAATGAAAGAATTAGAAAAAATTGGACAAAACGGAGCAAGCGGAATAATGTGTGATAATACCACTTAGAAACTGTATTAATGTATTTTGCTTAGCTGTGCACTTAAAATGTGACCACGGGGAGTGGCAACCAGTGTATACCGGGGCTAACGAACATGTCTAATGTCAATGAAATATTATATTAGAATATAGTTTTACACTAATTATTAATGATTATGTTATTAAAGTTATGCTAAATGAATCTTGTAGGCCTTAAGTTAGCATGAGCCGAAGCTTAGCTGCCTGACTCTCATATTAAATGTGTTTCTCAAAATGTGCAGTGTGCTGACTCGCAAAAGGACATGAACTCTTGTTTTCTCCAAACTAGAAGTTGAATGTAACTATAGTAGATCCGTTCTCATGAAAATCCACATTGCTTGTAGAAATGTTTTAGCCAAAATGCAACAGTGTAGATTAGTATAATGTACAAGGTCGTTTAAACCGGTACAGACAATGGAGCTACTGACCAACCATGTGCAAAGAATTACAGAAGGATGAAATCATACCGGACATTCTACCTCTGAAGACATCAATCATATGGACCAATAAAAAGTCTGAGAACTGATGTGGGGTGAAAGATTTAATTACATAATCCATTACATAATCCATTTTCAATTGGGTAGGGATAGTGGGGTGCAACCCCTTAGCCAATTGGATTTTAGGGGAATGTACTACGAAAAAGGGATAAAAACCCATGACACGGGGAGCCTTTGGACTTAGTTAAGGAATGTTATTGATTTTATCCAGAAACTTTGTCACTCTGTTTGGTGACTTATTGGTTTACTTAAACCATCCTCCTTCTTAGATTGCCCATTTTACACTTTACCTCCATATGAGGGAAGTGCCCCTTTTTGCCCAGAACTGATTCCTGATTGATGAAGAATCGACTGATGTTCTGAGGACGAAGACTGAACCTGAGTGCTGACCCAAACCTTGGAGGGTAACTATGACAATGGAACTTTAATTGTCTGTTTGCTTTTCCTTTCTAGGTACCAACTGCTTATTTTTGACAGAGACCATAGCTAGATGTTTTCCAAATTGGTGTTCTAAATTGTTTTGCAGGAAGCCCAACATGCCAATGCTAATCGGTGGTTAGGACAGGTGTTCACTAAACTGACGCAAATAGACAAACAACTGAATCTATGCTTGGTTGAACTGACGCGTTAATGATACTCTGCTAAAGTTGATCCCTTTACCATGTTTCAGGCCTGCCATTACAAGGCCTGTGTGTGCAGTTTCACTGCCACTTCGACTTGGCATTTACAAGTACTTGCCAATCCTGAAACTCCCTTTTTTCTACATATAAGTCGCCCCTAAGGTAAGCCCTGGATAACAACCAGGGCAGGGTGCTGTATAGGTAAAAGGCAGGACATATACCTGTGTGTTTTATATGTCCAGGTAGTGGAAAACTCCTAAATTCGTTTTCCATTGCTGTGAGGCCTGCTCCTTTCATAGGCTAACATTAGGGCTACCCTCATATACTGTTTGAGTGGTAGGTTCTGATCAGAAAGGGGTAGACAGGTCATATTTAGTATGTCCAGAATGGTAATACAAAATCCTGCTGACTGGTGAGGATGGATTTTATATTACTATTTTAGAAATGCCACTTTTAAAAAGTGAGCATTTCTCTGCACTTAAAATCCTTCTGTGCCTTACATCATGTCTCAATCCACGTCTAGGATCGGCTGGTTGTCAGCTCCCTTGTGCATTTCACCCAGACAACTACAAACACAGGATGCTCAGTCACACCTGCACATATCTGCATACTGAATGGGTCTTCCTGGGCGGGAAGGGTGGGGGGGCCTTACACGTACATTTAAAAGGACAGTGGCCTGCCCTCACACAATCGACTGCCAAACCCCCTATTGGGACCCTGGCAGACAGGGTTGTACTGAAAAGGGACCTTGTGCACTTCAAAACCACTCTTAGAAGTCTCCCCACTTCAAAGGCCTTTTTGGGTATATACACCTTAGACACTTCTTGAGACCGATATTCAGAACCAGATCCTGCAACCTGCAAAGAGTAGCTGCCTGTTTGCCCAAAGGACTCACCCGGAATGCTTTGCTGTGAAGGACTGCTGCCTTTCTGTTGCCCTGCTCTCTTGCAGGCCTCTGGCTCTGCTGAGAAGTGCTTTCCAAGAGCTTAGATTGAGCTTGCCTCCTGTTCCTGAAGTCTCAGGGCCAAAAAAACTTCATCTCCACAAAGGAACTCCTTGTGCAGCGAAAATTGATGCATAGCCTGCCAGAATTGATGCACAGCCTGCCTAGCAGTGAAAGAATCACCGCATCACAGAACTGGAATGACGTAAGCCCGGCTCCCTAAGTGGAGATCGATGCAGTGCCAGCGTTGAGAGCAGAACTTTGACGCACCGCCCACTGTATCGACACATCACCATCACTTCCGGCAGGCACAGCACCTGCTGTGCAACAGAAACTCTGACGTATTGCCCACTGGATTGTTGCAGCACCTGTGACTTCGTCCTGCGCACCCAGGATTTCCACGCATCGCCCCTAGGCGTCAAAAGACCCAGCATTGCAAAGAAGATTCACGCCTGCAGGCTGGAATTCGATGCAAAGTCCTTGCTGCCTGGAAAATAATCGACGCATTGTCTATGTGCACCCGAAAATCCAATGCACACCCTTCGTTTTCCTCACATGCCCTCCTTTCCGGTTGCACTGCGTGTTTTTTGACGCATACCAGGTAATTTGTTCTTTCAAGAGACACTTGTTGCTTTTTAAAGACTTAAGACTCTTCTTATCATTACAAAAGTGTTATTTCAAATTACACTTATCCAATCTTGATAATTTTGACCTTAATTCACTCAGATAAATATCTTATATTTTTCTAAACCTGTGTGGTGTATTTTTGTGGTGTTTTCACTGTGTTATTGCATGATTTATTGCACAAATACTTTACACAATGCCTTCTAAGTTAAGCCTGACTGCTCTGTGCCAAGCTACCAGAGGGTGGGCACAAGATAATTTGGATTGTGTGTGACTTTCCCTGACTAGGATTGCGGTCCCTACTTGGACAAGGGTGTATACCTCTGCCAACTAGAGACCCCATTTCTAACACATTTGTATTGTGTTGTTTGTTAGATAGAAGGCATGCACCAGTATTTATTTGTACTTTTATTTGATTTTTAAATTTGACTGTGATTGTGGTGGGTGGCCTGGATTTTCAGTACAGGCCTAGTTATTTAATTTTATATCTTTTGTAAGGGAAAAAGTACATTTTCTCCATGGTTGTTAATTTTGCACTATTTATCTATTTTACTCTGTGGACTAGTCTCCCCACAGGCCATCCAGCCAGTACTAATCATTGGTACATAAAACAACTGCTTCTGAGGTATATGTTGTTTTAAAACATCAGTTAGGCCACAGTGGGCATTGGATTAAATTACAAATATGTTGTTTTTGTGTTTCACTTATTTTCTTCTGCAAAAAGTGTATGTTGTGAAAGAGAACACAATCCCCTGATCCTAACTGTGAACCTAGGAACCACCCTGGTGGCCAAGTATCAGACTGCGGGGTCCTCCACACATGCTGAAGAAACTAACGTAGTTAGGAGGATTAACTGGAGGCCCATTGACACCTCAATGGTGACAAATTAGCTCTGTAAGACTATTGAGGACCTCAATACCACCTTGGTGGACATCGACAACAGGTGGAGCAGATTGACCGTGAAGCTATCAGCTGCTCTGCCAGCAACTGGGGACTGTGTGCAACATCTGCGTGGAACAAAGAAGTAGCAGCTCAATCAGCATTACAACAAGGCCATTGTCACCTCAAGGAGAATGCTAAGAAGTTCCTTACTTTGTCACAAGCTTACCCCTACTCTTAATACTGTAATAGAGATTGCTAAACTGTGAAAAGTACACAGAAAGCTAGAGTGGAAAGCAAAGTAAGCTTTAGAAGAAAAGCAACCGTTAAAGATACATTAAATGCTCCAGGAAAGAAGCCTAGCACAGTTCTGGAATTACAGCAACAAATCCAAAACCCCGAACACAACCAGGAGCAACAGAGTCTCTCAAGGAGACTGGGTGAGTTACACAACAGCACTGTTTTCTGGCCACCAAGCCACACCAGCCCATACTGAGAGTCAGAAGTGTGTAGACCGGGCCCATACGGAATCAACAGGACTTCACATCCCCGGCCAACAAAACCATCAAGCAATGAAAAGCGACTAGGCGCCAGGACCAAAAGGTCTTCCTGCAGAGATCTTTAAATGCGCCCCAGAGGACTGGGCAACAATACTAACCCCTCCTTTTAACTAAGCTTTCTGTCCAAATCCCAGATGTATAGAGGGACTCAATTCTGTGCCCCATATTCAAGAAAGGAGACTCAATAATATAATTTCTCTTTACTCAAATACATGGGAATGTGTAAAAACTGGGACATACACTGTCACCTCAAGAATTGTCACCAAAGGCAGCCTGAAGCAAATCTGCGTTCTTGCACACCTGCTCTTCAACCTGTATACAGCAGATTTGGGTAATGCCTTGGCAAACAGCTGCCAGGCCACACCCCGATCAGGCCATTTGACGGTGGAGATTGTTCAATATGCAGACAAAATTGTAATAATGGACCACAGCAAAATTGGGATGCAGTGAGCTCTGAGTAACCTTTATGCATACAATGTAAAGAATCATCCAATGGTAAATCAGGACAAGACCAAAGTAGTAATCTTAGGGCAGTAAAAACACAAGAAATCTCTCTCCTGGTGAATGGGGACAATCACTATCAAAATGAAATATAATTACCACGAGGTTTGGTTTACAGACTCCGTCAAACCCCTAGCCCACATACACTCCCTAAAAAGAAAGCTGTGGTGATCACATACAACCTCGCCCACCTTAACATGATACTAAAAAGTCCATCCACTGCCTCTGTACTTCAAGTCATAAAGATCCTCTTCTTCCTGCTTCATGCTACAGGCACTAGGCCTTTCCTTGTGCCTGCGCACCCAGTCTGGAGCTTGCCCAGACCTCAGGTTACAAGAGAATATTGCAGCTACCCAAGTATCTGCGTAGATCCTGAATACGCCTAGAACTTGACCGGACACATCAAGAGCTAACCTGCGAATCCGACATCCGGAAATATTATTTGCAGGTATTGAAGGCACCTGGGAATTCACTCAAGACCTGTTTGAAGGGGACCCTTGAAAGCCATGGGAACCCATTGTCTGGGTAACTACTGAGGGCAATAGCAACATTTGAAATAGAAGTCTCAGTGCTCACCTAGAATCCCAATCCCTTTCTCAACCTGGAAAAAGTTAATTAATAGGCAACTGCGTCCAATCTCCCACCAGCAAGCCAATGCTTCCCTAAACATCTTTGCCATCCTCCTCCACGTGAACACTTCATACCTGGTGGGGAGATTTCAACCCTATCTCACTGATCCTATCAACAGTCAGGTGTGCAGAGACATCCTGTTCATGAGATTGCTTGGCCTGCCAAAAACTGATTTCAACCCAGCTTGATCCAACTCTGGCAGAGAGGGGGAATGTAGACTGTGCAACTTTAAATGAGAATCATGGCTGTGCGTGCTGTGCTCTTGCCCCTCCCTTGACGCTGCCTGGTGGACTTTACTAAAACTAACCTTACTGATAATAGGGGGCTCACATTTGCTAAAAGGCCCCTTTGTTATGTTTCTCCCAAATTGACTCAAACTCAACCTCATTATTAAGGTTCACCGAATATGTTAAAGAACTCAGAGCCATCCTTTGACCTCACATCAAGAACCTAAATTCCACCAATTACACACACAAACTCATAACAGACTACGGCTCCCAGAAACATAGAAACATCTCACTCGTACAAGATAGGGGCCACCTACCACATATAGCACTTTAGATACTGGCTAGGCCTAAATTAGTTGTTGCATATTTGCACCGTAATCCACCCAACCACCCTAACACATACGGTGCTAGGGCGATGTTCCGCACACAGTATTTAAGAGACTAGTCAGGCCTAATGTAGTGGCTGTATATTTGCACTTTAATCCAACCAGTTTTGAACTTTAGTAGATGTTTTAGCCCTTTAGCATTTTTATCACCCATTTGAGGTTAATGGAATTCCTGGGCACCCGCGGCGCTCCCTATGGCTCTAGTAATAATTTTAGGGTATTCTTTACTTTTCTTGTAAATTCACTATTTATAACAACTTGCATACATTCTTTGTTATGGTTTTTATTAACTAAACAATAAAGCTGAAAATGACAGTGACAATGGTGGGGTAATATTTGTTGGCTTGGGAGGATATGTGTTCTTACAAAATCTTTATGCCTCACTTAATATTAGTTTTTGACATTGCTGAGTTAATAGCAGCATTTTATTCATTATTACCATGCCTCCTTTTTGTGGCCAGTGTGTGTGTGTTTGCCATAGGCCACCATTTGTCTTTCTTTGTTCTACATGTCATGTGGCTGGGGGCCATTTTGTTTAGTCTGAGTCCACAGGCCCGCATGTGTTCTTTATTATCCATGCCTCCTTGCTTGTTGTTGACCATACCGTCTGACCAGTGGCCATTTGTGTAGCCAGCCAGTGTGCTGTTGCCATAGGCCTGCATGTGTTCTTTATTCTCCAATGCCTCCTTGCTTGCTGTTTTTGTTTGACCATGTGGCTGGTGCCATTTTGTGTAGCCAGCCAGTGTGTTTTTGCCATAGGTCTGCATGTGCTCTACTTTGTTGTCCATGCCTCCTTGCTTGTTGTTTGACCATGTGGCTAGTGGCCATTTTGTGTAGGCAGTCCGTGTGCTGTTGCCTTAGGCCTGCATGTGTTCTTTGTTCTCCAAAGCCTCTTTGCTTGCTAGCGCTGCATTTTGTTGTTTAACCATGTTGTTTAACCATTTTTTGCAGGCAGTCAGTGTGCTTGTGCCATAGGCCTGCATGTGTTTCTTTGTTCTCTAATGCATTCTTGCTTGCTGTTGTGTGACCATGTGACTGGTTGCCATTTTGTGCAGCCAGCCAGTGTGCTTTTGCAGAGGCCTGCATGTGCTCTTCTTTGTTGTAATGTCTCCTTGCTTGTTGTTTGACCATGCAGCTGGTGGCCATTTTGTGAAGCCATCCAGTGTGCTTTTTCCATAGACCTGCATGTGTTCTTCGTAGTCCATGCCTGAGATCTTGCTTTTTGTTTGACCATGTGGTCGGTGGCCATTTTCTCTAGCCAGTCAATGTGCTTTTGCCATAGGTCTGCATGTGTTCTTTGTTCTCCAATGCCTCCTTGTTTGCCGTTGTTGATGTTGTTTGACCATGTGGCTGGCCGCCATTTTGTGCAGACAGCCAGTGTACTCTTCCCATTGGCCTGCATGTGTTCTTTGTTTCCCACACTTCCTTGCTTGTTTTCGACCATGTGACCGGTGGCCATTTTGTGTAGGCAGTCAGTGTGATTTTGTAACAGGTCTGCATGTGTTCCTTGTTGTGGAAATGCCTTCTTGCTTCTTCTTGGTTGATAATGTGGCTGGTGGCCATTTTGTGCAGCCAGCCGGTGTAATCCTTTTTGCCCAGTTTTCAAAGCCAATTTATAAGGAGATTAATAGGAGAGAGCTGTGTCTTTTGATTTGATTGATTTTTGCATTTTTATCTGATATCAGTTTAATATGCTTATGGATCATTGCGGTATATGTGTGAACAGTGTTTAAAATGATATGTATTGTTTTCTATTATACACCTGCACCTCCATGCCTCCCAAATCTGAGTGGGTTCCTCATAGTCCACTAGTACACCAGCAGTTATTTTCTTTTATTTATTTTGTTTTTATTTATTTATATAGTGAGTTATTTGTTTATTTACATTGTTTAAAACATTTTAAAAAATGTTTAATTTTAAAAAAATGTTTTTTTTACATTCCCCCCCTGCCTGCCATATGCAATGCCACTGACCAGCATCCATTTCTTAAGGGTTGTCATTACTTATTTTCCCCCGGGCCCCCTGCTTGCCATAGGCACACAGCCGCACACACATCAGCACTAATTTTTAAGGAATATTCCATTTTGCCCTGGACCACCCTGCCTACCATAGGCACACTGTAGTATTTATTTTGTATGGATTGTTCCATTTTCCCCTGGACTCCCTGCCTACCAAAGGCAGGATTATTCCAATTTTGCATGGACCCCTGCCTACCATAGGCACACAGTAGCATTCTTTTTTTAAGGATTATTCAATTTTCTCCTGGACCACCCTGCCTTCAACAGGTTTCTCTCATTAGATGCATCTAAAGCAAACAGTTAAATGTCTATGTTGTTATCCTGAATGAAAATGTATATATTTATTATGGGGTGAAAATAAATATATTTTTGTTATAAGGTGTGTTTTGACTTTGGTATGGACACACTAACCACACTAAATTATACTGTCTGTACAATGAATAACTAAAACTGCAAAAATGCCACATTTCAGGCAATACCTTTCTTGCCTGTTTGCTTTTAGGTGCACAAGAGACATCACCCACAGAGTACTGCCGATGGAAGGATGGTATGAAGTGACATGATCACAACACATGAGTTCTCCAGTCTCTTCCACTTGTGCATTTGTGCAGTTAAGTACCACTGCCAACTGACAGAACTTGAAGATGACCCTAATGAAAGGTTCTGCCTGAGTCTGTCTGGAGGACACCTATGGCTTGGAGGCCACTCTGCTGTCCAGGTTGCTGGGGACAGTTTGCAGGGCTAACGGAGGTGCCTGAAGTGGCCCTCTAAGCTTGACACTGGCCGATGTCTGTCCTGCCTTCATAGGCCCGGATGCGGGCGGAACAAAACAGATTGCCATTGAGACAGCAGCTTCACTTCACCTTAAGAAATACTCCAGACAATCAAGAATTTGGCACATGGGAAAACACCTGTGCTTGATGGATTGCCTGTGGAATTCAATGCCACATATCAAGCGCTCCTGGCCCCACAGCTAGAGACCTTATGTGTGGAAGCCCTACAGGTCAGTGTCCTTTCCCCTATAATGAGGGTGGTAGTTGTCACCTCGAATCCCAAATTTGACCCTTGCAGTACAGCAATGTCTGGCTTCCTTCCAGGCAGTTAAATGGAGGCTCTGAGAACTCTCCCTGAAGTATACATTGCTATTCCCAGCCCACTTGAAAATAGTAAAAGAAGAACACACTAATTTGTTTGTGGATGCTGAGGAGGCCCAAGCCTGTCTGGAGTAAACCTATGGCCCTGGAAACCGCTCTTCCATCCAGGCTGATGGGGACATTTGGCAAGGCTGATGAACGTACCTGAACTGGGTTCACCCAGCGTGGTACTGGCCACTGTCTGCCCTGCTCCTGCAGGTCCAGGTGCAGGCAGAGAGATGGGCGACCACTGAGACAGCAGCCGCACTTCACAGCAAGAAACCCTCCAGAAAATCAAGAATTTGGCACATGGGAAAACACCTGGGCTGGATGCATTGCATGTGGAATTCAATGTTACAAATGAGGCTCTCTTGGCCCCACAGCTGGAAACCTTATTTGCAGATGTCGAGCAGCTTAGTGCCCTTCCCCCAATGATGAAGTAGGCAGTTTTCACTCTAATCTTGAACTTCATCTTTGCAGAACAGCAATTCCAGGCCTCCTTACAGGATGTTAAATGAGGATCCAGGAACTCTCCCTGAAGTATGCATTGCTATTCCCATCCCACTTGAAAGTAGTAACAGAGAGCTGACTAATGTTGCCTCCTATCACACGCTTGCTATACTCAACACAGTCTACAAAATTCTGAGTAAAATTATGGCAGACTGTACTCTTCCACACCTTCCCGACATAACTCATCCTGAGCAAAGCAGGTTTGTTTGTTCGCAGGTGCAACACCTCCCTTAATATACACCAGCTCTACCATATCATGGAAGGAGTAGCACGAGCCTGGCCTGAGGCGTGTGTATCTCCATTGACATAGAACTGGCCTTTGACACATTCAGCTGGGAGTACTTTATAGAAGTGCTTTGATATTTTGGTTTCGGGCCTCAGATGATAAAATAGATCTAACTTCTGTATATCTTGCCCACCGCTAGGGTCAGGACTAGATGCCATATCACAGAGGCATATCGATTCACTCGTAGAACCCAGGAGGCTTGTCCCCTGTCCCTTTTTTAATTTGTTCTGGTGTTATAAACACAGGCTAGTAAGCTATGTATGGCTGGAGAAGATTGAGGGATCCCCTTGGGAGACATAACACACACAGTTTCTCTCCATGGAGATGACATGTTGCTGTGTATCTGGACAGTCTGCATGGATTTTGAGCCTCTTGCCTATTTATTGGCAGAGTTTTATGCTCTTTCTAGGCTTTGGATAAACCCACCTAAAACCTTTATTTTTCCACTGAGACAGGAGGTAGCCCAGCACCTGCTTTTACTTGGGGCGGATCCCATTCTGTGGGCACCTCATTCATTTAAATACTTGGGTATCATTGTATTTTACACTCCACAAGACACATTAGAGGGCAATCTGGGCATTGGGACTAAGGCAATCTGTGCCCAGGTTGTGTTCTGGACAAACCTTCACTCCACTTACAGTTGTGGGACGAGTGGCTCTAAAATGGTGGTTATGCCAGGCTTGCCATATTATTTTGTAAATTTCCCAGTGCTGATCCCTGGAAAAAGGTTTTAGTGACTTATATTGTGTGACCTAATATGGGTTACTAGAAGACAATGGATCTCTTTGTGTAACTGATATCTCTCCATTGACCAGGGTGGACTAAATGCACCAGAATTTCGCATATATTACTACAGAGCACCGCTAGAGTATCCAACGCTCCGATTGGTGGGTTACACTATGGCTGAAACCGGGTCAGAACAGCTATAAGCTGAGATGCTTCATAATTTATTTTGCCTTTACACTAAAACCCCCTGAAGTGTTTCTTATTGCTAGGCTTGGAGCGCACATGTTGGTGCAATACTCTTCCATATACTAAGACTGAACCTTCATACACCCTGGTTATCCCACTGAAAGGTATGCTAACTCACCCAACGTGGCTTTCATCAAGGGACCTGAGATGCTAGGATGCTGACAGCTTGCCTACAGTGGGAGATCTATTTGAGGGAGGCCTCCTAATGGATTCTGAAACCAGACGCGCTGAGCTCCCAGCTGGTGAGTTCCTCACATACAGCAGAATGCAATTGGCAATGAGCAGGATATGGGGGGCAGCGTGACAGGAGCTGCCTACACATACCAATAAAGCATTATACACAATGGGACATGGGAGGGGGTTAATGACCTGGCTGTACAAAGGGATCCGAACACACACAAATATCTCTCCACATACACATAGGGTGACTGGGAGGACAAACCTAGTATAGTCTTCAATGATAAGGAATGGCAAGCCGCCCTCCAGTACGCCTAGCAGATTCTCTGGAGTGCTTGTTTGAAGTTTATACAAATGTGTCTTTTGCACAGAGCTTATTTGACTCCCCAGAAACTCCAGGCACTCTTCCCCAAATGTTCTCAATTGCCAACAGTCTCAAGCATACGTAATCCATATGATGTGGGACTGTCCAAAATTACAGCCCTTTTGGTCTGCGTGTCTTGAGATCCAGGAGCGCCCTCACAGACAGGCCACTCCAGCATATACTGAGATCGATTCTCTTGGGTGGTTATCCCAGGCCCAAAGGAGCTAAAGTGACTACCAGGATCCCTGACCTCACCATCAACCTTGCACACTGCAAACCCTCTAGACTTGTTCTTCTGGACCTGCAAGACTGGTGCAGTTGAAAGGGTGTATTGCGTTGCAGTCAAATGAAGAGAGGGCTTTAAAGAATACCAATCTCAGACTTATGGTACACCCTGGTCCAGGCTCATAAGGATCAGGTCTCTAACAGCGATCGCATTCCCCCTATTCATGAGGTGATGTGGGGACCCACTGAAGGTTCCCAATAATAGTCCCCGCAGTTTGAGCCCTTGAATTTGGAATGCCATTCTTGACTCTCTCTCACAAGAGGCCTCCGTGTCGGGACTGCTCCCATAGACTGCAGTGCCAGTCCAGCACACATAAACCCCATATTTTGACCTCACCAAGAGCTGAGGATGAAAGTTGAAACATACTGGTAAGTGCCACTGGGAATCTCACCCTCCTTTCCCCACCACCTTTACCCCCTTTTCTGCCCCAAATAAAGTTTACGGTTTTTTTGTTCCTGACAGTATGTGCCAAGCACATACAGAGCATGCATGGAGATTGCATATGGGTCATATTTCACATTTGCATATTGCTTTCCTTGTTACCTATTCATGCTATCTTGGAATGCCGAGGGCCACAATGAGACACCCGCTCCTGGGCCACATGATTGGAATTACTAAATCAAAATAAATACATAAAAATTGTTTAAGAAACTTGTCTCTTTGCATCTGTTTAACACCTTACACAATTTGCACACAGCATGATACAAAAATAGCTCCCTGCACACAATCAAACCTTTATCCTAACACACACTTTCTAATTCACTATAAATAGGATAGGAGCAGTGCACTATTATCATATTTTTTTGGCACTCACTCCCTTTCTAAAAGATGCCTTCAAAGCTGCCAGATGTTTGAACGCTGACCAGTGAGTGTTTGAGCACATTATCCTTGTTTTCAGGGATTCTCTTTGGATGTTTTCTTTAAACAAAAAAAAAATCTAAAAGGTACCTGGCTCTTTGCTGAGTCACAGATGTGTCGTTTGTGACACAGAAAGGTTTCAATCACTTGCTGGCTTTTTTCCCAGCTTAAGATAAATTCCAGACTGCATCTAGCTCCTTTTTGCGGCACCGAATTGTGTGATCATCATGAGAGAGCAGCCAGATGCTGTTTGGATTTTATTTAGTGCTAGGGAAACACACTAAGGGGGTCATTCTGACCCTGACGGGCGGCAGAGGCCTTCCGCCAGAGTTCCCCCCTCCAGAACACCGCTCTGCGGTCATAAGACCGCTGCAGTGATTCTGGCTTTTGCACTGGGCTGGCGGGCGGCCGCCAAAAGGCCGCCCGCCAGCCCAGTGCAAAAGAGCCTTCCCACGAGGACGCCGGCTCAGAATTGAGCCGGCGGAGTGGGAAGGTGCGACGGGTGCAGTGGCACCCGTCGCGTATTTCAGTGTCTGCAATGCAGACACTGAAATACAATGTGGGGCCCTCTTACGGGGGCCCCTGCAGTGCCCATGCCATTGGCATGGGCACTGCAGGGGCCCCAAGGGGCCCCACGACAACCCATACCGCCATCCTGTTCCTGGCGGGAGAGCGGTATGGGCTGTCAGAATCCCCCATGGCGGCGCAGCAAGCTGCGCCGCCATGGGGGATTCCCAGGGCAGCGGAAAACCGGCGGGAGACCGCCGGTTTTCCCTCTCTGACCGCGGCCAAACCGCCGCGGTCAGAATGCCCTGCGGGGCACCGCCAGCCTGTTGGCGGTGCTCCCGCCGACCCTGGCCCCGGCGGTAGTAAACCGCCGGGGTCAGAATCACCCCCTAAGAATCCTATTCCATCTCAATCCAGTCACCACCTCCTGGTCCATTTCAACTTCTGGTGGGGTGGAAGAGTGGTGGGAGGGTGAGTGTGATATGCTGGGCTGCTATTCCTGCCCTTTCTTCCAGCTCATTCTCTTCCCTCCTGCAAAGTGTATTAGGCTAGGGGGCATGGGTAGAGAGGGGATGAGGGCAGTAATAGCAGTCCTTAGCCACTCCCAAAAACCCACCAACAGGCTTATCCTTAGAAAGATATAGGAGGGTCAATGGAAGACCTCTGTGGTCCATCAGATATGTATATGGCATCACCAATGACATGCATATTGAGATGATGCAGACATGAGCACCAAGGCACCACATTAGGAATTTTGCCTTTTCCCAGTAGGGGTTGTATTCTAGAAACCTCATTTCAAATATTCCTGGCACCATTAAGTGTTTGACCTCTAGTGTGGGGATAAAACATTTTTTTCAAAAAGGACTGGAGGGTACAGGAGGGCCAGGGCTTTGCTTTATTGACATATAAATAGCTTAAGAGCATGCTGGAGACACCCTTTCATTATATAAGTAAAGGTAAATAAGGCAGCCATGGCATTAAATGCTATAATTGTTTAGATACCTTATAGCTACCACATGTTCAACTGGAATAACATGAGTAAATGTGATATTGTTAAGGTAATAAACGTGGCACCATGGTATATTTTATTACAGTTGAAAAGCTTTGCATGCTGATAGCAGGTCAACTTAAGTAACAGAAGAGAACAGTGAATCTTGTAAACCATGCTTAACAAAAGTTACATATACTATTTTAGTAGGCTTTCTTGTTTCTGATTTATTTTATGGTAAGCAAAAAATGCATCATTATGGGTAAACACATCTGCAAAGTATGTTTTTAATTGAATTTGTATCTTACAAAAAATGCTTGTCACTAATAATGAAGGTGTACAGTTTTTCAGTTTTACTGATTTGTACACATAATTACAGATGGGAGTTTAATAATCGGTTCCTTGGTATATAAAATATAAATACTTAACAACAACTCTGTAACAGAAGTGAAGGGCATGGTCTGTGTCTGAGCGCAACAACTTTGTAACAGAAGTGAAGGGCATGGTCTGTGTCTGAGCGCAATGGCAGCCTGATCTGACTACTTTGCTCCCTAACCCCATAGTCATTGCCTGGCACATCCTTATTGAACAATAAACACTGTCCATGCTTTGGAAAGGTAAGCGATTCACAACGATAGCCAGTGATACCCCTATAGCTTGGAGGATTTCACCGGATTGCTTGGGCTTCAGCACTTTTGTGAGAAAAAACAAAATGGTGGCCAACATTGCCACTACCATGAGCAGTGCGATCACCAAGGAGAAGTGACAACATGTACAGCGGTAGGAGCATGACTTCACCCCCACCTTGAACATCTGCCCTGGGGGAGGAACATTGCCTCATCTCAGTGCACCAGCATTATTACTACAGCCACATGGGCCTCCAGTGCTAAATCAGCCCTCATCCATCCTGTGCTCCATACACCTGCCAAACTACAAATGACTGACCACAGTGCAACAAAGTAGAACATTGTGCATACCAGCGCTTGCTGCAGGGGACCACTCTTTATGTTCTGCAGCCTGGTTAATACAGCAGCCCACCTATTTCAAGTTGGAAGACCTGCGGATCTACTAATAATATGAACTATGCTCTCATGATGAAGTCACCTTATAATACACAGTAAGCTGTTGATCCTTCCTTACCAGTAAGCCTACCATTACATACTGCTACTTTTTGTGGGCTGGTCCATACTGCCATCCCTTAACTGACTGGATCGATATTGTTTGAAGCACTAAATCGTAGTCCATGCCTTGCATTCTTTTTATGAACTGTCTACTGAAGAATTACATGGTCCCCAACCTTACATGCTCCCAAAATGGCAGACCACCAGAGCAATGACTCTAAAGACAGCACAGACACTAAGGATTCCAAAACTATGCTAAAACAGGTCAAGGCAGAATCATGTTTACCTACTCCCTGTTAAACTTAAAACTGACTCAGGTGTGAGCTTGGATATTATCTTACATAGACTTGGAGCCCTGCATGATCTAGCTCAAGACACCAAGGCTAACATTGACACCATGTGCCAGGGCATACAGGCACCGCACAGCAATCTCAAGGGCGTGGTGGGCAGGATAACTGAGGTGCAATCCAGAATCGGCATCTTGGAACATTTATCCACCTTACTAATTCAAGGGAGAAACTTATGGATGTAACAGCTAACAAGATGAAGGGGATTGCAAGGGAGATGTCTGAACTTGAGGACCGTAATTGCAGAGGCAAGCTGTGGATCTTTGGCCTTCCTGAAAATGTAGAAGTGGATATGAACTCTGTACCTTATTCAAAATAGAGAGAGACCATAGAGTCCCAATGGGCAAACCACAAAATAACTCTGAAAACCCTGCTTCTAACATGATGACAATGATATTCAGACCTCTATGCTATCTCCTTACTGGAATGATTCTTTCACACACGAGGAATATCCAGTACATACAATGAAATTATTCCAAGATAAATATCGCTCAAGGTTACTCCAAAGAAATAGGCCCTCATTTCAACCTCTGTGGTCTTTTTGCAAGACTGCCGAGGTACCGCTGTTCTGAAGACTGCCAGTGCAGGTGGTTTTCCGTGCAGCGAATCATGACTGCTGGCGAGCCGCCAGCAGCCATACTGGTGGTCGGCGGCAAAGTGGAGGCTGCTCCACCTCCACCGATCTGTCATTAGAACACCGCCCACCGAATCCCAACCCAGGATTCTGCGTGGTGGTGTTCTGGTGACGGGGAGCTGGTGGCAGAGCAGCCCCCATGGATCCTGTCCCCTCCCAGAGGATTAACGGACAAGGTAAGTTGATCGTCCGTTAGGGGAGGGGGGTGTTATGTGTTGTGTGCGTGCATGGGGGTGTGCGTGTGAGTATGTAGAGGAGGTGTGTGAGTGCGTGTATGCATGCGGGGAGTGTGTTGTGTGTATGGGAAATGTGTACGGGTCGGTCTGTGTACATGTCTGTATGTGTGCGGGTATGTGTTGTAGTGTATGTGTGTGTGTAGGGGTGTGTGTATGTGCATGTTGGGAGTGGGGCTGGGTAGGGTGTGTGTGTATGTACATGTTGGGGGTGGGGAGGGGGGTCCTTCCATCTTTGGGATGGTAGGGGGTGGGGTTGTGGGGGGAGGACTCCGGGGTGAAGGAAGGGGTGGGGGAGACCCCTATGAATGCAGGGTAAAGAATTCCCTGGCACTGATAGTGCCTACCGCCATGGATTTCGTGGCGGTTCCAAACCACCTGAAATCCATGATGGTATGCAGGGTCCTGATACCACCGGCGGTCTGGTGACTGTCGCCGGGCTGGAGACCAAAGTCTCCAGCCCAGCGGTCATCACCGCCCTGGCGGTCGGAGTGGAGAAGTGGCGGATGACCATGG
This sequence comes from Pleurodeles waltl, assembly GCF_031143425.1. Taxonomy (NCBI): domain Eukaryota; kingdom Metazoa; phylum Chordata; class Amphibia; order Caudata; family Salamandridae; genus Pleurodeles; species Pleurodeles waltl. Next base: position 879,672,081 of record NC_090436.1, read on the forward strand.
CGGTAACCGCCATGGTCATAATTCCATTTTTTTGCCCGCCGGCCTGTTGGCAGTATTACCACCACTTCTCCCCCGCTCGCCAGGGTCATAATGAGGGCCATAGTGTCCATTAGAAAAGGTTTTTTGACACTCCACCAATTGTTGAGAGACTTTTGAATCCCCTCCAAATGTGTTGTCCCCACAAAGTTTTGCATTATCGTTAAGGGGAAAATAATAATCTTCACTGATCCATTAGACATGCAATCATTCCTGGACTCATCAATCCCTTCAGGCATGGTAACCTGAGTGATCAACCAAGATGGTACACACGGTTACTTTGGTATGTCTGCCTATTTAAACATGTCCACATTGTCTCTACCTTATTATTACAGAGAATACAGACATTCCCCAGGCCGATTTGTGTCACTGTTTAAGTATTTCTATGTTGATTATAAACAAACTGTTTGAGGCTATGTTTATAGTTATTTTTACAGGATACTGTCATCAAAGTGTTTTTTCTAGTTTAAAGTGGTGTAATAATGGGTGCATCTTTACCTGGGCCCAATAAGTCTCTCTTTCATTTGGAGGATCAGAAGGGGAATTTTGTTGGCTTTGGACTGGCCGGCCCATGGTCCATCTTGTCCCATTCAGATGAAGGGAGGAGAAATTCAAGTTGTTTGGCATTTCAGGGAAGAGATGGAGGGTGGGTATTGTTTGGGGGCTTTTCTGGCCTTTTTGCTGCCTTTTTTGTGTTGGTATGTTTTCTCTACAAATTCTTTACTTTTGCTTCTGCCTTCTTCTATTTTTTCCACTCTACAATATTTGAGAGAAACTACCACACCATACTTCATTGATTGCTGGCAACGTATCCTTGTTGATGATGAACAAAAAACTTACACTTATATACTTACTGCACATATACCTATGTGATTGCCTTTACCTACGCTCCAAGGGGGCTACATTCTTCTATACACCCTACATATATTCACTCCGCATTCCTACCCCAACATGCAGAACTGCAATATCTCGACCCATTGGAATACTCTCACTAAACATCAAGGGCCTAAATGCACCAGTAAAATGCAAAATGATAGCTGACTACTACAATAAATTGAAAGGTTATATCATACTATTACAAGAAACACATCCATTCATGATGATAAATGTTATAGTGCGTATATTGTGGAGATTGTGATCTCCCCAGCAACACAGAAAACAAATGGGGTTCTCACTTTAATATCTAAAAAATCTGACACCACAGTGATATCACATACACATGACCAACAGGGCAGGTGGCTTATATCTAAGGTGAGAAAGAGACACCGAGGACCTCATTTACAATCATTTGGTGCAGTAGTAGTACATTTATTGTTTAGTCACTTAAAACCATACCAAGAGTAAAAAAAGATAAAAAAATCAGACACTTTCAAAATACATTGCTAATCATCATCAAGGGGTTATGCGCATTCTCCAGTTGTTTCAATATGCGCTCCGTATGAGCTCACGAGTTACAGGGAGGATTATGCTATTTTGATAAATGTGGCTTTTGCATCCACAGTGATAGAAACTTCACTAAGGGACCAGTTCAGCTGCATGTCCCCAGGTGCGAAGCATGCCATCACTGCTTGTCTCTGTGTCTTTTTCGTAAAATTTGTTCTTTAGTAGGGCTTTTCATTCCAGTGCAAGACGGTTGCATGAGCAGAGGACATGCAGGAGATCATCTGTGTCCCTGCCACACAGACGGCAGATAGAATTGGTTACGTCCCTCAGCCAAGGGGCTGAATTTGAAGCAAGTGGTAATAGACCAAGGCGATACTTTAAAAATTGCTCTTTTGTTCGTCTCGAGAAACCCTGGCCTAGGTATGACTGTGCGTAGGAGGCGTGTAGGTGTACAAAGTCATCCATGCATGAGACCTCCGTGAGAAGGCTGCTTTGTCCTCCAGTAGTGATTTCCCAAATGCTTTCTTAAAAGCGCTTTGCGGGATTGGGATCCTCCAAAGGTCAGTAACCCCAGTCTTCTTAAACGAATCGTCTAAGTGGATTCTGAACGGGGAGGTGTTCTTAAGTTCGAGCTCTTGCCACATATAGTAATTGAGAGTGTCCGGGGTGGCACCACAGGCTTTGTTCCCAGAGTTTATTTATGCAACGTGTCGTGCCAGGGATTGGTTCAGAAGGCCAAACTCCAGTCTCAGTTGGGTGGGGGAGTAGAATCTGGGGATGTTGAATATCATCCGGTAGACTTTGCTCACAGCGTGGTTTAAGATGTCTAGATCCCTGCCTCTTTGTACTTTGCTCCCATATGTTATTGTGGGCAGGAGCTTGGCTTTTAGCACTTGTAGGAGGGTGGTGTATGAAGACCCATTCAGATAAGTTTATAGTCTTTTTAAGGATGGTGCTATGGCCAGAATTTTTCCCATTAGGCTTTTTCTTTGATGCACAAAGTTCCCTGATTTGTCAATAACGACTCCAAGATAATAATACTTGTCTGTTTGAACAAGTCAGATCTTACCCCAAAACCATGCACTCGTAGGTGCCTTCAGATTTAATTGACAATGTTCATGTTTTACCAAAGTTCTCTGTCAAGGCGTTGGTGGCTGAACACTGTTGAATAGCGTTTAATAGTCTCTGAAGGCCTATTTCCGTGTGACTGATCAGTACGAGGTCGTGAGTGTACATAAGGCATGGTAGTTCTAAGTCCCCAATTTTGGGGGGGGGGGAGTTTGTGAGGGTGAGTGAGCCCTCCATGTCTGCTAAATAGAGATTGAACAGTATGGGGGCCAAAACACAACCCTGTTTTAAACCTTTGGTAGTAGGGATCCACCTTGACAGATGAGTACCTCTATCTAATTTTATCTGGACCCGTGTATCTGAGTGGGGGGCTATTATCAGGTGTGAGAGTAGATGTGGAAGCCCCTAGGTTTCAAGCTTCCTCCACAACAGATTCCTGTCCACGTGGTCGAATGCTGCCTTGAAGTCAACAAAGCATTGATGGAGCTGACGTTTCAGTATTATAGCTTTGTCGATTAAGAGGGCAATGGCCACAATGTTCGTGATGGTGCCAATCTGTTTGGAAAATCCTGTTTGGATCATGGGTATTATTCCTTTTTCAGTAGTCCATGCACACAGATGGTCCAGCAACTGGACTGGCCTGCAAAATACTTTGGGGGTCATTACAACATTGGCGGTAAAAGCCGCTTACCGCCGTGCAGAAGACCGCCAACACACCGCCGCGGCCGCGGAATTCTGCCACAGCTATAATGACCCACAGCTCAGAATCCGACAAAATCCAGACACCCACACAAGACCGCCACACCAAAGGTCAGTGATAAACTGGCAAAATCAAAACCTCCACCGTCACGCCAACAGAAATACGCCCACACTATCACGACCCACGAATCCACGTGGCGGTCTTTCAACCGCAGTATTTCATTGGCGGTACACACCGCCGGGCTCAAAATACACACACTTCTACAAAACACAGCCACATTGGAAAATTCAAAATACACACACCTGATACACATACACACACCACTCCCACACACCCATTACAATATAAAACACACACCCACATCACCCACAAACCCCTACGACCACCATTACAGAGAGAAGGCCAGAGAGAGACACCACCATCCACAAACTAGCAGCCACAGGCACTCAACACAATCACCCACACTGCTTCCACGCACAAAACACCACACACCACTACACATCACCACACTTATCACCACATACCCCACCCCATGCATCACCTACACCACCCCATGGCACTGCAAAGACACCCCAGGTTCTTTGAGGAGGAGCTCAGGGTCATGGTGGAGGAAATCGTCCGGGTAGAGCCACAGCTATTTGGAGCACAGGTGCAGCACACCTCAATTGCAAGGAAGATGGAGCTATGGAGAAGAGTAGTCGACAGGGTCAACGCAGTGGGACAGCACCCAAGAAATCGGGACGACATCAGGAAGAGGTGGAACAACCTATGGGGGAAGGTGCGTTCCGTGGTCTCAAGACACCATATCGCGGTACAGCGGACTGGCGGCGGACCCCCACAACTAACAACATGGGAGGAGCAGGTCTTGGAGATTCTGCATCCTGAGGGCCTCGCAGGAATCGGTGGAGGAATGGACTCTGTTAAGTCAAATCTTAACTTTCATATCCCCCAACCTACCTGCATGCTATCACAGACCCCTACCCTCGCCCACTCCCCTATCACTCCAACTCCTCACAAATGTCCCAACATCACAAACCACACATCCCAACACCAAGCCCTGCATGCAGCAACAAAGCATGGACACCCATCACTTAAGCATGCCCACTGCACATACCCACACAACCCCCTAAACCATCATCACACAAGGTCCCACACAGGAATGCTAGCACTGGGGTACACGGTCACCCACCCATTGCACTCCATGACACACACAGATGCAATAATCATGCTTTTACACCCCTGCAGGACCACTACGCAATGTCACCAGACAGGAGGGTACAGACATCTCCAGCCCACCCACTGAAGAGGCCCACAGTGATGACAGCAGCTCTGTCCAACTGGATCCAGATGACCAGCCCGATGAGGGCCACACCATAGACTCAGAATACACCAGTGGGACGGAGGGCGAGTGGAGCACCACAGCGGTCACAGGATCTGCAACCAGCAACACAGACTCGTCCTCCGATGGGAGCTCCCTTGTGGTGGCGGCAACATCTGTGCACCCCAATTCTACAGGTAAAGCCGCCACCCCCCCTACCAGCACCGCCCTCCCAGCAGCCCCTCAGGGTGTGCCCAGTGCCCGCTCACCCAGGAGGGTGGGCATCACCTTTGCCCCAGGCACCTCAGCCCCTGCCCCTGTCACCCCTGCTGCCCTCAGTGAGGAGGCCATTGACCTCCTCAGGTCCCTCACTGTTGGGTAGTCTACCATTTTGAATGCCATCCAGGGTGTAGAAAGGGAATTGCAACACACTAATGCATTCCTGGACGGCATTCATTCTGGTCAGGCTGCCCTTCATCGTACCCTGCAAACTCTGGCCTAAGCACTGATGGCAGCCATTGTCCCTGTGTCTAGCCTCCCCCCTCCAACTTCCTCCACCCCGACTCAATCCCCTGTACCTCTGCCTATCCCAAGCACACCATCAGACCAGCCTGCACACACCTCACCACACAAGGGAAGCTCAGGCAAACATAAGCACCACACATCCCACAGGCACTCACGCAAGCATCACACACATACAGACACACCAACATCCACTGCCTCCACTGTGTCCCCCTCCTCGTCGTCTCCCTCCTCCCTCCCAGTCTCGTCTACACTCACACCTGCATGCACTACCACTACAGCCACTACGTCCCGCACCAGCACACCCACCACCAGACCCCGCTCACGTGCACTCACCACCCCCACTACCATTTACACGTCCCCTGTGTCCTCTCCCAATGTGTCTGTGACGCCCCCTCCGAAGATACACAAACGCAGGCACACACCCACCCAACAGCCATCCACCTCACGACAGCCTCCAGCCCATGCACCTGCACCCAAATCCACAAAACTTACACTTCCTACAACCACCACCTCTTCCTCCACTCCCAAACCCCCTCCATCTACCCGTCCCAGTGTCTCCAAAAAACGTTTCCTGGACCCCCTTAACCTATTTCCCACCACCACCCCCCCTCCAACTCATAGGTCCCGTACTAGCACCTCAGCCAAGAAATCTCCGGGACCAGTGGTGCCTTTTGTTACAGGTATGTGGAGTGCACCGGCCACCAGGCCAGCCAGTGTGGCACGGAGCCAGAGCACAGCCAGTCCCCCCACCGTGAAGCAGCAGAAGTTGGACAGTGCCCGGCGGGAGAGGGGGAAGACCCCAGCCAGCAAAGCCACTCACAAGGGTCCCGGGGGGAGTGTCGACTCAGCTGTGACTCCTCCCAAGGTGGGGAAGGGGCAGAATAAATCTACAAAGTCTGGGAGGAGCAGCACGGCGCCATCATCCCCACTGCCCAGGAGGCCACTGCCAGCCTGCCCAAGAGGTCAGCCCCATCGTCACTGGCCAGGAGGCCACCGCCAGAGTCACTGCCCAAGAGGCCAGCCCCATTGTCACTGGCCAGGAGGCCACCACCAGAGTCACTGCCCAAGAGGCCAGCCCCATCGTCACTGGCCAGGAGGCCTCCGCCAGAGTCACTGCCCAAGTGGCCAGCCCCATCGTCACTGGCCCGGAGGCCACCGCCAGAGTGACTGCCCAGGAGACCATCCCCATCGTCACTGGCCAGGAGGCCACCTCCAGCCACAGCCCAGCTGGCCAGGAGGGCCCCGCAAGCCACAGCCCAGCTGACCCATGAAGGACCACCAGCCACAGCCCTGCTGGGCAATTAAGGACCGCCTTGGCAAGCACAGCTGAACAGGCCAGGGACCGCTGAACAGGGCAAAGACCGCCATGGAATGCACCTCTGAACAGGTCTGACACTGGCAACGCAAGCACCGCTGAACAGGCCAGGGACCGCTGAACAGGGCAAAGACCGCCACGGAATGCACCGCTGAACAGGTCTGACACTGGCAACGCAAGCACAGCTAAAAAGGCCAGTGACCGCTGAACAGGGCAAAGACCGCCATGGAATGCACCGCTGAACAGGTCTGACACTGGCAAGGCCAGCACCGCTGAACAGGCCAGGGACCGCTGAACAGGGCAAAGACCGCCATGGAATGCACCGCAAGCCCATTTGCGGCAGGGGCAGTGATGCAATTGGGACCGTCACGGGGTGTGTGCTGCACTCTGGGCACGATTCCCCCTCCAGCACCAGAGGAGACTGTTATCCACTTGAGAGACTGTGGCTTTGCACTCCCCAGGATTGAACAGTGGGCAAACCAACCACTAGAGAGACTTGAGAGACTGTGGCTTTGCACTCCCCAGGATAAAGCAGTGGGCAACTCACCCACTGTAGAGACTTGAGAGACTGTGGCTTTGCACTCCCCAGGATGTAACAGTGGGCAACCCACCCACTGTAGAGACTTGAGAGACTGTGGCTTTGCACTCCCCAGGATGGAACAGTGGGCAATCCACCCACTGTAGAGACTTGAGAGACTGTGGCTTTGCACTCCCCAGGATGGAACAGTGGGCAACCCACCCACTGTAGAGACTTGAGAGACTGTGGCTTTGCACTCCCCAGGATGGAACAGTGGGCAACCACCCCACTGTAGAGACTTGAGAGACTGTGGCTTTGCATTACCCAGGATACATCAATGGGCATGGAGCCCCCTCGTAGATCTGGCGTGGTGCACTCATCCGGCTGAGGTGCCCCCCCTTCCCTTCCCCCTGAGGTGCCTGTTGTATTTCTATCTGATGCCCCAGCAGTGTTCTCTCCGTTTTGATCAGGTATCTTGTGTGGGCCTCGCCCATGCATTTTGGGCCCAGTGGTCCACAGACAATGAATGGTGCATTACCTGCACTGCTAATCGTGGTGTATATTTTGTTTAATGTGTATATATATCTGTATATAGTTGCTGACTGTATTTTGATATATTACAATGGTTCCACTAATTCCCTTTTGTCTTTGCATTCTTCCGGGGGGGTTGGGGGTGTTACTGTAACGTATAGATAAGCATTGGTGTGTGTGTTGTAGTGGGTGAGGGTCGGGTGGGGGTTGGGATGTTGGTTGTGTGTGTCCCTGTATTTTTGCCTCCTCCCCTATGTCGTAGGTGCAGTACTCACCGTGCTCTTCGCCGCCGGCGTTTATGATCCTCGTATAGGAGCAGGAAGACTATGCTGGCACAATATGGAGTTCCGGCTCCATGGTGTCCTGATTCCTCGTGGGATGTGTAGAGGTGAGCGTTTTCCCTTTGAAATGGCTGTTTCCGCCGTTTTTTTTATCCGCGGTGAATCCGCCCCGGAAAAGGTGGCGGATTGGTAGGTTGTGATACTGTGGGCGGTACATTGTCTCCCGCCTGTCTGTTGGCGGTGACCGCCGCGCTGTTTGTCTGTACCACCGTGGCGGTCGGAGTGTTAAAGTGTCTGTCTTTGTTGGCGGTTTCCGCCACGGTCATAATTCCAAAAATGTTACCGCCGGCCTGTTGGCGGTGTTACCGACGCTTTAACACCGTCCGCCAGGGTTGTAATGACCACCTTTGTGTCATTGTCAATGAAGGTAATCAGGCAATATCTATTGGGGAGGTACCTGTCCCCCGTTTTAAAAATGGGGGAGATTATAGACCCCTTCCAGGGCCGTGGGATCATTCCAGTCAGACCTATTTCCAGGTAGAGAGGTTCAAAAATCTTTTCCCAGAAGGGGCAGTTATGCTTGAAGACTGCAGGCGGAAGTCTGTTCGGGCCCAGGGCGCCCTTGGCTATCTGATTTTTTATAGTAACTGAGTCAATGAGTAGTATAAACGTAGTCTCTAAAGAGGGCCTATGTGGGAAAAGAGTTCCTGGCGAGGTCGTGCTTTGTGTGGCCATGCTGAGTGATATCTGGCCACTGAAATGGACTCCTAGATGTTGGGCCCAGACAGCTTCTTATATATGCGATGTAATGTCACTGTGATATGGGCGTGAAAGGTTACATATTGTGCGCTGAAAGCACATGCTGTTGTTGCTCCTTGCGTCCGAGTGTAGCTTGGCCCACAAGTCTTCACTGCATTTCCTATTGATTGCCCATTTTAGCTTGTTCAGTGAGGGTTTGTGATGCCTTAAGGTTGCTAGAATATCTGGATTGTCAGGGCTGCCTTATACTGGAGTTAATTTTTCTCTTTGCATCTCATAGTGCTGTCCTGTGGGCATATGCCAAGTGTGTTAAGGCTGAGGGAAGTGCCAGTCACCTGTCCTTGATTGGCTCCGTAAAAGTTCCACTAAGCCTGGTTGTGAGTTGTTCCCATTTCTGCACTTCGCTATCATTGTTTATTCCTAGTTCAAGTGCAAGATCCATTGCTGCTTCGGTGACAAGATCCATGTTTGATTCCCCCCATTTGACCCGTTTGCAGTTTGTGGTGAAAGTTGTTATATGTGCAGTACTCGTTTCCTCCATTCGGTTATCTCCAGGTTGATGGATATTTCCTGTGGGCAGTGGGCGCTCTCACTCCTGTTGCCTGGATAGTAGGAGGCTACTTGTTTAAATTGCGGTAGGGTGACAAACATGTAGTCAATTGTGGTAGAGGCTGTTGTAGAAAAGTATGTTGCTGCTGGAGGTGAGTCCTCAATAAATCTACTGTTCAAGGGATTTTAGCTAGAACAATTCTAAGCCATTGAGCAAAGACCTGCTGATCTTTGTGAGTCGGCCATGTTTGGTGGCCTCCTGTGTAGGAAGGTCCTAAGCGCTGGAAAGGGCTTTTGAGGTTTCATCTGTGGAGGATCCTAGTAGACGCAGATTGCAGTCACCTGAGACGATGATAATGGCCCATTCGGCTATACCACTTATAAGCTATAAGCAGCTTATATAACTCTCGAGTAGAGCCACTGGATTATTGGCATCACTAGATTTTAGTTTTGGGTGAAGGAAAGTGTTTACGAGAACTATCTCTGCTCTAGGCACACTTGTCATGGCGGCAATTGTCACGATATTTGTAGGGGAGCCGGTGGAGAGCAAGCGAGTGACTCTGACCGATTGTGCTAAAGAGGCGTAAGTGGCGGGTGACCATAATTCACCTTCTTGGTTGCTGGGGTGATGAAGCATACATAGCCCTGCAAGTGGAATGGTTCATCCAGCCAAGTTTCCTGCATTGGTATAATGTCAAAAGTGCTGATGTACCGGATGAAGTCATGGTCCAAAGCTTTAGAAAGAAAGCCACTTACATTCCAAGAACACAGGCAGAGAATCTCCTTTGATGATATAGGGCCTCCCTTTTTATCTGAGGTTTGTCACCCTTGCCTGTTTTAAAAACCACCTTAAGTTGTTGTTGTTTAAAGAGAAGTTAGTTAAAGAGAGGAGTTTGTTTGGCTGGGAGTCATCCCTAGCAGTAGAGTAGTAGCCTGAGGACACAGGGGAGCAGCCCCAGGCGCTCCTGGGAATGGAGCGTGTTTCCCTACGCTGGGGGTCTGGTTCAAAGGCAGGACCCAATATTAATAAAGGTGTTGGCTATCCAGCCTCCCACGCGTGGTAATACTAATGCCCCACCGTTCGAAAGTTGAACTTTCTCCTAAGATTGTTTGGGCCTTTAATCTTGTCTTCCATGTGGCCTTGGTAACTTCGGAGGCAGGAGCGTTGATTGGGTGGAGAAATTCTACTGCTAGGAAATCAGTTGAATTCAGGCCGCTTATAAAGGCGATGCGTGAAAGTAGCCGAAGAATATTCCCCCTATTCAAGATAACACCAGATCCCCTGGATTTGTAGTGAGGATGGAAAATTAATGACTTAGTGGTTGAGAGATCTGGTCGAGTTTCGAATTCATGTGGCAGATGCAGAGGGGTCCCTAGGGAGGAGTCCCTTTCCAGATTCCAGCAGTTGTTGGACTTGTTGGTTGTAGATTTCCCCACTTGTGCTTGGTGTGTGGGGCTTGAAGGTGTAATAATTGCTCCCTGGTCCTGTGGCGGAGGGGCCATTAGCTGGTCGGGGGAGGGAGTGGGGGAAGTTGCTTGTGTAGGTTGACTGTAACTGCCGGGAGATGGGGCCACAGCGGTGTGCTGGGGCTGCTGGGACTGCAGTACCACGGCATTGCCTGCCCTTTCTGTAGGCCAGGGGTGGACATTTTTGGCTGCGTTCCTCTGCCTGATAGCCATATTTAAAGGTGGGTCCTCAGAGATTTTTGCTGGTGCAGGTGACCCGGAAAACGTAGCTTCATTGGAGACCCAGATGTCGGGTATAGTTCATTTGGGGTCAGCTGCCAAGTCCACTGCAATCCCTGCGGTTCCCTTCTTGCAGCCTTTCCTCCGCTGGATGCGTCTCTGCTTGGCATTGGTTTTCACTATGGCATTGACAAACACAGGGCTGTCGGTTGGGAGTAGGTTCTTTAAAGGTTCGGGTGCGGTAGCTGTTGAAGTCAGATTACAGGGGATTGCTATTCCAGGAGTCCGCTGGTTTGGAGCCATTTGCTTTGTCATTGCTTCTTGTACCCAGGCCGGTAGTTGTGGTATTGGAAAGATCCATGTAGGCCTTCTTGCTGTGATGCCCTGTGTCAAAAGAAAAGGGTAGGAATGCACCATATCTATGAGATACAGCACATTCCTGTCCTTTCGTTCTATGCTGGTGCACAATGGGCTGCATTTTAGGGATGATTGTTTTTGTACAGCAAGATATATCTTCCTGCACAAAAACAATCAATGGGGTGATTTTTTATTTCTAAATGTTCTGCAGAGCGCAACACACGTAGAAACAGGAATAAATTAGGTGAAATAAACGTATTTCTCCTTGTTTTGCCTCCCCTGGGGAGGAGTAGGTTTTTGAAGCATTCTCAGGTTTACAAAATTTTGTAAATCTGGAAAAGTGTCAAATGCCATGGGTGTTACGTGGAAACACCCACTGTAATGCCGATGGTGCACTTCCCTATCGCTGAGTGAGGCAATGCAGAGACTTGTGCTGCACTCTCACTCCATATCTATAAGACCATGAAAAGCCGCACCGAGTGACTTTAAGTGGTCTTGTAGACATGGTTCTGCAGCGTGCGCCGCCGGACCATCAGAAAAATAAGCGATTGCTTTGTATGTCTCATGCCCCTCAAATGGAGTTGACAGTGATAACACACTGTGCTTTTTAACTCTGGATTTTGTTTTGGGTGACCCTTCTCCACCCCTTAGACAATAGCACCTAAATAATGACCTTCTTGATGACCTTCTTGATGATGATAATAGTAAGGATGAAATTGTTGTAGCAGTTGATCACTTTTTGGAAGAAAAACATGGTGATGACATCCCCTCCACCACAAGATGGGATTTGCCCAAGGTCACTCTTAGAGGTCTCATGATTATCTTAATGGCCATTAAAAATAAATCCATATCCGAACAGCTGACAAAGCTAGAATCAGCTAGACAGAGTTTGGAAAAGCAGTTTAGATGTTCTAGGGTTCAGAAACTCTATCTAAAATGCGCAACACAGTATGAATACAACAAAAAGTTAAGGAAAAGAACTTGGAAGTGGGTGGAGATTTCTGGTGTTGGGAAAAATGTGTAATAGAACCAGAGCAGGGAAAACTCTGAACTATTTGAAATGCACTAAAAATAAATCACTTATACCTACAATACGAAACACAGTAGGGGAGGTTCCATCTTCAACTGAGGGCATCTTAGTTTCATTCAGAATAAAAAGTACTCCACATAAGTTTAGGAAAATAGATAATATTTCTTGAAAAAGATGAGGCCAAAATTCCAAAAATCCAATATGCACAAGTCAAGATATCCCTTTTTTTAAAGGTTTAAATGAGGCTCAATCCTTAAGAATCAGTGGTTGTATCCTTTTACCACACGGTACCTGGAACGCATAAAAAATAATGCTGCAAAGGGGCCACAGAGGAGGAGGTGTGTTAAAAAGTAAGGTGATGCATCAGATTTTCTGGCACAGCAAAGAAGATGCATTGTTTCCTTTCACTCTGCAAGGCGATGTGCTGAGTTTCAGAAATGGCACCTTGGATACTCACGGTGATGCAGAAATATTTTGATGCCCAGGGACGATGCACTGAAAATCCAGAATGCGATGGTAGGAAGAAGCAGGTGCTGCATTGATCCAGTAGGTGCTGCAGCAATTTCCCAGCTGTGAGGCAGTCACTGCGTCGATTTCTAAAGGCTTTGCATCAATTTTTCAATGCACAGGGATTTTCCTTTCTTTGTTGAAGTCTTTATTGACCCTGAGACTTCAGAACAGGAGGCAAGCTCAATCCAAGCCCTTGTAGAGCACATGTGGAGGAAGGCAGAGTCCTTCCAGGAGGGTCAGGAGCCAGCAGGTAGCAGAGCAACAAGCAGAAGAGCAGTCCTTTCAGCAAAGCAGTCCAAATTAGTCCTTTGGGCAGCCTGGCAGTCCCTCTGGCAGAGTCCACTTCCAGATCCAGAAGTGTTTTATATGGTGGGGTCACAGACCCAGTATATATACCCAAAAGTGCCTTTGAAATGCATGAAACTTGAAAGTGTGGTTTTGAAGTGCACACGTTCTCCTTTCAACCCAACCCTGTCTGCCAGGAGACCTGAGTGGGTTATCAGTCCTTTGTGTGAGGGCCTTTCCACTGGCCTTTGAAGTGTAAGACAGAGCCCCTCCACCCTTCCTGCCCAAGGAAAACCATCTGTATGCAGGTGAATACAGATGCAGCTGACTGTCCTGTGTTTATGGCTGTCTGGGTGGAATGAACAAGGGGAGCTGTGAACCAGCACAGACCAAACATGGATTATAGACAGGCTGTAAGGAACAGATGGTAGTATGTGCAGAGAAATGCCTACTTTCTAAAAGTGGCAGTTCTGAAATAGAAATGTAAAATCCAACTTCACGAGTGAGCAGATTTTTTACTACTATTCCAACCATACCAAATATGACAAGTCTATTCCTCTTTGATTGGAAATTACCACTTAAAGGCATAGAATCCTTAATGATGGCCAATGAGAGGAGCAGGCTTCACAGTATTGATAAACGGCTTTGAGAGTTTTTCAATACCAGAACATGTATAACTTATGAGTACAAGTCCTGCCTTTTACTTTCTAGAACTCTGCCCTCTGGGATCATAGGTCCTACTTTAGGAGTGGCTTCTGTGTAAGAAAAGGGGAAGTTAAGGCTTGGCAAGTATTTTTAAATGGCAAGTCAAAGTGGCAGTGTAACTGTACGCAGAGGCCTAGCAATGGCAGACCTGAGACATGGTTAGGTGGCTACTTATGTGGGTGTCACAATCAGTGTTGCAGGCCCACTAGTAGCATTTAACTTAAAGGCCCTGGGTACACCTAGTACACCTTCTAGTGAGTTATAGGTAAATTAAATATGCCATTTGGGTATGAGCCAATGTTATCATGCTTAAGGGAGAGAGTACAAGCACTTTAACACTGGTCAGCAGTGGTAAAGTATGAAGATTTCTAAAACCAGTGAAAGGAGATCAGGAAAATGGAGCTAGGCAGGCAAAAAAGTTGGGGGATGACCACCCTAAGGCTGTCAGGTCTAACATAGAGATATTCACTAGCTTTGAGCTACTCCTGAAACAGGGACAAAAGTGAGGGTTTTCCAATAAATGTTCACTGCACCCCATCAGTGTTTGGCAATTTGGGCTCGAAATGGCAAGTAAATGCCATCAAGTACTTAGGTATGACCTAAAAGACTCTACCCTTAATAAAATCAAAACTCTAACCAAAAAAATCAACCTACTAAACACCTGGTCTCTCAAACATGTCACCTGGTAAGTTTGAGCTGAAACTACCAAAATTATGAGAGCCACATTGGTTACGTTTATTTCCAGTATGCTACTGATTGCCATCTCCCTTTCCTTTTTTAAATCTGTGGATAATTGTATTTCTGAAATTCTTTTAAAATAGCAAGAAAGTCAGAATCACCATGAATACACTGAAAATGAATAAGTCCACAGGTGGCCTTAACCTTCCTGACTTTTCAAGATACCAACAGGCTTTCATAGCAACTCGGGGCTCATGGTGGTTTCAGATGCCAGAAACCTGTCCTCCTATGCTGTTAGCCAGAGAGGCCCATTTCATTCACCCCTTACCACTCAGCTCCTCTCTATCCATACCCAATATAGCTGAAGTCCCATAAGAACACTCAAAATGCTTAATACTGGATACAGTAACTGCCCTACTATTGTTTGACAAGCGACTAGACAAAAGAAGCATTGGCAAAGCCAACAGGTCTCACCTATACAAGAGCTATTGGTTTTGGCAGTGTGTATTGCCATGTTGTACACTAGTTTGACTCCTGTGCAGCATGGCTAAAAGTAAGTGGCGTGTAGTGTTAGAGTGTAGTGGGGGAGTAGATTGTAATAGTGTGGGTTTGTTTGACTGTTGTAGAGTGGAGTCAGAGGATTAGAGTGTCATAAAGTTGAGTAGAGGTGAGTAGGGTTCAGTGGCAGAGGGTATCACAGAGTGGAGTGGAGTGGGGTGGAATAGGGTGGAGTGTGTTGGATTAGAGTAGAATGGAGTGAATTGTATTATGGTAGAGTGGGGTGGATTGAGTGGAGTGGGGTGGATTGGTGTGGGGTGGATTGGAGTGGGGTGGATTGAAATAGGGGGAGGTGGAAGGAATTGAGGTGAGTTAGAGTGGTGTGGACTACATTGTTTTGAGTGGGTGGTTTGGATTGGAGTGATAGTGGTGGGGTGGATTGGGCTGGATTGGATTGGGGTGGGGTGGATTGTAATGGTGGGGGCTGGGGTGGAATAGATTGGACTGGAGTGGGGTGGATTAGATTTCAATGGAGTGCGGTGGATTAGATTGAACTGGACTGGGTGGATTAGATTGGAGTGGGTGGATAGCATTTGAGTGGGTGGACTGGGTTAGAGTGGAGTAGGCTGGATTGGATTAGGGTGGGCTGGATGGAGTGGAGTAGTGTGGACTGAACTGGGATGGGGTGGATTGCATTGGGATAGAGTGGGTGGACGTGAGTAGAGTGTGATGGATTGGAGTGGGTGGGTGGATTGCAGTGAGGTCAGGTGAACTAGAGAGGGGTGAAATGGATTGGAGAAGGGGAGGGTCTATTGAGTTTGAGTGGGGTGGACTGGATTGGGATGATTGGGTGTGATGGATTGGATTATAGTGGATTGGATTGGGGTGAATTGGAGTGGGTGGATTTCAGGGAGGTGGTGTGGATTGGAGTGTGGTGAGGTGAATGATTATATTGGAGTGGAGGTGGGGTGGACTGAACTGGAATGTGGTTGATTGGATTGGGCTGTGATGGATGGTAGTGGGATGGATTGTAGTGGAGTGGATTGTATTGGAGCGGGGTGGATTGGAGCGGGGCAGGCTGGATGGATTGGATTGAAGTGTGGTGGACTGAATTGGGTTGGAGTGGAGTGGATTAATATGCATGGGGTGGATTGGGTGGGGTTGCACTGGAGGGGGTGGATTGGATGGGGTGAATTGCATTGAGGCGAGGTGGAATGGATTGGCGTGGGGTGAATTTAACTGCATTGGGGGGGACTTGAGTGGGGCGGAGGGGAGTGGGATGGACTGGAGTGGGGTATATCGGATTGGAGTGTATAAGATTGAGGTGGAGTGGCGTGAGGTGGATTGTATTGAGTGAGGTGGATTGGATTAAGTGGGGTGAATTAGGGTGTGGTGGGATGGATTGGATTGCGTGTGGTGGATTGGATTATGGTAGATTGGCAAGGGGTGGACTGGATTGTGGTGGTTTAGATTGGGATGTGGTGGGGTGGATTGGATTGAGTTGGGGTGAAGTGGATTGGGGTGGATTGCACTGGAGTGGGGTGGATTGGATTGGAGTGGGGTGGATTGGATTGGTGTTGAATTGAAGTGGGATAGATTAAGGTGTTTTGGAGTAGGATGGATTTGACTGAAGTAGGGTGAATTAATGTGGACTGGATTGGACTGAGTGGGGTGGATTAAAGTGGATTGTATTGGATTTGTGTGGATTGGATTGGAGTGAGGTGGATTGGTAACAGGGAACTTGATTGGAGTTGGGTGGATTGGATTGGAGTTGAGGAGTGGATTGGAGTGTGATGGGTTGGGTTGAATTGGAATAGGGGGTTGGAGTGGGGTGGGATGATTGGAGTGGGTGGGATGATTGGACTGGGGTGGGTTGGATCTGAGTAGGGTGGGTTGGACTGGAGTAAGGTGGATTGAACTGTAGTGGGGTGGATTAGACTGGAGCGAGGTGGGGTGGGCTGGGTTGGACTGGAGTAGGGTGGATTGACTGGTGTAGTTTGTGGTGTGGTGGATTGTGGTGTGGTGGATTGGGATGAGGTGTACTGTATTGGAGTGGGATAGATTGAATTAGGCTGGGCTGGGGTGGAATAGATTGCAGTGATGTGAATTGGGATGGAGTGGGTTTGATTGGGGTGAGGTGATGTGGATTGGATGGGAGAGGGACAGATTGGTTTGAATTGGAGTGGATTGTTTAGGATTGTAATGTGGCAGGCTGGACTATGGCAGATTGGAGTGCAGCAGGCTGGTTTGGATTAAAGTGGCGAAGACCGGAGTGGGGCAGATTAAAATGGATTGGAGTGGGGCAGGTTGTTTTGGACTGAAGTGGGGCAGATTGTTTTGGATTGGATTGGGGCAGATTATTTTGTATTGCAGTGCAGCAGATTGCAGCGGGGCAGATTGTTTTGGATTGGAGCCGATTGGAGTAGGGCAGATTGTTTTGGATTGGAGTCGGGCAGATTGTTTTGGATTGGAGTGGGACATATCATTTTGGTTTGGAGTGGGGAAGATTGGATTCAGGCAGATTGTTTTGAATTGGAGTAAGCAGATTGTTTTGAAGTGGTGCAGATTGTTTTTGATTACAGTGGAGTGAATTGGAGTGGGAAGATTAGATTGGGGTGGGTTGGATTATGGTGGATTGTAGTGGGTGGATTGTAGTGTGCTGCACAGTTATGTATTAAAGCATCATTTTAGAGATTACACATAATAAAGAAACTTTGTTGCTTTGCAATATTTCGATCAAGTTAATTGTCATCTTTTGAGATGAGCACCCACAAGCAAGATAAAAGAAAACATGAGTGGAAAGTGAGAAAAAATGATTTGACAAACTTAAAGAAAGTTAGCTTTAAAAAATAAAAACTTTGCAATTTTGTTAGTCCTGCTGGGCATGTTTTTGCTAGTCACACTCCTTCTGTTTGCATGTCACTAGAAGTTAATCATGTCAGGAGCAGCAGACGGGCACTAATTAAGTTGAATCAATCAGTGCTTTGTCCCTGCTCCACACAGAGGAACAGAAATGATGCCAAGCCTGCCTTGACCAAATACAAGGCTGTGAAGAAGAGTGCCACACAACCCAGCAAATGGTGAATGACCGGTGGGCTCCAAGCCCTTTACTGTATACAACAGAGTTTGCAAGCGAAACACATGCGCTAGAGCATGCACTTGCATACTCAATCCTAAAAATGACTGGCTCAGTTATGGCTTACCTGTGGCATAATCATAAGATCAAATTCGATGGCAAGACAGCGTACCGGGAATCATGGGCCAATGAAGGTATTAACTCTTTTGGAGACTGAGGCACTCTGCTTCAGCCTATTCTATTTTTAGCTTTACACATGACATTCAGTATTCTGGATACTGACTTCTACAAATGTTTGAGACAAAAAACCACACCTGGAAAACTGGTACCTCTTCACTTGCCTGCTTACCTGGTCTACCTGGGCTACTGGGTATCTTTAAAAGATGTGGCCATCCTGCATCACACGTCTACACGTTTCTAGACTCTCCCAAAAATAACTTGCAGAGAGGCCTTGCACAGAAATGAGACACATATGTTCAAATCTCACAGCTCTCAAAAATCTCTGAAGACATATGGAGAAAAATCCGGCAATCTCCCTTCATTGCAAAAATCACCCCAGCCCTTGCTCAAATCAGATTCTGGTCCACACATAAGACTTACAGGACTCCTACCAAATTTATAAGGGTGGGCTTGGGCATGACAAATATTTGCTGGAGGTGTGGGGAGGGGTTGATGACTTAGAACATATATTTTTTGCTTGTAAAATGGCTCGTCCATTATGGAACAAAATACAATCCTTGATTCATGACATACATGACATACGTTTGGGATTGATATTCTGACTATTGCCCTTGGCCCTCAAACAAACCCTCAATCAGAGGAGGTCACTGAACACAACTCACTGTTATTGGACCTACTACTAAAGCTGGGAACCAAGATAATACTAATGGTTCCTTTAAAAACGGTGGAATATGCTGTGCTCCGTTAGAGGTGTGAATAATATAATGTAGGCAAAACTGCATAATGGTTATAGGTCTAGACACCTATGGGATTCTTTTGATATGTACCTACAGAAAAGCAAACCGCCTTAGGTGTTCTCGTGTAAATTTACAGATATAGTGCACATAGAGCAAATGGGGATATGAAACAAATACTTCTATTAATGACCCTAGACAATTGCGGTTCTGTTGATTTACCAAAGCATATTTTGTTCTTTTCTTTCTCTGGCTTTTTCTCTTCCCTCTTTCCAATATTGGGGCCCTTCTTTTCTTTTCTTCTTTCTCTTTCCTCTTGCCATGCTCTGACTAATGGATACTACTGTACACTTCTGCTTTGTGTTGCTACTCTGGCGCTACAGAGATTTCCATCATTCTTATTTGGAGATATATATGTGAATATATATATATATATATATATATATATATATATATATATATATATACACACATACAAAAAAGAAAAGAGAATTCTGGGTAGTTCCCAAGTTTAGGTGGAGAGCAGCTTCAGTAAGGAGCAGCCGCAACACCAGCGACACTCTAGATTTGCTCACCTTAAATGTCTGTTTATCTAGCAAAGTTGTTAAGCATCGGATCAGCACAGTGCTATCCACGCCGAGCTAGATAAGGACAAAGGCCCTCATTACAACCCTGGCAGTCGGTAATAAACCAGCGGTAATACCGCCAACACACCAGCGGAAAAAAGATGGAATCACGACCATGGTGGAAACCGCCAACATAGACATCCACTTTAACACTCCGACCACCACGCGGTAGAAACAAACACCGCGGCAGTAATCACCAACAGACAGGCTGAGGACAAAGTACCGCCCACCCTATCACAACAGGCCTATCCGCCACCTTTTCCGGGGCGGAACCAACGCTATCAAAAGCACGGCGGAAACAGTACACAGAAGGGAAACCACTCACCTCTCAACACCCAACGAGGAACCAGGGCGCCATGGAGACCGAACTACACGTCCTGCCTATGCTGTTCTTCCTCCTGCTCAATCAGGAGCAGGACAGATGCCGTCGACGACCACAGTGAATACTGCACCTACAAAACAGGGGAGGGGAGAGGGAAAAGAGAGTGACACACACACGCAACACGCAATACCCCCACCCCCACCCTCACCAACAATAACATGCACACAAATACATGCAGCAACATTACATATGCACCCTCCCACCCCCAGGAAGAACGCAAGGACAAATGGAAATGATTGTAACGATTGTAATCATGAAAAATCTGATAGTCAAAATTCAAAATTCAGTATATACAAACACACAAGTCCGGATAGTGTACCAATCATTGTCCGTGGACCACTGGTCCCCAAATGCATGGCCGAAGCCGACACAAGATACCTGACAGGAAACGGAGAGAACACTGCTGGGGCATCAGATCGAAAATAAACAGGCACCTCAGGGGGAGGGGGAGGGAGGGCACCTCAGCCAGATGAACGCACAACGCCACTGCTGCAGGAGGGGGCTCCATGTCCATTGCTGTATCCTGGGGAGTGCAAAGCCACAGTCTCTCAAGTCTCTCCATTGGGTGGGTTGCCCACTGTTACATCCTGGGGAGTGCATAGCCACAGTCTCTCAAGTCTCTCCAGTGGGTGGGTTGCCCACTGCTTTATCCTGGGGAGTGCAAAGCCACAGTCTCTCAAGTCTCTTCATTGGGTGGTTTGCCCACTGCTTTATTCTGGGGAGTGCAAAGCCACACTCTCTCAGGTGGATGTCATTCTCCACTGCTTCTGGAGGGGGCCTGGTGCCCTGAGTGCTTCATCCTGCCAAGGACTGAGGTAGTGGATGTCATTCTCCACTGGTTCTGGATGCGGCCTGGTGCCCAGAGTGCTTTATCCTGCCAAGGACTGAGTTAGTGGATGTCACTCTCCACTGGTTCTGGAGGGGGCCTGCTGCCCAGAGTGCTTCATCCTGTCAAGGACTGAGGTAGTGGATGTCCTTCTCCACTGGTTCTGGAGTGGGCATGGTGCCCAGAGTGCTCCATGTGCAGTGTGGCCGGTACCATTCCCTCACCTGGGTGTGTGTGCCACGAGATTGCCGAGGAACAGGTAGCATGATACGCCATGGAGGCAGCAACATACCCCAAACTGCTGCGGCTTCGCCTTCCACCTGCAGGTGCAAACAGTGATGGAAGTCATGCCTTATGGAAGCTGTCCAGGGTCCAGGAAGTCTCCTCCAGCCTCGGACGACTGACCACTGGGGATGGCAGCCATGTCAGCGGTGGTGCCACTGTCCGAGCACGTCGAGGGGTTGGTGTCGGTGCTTGCGGTGGTGTCTGTGGCGGCGGTTCTGGCGGTGGTGCATGGCTCAGCACCTGCTGAGGCACACAGCAGGACATCACCTGCAGCCTCGGATGGCTGCCCACTGGGTAAGATGCTGGGGACTGTCGCTGGGGCTGCAGACGTGCCGGTGGCTGTGCAGGTGGCTGTGCAGATGGCGGTGCAGGTGGTGGTGCTGGAGGCGGGGAAGCTTGTGGTGTTCGCCGCTGTACAGGTTGGTGTTGTCGTGGACAAAAGGGGTGACACTAGTCCCTCAGTCGGTGCCACCGTGCCCTGTCCTGACCTGCTCTTCTGCTTTTGTCCCTTCCCCACCTTTGATGGTGCTGCAAGTGTCTTGCCACTATTCCCTTTTGTTTTTGTGGAGCCCTTGGTGCCTGGTAGGTGCGGCTTCTCCCTCTGGGATGTGGGCACCTTCTTCACCATGGCAGGTGGCGGAATGTCCTTGCCGTCGCTACGTGGCACACTGGCAGCCCTGATGGGTGGCGCACTCGATGACCCCGCAGTTGCTGTCACTACTGTGCCTGGGGATTTGGTGGCTGAGGTCCTGGGCTGGGACCTGGAAAGCCTGGCCTTAGGGGAAGGGCGGGGGGGATGTGAAGGGAAGAGGTCACGGTTTGCCAGAAAAAGTTTTTTTGACACACTGGGACGGGAAGATGAAGTGGGTTTGGGAGTGGAAGAAGAGGTAGTGGTTGTAGGAGGTGTACGTTTGCTGAATTTGGGTGATGGTGCATGGGCCAGAGGCTGTTGTGAGGTAGATGGCTGCTGGGTGGGTGTGTGCCTGCGTTTGTGTACTTTGGGAGGAGGGCTCTCAGACACACTGGGAGAGGACACTGGGGATGTGTGCATGGTAGTGGGGGTGGTGAGTGCATGTGAGCGGTGTGTGGTGATGGGCGTGCTGGTGATGGAGGTAGTGGCTGAGGATGTAGTGCATGCAGGTGTGAGTGGAGACGAGACAGGGAGGGAGGAGGAGGATGTGGAGGAGGGGGACACAGTGGAGGCAATGGATGTTGCTGTGTCTGCATGGGGATGGTGCTTGTGTGAGTGCTTGTGGGATGTGTGGTGCTTATGTTTGCCATGTCCACTCTTGTGTGTTGATGAGTGTGCATGCTGGTCTGATGGTGTGCTTGGGGTATGCTGAGGTACAGGGGATTGGGTCTGGGTAGTGGAAGTTGGAGGGGGGAGGCTGGACAGAGGGACAATGGCTGCCATCAGTGCTGAGGCCAGAGTCTGAAATGCTCTCTGTTGGGCCGCCTGGCCGGAATGACATTCAAAATGGTAGATTGCTCAACAGTGAGGGATCTCAGGAGGTCATTAGCCTCCTCACTGAAGGCAGCAGGGCTGACTGGGTCAGGGGCTGAGGTGCCTGGGGCGAAGGAGATGCCCACCCTCAAGGGTGAGCGGACACGGGACACACGCTGTGGGGCTGCTGGGAGGGCGGTGCTGGTAGGGGGGGTGGCGGCTGTACCTGTTGATGCAGTGGGCACAGAGATGCCCACTACCGCAAGGGAGCTCCCATCAGAGGAGGAGTCGCTGTTACTGGTGTATGCTTCTGTCCCCGTCGTGGAGCTCCCCTCGCCCTCCGTCCCACTGGTGGCTTCAGACTCCATTGCTTCAGGGCCAAGTGGGTTGCAGCTCCCTCCAACTCCAGTGCCACTGCTCCTCCACCTGATGATGCTATTGCACACAAGAACAGGGAGACAACAAAAAGGGGGGGAAGACAGAAGAAAAACATGTTCAGTGCATGCAACACCACTACCGTCGGTGGACACAACACACAGGGAGTAGCCCTCAGCACTACGCCATGCACTAACAGTTCCTAGCAAATTCACATGCCCATTGGGTTCGAGGCCTAAGCCCAATTGCTGCACACCTGGAAGTCACAGGAGCCTGACTAGGTGTAGATGGCTATTACTACTAGTGGGGTTGGGGAGCCACAGAGCCTGCCTCACAAGGGACCTTGCCTACCAAGTTCGCCCTGGCCTAGGGGAACTCACTGCCCACCTCCCCCACCCAGACACCTCATAATGCATTCAGAGTCAGCTGAATGAGAGTGTACTCACCCCCTTGTGGCTGCTGTGATGTCCTCAAGCGCCCATCCAACTCCGGATAGGCCACTGCCAGGATCCAGTACATCGGGGTGTCATGGTGCGACAGGCACCCCTTCCACGTTGGGAGGCCATCCCTAGCTGGGCCTCCGCCGTCTTCTTGCTCCAGCGGTGCAGGTCCTCCCATCTTTTACGGCAGTGGGTGCTCCGTCTGTGGTAGACCCCCAGGGTCCGGATGTCCTTGGCGATGGCATGCCAAATACCCTTCTGGTGGGCGCTGACCTAGAGGAATGGTACAGGGGGAAAGGAAATTACTCACCCGTCCGGACCGTCATACTCATTGCCCACCAGTTCTCACCCATGCCCTGATGCACATACACTCAACTTCTGCACATGCAGGCCTCAGCCACCCCATGTATCTTCCATCCACACCACTCAAAACAGGCATTGCCTACGCAGCATGATCACAGTGTACTCACCTGTTTGTCTGGAGGACCGTACAGTTTCGTGTACTGGGGGAGGGCCTCATCCACTAGTTTCTCCAACTCCTCCCAAGTGAAGGCAGGGGCCCTTTCCCCAGACACTGTAGCCATCGTCGCTTCCACACACAGGTCACAGCAGTACTTGCAGTGTAGGTCCTCTCCTGTTGAAGGTCAGGTATCAAGTGAGTGAACAGACAGAAAATGGCGGTCACGTCCACGGCAGTGCGTACCGTCACCGCCGGCGTACATCATCATTGGCTCCTGGGACCCATAGGGCCCAATGTTAACCAATGCTGAATTGCGCTGCAGTCTTCGACCGCCCACCGCAACAGTATACAACGCCAGAGCAACTATCTCATTTCCCCTTGTGCCACTTTACAGGTCAGGCAGCTGCCATTTCAGGGGGCCACCTGGGATGGATACAAACTGTGTCACACCTTTCTAGGTCGGGAATACAGACAGATACCGGGACATTGTGCATTACAAACGTTTCTGCAAATAACACATTGTGATACCTCAGTGTTGGATGACTCTCCGCACGCTGTCTCCTCCATAGGGCACGTCTGCTAGGGCAGGTGATGAGATGGCGGCATCCTCCGGTGTACAGACCCCTGGTGGACCTGTCGACAATGGAAGAGAGACACATCATAATCACATACAGACTTGATCGTGCAACAATCCAGGAACTGTGTGCCCAGCTGGAGCCAGACCTGATTTAAGCTATCCGCCATCCCACAGGAATCCCTCCTCTAGTGCAGGTCCTGTCTGTACTCCATTTCCTGGCCAGTGGGTATTTTCAAACAACAGTGGCTATGGCATCTGGGATATCTCAGCCAATGTTCTCCAACGTGTTTTCCAGAGTGTTATCTGCCCTGCTAAAACACATGTGTAGCTACATCGTTTTCCCTCAGGTGGAGGATTTGCCCACAGAGAAAGGTGACTTTTATGCCCTGGGACATATCCCCAACATCATTGGTGCCATTGATGGTACACATGTGGCATTTGTACCCCCCCTCAGGAATGAACAGGTGTACAGAAACTGGAAAAGCTACCATTCGATGAATGTGCAGATGGTGTGTTTTGCAGACCAGTACATCTCCCATGTGAATGCCAAGTATCCTGGCTCTGTGGATGACGCTTACATTTTGAGGAATAGCAGCATCCCTTATGTGATGGGGCAATTCCAGAGGCACAGTCTGTGGCTAATAGGTGAGGCCAAGGTCCCAATACAGTTGACATAGGTGTCTGGGTATGGGGTTGTCCCTAAGGGTTAATGTGTGTCTAACAGTTGTCCCTCGACATTTGCAGGTGACTCTGGTTACCCCAGCCTCTCATGGCTACTGACCCCAGTGAGGAATCCCAGGACAAGGGCAGAGGAACACTACAATGAGGCACATGGGCGAACTAGGAGGATTATAGAATGCACCTTTGGCCTCCTGAAGGCCAGATTCCGGTGCCTCCATCTGACAGGTGGCTCCCTATACTACTCACCGAAGACGGTGTGCCAGATAATCGTGGCCTGCTGTATGCTGCACAACCTGGCTTTGCGACGCCAGGTCCCTTTTCTGTAGCGGGATGGGCCAGATGGTTGTCTTGTAGCAGCTGTGGAGCCTGTTGACAGTGAAGAAGAAGAGGCAGAAGAAGAGGATATCGACAACAGAAACAACATCATCATGCAATACTTCCAGTGAGACACAGGTAAGAAGATGTAACTGCTTCCCACATCTCATACTAGTGTTGGAGCTAGCATAAGTCTGTCATTTTCACTCAGTGTATGGACCCTGACTTGTCACTTTGACTTTCCATTTCACAGATCTGGGTCCCACTTTGTGCCCTCTGCTATGCTTACTGCTGGCCTACAGCTGTGTTACATTGGTATATGAACAAGTGCATTGACATTGCTATATTCCATAGATATTGCAATTACATATTTGTGAAAGCACAGACTGACTCCAGATTGTTTTGTGATTGAAGTATGTTTATTTCTGTGCAAATAAGTGGAGGGGGTTGTAAAATGGGCTGGGGTGATGGTGGAGGAATGTCCATGGCAGAGTCCAGTCTATTTGTTTCACAGGTGCATTGTCCAAAGGGGCATAGGAAGGGGAGCAATGGCAGTTTAAGGTGGACTGGGTGATATAGTGGGACAGAAGGGTGACATTCAGGGGGGTCTTATTTCCTGGCAGGGGTCTTGGCAATGTTCTTTGTCTTGTTCCTGGATCCCAGGGACCATTTGCGGGGTGGTTCTCCATCTGCAGGGGGTGGGGTGCTGGTGTCCTGTTGTTCCTGTGGTGGTGCCTCCTGTCAACTAGCACCGGCGGAGGTGGAGGGCTGCTGATCGTACAGGCTAGTGTCAGGGGCCCATTGGTGTGCCACTGTGTCCCTCCTGGTGTTGAGAAGGTCTGCAAGCACCCCTGCAATGGTGACCAGGGTGGTGTTGATGGACTTCAAGTCCTCCCTGATCCCCAGGTAGTGTTCCTCCTGCAGCCGCTGGGTCTCCTGAAACTTGCCCAGTACCGTGCCCATGGTCTCCTGGGAATGGTGGTAAGTTCCCATGATGTTGGAGAGTGCCTCATGGAGTGTCTGTTCCCTGGGCCTGTCCTCCCCCTGTCACATAGCAGTCCTCCCAGCTTCCCTGTTGTCCTGTGCTCTGTCCCCTGAACCGTGTGCCCACTGCCACCTCCCCCAGGTCCCTGATGTTCTTGGGTTTGTGGGTTTGCCTGGGTTCCCTGTAGTGCTGGACACACTGCTGCTTGACGTGTCCTGGGGACAGAGGTATGGGCCCGCTGGGTGGGTGCTGTGCTGGTGTTTCCTGAGGAGGGAGGCTCTGTGGTGGCATGTGACTGTGTCAGGGGAACTGACTGTCTCGAGGTCCCTGATGGGCCGGGCTGGTCATCTAGATCCAGTTGGACAGAGCTGCTGTCATCACTGTGGGCCTCTTCTGTGGGGGATTGTGGACATGTCTGGAACCTCCTATCCGGTGATGTTCGGTAGGGGTCCTGCAGGGGTGTAAGGGCATGATTATTGAATCTGTGTGTGCCATTGTGTGCAATGGGTGGGTGACCCTGTACCCCAGTGCTTACATTCATGTCTAGGACCTTGTGTGATATTTGGTTTGGGGATTTGTGTGGGTATCTGTAGTGGACAGGAAAGACCGCACCAACCGAGTAGGAGGAGGAATCGCCATTGTCTTCAAAGACTCCATCAACGTCACCACCTCCACCGAAGACACCCCCTTCGCCGCCGAACACCTGCCCTTCCAGATCTGCACGGACCCCAGGACCACCCTCAGAGGATCCCTCATCTACTGCCCCCCCCGGACCGCGCGCCCTCTTCAGCGACTCCATCACCGACTTCATCTCCCCGCACACCCTCGCCTCGCCGGAATACATCCTCCTCGGCGACCTCAACTTCCATCTGGAACAGAACAACGACCCCAACACCACCGTCCTGCTCGGCAACCTCGCCAACCTCGGCCTCAAGCAACTGTTGAACACCCCCACCCACATCGCCGGACACACGCTCGACCCCATCTTCTCCACCAGCAAACACGTATCCTTCAGCCACGCCTCCGCTCTACACTGGATCGACCACAGATGTGTCCACTTCACCTTCCGACGCGAGACTAGCCACCTCCGCACACAACCCATCCCACGTCGACAGTGGAACAAAATCCCCGAAGAACAGCTTCTCTCCACCGTCATCGACAACCAACCCACCTTCTCCGCCGACCCCAACGACGCAGCCCTCAGCCTCACGAACTGGATCACCAACTGCGCAGACAACCTCGCTCCACTCAGACGCCCTCCAAGACAGTCCAACACCAAAAAACCTCTCTGGTTCTCTGACACCCTTAAGGAATCAAAGAAAACTTGTTGCACCCTCGAGAAAGCTTGGCGTAAGGACCACACCGCAGACAACATGACTGCCCTCAAGAACGCTACCCGCGAACACCATCACCTGATCCGCGCAGCCAAAAGGAATTTCTTCACAGACAGACTGGACAAAAACAGCCACAACAGCAGAGAACTCTTCAACATCGTTAAAGAGCTCTCCAACCCCAACGCCAACGCCATCACGCCCTCACAAGACCTTTGCAACTCCCTCGCCACCTTCTTCCATCGTAAGATTACCAACCTACACGACAGCTTCAGACACCAGACCCAGCCGACCACCACAAAACCCACACCCCCAGCCATCACCCTCAACGCCTGGACCCACATCATCACAGAAGAGACCAAAGCCACCATGAACTCCATCCACTCCGGTGCCCCTCGGACCCCTGCCCACACTTCATCTTCAATAAAGCCGACAACATCATCGCCCGCACCTCCAGACCATCATCAACACCTCGTTTTCGTCTGCCACCTTCCCCAAGAGCTGGAAACACGCTGAAGTCAACGCCCTACTGAAGAAACCTACGGCTGACCCAAGCGACCTGAAGAACTTCCGCCCCATCTCACTCCTCCCCTTCCCTGCCAAAGTCATAGAGAAGACCGTCAACAAGCAGCTTACCAACTTCCTTGAAGACAACAACCTTCTCGACCCCTCTCAGTCCGGATTCCGAGCCAACCACAGCACAGAAACCGCCCTCATCTCAGTCACAGACGACATCAGAAGCCTGATGGACAATGGAGAAACAGTCGCCCTCATCCTCCTCGACCTCTCGGCTGCCTTCGACACCGTCTGTCACCGCACCCTAATAACCCGCCTCCGCTCCACCGGGATCCAAGGCCAGGCCCTGGACTGGATCGCCTCCTTCCTCTCCAACCGCTCCCAAAGAGTCTACCTTCCACCTTTTCGCTCAGACCCCACCGAGATCATTTGCGGTGTCCCACAAGGCTCCTCGCTCAGCCCGACACTCTTCAATGTCTACATGAGCCCCCTCGCCGACATCGTACGCAAACACAGCATCATCATCACCTCCTACGCCGACGACACTCAACTGATACTTTCCCTCACCAAGGACCCCACCAGCGCCAAGACCAACCTGCAAGATGGAATGAAGGACGTTGCAGATTGGATGAAACTCAGCCGTCTGAAACTGAACTCAGACAAAACGGAAGTCCTCATCCTCGGTAACACCCCGACCGCCTGGGACGACTCCTGGTGGCCCACGGCCCTGGGCACCGCACCGACCCCCTCAGACCATGCACGCAACCTCAGCTTCATCTTGGACCCTCTTCTCACCATGACCAAAGAAGTCAACGCCGTATCATCCTCAGGCTTCCTCACCCTCCGCATGCTCCGAAAGATCTTCCGCTGGATCCCCGCCGACACCAGAAAGACCGTGACCCACACCCTCGTCACAAGCCGCCTGGACTACGGCAACACCCTTTACGGTGGAACCACCGCTAAACTCCAGAAACGTCTGCAATGAATTCAAAACGCCTCCGCCCGCCTCATCCTCAACATACCCCGCAACAGCCACATCTCCACACACCTGAGACACCTGCACTGGCTTCCCATCAGCAAAAGGATCACCTTCCATCTCCTCACCCATGCACACAAAGCCCTCCACAACAAGGGACCAGAATACCTCAACCGTCACCTCAGCTTCTACGCTCCCACCCGTCTTCTCCGCCGCACCAGCCTCGCGCTCGCCGCCGTCCCTCGCATCCGCTGCTCCACGGCGGGTGGGAGGTCCTTCTCCTACCTGGCGGCCAAGACTTGGAACACCCTCCCCACCATCCTCAGGACCACCCAGGACCACTTCGCATTCCGGAGACTTCTCAAGATCTGGCTCTTCGAGCAGCAGTAACCCCTTCCCCCTAGCGCCTTGAGACCCACACGGGTGAGTAGCGCGCTCTATAAATGTTAATGATTTGATGTGACATGCTTTGGTGATGGGTGTCCATGCTTTGGTATTGCATGCAGGGCTTGGTGTTCGGATGGGTGGTTTGTGATAGTGGGACATATGTGAGGTGTTGAAGTGATGGGGGTGAGGTGTGTGTATTTCCAATTGCCCAATGTGGTTGTTTTTTGTAAATGTGTGTGTATTTTGAGTGCAGCAGTGTGAACCGCCAATGGTTTACCGCGGTTGAATGACCGCCGTGTTGATTCGTGGGTCGTGATACTGTGCGCGTATTCTTGTTGGTGTGACGGTGGAGGTTTTGGTATCACCAGTTTTTCACTGACCTTTGGTGTGGCGGACTTGTGTGGGTTTCTGTATTGTGGCGGATTACGAGATGTGGGTCGTGATACCTGTAGCGGAATTCTGCGGCCGCAGCAGTATGTTGCCAGTCTTCTGCATGGCAGAAAACGGAATTTACCACCAGGGTTGTAATGAGGGCCAAAGTCTTTTGCCATTTGTACAGCAAAGTCTTTAAGCATAGGTTTGACATACCTATGTCACACAGCTCTAGTCCATGAGGTAACATAGCAGAGGTCACACAGTGGGACCCACATCTGTGAAATGGAAAGGCAAAGTGACAGGTCAGGGTCCATACACTGGGTGAAAGTGACAGACATATGATAGGTCTAACAATTGTATGAGATGTAGGAGGCAGTGATGTCTTCTTACTTGTGTCTCACTGGAAGTATTTCTGGATCACGTTGCTTCTGTTGTCGATATCCTCTTCTTCTGTCCTCCTCTTCTTCACTGTCCACAGGCTCCACAGCTGCCACAAGACCTCCTTCTGGACCATCCTCCTGCAGAAAAGGCACTTGTCATCGCAAAGCCAGGTTGTGCAGCATACAGCAGGCCACGGTGATCTGGCACACCTTCTTTGGTGAGTAGTAGAGAGAACCACCTGTCATATGGAGGCACTGGAACCTGGCCTTCAGGAGGCCGAAGGTCCTTTCAATCACTCTACTAGTTCGCCCATGTGCCTCATTGTAGCATTCCTCTGCCCTTGTCCTGGGATTTCTCACTTGGGTCAGTAGCCATGACAGGTTGGGGTACCCACAGTCACCTGCAAATGTCGAGGGACAACTGTTAGACACACACCCTTAGGGATAACCCCAGGCCCCAGAACTATTCACAGGGCATAGGGTCCTTGTCCTCACCTATTAGCCACACACAGTGCCTCTGGGGTTGCCCCATCACATAAGGGATGCTGCTATTCCTCAAAATGTATGAGTCATGCACTGAGCCTGGAAACTTGGCATTCACATGGGAGATGTACTGGTTGGCCCAACACACCATCTGCACATTCATTGAATGGTAGCTCTTCCTGTTTCTGTACACCTGTTCACTCCTGTGGGGGTACCAAGGCCACATTTGTTCCATCAATGCCACCTATGATGTTGGGGATATGTCCCAGGGCATAGAAGTCACCTTTCACTGTAGGCAAATCCTCCACCTGAGGGAAAACTATGTAGCTGCACATGTGTTTCAGCAGGGCAGACAACACTCTGGACAACACGTTTGAGAACATAGGCTGGGACATCCCTGATACAATGGCCACTGTTGCTTGAAAATACCCACTTGCCAGGAAATGGAGTACTGATTGGACCTGCACTAGAGGGGGTATTCCTGTGGGATGGCGGATAGCTGAAATCAGGTCTGGCTCCAACTGGGCACACATTTCCTGGATTGTTGCACGATCAAGTCTGTAAGTGATAATGATGTGTCTGTCTTTCATTGTCGATAAGTCCACCAGCGGTCTGTACACCGGAGGATGCCACCATCTCCTCACCTGCCCCAGTGGACGTGCCCTATGGATGAGAACAGTGAGCACAGAGTCAGCCAACACTGAGGTAGTAAAAAAATAATTTATTGCACACATTTGTCAATCCGCTATGTGCCTGTCACTGTGTGTATGCGTGTATGTATATGTGTGACGCATTTAAAAATAATGCCATATGGCCACCTGAAATAGCGGCTGCCTGACCTGTAATGTGGGACAAGGGGATATGAGGTAACTGCGACTGGCGTTGTACACCGTCGCGGTAGGCGGTCGAAGACCGCGGCGCAATCCTGCATTGGTTAACATTGGGCCCTATGGGTCCCAGGAGCCAATGACGATGTACGCTGGCGGTGACAGTACACACCGCCGCGGACGTGACCGCCATTTTCTCTCTGTTCACTCACTTGATACCTGACCTTCGACAGGAGAGGACCTACACTGCAAGTGCTGCTGTGACCTGTGTCTGGAAGCGACGATGGCTCATGTGTCTGGGGAAAGGGCCCCTGCCTTCACTTCAGAGGAGTTGGAGAAGTTAGTGAATGCGGTCCTCCTCCAGTACACGCTACTCTGCGGTCCTCCAGACTGTATGGGCAATGCCTGTTTGGAGTGGTGTGGATGGAAGATACAGGGGGGAGACTAAGGCCTGCATGAGTGGACGGTGAGTGTATGTGCATCAGGGCAAGGGTGGGAACGTGGGCCAATGACTGTGACGGTCCGAAAGGCTTTAAGCATAGGTTTGACACAGTGTCTCTTCTCAGAGGTATAATGTAAACCCTTTTGCCATGGCTTTGTTTTAAAAATAATAATATGGCTGTAACAAAAAAAAAAAACCTCCATAATCAACCATATTTCGGTGTTAATCATGGTAAAGTACAAATAGGATTGTTTTAAAAATAGGTGAGCCACATAGCCTGACGAGCTTACAACAAAGTTTTGATTTCTTACATGCTATTTTTGATTAATTATTGAAATTATGACTAGTTGTTAGAAATCAGAGAGGTTTAATTTTCATGATGTGAGAGTAGATTAGTGAATGTGCATTTTATCATGTATAATTTAGTTTTAATTAATGGGAAGGGTGGTAAAAACTGCTAAAATGATAATTAAAACATTTTTACATTGTTGCTTACGTTTAAATCTGTGTTAATTGCACACGAGCAATGGGTAAACAAAGATAAAATCTACCAACCAAGACAATATTCTGAATAGCCCCTGGGGTGTGTTTTTTGTCACACTAAATATTAATTGTTTCTTTAAAAGAAATAGATTATGTACAAGCATTCTAAGAAATGTGGGTATTATTTGTGCTTAATGATATGTTAATTATTAGCAATCTATGAAAGAAGATCACACTGCTTAATACATACTATATAATTATTGCATATATTAGCTTTCAATGCAATTATCATGATGAGTGTCGAGATCTTTTACGTGAGTGTGCTCTAAGTAAATCATTTGTCATTTATATTTAAATATGTATTCAAATTGAACAAGACAACTTGGTTGTGATCAATCGAACATCCTCCAGGTTTTATAATATCTTCTATGTTCATTTCTAAAGCATCTACGTCATAATAGATATTATGGTTTTAAATAAGTTACATGGAATACAGGCAACTGCAGAAAGGATATTTGCGCTGCGACCTTGAACAATTTGCATATTAGTTCTACATCATTTATTCTATAATTGTTCAATTTAAGCTACGGTTCTTTGGGGACTTAGGGTAGAAATAGGTTCAAAAGCTGAAGCATTTAATAATCAATTCTAAGGGCTTTCTCATACCTTATATTTTCTTCTACCCTTCGACATGCTTCAACTTGTGGGTGTCTGTCTGTGGGCAGTTGGTATGTATTCAGATAAACATTATACTTAACTTTCCAAGCTATTTATGATAACTGGCTCCCACATCTCCCTCCGAGTTAAACGTTCTGAAGTGGCTGACTTTCGTCAGAATTTCGTGTGCAGAAATAGCGTTTTACCTAAATATAATTTCCTAGATATTGTTTACAAACATATCCTCCAATGGGGCGGCACTAATTCTATATATGATATTTAGGGCACAATAGTTATGTCAGGTAATATCCACATTCCATTTTCTGGCACCACACCCTCCTTAGGGGAAGGTAAAAGGTTTTTAAAGAGTAAAGAAATGGAAGGCTTTGCCCCAATCTTTTGATCAATAATGCTGGAGTTGCTAACGTGGCAGTCAGGACAGGCTATGTACCATGGTAGCTGGATTCAGTATCAATCAAGGCATCATTCTAGGCCCTTGATACCACTTAACTACAAAGAACTGTACCTAAAAGAAAAGTTAATTCAGGGTTAGGGCAGAGTCAGCTGTAGCAGCATGTTTCAACAACTGAGGGTATACTGGAAAATACACCGGTCTGCATGAGTAGTAGCTACTTTGGAAAGAGAGAAGTGTTGAAGAGAATCAGTACAATAATGAAAGTGCATTAAAAAAGGCCATCATTCTTTGCATATCTTGCAAGAGAAATGCAGTCCTATACCACATTTTGCATATCCTTGATTTCCTGTGGTCATTGTACATCTGGGTTATGTTATGCAGAGTTGGTATAAAAGAGGCCAGGAAACAAAATACCTTTAGCTTGCATCACTGTGGCATAGTTGGTTTGTCTCATTGTACATTACCGAGCTCCTTGTATTATGCAGCATTCTTGTTTTTGAGCTTGTTTTGCGCTGCCCCGTTGCTTTGTTTAGTGGGCTTTGCATGCTTTCTGTTTTCTCTTTCTGTTTCCGCAAGAGTCATTGTTAAACTCTGAAATCTTCAGAGCTCCTCGCCGATCCACAGCTATCTTCTGGCCATAGAGGGAGAGTTTATGGTTCATTTTAATTTTACTGTATTCCCGACTATATGCGGAGCTTGTTATGAATGTCAGGTATAAATCTTCCTGTCATTTGGGGTCACCCATGGTATGTCCTACAGACCTAGCTCTACCACTCTTACCTTGGTTTGTTCCCTCTTTCCTCAGGCTCCCTGTGTATCAGCATGGTACATAATTCTTGAGGAGATAGTGAATCAAGCAGCAGCTTGGTTTGTATAAATTGTTTTTTTTGCATCCGGACACTGGGACTTGGAAAAGGGTCTTGTTCGATGGAGGAAATTCCCCTCATTTACTAAAAGGGAGCCATTAGCAGGGAACTACTGTCATATTTATTTTTTAGACATAATGGAATAATTTCTGGGGAACTGATTTTCCAAATGATCAGGATTGGACAAGCACTAATGTTGTCATGAAAACCTCTAAGTCTGGTTTTCAAAAATATTTTCAAAAGGGTTGTGAATTATATGCACCTCTAGAATGAGTCTATCTTTTTAACTTTTCTTGATCTTAAAATCACATTTGATGCAGTAGAGAGAATAAAATTGATGAAGGCTATTATAGTGGTAGTTCTCCGTAATGGTGTAATTGACTTGGTCTGTTTATATCACTCTGAAATACTGTTTTTACTGTTTTTGTTTTGATTGAAAATTATCAAAAAACTCTAAAACTACAAGGAGAGAGTGCCAAGATTGCCCCTTGCTCCTTTCTTTCACTTTGTTAATGCTTACATAGTGAATTGAAGGCGATGCAATGTGATGTGTGTATATTAGGCCTTAAGGAAATACCACTTATGTTGTCTGCAGACAGTACTGCTGAAGCAGATGTCTTAATTAGAAGTTATTATTGAAATGTTTGTGAATTTTGAATAATGACTTATGTAGAAAAATGAATAACATAGAAAAATAATGTGCATGTAAAAAATTGTGACCTTGGAGAATGGCCTCCAGTGTTTATGAAATGTACTAATCCATGATTAACACATATGAAATATTTAAAAATATATTAGGTCAATGTAATAATATGTCATATTAAGGGTTATGAATTATGTTTTTTGCTTAGTCATTATGGGCCTTAACTTAGCAAGTGTCTTGGCCTAGTTTTGCCAGGCCTCATGCAGAAGCTGTATTTCGTAACGTTTAATGAAAAATGCTGACAGAGTGAACTAACTGTGAAACGCTCATTGTTTAATAAAATGCTTAACCAAAGCTTTCCATGAGAAACGATGGACAGGAGATGAGGTTTCTTATAAAGTAACGATTTGTATGTAAAATGTGCTAGATGTACTTTCCCAGGATGCAAACAATAAAGATATTGACTGGAGAGGAAGATGCAACAATTTTGATACCTGACGAGCCAGATGATGAGAACATCGTAAGGCGACCCAATCAACAACATGAGAAAGAAGAAATATGAGAATTCACAGATTTGGTACAGGAAAATTATTGGGTAAAGTAATAACTTACGATTAATTGACCATTTGGAAATTAGGGGATAGTTTGGGTGACTTTCATGTAACAATAGGACAGAAGAGAACACAGGCAGATTAGATTTTACCCCATTATGTGATGTGATATGGAGAAGAAGAGACTTGAGATTCTGTCATTGGGCTCATACTCTCTGACTGAGAGACTGGTGTGTTGCTGATCGATTGATGACCTGAGGACAAAGACTGATTCTGTTTGCTGACCCATACAGTGGATAGGGAGATATGACAATATGACTGAATTGTATGTTTGCGCTTTTCTTTCTAGGTACCAACTGCGCTTTTTAGATAGTTTTGCTTAGATAGATGTTTTCAAAATTTATGCTTAAATTGTTTTGCATGAAGCCCCACATGCTGATGCTAATTTGGATTAGATAAGGTTTTTCCTATGTGATGATTGACAGATTACAGGGACAAATATTTGACAAACTGTTTTGCTGAACGTTATGGACAGTGCTGAAATATTGAAGTTAACTTTATTGATGATCTGCACTAATGCTCTAGAATGTTTTGTGATACAAGCTTTAATTCGATTGTGTTTCTGGCATCTTTTGGATGAATAATATTATTCTCATATGTGTTGTGAATCGATTTTGAGATTAATCCACATGATTTAGGACTGTTAATATAAGGGAAATAAAATTACTAAACTTTTACCAAGGTGTGGTTATTGATGACTGAAAAGTCATGGTGTGTGACAATTTACTGACTCTATTGATGAACTGATTATTGAATTGACTAATGATTATTGATTGTTCTGTATTGATTATTGATCCCTATATTGGAGCTATGGCGGGAACATCTTAAACAAGTCAACGGTCTCATCGACCTATACGCGTCACCTTGTAAGTTTACTTATCAAGGATCGACGTGCTAACAGTGTTTGGTAGCAGACTGATGGTTAGTCTCTTTAGGAGCTCACCATAGGTGTGGCAATTGTAGCAAAAATAATGTCCCCTTAAGCCCAGGAATGACTTTCCCAGATCCCGGATCCTGCTAGTAGTGTTGCATATGTTCCCGGTGTTCTAGTGATAGTGTGAGAGAGACAGGTTGCGCTTCCACAGCTTATGCAAATCGCAGGTGAATTGTGACATATGTGAGGGAATTTAGGGAGTCTGCGTACTCCGTAGTATGATAGTGGGGAAATCATCGAACTTCACATGTGTGTGGTGCTTTGTTCTCAAAACTTGTCCACGTGGTTGTTGAAGTACGGACCCTCCGTGGTCTAAGGCTCCGGAGTATAGTGAAAAGTGTATGAGACACTTGGCTATGTGTTGTAATCTGTCTGGTTTAGTAGGTTGTTCGGGCGTGGTCAACGAGTCAGTGTGTGAGTTAAAGGGGGAGAGAGAAAATTTTGACTGAAATTTGTTGAGTTCTATTTGCACCAGTTTGTTAGTGAGAAGAGTTGCGCTTGGATTGGCAGCCATCTGTGAGAGGCAATTGGTTGAGAACGTGGGTGAAAGGAATCTTGGGAGTAAAAGTAATGTCCTGATTTTGTTTGAATACACAAAAAGTAGAAAAGATAAAGTTTTTCAAGGCATTAAAAAGTGCCCTAAATGGAGATACATACATTAAAGCGAGTGTAGGAGAGCCTACACCACCGGAGAATACACCGGCATACATTGTAATGGAGGAGCGAGGTGTTGCGCCATGTCTTTGGTTAAAGCAATGGTGCAAGTTGATGGAGAAAAATTTGAGCTTAGCGTTGCCTGAGAATGGGACTTTTAACTTGAGAATTTTGGAGCAATTGCGGATGGCGCTATATGAATCGAAGCCCCTTCCGAGACCAGCACAGTTTGAGGCATTAGCAGTTTGGGAATTGGTAGCTAGGCAGCAAAAGCAAATGAAATTTGAAAAGAGAGTAAGAAAAGTAGAAAAGTCATTAGCAGAGTCATTAGCAGCAGAGAGATGGGATTGGGGGCAGAAGAAATGGAGAGTAGTGACATTGCAGGATGTTAAATTGTTTCCTGCTATTACACAGGAGGATGAGACAGAAAGGAAAGAAAGCGACTAGAAAAACTAATAAGAGTACATCTGAGAGTAAAGAAGCAAGGAAGTCTTCCATAGTGGAAGAGAAATCAGATGCTGAGGATCCTATTACGCAGATATTGAGAGACCGACTTCCACCACATGCGGTGCATGAGGGTGGTCCAAGTACTAGTGCTGATCCAAGAGCCCCGGCACAGGCAATGGGAACAGTGAGTTCAGTTCATGTTAATGATGGTCAGATACAAGGTATGGTGCAGGGGGCGTTGTCTACTCCAGTAGTTCAGGCACAGATGCATCCGCCGCCGGTCCAGAGAATCTATCCTGATGTGCTGGTTTTGGAGACAACTTCGAACTTAGTGGTACCTACGGAGCAAGTGGTTCCAAGACCACTGTTGGTTCGGACTGAGCCAACTCCGATTTTGTTGCCCAAGGCACGGCCACAGGGGTTGCCGAGATTTACACCAATGACCGGGACGCAGTCAGATTTGACTCCGGTAATGAATCAGAGTATGGGAGTAACTCTTCCACAGAGTGCAGGAGCCAGAGCAGCCCCAGATGCAACATCACTGCCAATTACTGTATGTCCAATGGTACCATTTTTTGGGAGAAGAAACCATGGGGCATATTTATACTCCGTTTGCGCCGGAATTGCGTCGTTTTTTTTGACGCAATTCCGACGCAAAACTAACTCCATATTTATACTTTGGCGTTAGACGCGTCTAGCGCCAAAGTCCATGGAGTTTGCGTCATTTTTTAGCGTGGACACCTACTTTGCATTAATTATATGCAAGGTAGGCGTTCCCATCTAAAAAATCGACTCCGAGGCATGTGCGTCGGATTTATACTCCCGGGCAAAATTCTTGCCCGGGAGTGGGCGGGTCAAAAAAAATTACGTACGGCCGCAAAAGGCAGGCGTTAAGGGACCTGTGGGCTCTGAAGGAGCCCAGAGGTGCCCTCCCATGCCCCCAGGGACACCCCCTGTCACCCTTGCCCACCCCAGGAGGACACCCAAGGCTGGAGGGACCCATCCCAGGGACATTAAGGTAAGTTCAGGAAAGTGTTTTTTTTTGTTTTTTTTTGTGGCATGGGGGGCCTGATTTGTGCCCCCCTACATGCCACTATGCCCAATGACCATGCCCAGGGGACAGAAGTCCCCTGGGCATGTCCATTAGGCAAGGGGGCATGACTCCTGTCTTTGCTAAGACAGGAGTCATTTCTATGGGGGTTGGGAGTGAAAAAAAATGGCGCAAATCGGGTTGAGGCAAAAAAATTGCCTCAACCTGACTTGCCCCATTTCTTGACGCCCAAGCCCCATATCCCCCTACGCCGGCGCTGCCTGGTGTACGTCGTTTTTTTTAACGCACACCAGACGGCGCCGGCGGCTAACGCCGGCTAACGTCATTCAATAAATACGGCGCCCGCATGGTGCTTCAGAATGGCGTTAGCCGGCGCTAATTTTTTTGACGCAAAACTGCGTTAGCGCAGTTTTGCGTCAAAAAGTATAAATATGGGCCCAAATGTGAGTGAACAGAGAGAGATGTCTCAGAGTTTAATAAGGAGGGGAATAAATGAGCAAGTTCAGGTAGTCTCTTCCATGGGTCAGACCTTTGATGGATCGAGGTCGTTGTTGGGTCTCAGTCCACTTGTTGCACTTCACTATACTGTGAATGGACCTATTGCAGGTCAGAGCTTGAAGTTACTGACTCTGCAGACTTAAAATGCAGTAGTACAACAGGTGTCACCGATGAACACAAGTAATATATCATTGCAAGGATCGACAGCTCAGCAATTGCCTGAATGGTAAAACAAATTGAATATCCCACAGAATGGTTCAAAAAGTGAGGAAGAGATCAATTGTGTCAGATTAAGCATGGAGGCAGTTGAACTAGTCGAGGGAACAAGGGGGGTGAATAGGTTAGAATCCTACACAGAGGCGGAGTTGAGATACTTATGCCCGAGAATCACAAGAGAGGTGGGCAAGGTACACCAGAGATTAGCAGAGTTGGCAGAGAAGCATGGCATAGAAATTGAGAAAACAAAGCATTTGAAGAGAAGTTACAGGTTAGATTTTGAGTACTTAGGTTTGGGAAGCCTTGGAGAAATGAGAAGGCAGATGGTGCCTGAAAATGTGCAACAGGGCAAGGATCCAGTAAAGATTTTACCAATGAGGGAAATCCAAGGGGGGAATTTTATTCATGTCCCTCGGAATAGGAGTGATATTCTGTCATTCACAAATGATTATCCAAAAAGCTTTCAAAATGTTTGTGGGAAGACCTGAATACCTTACTGAAAAATTGTGGATCCAGCTGATTTATGGGTTGAGTGTAAAAGAGCTGTAGATTGGCTGACAAGTGAGCCAGAGAGAGATAAGAGTTTGGGTGCACTATCTCCTGACGTAATGAAACATTAGTTTAAAGTGATTGAGTTTTTGAAGACAAGGATTTCACACAAGAATATTGATTGGCAGAGGACTGATAGGACAGTGGAGGAGGCAAAGGAATCAATACATGCGTACTATGAGAGATTGTTGAAGGTATCCAAGGAGTTCAGCGATTTAGCCCAAGAACATGTTGCATTTTGTGTTCAGGTTTGTGGAAGGAATGAAACCTGGAATAGGCCAAATGATTAAGAGTCATTTGATTTGCTGGCAAGCTAAGCCGATTGATGAGGTGTTGCAATAGGTAAAATAATGTAGTGATGAGATCAAGTTGAAACAGAAAGCGATGGTGATGCAGATTAAGGCAGCTCAATCAGGAGTGCAGGGAACTTTTGTGCACCAGATACCGCAACAGCAGGAAACTGTCATGTTTCAGCCTCAGATGAGAGGTGGGGGGGTGGAGTCAGTTTGAATCGCGGTCTGGATTTGAACACTGTTGTGGTTCAGAATGATGTGCAAGGGATGAAAAAGATGTTACTGTGTCACATTTGCGGAGCCGTGGGACACTGGAAGCGGAATTGTCCGATGATGGTACAGGAGGGTGTTATTCAGCAAAATAACAATGTCAATGCATTCCAAAATGTGAGAGGACTGAGATTCAGAGGTCCTAATCCAATTTTTTTGAATAATGCGAATCAGATGCAAAAATTTTAACCCCTACAGCAGGTGCAAATGCCCCATGCACAATTGTCACAGTTGCAACCAGTGCAGCAGCAGGTTCCCATGGTACCTAGATAGCAAATGCAGATACCTCAAGCCCCAATGGTGCAGCAACAGATGATGCTTACTCAACAGGTTAGAGTCAAGACAGAAGTAGGAATGCAGTGCACCAATTCCTATTACACAGTGAGAATGAAATAAATGGTGACTGGATGAGTGATAGTTCGGATGAGGAGCCATGTTTGCTTGGGACTAATTTAGAAGTAGATCAGAGAGGACCCTGTGTGAGAGGGAAGGTAATGGGTCACTGAGTCTCATTTTTGGTGGTCACAGAAGCTACACGCTCTACAGTAAGAAGCACAGAGGTCCCAAATTTGCCCCTTTCAGGAAGGACAGTACAAGCCGTGGGGGTAGCAAATCAGTACTTGACAAACCTGATTACAGATCCAGTGCAAGTTGAGATTGGCAATTTCTATGGGACTGCATAAGTTTGTAGTCTGTGATTCGGGTCCAGTATCCCTACTTGGAAGGGACTTGGGTAAAACTAGATGTCTGATTACTTGTTCATCTGATGGAATTGAGATCCAGACAAATAGTGATGATGAGGAAGATCCAGCTCCAGAGACTGAGGCCCTCATTACAACTGTGGTGGGCGGCAAACGCCGCCCGCCAATTTGTAACTGTTGCGGGGCCACCAATGCGGGCGCACTTCCGCAGTGGCCATTTCTACATCCCCGCTGGGCCGGCAGGCGGAAACCGAGTTTCCACCCGCCGGCCCAGCAGGGATTTCGGCCGCAACACAGGAGCCGGCTCCAAATGGACCCGGCGTTGTTGCGGCGGTGCGATGGGTGCAGTTGCACCAGTCATGCTTTTCACTGTCAGCTATGCAGACAGTGAAAAGCTCCATGGGGCCGTGGCAGGGGGGCCCTCGACTCCCCTTTCCGCCAGATTTTTCATGGCGGTTCCTACTCAGTTCTCAATAAAAAATAATTGTATGGTGCAGCCCAGTTGTTT
This sequence comes from Pleurodeles waltl, assembly GCF_031143425.1. Taxonomy (NCBI): domain Eukaryota; kingdom Metazoa; phylum Chordata; class Amphibia; order Caudata; family Salamandridae; genus Pleurodeles; species Pleurodeles waltl. The sequence continues at coordinate 879,713,711 of NC_090436.1, forward strand.
GCTCTGGGTACCAATTGTTCTTGGAGAACCTACAAACCCTATATATCTCCGCAACCAGAAGAGTCCAGCATATGTAAAATGTTGTACCTGGCCCTTTTACAGGGTCATTCCCCAGACTTTTTGCCTTTTGCCTCCTTATTTTTCTGACCTTTGTTGGCTGACGTTATGACTCTGAGCACTTTTTCACTGCTAACCAGTGCGAAAGTGCATGTGCTCTCCATTGTAAAATTGGTATGATTGGCTTATACTTAATTGGCATATTTAATTTACCTGTAAGTCCCTTGTAAAGTGGTATCCCTATACCCAGGGCCTGTAAATTAAATGCTACTAATGGGCTTGCCCGGGACTGAAGTAGCTTGTCAAGACTATCTTAGGCCTGCTAGTGCAGGGCCTATGTGCGCAGTTTTCTGCCACAGGGACATGGCATCTAACTTTACTTACAAGGCCCAGAACTCCCTTTTTACTACATATAAGTCACCCCTAAGGTATGCCGTAGCTAGCCCTATAGGCAGGATGCCATGTATGTAGAAGGCAGGACATGTGCCAGGTTGCGTGGCCTGTCCTGGTAGTGCTGCCTTCTCATAGGATTGCATTGGAAATGCCCTGCGTTATGTGTAAGGGGTATTGTCTGATTTATGAGGGGTAGCTTAGGCATGTTTGGTATGGTTGTGATAGTGATACGAAATGCTGCTTACTGGTGTAGGTGTATTTTTTATTACTATTACAGAAATACCACTTCTAGAAAGTACACATTTATCTGTGCTTATGACTCTGGTGTTTTGCAGCTTGACTACAATCCACTTCTGGGCAGAATGACAGTTGGACTTTGTGCATACTTTTCAAACAGCCTGTACACAGGGAGGGTGGAGGTGTCACAGATCTGCATCTACATACTGAATAGTCTTCCGGGGCTAAGAGAAGGAAGAGGCGGGCACACTTGCGTTTGTAAAGGCTGTGCCCTGGCCTCACACAATAGGGTCGTTTACCCCCAGTTGATGTTTGGAGCCTGTGCTGGAGGAGAGAGGGGCACTCCCAGAACCAGTTGTAACTGGTTGGAACCCCCTCTCCTCCTCATTGTAAAACACACTGTAAACTTAATATAAATACAGGGGAATTTTCCCCACAATTTAGACATTCTTGAACATTATCTTACCGGAAGCTGGACACTAGACGCTGCTGAATGGACTCACCTGGACTGCTGCTGTTGTGCTGACCTGTGACCTACCTTGTCACTAGGAGGAACTGCCACTGCCTGCACCCACTTGTTGCGCTGGCCTGTAGCTGGGTTCACCAGCCCTGTGCACCTTCTTCATTTGTGTCTACAGAGGCAGGATGTTGTGGCCTCTGACCCCTGTAACTTACTACAGCATTTGTGTCTGGAGGCGGAGGCACAATAAGTAGGGCAGGAGCCCTTTAAATTCAATACTCGCACTCCCGCTCACGGGAAGCGCGTTTGTGTCTGGAGGCGGCGGCAGCGGCACAACAAGTAGGGCAGGAGCCCTTTAAATTCAATACTCGCGCTCACGGGAAGCGCGTTAGTGTCTGGAGGCGGCGGCAGCGGCACAACAAGTAGGGCAGGAGCCCTTTAAATTCAATACTCGCACTCCCGCTCACGGGAAGTGCGTTTGTGTCTGGAGGCGGCGGCAGCGGCACAACAAGTAGGGCAGGAGCCCTTTAAATTCAATACTCGCGCTCGTGGGACAGGCGCGGGCGGCGCCCGGGCGAAGCCCGGGCCAAGGGCAGGCCCGTCGTTCGCCCGTCATCACCAGGAAGAGGCAGGGCAGGGCCCCCCCCTGACATCCTCCCAAAGACTGCAGGATTAGGTGGCACACAGGCGCGTGTCTGCCTAGAGGTACTGTTTGGTGTTTGCTTTGGTTGTTGTACATACCACCTTGTGATTGGATCCAACCTTCAGTATTTAGGAAAATAAACTTAAAACACCAGTATTTAGTCACTGTAACTAGGCTAGGTCGAGTTCCCACATACTGCTGCAGCGCTTATATTCCTCCTCTCTTTCACCTTCTGACTTGCGTGACAATTAAACGGAGGATACTTAAACAACTTACAAGGATGGGGAAGAGGAAAGCCAGTGGTAATTCCACTGACCAGGGAGGGGCAAAGAAAGTTCTTCGACATGCCGCCGAAAATTGCACTCTGACTTAAATTGACGAGCTTATTGAGGAAGTGGAAAGCCTCTTAGCCACCAAGCCTGCAAAATCTCACAAGATAGACGTGACTGTTACTACCAATGACATAAAAACTTTCTTTGTCCCTGTGAGCAGAGACCCACAGCTGCCTGCATTACAAGGACATAATCCAGAACCCATCAGGTCAGGAAATTCAAACAACCTAATAGAGAGTCCTAAACAGAGTCAGCCCAGCTACCAGGGTGGTGTGCCTCCACTTATAAATTGTAACAACCGTTTTGCGCTGCTCGCCCTATTGACGCCACCTGAATTAGAGAGGAGCAGATACAGGGAGGTAGAGGAGTCACTAACTACTTCAGCCAGGCAGAGGGATGAACCCGCCGAACCACAGCTAGTGCAGATAAGAGCTGAAATCCTGAGCCTAAATGAATACCTCACGTCCTTTAGCCTTATGATGTATAAGAAACTGGACGACATATCTGCTTCAATCGGGGACATAAGGAAATCATCACCTAAATCTGATCCTAACCCCCTCCCTAAGCAAACCCATTCAGCTGGAACATCTATGACAGGAATGTGTAGGGACAAAAGGACTGAAGTGGTAAAGCAGAACCTTCAGGGGGGCAAAGGTGTATTTCCGGCTGTGGGCGTTTCCAACAAGTATGACACAATGTGTAATAGAGGGCCTAGCTATGAGGTGCATAGAAATGAACCTTTAGATAAAAGGACCATAGGCCCATTGAGAAACGTCCCCCCAAGCCAGACTAGATATAGTAATTACGACATATACATGATAAATGTACCCAAGCTAAGTAATGGCCAAAAGGAGCAAGGAGATTCCCTCACAAATAAAGTAATCCATTGGATAAGGGGGACGAAGAAGTGTAGCTCTATCATAAGGGACGACATAGTCACCGCTCAGAGACATACAAGAGTAGGTTTAACAACAGACATCATAGGCCCTAAATTGAGTAGCCAGAGCTTAGTAAAGGGTCTCTTGGCACTGGATTCATGAGTGAGACCTGGTACTTTCCCACAAATGTCACTCGCTCAAAAAATCCCTCAATCATTGGCAAATCTGTCTCCCCAAGAGAGATATAACATCCCAACGGCCCTGCATACAAACACACCTAGAAGGCATCAAAAGAGGAGCCCAACCTCAGCCATAGACTGACGTGAGGCCCACATGTTGGAGGATGGAGAAGATGGTATATCCAATCTAGAACCCTCTGAGCCAAGTAACCAGACATTGTACACCCGGGGAGCGGAACTAGAAGTACATTGTAGTGATCCACTAGAGGAGCTGGACTATGGAGTAATGCCTTGTTTAAATGAGAATAGAGAGATCCCACTAGATACGGAGAATGGTCTTAATCCTCCGATCAGGTTTTTATCTTGGAATGTGGCAGGGCTGCTTCAGAAATCAGATAACCCTGACTGGTGCAGTTTTATAGACCACCACCATATCATTTTACTACAGGAGACATGGGTGTCATCAGTGACTAATAGGGAAGGTTACTGGGCCTTTCAGAAGACCGCGCTTCCCTCATCATCTGGTAGGGCGTCAGGGGGTTTGATAACTTGGATAAAACACGATCTGTTCCCAAATATGAAGGAGCTAATAACTCCCACAAGAGATCTATTAGCCGTTGAGGTGGAACTTAGCACTGACAGGGGACCTGTTAGCATAGTAATTGCAAACATATATGTTAGACCTGGCACTCAAAGGACGCAGACTGCATTGATGAGTATGTTAGCAGATTTTCTTAACTGTCTACCGGGAGGGCAGGGCCTAATCATCGCAGGAGATTTTAATATGCGACTGAACTTCAGAGATGTAAATCAGCAAAAAGAAATCCAGTTTGCAGAGCCTTGGGATAGATCTGGGCAGGTTCGAGCCACGGTTAAAAGAGAAGGGGGAGCATTAAATATATTAGACGACCTAATAACAACAAGGGGACTAAGAATAGTAAATGGAAATACTAGATCAGACAGCCCGGCCTCGCCCACTTATAGGAGAGGACTATACACTAGCCATCTTGCGACGTTCTCTGGAAATCTCTCATTGACATGGTTGTCCAAACTCGAACTGATAGTGACCACCAAGCCCTGAGCACCGTCTTTTCTACAGTCTCATTCAGCTGTCAAACACTGACAACATGGGTTAAGGGCAACGTCCTAGCTATGACGAATGATCTTAAAAGTGTAAAATGGGAACGGGTAGAAGATGATGCAAACGTCCAGCTATCTATATATAAAATAGTTGCAACAACACTTTCCCCATTGAAGCACACAAACATCACATTGGTGGATTTGATCAGTCTGCATAGCATTTTGACCAACCCACTAAAACCACAATTTCAGGTAGCAAGGAGGAGGACAGAGATTGGAACTAAACTGTAAGCTGGTTCTCTAACTCCTGCCGCCAGGCCAAAATACAGTTATTGGGAGCATTAAAGGCAGGGAGCTATTTAGAGATAAGAGAATCCAGGGTTGCGTACAAAGTTGCACTCAAAAATGCAAAAAAAGAGTGGGAAGCCAAATATTGGAATGGGCTGGTAGATGCACTCCACGAGAAGGATTTCAAACTATTTTGGAAATTAGTGGCAGACAAAGGTAGCCCTCAAGATTGGGAGACTTATCCCGTAATCCAGCCAGAAACTTGGGTGGCATACTTTAACAAAGTATATGGAAAACCCCAAATTAATAGTATTACTATCCCTTTACTTAAATCTAATGAACTTGTTGCTAATACATTACCTGCTGGGAGAGCTATATCACCCAAATTTGCTCTGGCTTTCTTTTCCCTAAAAGAAACAACCTTGGCCCTACAATCAGTGCGTAAAGGGAAGGCCCCTGGGTTGGATGGCATCCCAGGTGATCTATACCTGTCCCGACCGACAATTTGGTCCTAGTACTTAAATACGCTCAGCAATGAGATACTGAGGGGGGGAGGACTTCCCCCCACGTGGCAAGGAGCAATCATAGTCCCTATTCACAAGAAAGGGCCAAGAGAAGAACCTACTAACTATAGGCCGATTAGCCTACTCGATGTCACTCATAAAATATTTAGCAAGCAGGTATTGAACAGATTGCAGGCATGGACAGAGGATTTTCACATTCTTTCCGACTTCCAGGCAGGATTTAGGAAAGGAATGAGTACAATAGATCAGGTATTCAGGTTCAATCTCCTTTGTTGGAAATATCTGTCACTGAATAAAAGCCATCTGTATGTAGCTTTCATTGATTTAAATGCTGCTTTTGACATGGTCCCCCGTGACCTATTGTGGAATGTCTTGGAGAACTATCAACTTGATGGAGAACTATTAAGATTGATTAGGTATCTTCACGAGGGAACATACGCTCAAGTACAATGGTCTCAAAGTGGCGATTTAACAGAAGTAATACCTGTTAACAGGCGGGTTAGGCAGGGATGCGCTCTGGCCCCAATATTGTTTAATCTTTACATTAATGGTGCGGCAGACCAATTATTACATTGCAACCACGATGCCCCAAAGCTTGCTGGAACCCCTTTCCCCATTTTAATGTTCGCTGACGATACTCTACTAATTTCAAGAACACCTATGGGCTTGCAAAATTAATTGGATGCTTTCTATAAATTTTGTTTGAATAGAGGGCTTGAAATAAACCCAACAAAATAAAAGTTCATGGCTTTTGACCCACATAAATCGTTTAGGGGGAAAATGACCATAGCAGGCCAACCAGTGGAGAGAGTCAGCCAATTTGATTATCTGGGGATCAGGCTAAGCGATGACCAAAAATGGTCTGCGCAGATTGGGAAGAGTCTGACAGCCTTGAGGCAAAGGTCTTCAGTGATAGGGAGGAATATTGCAAATACCTCAAAAGGGGAGATATCACCTGCTATTACTGTTTACAAAGCAGCGGCAGTTGCAGCCTCAACCTATGGTGCTGAGCTCTGGGGCCATACTAATTCCAGGTGTTTGACTATGGCAGAAAACCGTTTTTTACGGAACTTTCTGCGACTGCCGACGAGCACCCCTCTTACTCCGCTTAGACTCGACCTAGCCTTAAATGAAATCCACTACGAAATTGCGCTAAGACCACTTAAGTATTGGGTGCGTCTTTGGACTTCTGAGTACCTGTCTATCCTACACATAGCATTAAAGGAGTTTCTTGTAGGTGACTGCATATCAAAGATCCCTTGGCTTAGACACATTAGAGATACGTGTAAACTCCTTAAAATGGAGGAGGTGTGGAGTGCTCCATATAACCTGACCAAGGAACCAAAAGAGCGTATTAATAGGTGTTATTGGGAGAACATCCTGGTGCAAATTTGGACAAAAAACCAAGGTAGTCTGACGCTACAGTTCCTTGATCACAAATGTAGCCCCAAATTTGAGGCTTATATGGATAACATAAATCCTCCCTATACCAAAACACTTTTTATTAAGTTTAGATTAGGGATCCTCCCGCTTAAGACATTCACTGCACGATGGAACGTGGAGGACTGTAACTCAATATTTTGTCATTATTGCCAAAAGACAAAAGAGTCACTCGCGCACTTTATGTTCTTTTGCCCTAGATATCTGGTGCCCAGGAAGAAGTGGATTGCCCCGTTATGTAGGTTAATGGGGATAAGGGAATGGAACACAGCCTTACGTCTCCTCATAACTGACACAAATGACAAAATAGTTTTTTCTGTTGCAAGATACCTGCAAAGTGCATGGGCAATAAGAAATAGAGAATTGTTATAATTGTGTGTTTTAACATATTGGTTTTAGATTTTACTTATTTATTTATCTTACGAAGTAAGTTGTAAACTGACCAGAGCTAAGATAAAGTGGTCATCACAATATGGCCCTCATTCTGACCTTGGCGGGCGGCGGAGGCCGACCGCCAAAGTCCCGCCGTCAGGTTACCGTTCCGCGGTCGAAAGACCGCGGCGGTAATTCTGACTTTCCCGCTGGGCTGGCGGGCGGTCGCCTTCAGACCGCCAGCCAGCCCAGCGGGAAAGAGGCTTCCACGATGAAGCCGGCTCGGAATCGAGCCGGCGGAGTGGAAGCTGTGCGACGGGTGCAGTTGCACCCGTCACGTATTTCACTGTCTGCGCAGCAGACAGTGAAATACATTTAGGGGCCCTCTTATGGGGGCCCCTGCAGTGCCCATGCCAGTGGCATGGGCACTGCAGGGGCCCCCAGGGGCCCCGCGACCCCCCCTACCGCCATCCGGATCTCGGCGGTCCGACCGCCGGGATCTGGATGGCGGTAGGGGGGGTCGGAATCCCCGCGGCGGTGCAGCAAGCTGCGCCGCCGCGGAGGATTCAATGGGGCCGCGGTACACTGGCGGGACCCCGCCAGTGGTGCCGGTCCGACCGCGGCTTTACCGCCGCGGTCGGAATCCCCATTGGAGCACCGCCGGCCTGTCGGCGGTGCTCCCGCGGTCCTCCGCCCTGGCGGTCAAAGACCGCCAGGGTCAGAATGAGGGCCTATATATTTAACATCTTAAGTCAAAAGATTTTAAGAATAATGTTTGTTTTACATCGGTTTTATAAAAATCGATTTTATTACTTATTCAGGGTCTTAATGTATAATGTGGTAATTGCTGCTGATTTCCATTTGTAACAGGCATACTGCTCAACTATGATACAATGTTTTATTGCTTACTTTTAAGGCTTTTAGCCGAAATAAAGTATAATTTTGAATACTACAGCATGAGGAGTGCTGCTCTGCTGGCGTAGCGCTTGAAGAGTGCGTCTGTGTGACCTTGGCGCACTTTTTACCAGCGCTTCCTGGCTGCCCAAAATCACCACAGTAGCCTGGGACTTCAGTGTTGTTTTGTGCACTGTTTAAAGCACTCTTCGGTTGCCCAAAAGTACCGCCTCAGCCCGGGTGTCATCTTCTAACCAAGCGCGAGTATTGCGCACTCTTCAGTGCCCCCAGGGCGCAGGAAAAAGGTAATCGGAGCAAGCGTGCTCCTATCGGTACCCCCGGGGAACGGTCTTCTCCTTGGAGTGCCCCTGGGGCACCAGCCGCCAGATCTACTTTCACCAGATCACTGTGGAGGCTCGGAAATCAAGGAGATTCACTCGCGCACCACATCCAGTGTGGGTGAGTGTGCAATTGTGGCCCCAGGAGGAAGAGAGACCTCATTGGAGATCTCCTCCAGATCCAAGGGCCACCCCTGAGGAGCAGGACTCAGGGGGGGCGAGGGGAACACCCCCTTCCCATGGTCTCTGCCATAGCAGCGTGACGTTCCTCTTTTGAAACCGGGCATAATCCCTTGAGAACGGGGAAGGGAGGCCTCGACGGAGGCCCCTTCTTCTCACCCCCATTTCTGATTGTTGGGTCTTACCTAGCCCCCACCCATTGTGAAGGGCGTGCGAAGGTCGAGGGAGGCCCCCACAGAGATCGCAGGCCCCAGGAGGGGCCCATTTGTTGCAACAGAGAGGATGCAGTCAGCCCCTCTCCCCCAGAAGCACCACATGGCCCTTGTTTCGTGCATAGGAGTGCTGGGGGGCCCCAGGCTCATCTTCTAGGCACTAGGAGTGCCTTTTCTCCATAAACCATGTGCTTTTAGGGATATATTGGCTCAGTGAGCTTAGTATGGACCTTGGAGGGTTTGTATGTTTCCTACCTGCTTTTATTATGATATATATGTGTGCTGATGTTCTGTTTATTAGCATGACATGCTGATTTATATTTTATGACTTGTGATATGCTCTCTAATATCCCTTTTATGGATATTTTACGAGGTATTCATGACAAGTGCATAGATTTATTTACTGTAATTCCTGACTACTGCTTATGTTGCAGAATCCTGAGTACCTATGTGTCCTAATGTGACAACTTCTTATTCTTGCAGAGTATTAGCACTTGTGTAACGTTCTGACAACTGCTAAAGTAACAGGGAATTACCGATGTGTAATGTTGGTCCAATTACGTTTTGTGCAATTCAGTTTATTTTTACTTAGCTGAGTGTTGTGTTTACTTTGAGGTGTACATCTTGTGTGTGTTGTGCAAACGCTTTACCCATTGCCTCCAGGTTAGGCCTGACTGCTTGTGCCAAGCTACCAGGGGGGTGAGCAGGGGTTATCTTGGACGTGTAACTCTCTTGCCCTGACTAGAGTGGGTGGGTTCTGCCAGGCTTAGGTGCATACCTTAGCCAACCATAAACCCCATTTCTGACATAATGGTATATTGCTTTTGCCAATTGCACATTGGGAAAAAAGTTACAGATGCAAATGCCTGGTTTTTCCTACTCATTTTCAATATTTATTTATTTCAACTGCTATTTTCCTTAGGAAAATCTTGATAAATCTACACATATGACCCCCTTTATGAATTCAGAATTGATTCTACTCTTCAGAAATCCCTAGCTTTTGTGGTCACCCTTCAGTTTCACACTGGTTTCCATCACAAACTTAAGAGCAACAAAAATAGGGAAAATAGGCTACCTCTTAGAAAAATCCCAAAACTGTGGTACAAAATTAGGTTTCTTGTTTCAGCTCTGCATGATCCTGAAAGCTGCGAAGATGGTGACTTTAGTACAGCAAACCTTTTGAAGATGTCATTTTTAGGTAAAAAGCATTTACTTTTATCCAGAGCATTTTTTCCCTATTTTTCTTTAAAAACTCAAAGTGTTGCTATATGTGTATATTTTCTGAGTCCCCTCCAGGGAAATGTATAAAACCTGGGCACCATTCAAATCTGTACGGTCCAAGATGTTGGAAAAAGGACACCAATTTGGTGTGGATAGCTTATGTGGACAAAAAGTTATGGATGCGTCAACGCGAACTACCCCAAATAGCCAAAAAAAGGCTTAGCACTGAGGTGGCGGGGGAGGCCTAGTAGTGAAAGGATTAAACATCCTAACTCTATTTGAATTAAAAGAGAGAATATGGGTGTCTTGGAACAAGATAATGTCAGGTAATTTGTAAAGACCCATTTTTTAACAGCTAATGCTTTCCCCTTAATGTTTAATCCATTCATGTTGATAGAGAAAATCTTTAGTTTATCTGCCAGTCAATCAGGAATTATTTCAGCCTTGCTTAGAAGCCTTATAAGTGTCCTGTCTTTATCAACCATTTTTTGGTTATACCAACCATAAATTATTCAATCATTCATCTTTCATACTGATCCTACTAAAGACATAGTAAAAGTGCATGAAATGGATCAGTTCTGTATTTAAATAAGCTAGAAATTAGTGCAAAAACCATAGCAGCACTAAATATATTCATGCTATATGTAGGTCTCACAAACTGTGTTAGACCTGACAGCCTTAGGGTGGTCATCCCTCAACTTTGTGCTTGCCTCCCTCCATTTTCTGACCCTGTTTTTGCTGGTGCTAAAGCGCATGTGCTCTGACCCCTAAACATGGTAGCATTGGTTCCTACCCAATTGGCATATTTAATTTCCTTGTAAGACCCTAGTAAAGTGCACTAGGGGTGCCCAAGGCCTGCACATTAAATGCTACTAGTGGGCCTGCAGCGCTGGCTGTGCCACACACATAAGTAGTCCCTTAACCATGCCTCAGGCCTGCCATTGCAAGGCCTGTGTGTGCTGTTTTACTGCCACTTCAAGGTGGCATTTACAACTGCTTGCCAAGCCTTAGGTAAACCATAGAGCAGGGTGCTATGGAAGAAAAAGGCAGAGCATGTACTTGTGTGTTTTACAGTCCTGGTAGGGGAAAATTCACAAATTCGCTTTCCACTACTATGAGGCCTGCTCCTCTCACAGGCAAGCATTAGAACTGGCCTTATACACTTTTAAGTGGTATATTCTGTTATGTTTAGAAGAACCAGAATGGTAATAAAAAGTCCTGCTTACTGGTGAAGTTGTATTTAATATTACTATTTTAGAAATGTCATCTTTAGAAAGTGGGCATTTATCTGCACTTACTGCCATCTGCGCCTTACAGCCTGTCTCCAAACCACATCTGGTCTGTGCTGGCTGACAGCTCCCCTTGTGCATTCCATCCAGACAACCATATACATAGGACATTCAGTCACATCTGCATTTATATGCATACTGAATAGGTCTCCCTTGGCAGGTGGTGTGGAGGGGCTCTCTCTTACACTTCAGAGGCCATTGGCCTGCCCTCACACAAAAGACTGAAAACTCCCCACATGGATCCCGGAGGACAGTGCTGGGCTGAAAGAGAGGAACTTGTGCACCTCAAAGCCACTCTTTGAGGTTTCCTTCACCTCAAAGGCATTTTTGGGTATATATACTGAGTCTCTGACCCCACCAAATAAGACACTTATGGATTTACACCTGAACTCTGTCAGAGGGTTTGCCTGGCTGCCCAAAGGGCTCATCTGGACTGCTTTGCTAAGAAGGACTGATGCCCTGCTTGTTGCCCTGCTACCTGCTGGCCTCTGACTCTGCTGGAAGGACTCTTCATTCCCCACACATGTTTTTTAAGGGCTTGGATTGAACTTGCCTGCTGTTCTGAAGTCTCAGGACCAGAAAGACTTCACCTCAGAGAAGAAAATCCCAGTACATTGGGAAATCGATGCAACGCCTGCAGAAATCGATGCAGCGCCTGACTTGCGGCTAAAATTTCACTGCATCACCTGCCAGATCGACGCAGTGCCTGTTCCTTCATACCAGTGCATCAAGGATTTTCAACGCTTCGTCTCTGGCTGTCAAAATATCCCCGCATCTCAGTGAGGAACCAAGGCTGCGCTCCTGGAAATCGATGCATCACCTTGCTGCATGGAAAGAAACATCTGTGTGGCACCTGAAAATCCGATGCAGTGCCTAATTTTTCAAAGCATCTCCTCTGCGGCCCCCCTGCGTCATTATTTTTGATGCATTCCAAGTACTGTGTGTTACAAGGATACAACCATTGATTCTTAAGGATTGACACCCTTTTAAACCTTTTAAAAAGTGATGTCTTGACTTGTGCAAATTGGATTTTTGTCATTTTGATTTTATTTTATTTCATTCAGATATATCTTATCTACATTCCCAAACTCATGTGGAGTTCTTTTTGTGGTGTTTTTACTGTGTTACTGTATGAGTTCTTGCACAAATAATTTACACATTGCCTTCTAAGTTAAGCCAGCCTGCTCTGTGACAAACTACCAGAGGATGAACACAGGATAATTTGGATTGTGTTGTGACTTACCCTGACTAGGACCCAATTTCTAACAAAGTGCATATATCAGATAACTCCTATGCCTCTTATAGACAATTATTTGATGCTTCTTATTTTTTGTACCTCAGCTTGTACTTTTTGCACAGCCATCTCAATTCCAATCACTCCCCCAACCCTTGCGCTGCAGCACTTGTCCCACCCAACACCCCACCCTGAGCACTCTTCCACAGCCAGTAGGCTTCTGGTACCAAGGCTTGGTGCCAACACTCTCTTGTTGTTGCACATTAGAACCCCTAATACCAACACATTGATACTATAGCAATTCAAACATAATCACAAACTTTTAATTTGATCCTTTTATTCCTTTGCATCCCTTTTCATAACTACTTTTTGCTGGTTGCTCAAACTGGAAGTCATTTAGAATGTTTCAAGAACATTTGTTCATCTTTAACCTTGGTGAGCACCTGATACTGTCCCCTGGATAACACATTTACCCTAGACATTTGCACTTTGGAATCTTAAGCACCTACTGCTTGAAATTGGTAAATCATAAAGGCATATTTACAGGCCCCTTGTGCCACCTTGCACCACCCCAGCATTGTTTTTTTAATGACAAGGTGGTGCTAAGGAGGCCTTTCTCTTGTGTCGTAGTCACAAAGTGGCACAATGATTGCATTGCTCCACTTTGTAAACCTTTGCGCCACATTATGCCTGCACTAGGCAATGTATGCAAGAGGGGCATTCAAACGTAGGGAGGCCTGAAAAAATGGTACCGTGGAATGCATAACATTTGACTGTGGCATTGTTTCTGTCATTTTAACGCTTGCTCAGAGCAGGCATTAAAATTGCACACCCATTTTAATCAATGGGTCTGCCTGTGGTTTGTTGCACTAGCATCAACAATTTTGACGCTACTGCAGCAAAGCACCTCAATTGCATCATGAAGTTTGACGCTATTGTCCTAACAACCACCATAGTGCACCGTATTGTAAATATGGCACAACCATGTCATAGTTAGGTGGGGCAGGAGCGACACAAGTAAAGTGGTGCATCTGGACCGATGTGCCCCTTTATTGTAAATATCCCCCATAGTTTTAAATGTTTTTGTCTGCCTGCTGTTTGAACAGTAATGTCAGAGTATTTAGGGAATGAAAATTCATTCTGCACAGTAAAGACCTTTTTTTTAACGACATTCACCAGTATTAACTCCTGACTATGTAGTAGGAAATGTTGACTAATATTGTGTGTGAGTATATGTAATATAAGCCCATCGAGAAAAGAGCCAGAAGAGCTGGTGAAAGAATGGATAAGGGGACATAATTTTGGAAGAAGTAATTTGGAAAAAAATAATAATATTCAGCTGTGACACCATCTGGTCCAGGAGCTTTATCTTTTTAAAGGGAGAGAAGTGCAAGATTAAGATCTGAGTGTGTAATGTCTGTTTTCAGAGAAGAGAAATCAAGTTGGGACAGTCTAGATTTTGGACAGAGAATAAATATTGTAAAATATCAGAGTCTAAAGGTTCACGCTCTGATGAGTATAAATTGGTATGCTTTAGCAACACAAAAGGATGATGGATGGAGTGCTGAACACTGCAAACACTCAGCCCCAGTCACAGATCTGGGTTTATTCCATTGTTCTTTTGCTCACCATGCCAGGCCAGGTCCTCCCTGGACCGGAAACAAGCATCCGGGGACCGGCTTCAGGATATCACCCTTCATCAGCCAGGCTAGCTTGAATCCAGTGGCACAGTGAGCAAGGGACCCACGCCTGGGCATACCCATGGTATGAAAGGAAATATCATCCGTGTTATTATGTAGAAAATATTTGTGGATGAAGGAAGTGAAGGAAGAGGTAAAAGTGTTATCTAAGAATAAATCATTATTAAAACGCTATCTTTTGGGAGTAATCTGATAAGATAAAAGGTCTAGTTGTGCAGTGACTAGGGCTTGGTTAGATCTGCTGTGTATAAGGACTGAGTAAGAGAGTGAGATATGAAAATGTAGTCTATCTGAGGCTGGGTTTTTATGAACTGGTAAATAATGGCCCTCATTATGAACACAGTGGTAAACACTGCACCACCGGCGGTGGCGGAAACAACCGCCAACAGACGTGCGGTCCGAACCGCCAAATAATGAACCAACTTGTGAGAAAACAGGGCTGATTGCAGAGGCCCCCTAACTTTTTGCCCCATTTTCCACTTTTTGCTGGTGTTTTCCTGACACTGATGGTGCCCTGGGTACTGCTAACCAGTCCCAGGGCCTGTGCTCTGTATAAAATGGATATGCAAATTAGGCTAATTATAATTGGCTAAGTTAACCTACCTATAAGTCCCTGGTATATGGTAGGGCATGTAGGTTTAAGGACCACAGCATAGGTGGTGCACACATAGGTGCACTGCTGAGGTGCCCAGTGTCATTTTAAAGGCAGGCCTGCCTTGCTGGCTGCTTTTAAATTAAAGTTATATGCAAATTCGACTTTGGAATTAAAAGTAGTTCCAAAGTCTTAAACTACCTTATTTTTACATATAAGTCACCCCTAAGGTGTGCCCTATGTGCCCCTAGGGCTGGGTGCCATGTAACTATAAGCAGGGACTTTATAAAAATAGATTTATAAGCCCTGGTGAGGTAAAAACAGCCAAATTCGTTTTTCCCTCATTGAAGTAAATGGCCTTCATAGGCTAGAATGGGGAGACTTTATTTTAAATTTTAAAGTCTCCTTAAATGTTGCATACCAAGAATTTGGTATCAAATTAATTGTTGTAATAAATCCCACAACTTCCAGTTGTTGGATTTAATATAACTTGTTCATGTAAAATTTTTTAGACTTTACCTAAAAAGTTGCCAATTTCAGCCCTGCATTGTTTTTGCTGCTGTGCTCTGATTGGCCAGCCTGCAGCAGCTTAGCCAAGCTGCCTTGATGAGGTGTGAAGTGGCCTGGCTTCACACAAAGGAATGTGCTGTGGGAGAGAATCTCCCCTCAGCAGATGGTGAGGCAGGAAGGGGAAGGGCTGCCAAACTGGTCTTCAAAGGCAGAGAAGGACATTTTGGAGCACCCAGCAACACCCCCACATCCTGCAACCCCAGACAACTAGTTGCCCCCTTGATTAGATTAGGAGAGGGCAGGAGAGGGGTGTGTTTATGATTTTTAGCCACACCAGTGGGTGGGCTCAGCCAGATGTAACCTCCAAAAATCAGATTCAGCCATGATGGATTTTTAGAGAATGTTGCCTTCTGGGATGCATTTTTGCCACACTTCCCAGGAAGTGGTCATCACAGGGGGACAACCCTGTACCTGATTGGAGAACCAGGACCCCCCTGCTTTTCACCCAGGAGCAAGGATAAAACTGGCAGACCTGCACCCACACCTCAGATCCCCACCAGATTTCAACAAGAAAGAACTAAAGGAGAAGAAGGACTGCCCTGCTGGACCCCTGGCCTGCACCTGGAACCTGCACTCAGAAGGACTGCACCAGCTGCACACTTGGGCTTCACCACAAGAAGGACTTTGCCTGGCTTCAACTGGTTCAAGGAGGGACTCCCTGTTTGCTACAGGTGAAAAATTGCTAACCAGAGTCCCCTGCACCAACTCCTGAAGAAAGCGACCAGCTGACCACTGCCCAGTGTCCAGAAAGGAGTTTGCACCAGGTGCATTCTGGGAGTTGTAGTCCGCACCCCCCAAGGACCATCTCAGAACTTCTGGACCCTTGGGGTGAGCTGTGGACCCCAAAAAAACCTTTAAAGGACATCTGGGTGAAGCCCCACAAGTTTGGAGAAGATTTGAGAATTTTTGTAAAAAAGCTCCATAGAGGGACCGACCCGCCGCGGCAATTCTAGCCGGCTTGCCTCAACCGCGACCCGGCCTGATTTGGTGGTTCGTCCCGCTAAAGAAAAATCTCTGAAAAACAGACTAAGTCCGAAGGTAAAAAGTTGACCGGGACCTCCCAGCCATCGTATCCGAGAAGGGCTCCATGGACGTCGGATTAAGATCCAGGTTTACCCCGGTCGAAGGATTTTCACCTCGAAAAAACGACTAAGTCCGAAGGTAAAAATCTCCACCGAGGAATCCAGCATCGCGTATCCGGAGAAGGGCTCCAGGAGGTCGGATTGGAGCAGAGGAGTGCTGACAACGACAGCAAAGCCCGCCCACAGGCCGACGGAAAGGCCCTACCTGCCCATCAAATAATGAAGCACTAGACCGCAGTCAGTTCCAGGGCAGGAACCACTGCCACACAAAGCCAGGCGGAAACAAACCAAATATAAGGAAACACTCGGCAGAGGCTCACACAACACGGTGAAGCAGACATGGAGAGAGAGTTGCAGATCATGCTAGACCTGCTCCTTGCCATATACCTTCACAACCAAGACCGCCGACGAAGACGATGACGGTAAGTCCCGCAACCTAGTAAACAAGGAAATAAAGGACACAACTACATAGCCACCCTGCAACGCTCCCAAAACCCTTCACAGCAGCACAAGTCATACACCCCCCACCAAGAGGTACTTACCTGACACAATGCAAATCCAACCTGCCCAAAGTACATACATGTGCCCAACACCCTCAAACAATGAAACGAGAGACCACGGATCCAGAGTGTGCCTTAAACAACACAGGCCACACATTAACCTTTATTCTGCTCACCGAGCAACAGAAGTGCATATAAGGCCAATGGCCAGTCCATAGGTAAAGAAGTTCGATGGGCCACAATGGCCCCAACTTGACTCCCACAAGTGCAAGTGTACTTCACCTCATCGGGGCAAAAATGGGGCATCCAGGCACCCCCCGTAACAGGGGCAGGGGATGGTGGGGACTTACGACTGGGAGGGGGGCTTAGATTTCCGTTTGGTAGGTGGAGGGGGCTTAGGTTTTGTGACAGCAGCTGGTGGAGCGGATTTGGCCTGGGGTGTGGCAGATGTTCCTGGGCCAGCACGGGGTCTCTTCCTCACAGGGGAGGTAGCACAGGAATGGGAAGGGCGGACAGGGGCAGGCTGTGACGTGGGAGGAGTGGACAGGGCAAGGAGGTGATCATGTTTAGGGACAAGAAAGGGTGGGCCAGTGGGTTCATTTAGGTCAACAGGGGATAGGAAATGTTTCTTAGGTGCAATTGGGGTGGACCTGGAGGAAGCTATGGGAGTGGAGGTAGAGGGAGTGATCGTGACAGGTGTAGGTGTGCGTGATGTGGGTGCAGGTGACTGAACAGTATGCTGAGGTGTGTGGTGGATGTGTGATGGGTGGGTGTTTTGGTGCGTTTGAGTATCTTGGGAGGAGGGGGGCTGGACACAGTGGGACAAGACAGGCTGGCAGTGTAAATGGATGTTGTCTGGGTGTCTGCAAGTCTGGTGAGTGTGCTGCATGTGTCAACTAAAGTTGTTGTGGTGAGTGCAGGTGTGGTGTCTGGGGTGAATGAATGGATGTGTGCTATTGTGGTGACTGCAGGAATAGGGTCAGCAACATTGAATGAGGGTGCAGTGCCTGTGGGTGTGCATGTACAAGGGACAGACAGGGAGGTGGAAGAGGTGGACACACTAGGGGAAGTGGATGCTGGTGTGTGTGCATGTGTGTGTTGGCTGTGTGTGTGATTGTGGTGGGAGGTGTGGTGCTTGTGTTTTGAAGTGTGCTTCTTGTGTGTTGAGGTGTGTGCCTGCTTGTCAGAATGTGTGCTTTGGACGGGTGAAGGGAGTGGGGTTCTGGAGGGGTTAGAGGTGGTTGGAGGGGGGACGGAGCCATCCAGATAGGCATTGGTCTGCAGCACCTCTGATGCTAGCCCCTGGATGGCATTGACGAAGGTTGTCTGCCCTACAGAGATGGTTCTCAGGAGGTCAATAGCCTCCTCCGTGAGGACAGCAGGGCTGAGGTGCCTGGGGTGAAAGAGACACCCACTCTTCTGGGTGAGCAGGCACAGGCAACTCGGTGGGGAGCAACTGGGAGGGCGGTGATGGTATGGGAGGTGGCGGAAGATGACACAGTAGGGGTGGGCCCACTACAGTCCGCCACCGCCAGGGAGCTCCCTTCGGAGGAGGTATCGGAGTCACTACCTCCAATGGTACTCCCCTCGCCATCCAACCCACTGGTCCCCTTGGCATCAGACGACTCCGAGGATCCGTGGGCCTCTGCCTCCCCACTCGCCGGTGCCTCAGCTCCCTCGCCAGATGATGCTTATGTACACAGACAACACAAGAGAAGAGGGATGGGGAGACAAAACAGGAGAGACACTTGTAAATAGCTGAATGGAGGTACATAACTGGTTCACACATACACCCATTCCACCAGGCAGCACCTACTGCTATGCACATGGCTATGCCCCTGACTAGTGGCCAGAACCCTGCTCTACAGCAATTCCCCACAGAAATTAAGGACCTGATGTACTGCAGACTTGACCCTTACATCCCTACTCCCCACAGGGGCCATCATGTAGATGGCCATCAGTCAGAGTCCCTGCCACTAGACAGCATAAAAACGAACACACACATCCATCAAGGAGCCAAAATATGGTATGTGCACTCACCCCGTTGTGACTGCTGTGCAGCCTTCAAGCACCCATCCAGGTCCGGGTATGCCACCACCAGGATGCGTTGCATAAGGGGGGTCAGTGTCCGATGGGCACCCCTTCCTCGTTGGGAGGACTTCCCCTGCTGGGCCTCACAGATCTTCCTCACCCAGCACCGCAGGTCCTCCCATCTCTTCCTGCAGTGGGTGCTCCGCAGGTTGTAGACCCCCAGGGTCCACACCTCCTTGGCGATGGCATGCCAAAGTCCTCTCTTCTGGTGGGCGCTTACCTATGAGGGACATAAGGAAAATTAACACTGAGGTCAGACAATGGCCAATAATATACAGCTGGCTGTACATCCACTTTGGGACAGACATTTCAAACAGCCTAACAGCACACGCACATGCAGCATGTCAGAAAACCTGGACTATACAGTGTCACACGTGCACACATGTATGCAGCCATCAACCACCATTACACACATTCATGCCCCAAATCCTCCTAATCACCTGTGCTTCTGGCCGACCGTAGAGCTTGGCGTACAGGGGCAGGACCCCGTCCACGAGCTTCTCCAATTCCTTGTTGGTGAAGGCCGGGGCCCTTTCCCCTACAACACGTGCCATTTCCATGACCAGAGGCAGGACACAGCAGTACACTCAGTGAAGTACCTGCACGCACGAGATCAGGGAGTCAAGTGAAGTTGGGGTGACGAGTTCGCGTATGCACAGCGGCGGTGTGCACCGTCAGCGCCGGTTGCAATCATGCTACGCTAAGAATGCCCATTCACAACCATATTAACCTATGAATTTGCTCACAGTGGTAAACACTGCCTGACGCTATTACATCAACCGCTAGCGGTATGAGGTCACTTCCACCACAACACTTCTGGATTACAGGTGGCAGACATTTTGGCCTTAACTACGCAGTTGTAAAACCGTCATCAGCGCAATGCAGGCCCTATTGTCCCTTAAACACCCACAGGCATGAAACAATATACATTACCTCACCTGACCAGTCCGGATATATCATTGTGGTCATGTTGCTGTAATGTCACACACACTAAGCATTTGTGTTGTCGACAATCATGCCAGTGGTGCTGAATGTGAACCAATGTGTTCAGATGTATGTGTGTTCCTCACACGTGTTTTCAACTCCTCCTAGGTGGAGACCCTTGTGGCAAGGGAGGGCCCCATCAGTGTACAGGCCACTTGTTAATTTGTGGACCAT
The DNA here is from genome assembly GCF_031143425.1 of Pleurodeles waltl. Classification (NCBI taxonomy): domain Eukaryota; kingdom Metazoa; phylum Chordata; class Amphibia; order Caudata; family Salamandridae; genus Pleurodeles; species Pleurodeles waltl. The sequence continues at coordinate 879,733,655 of NC_090436.1, forward strand.
GGTGGAAAGTCACATCATTATCAATTACAGACTCACTTATGCTGCTATTGATGAACTTTGTGCATTACTAGATCCAGCACTGAGACCTACTAATAGTAATCAGCATGCCATCCCTACTGAAGTGCAGGTGCTTTCACAGCCATTGTTTAGCATTATACTGTCCAGATTCCTGAATGCATTTGTACAACACCTGCAGTCCTATGTGAGGTTTCCCCAAAGTGCTGACCTCTCTGCCATCAAGTCGGACTTCTACGCCTTTGCCAACATACCCCATGTGATAGGTGCCATCAATGGCACCCACATAGCTATCATCCCCCCAAGAGTCAGTGAACAGATGTACAGAAACAGGAAGAACTTTAATTCCATGAACATTCAATTGGTATGCACTGCAGACCAGTACATCTCACATGTGAATGCCAGGTTCCCTGGATCAGTCCATGATTCCTTTGTGATAAGGAACAGTAGTGTGCCACACAAGATGGAACAACTACAAGAGGACAGAGGATGGATCATAGGGAGGTGTTTCTGACAATTATTGCCACATAGCAGACAGCCAGGCTGTCTGCCTCTGATGGTTATCATTGACAATCCTGTTGTGCACCATTGTCTAGGTGATTCTGTCTACCCCAACTTGCGTTGGCTCCTGACACCAGTGAGATATCCTGGAACAGATGCAGAGAGGAATTACAATGAGGCCCATGGACGTATTAGGAGGGTGATAGTGCACACGATAAGTCTCCTGAAGGCTAGATTTCGTTGCCTACATATCTCTGGTGGTTCCCTAGCATATGGGCCTGAAAAGGTGTGTAGAATAGTGGTGGCCTGCTGCATGCTGCACAATGTGGCTGTGAGGAATTCTATCCCCCTCTTGGAGGAGGAGGGTGCTGTATATCCACACTATCTTCCTCAGGGAGGGGATGAGAGTGATGTTGATGTTGAGGAAGGGAAAGATGTGAATTCCAGGACCCAACTGATACAACTCTACTTCCAGTAACTATGTGGGACTATTGGATGAGATTGCTGTCTGTGCAGCATACTGTCAGTGTGCCTTTTCATCTACAGGGTGTTGGGTCAATAGTCATTGCCACTGTGACCAGGTCTGCATAGGACAGGTAACATTATAGTATAATAGTTCAACACATCTGTAGGCACAACAGCATGGTATTCATGTGGTGCATTTCCTGCTACTCAGATAATAATAAATGAGTTATAATACAGTTGTATCCATACTTCACTTTGTTTAAACATAATGACAGGGGACATTGTATTAGGTGAACTGGTGTTTTATTTGGTGCAGGGATTATATCTTGCAGATTACAGTGGTGGGAGTGGGCTACTGGTGGTTGTACAAAATGGCAACATGGTCCCAGCATTTGTTGGCAGTAGTGGTAGGTTCATCTATGTTTACAAGAGTTTGTTGTTGTTTTCACACGGTATGGTCGTTGATTCAGTGGGACACTTGGAGGACAGTTATTGCCAGGGTCACTTCTTTGAGGGGTCTTGGCAGGTGTTCCACTGCCATATCTGGGCCTGAGGGTCTGTTTCGGTGCCTGGTGTGGGCCTGTACGGGTTGAGATACATGTCCCCTGTGTGTCCTGAGAGGGTGGAACATGTGCATTTGCTGCTGATGCTGTTGTTGTCCGGTCTGTAGCCTGGCCTGTAGTAGGGGCTTCCTGGTCTGTGTGGACCTCAGGATGTGTTGGGGCAAGGTGCAGCAGTGCACCTGCTATGCTGGCCATTGTGGCACTGCGCAGTTTCCACTGCTTCATGGCCTCTTGGTGGTGTGCTAGCTGCATCCTTTGACTCTGTTCCAGGGTGGATACTATCTGGGCCAATCTGTCCTGGTTATGGTGATAGGATCCCCTGGGCCACTGATACCCTCCCACTGGGCCGAGCCTCCTGTGCCTGTGTCTCCTGCACAGGTCTGGTGGTACCACTTGTACTGGGGCCATCGTCTTCCTGCCTGTTGGCAGGGGGTGACTGTGGCCTCTGTGCATGTGTTCCATCAGTCTGTGGCCTGGACACAAAGGTGTGGGAACGGTTGCATTGGGCTGATGTTGTTGGCTGGGTGGTAGGGGTGTCAGTGGTATCCTGGGTGGGGCTGCTGGATGATGACAGTCCAGGACTGTGTGAGGGGACAGGGTGATTGTCAATGTCCAGGGTTCCATCCCCAGTGTCCTGGGAGTTGCCTCTGTCTCCCTGTGGGGCACTGCCACCCCTTGTTCTGTCCATCAGGGTGGCATGTGTGGTGGTGCCTGTTGGGGGAATTGGACATGTCTGTTACAATTGCATGATCGGATGGGGTGCAGAGGACTGGGCATTTTGTGCAGGTTTTCACACTTTGGGACCATGCAGGGTGCTTTTGTGAGGTTCCATTGCTTTTTGCTTTGGATGTGGAGGTGCATTGTGGGTGCTGTAGGCTATTGTGATTCCTTGCAGGGGTGGGTAGCTGCGAACAGGGGGAGGGATGTGGGCCTGTTAGTGGGGTTGTGGGCATTCAGGGGGACTGGATGTAATGATTGTGGCTCGGTGGGGTAGTGGTCCTGGTGGGTGTTGGAGGGGTGGGGTGGTGCATGCATTACAGGTGTGATGGATATGGGGTAAATGTAGATGACTTACCCGAGTCCATTCCTCCAGTGAGTCCCTCAGGGTGCAGAATGGCCAGTACCTTTTCCTCCAGTGTAGTCAGGTGGTTTTGGTGGCGATCCTCCCCCAGTCTTCTGGACTGCAATGTGGTGCCTGGATGCCATCGACCTGAACTTCCCACGCAAGTCATTCCATCTCTTGTGGATGTCGCCCCTGGTGCGTGGATGGTGTCCCACTGCATTGACCTTGTTGACTATTGTCTGCCATAGCTCCATCTTCCTGGCGATGGGTGTGTGCTGGGCTTGTGCCCCGAATAATTATGGCTCGACCTTCAATATCTCGTCCACCATGGTCCTTAGCTCCTTTTCTGTGAAGCGTGGGTGTTTGGGGGGGTGCCATGGTGTGTGTTGTGATTGGTGTCTTGTGTGGATCTAGTTGAGGGTGTGCTTGTGTGGTTGGGTGTATGTATTGTGTATTGTGGCGTTCGGTGTCTGCTTCTGGGGTTCTCTGTATTAGTAGGCCTAATTACTTTGCAAAGGATTGTGGGCCGTGTCTGTGAGTGTTTTATAGTGTTGTGGAAGTATGTCAGGTGTGTGGGATTCAAACTTGCTAATGTATGCATTTCTTTCTGTTGGGTCCACTTGCCGCCCGTGGCGGTCTGTAAAGCCAATGGTCATTTGGCTTCCACTGACCGCCGCAGTGATTTGTGCTTCATTATTTGGAGGGTGGGGAGTTTGTGTGCTCGCCGGTGGCGGGGTGGGAGGTCCAGCATTTCCGCCGACAAGGTCCTGGCGGTGACTGAAGTAAGGGAGATTTTTGTTGGTTTCTGATTTTTGCATAATTATATGGCGGGTTTCTGTTCACCGTCAATGGCGGTCTTCTGTTCGCCGTCGCCACAGCAGTTGACAGTAGCGAACGCGCTTGGACAATACAGGGCGTACGCATATTTAGAGATACCTCTATCTTATCAAGACCATAATAATTGGCTTGATGGCGCCCTACCCCATACAATGTTATCAGTAAGGTTAGGTTAACTAAGTAATGAAGGTCCGACCTGGCCTTTATTGGCCCCATATACACCACATCCTGCGGCTGCAAATATGGCGGTGGCTGAGGTTCGACGCTTATATACTGACTAAACGGCAATATATAGACGCTTAGTACAATTTGTAATGCAGACACTAAATACAAACCCAGCGCGTGCTGGTCCTGCATAACCACACGCAGTAACACAGGTATCAATCCAGAGACTGTACACTCTATTATGGGTAAAATCCCAGCAAAACGAGAGGAGACTCCGTTTTGGCTGGCACAAAAAATTAATACGCTGGAGGCGGTATTTCCCCATACGGGACCTCAGGAAAAACATAGGATATTAACCATGTGTTTACCCTTTGGGATGGTTCCCACAGTGGGACATTGTAATACACAGGGCACGGTGTTTGCCGCGCTCTATACCACGGCACACGGTACACCTACACTAAGTAACCTACCGGAAGTGCTTAAACAAATTCAGGATGAATACGGGGCTGCCCCGGCCTTAGATTTAGGAATGCAACTGATAGGCAATTTTGCCACGGTTTCTTCAATAATCCTAAGCAATCTTAAAGGGGAAGCAGTTGCGCTTGCAGTGCGCATGCGTCTTCGTGACGTTCCGCAACAAGATCAGGAGCGGGAACTGCCTAAAATAATAGCGGAAACATATTCCAGTATTGGTCGAGATAGCCTGGGGGCTAGACCACAAAAACCTCAATTTCAGGGGAAAATTAATAAAGATAATACGAAACAGCAACCTGAGGGTAATAAGAAGCGCTGGGAGAAAAAACAACAAACACCTAAAAAGGAAAGGGGAGAATCTCCACGTACGGAGACCCCGCAGAATAGTTATAATCTCAGAAATAAGGATAATATTAAAACGCCTGATAGATATCAATATACTGATACACGTCAATCTCGTTCCTTTCAGGACTCATCGGAAAAGAGAAATGAGAGAGGTGGGCGGTCAGAGCGGAGACCAGAGTACGTGAAACCGAGACAGGAATCACAACGCTCTTCAGAGGTTTCTGTCAAGAAGGAAGAGAAACCAGTACAACAATAACAACAGTTTAAAAAGAAAAAGGTGTCAGCAGTCTCAGTTAGACATGCCACTCAGGAAGAGGGTTTTCTTGAAGAACAAGACATGGGCTCTAGCCCTGTTAGACAGCACGGCAGAGGTCACAATAGTTTGCCGGACTTTTCTAGAGCATCTGGAGGTGAAAGCAACTGGTGACTTCATAAAAGTAGAAACAGCAGACATGCGTGTCTCCGAACCCGATAGGGTCTATACAGTGACTTTACAATTGGAAGGAGACATTGAATGTACTATACACGCAATCTTTTGGGGTCGTGTAGTTAAGATATATGACATTTTGCTGGCTGAACAGGATTGGCCGCCTGATTTTGTCCTCACCTGCCCAGCTGGGGAGGAGGTTATTAAACCTTCCTTCTCGCCCCTTGTTCCGGAGGAACTCGCTGAGTCCTATTCTATGAAATGGGCTCTCGCACAGGCACCTGTGTTATATAGAAATCACGTAGAGTGGGATAGGGATTCTCCATATCATGACATTCCTATTAAAGGTGAGCCTCAGCCTCAGCCACAACCGCAGTATCCCAAAAAACATGAAGCAAGGGCACTGGTGAGAGAAATACTTCCACAATTACAATACCAGGGGGTAATTGAACCCTGTGTCTCACCGATGAATAATCCCTTATTCCCTATAGCTAAACCGGACCTTTCATATAGAATAGTCTTAGACTACAGACATTTGAATGGACATACACGCACATATGCTATACAAAATTCACATAGCACTGCACTAATGAGCAACATTGTGCGGAAAAAATATAAGACGACTTTGGATATCTCTAATGGATTCTTCTGCCAAAATATAGCTCCTGAAAACAGGGATTTAACCAGCTTTAGCGCACTAGGCTCCCAGAAGAAATTCTGTTGTTTGCCTAAGGGGTATAAGAGCAGCCCAGGACTGTTTACAGCTCGTGTGACTGATATTTTGCACAAGTTCGACCCTGAAGTGATGTCATATGTGGATGATATATATCTCACGGATGACGAGTTGCTACAACATTTAAGATGGGTAGCCTGCATTGTTGTAGGGTTTGCCGAAATCGGCTACAAATTTAACTTAAAAAAATCCTCAGCGTCATATTCCTGGGATATGAGCTGTTGAGTGAAGGTAAGAGCCTAGCGCCACAATTCTTAGAAAAATGTGCACAATTGCAACCACCAAATACTATTAAGAAACTCCAATCATTGTTGGGCTTTCTGAATTTTGGCAGAAGATACATTCTTGATTATGCTACACGCATAAAACCTTTATATGAATTAATACGTCCTGATTTTTCGAGCAAATTCTGGACAATGGAACATACAAATACTCTTCGGGAGTTACAAGCAGATATGCTAGCAGCGAAACATCTACACACACGGGACAATAAGACACATTTGGTCATCAGGGTGATAGCTGGGGCCATTGGGTTTACTTATGTCACATTTAATGAAGGTGAGACAGTCCCCATAGCATACAAGTCACACTTGTATTCCGCTGCCGAGCAACGATTTGCACCCACAGAGAAAATTCTCACTGCTGTACAGATGGCTGTTCTTAAAGAAAGACCTCTGGCCCAGGGAAAACGCATTATTGTTGTTTCTCCTATTCCGGCCCTTGAGGCTGTTACAAAAGCGAGCGTCCCGAACGCAAAAGCACTCCACCCAAGATGGATACAATGGGCCACGTCCTTGACAGCCACTGATGTAGACTACATTTTTGACCCAAAGTTACAAACTCAGGAATTTCTACAATATGAAGTTGAATATCCAGTTCCCGCTGACACATTGCCCATTGCCCAATATCAGGTAGTCATGTACACTGATGTACTCTGCGCAAACAGCGATAGGAACAAAACATCAATATTCTGCTGCATGTGCGGTTGTGAGCGACAATATGGAGGGGGAGAAATTCTGCCCCCAACATACTTATACCCAGACCTTGGGGGATTGTACTGCACAATTGGCTGAGCTAAAAGCTCTACTAATGGCACTGGAACATACGGATCCGACGCAGTACACACTGATTGTTTGTGATTCGTATTATTGTGTCCAGTCTTTTAACCCCTTTGGTGCGGGCGTCGGCCCCTGGCCGACGCCCACACACCCTCCCTGGTGCGGGTCACGACCAGTGGCCGACACCAGGGAGGGGGTTAAAAATCCTCCGGTGCAATGCACCGGAGGATTATATATTTTTTTTTTTGTACCGTAGGAGACGCGGAAGAGCTTCCGCGTCTCCATCCCACCTCCCTCCCGCCCCATTATGACGTCAGCGCGCTGCGAGGCGCGCTGACGTCACAGTTTTTCCCCACCGGAGAAGGAGAGAAGCAGGTAAGCGTTCTCTCTTTCTCCGGTGGGGAAAAAAAGGCCAAAACGGCCTCCCCAGATGCCAGGGAGGCATCGATGGAAAGGGGAGGCTCTCCCCTTTCCATCGATGCCTCCCTGGAAACGCCCCTAGGCACCAGGGATCTTCTTTGGGGGGGTCGGCCCCCTCGTAAACGGGCCGCCCCCCCCGGGGGCAATATTAAATATATTACACAGTTTTGGGGGGCGATCGCGCCCCCCACAATAAAAAAAAAACGGAAAAAAAATAAATAAATGGCGGGGTCGGCCCTTGGAACACGGGCCGACCCCAGGGGGGAAAAAAAAACGTGTAGTTTTGCCTGGGGGGGCCGATCGCCCCCCCCAGGTTAAAAAAGAAAGAAAAAAAAAAAAAAGGTGGTGGTCAGCCCTTAGGGTGACCATCAATGGGGCAATTTTTTTTTTATACATGTGTGCTTTTCCAAGGGCAAGCACACATGTATAAAAAAAAAAAGATTTGTGACTTCAGTGTCTTGTTTTCTTTCTCTCTCTCTCTCTCTCATATATATGTGTATATATGTATACACATATATATATATATATATAGACATATATATATATATATATATATATATATATATATATTTTTTTTTTTTTCAGGACAAGCATTGCAGCGTCCATGTGCAGTTTTTCCCCACGGAGAAGGAGAGAAGCAGGTAAGCGTTCTCTCTTTCTCCGGTGGGGAAAAAAAGGCCAAAACGGCCTCCCCAGACGCCAGGGAGGCATCGATGGAAAGGGGAGGCTCTCCCCTTTCCATCGATGCCTCCCTGGCACTGTTTCCTGGCCGTGGATCGCAGCGCGGCTGCGATCCACGGCCAGGAAACGCCCCTAGGCACCAGGGATCTTCTTTGGGGGGGTCGGCCCACTCGTAAACGGGCCGCCCCCCCCCCGGGGGCAATATTGAATAATTTACACAGTTTTGGGGGGCGATCGCGCCCCCCACAATTAAAAAATAAACGAAAAAAAAAAAAAATGGCGGGGTCGGCCCTTGGAACACGGGCCGACCCCAGGGGGGGGAAAAATAACATGTTGTTTTGCCTGGGGGGGCCAATCGCCCCCCCAGGGTAAAAAAGAAAAAACACAAACAAATTTTTGTTGGTCAGCCCTTAGGGTGACCATCAATGGGGTCAATACTTTTTTTTATACATGTGTGATTTGCCAAGGGCAAGCACACATGTATAAAAAAAAGGTTTGTGACATGAGTGTCGTGTTTTCTTTCTCTCTCTCATATATATGTGTATATATGTATACATATATATATATATATATATATATATATATATATATATATTTTCAGGAGAAGCATTGCAGCGTCCATGTGCTTCTTTTCTGACTTGTTGGTGTGTATCTGGGCTTCTAACAACGCCCACCTCACGCCCATCACTACCACTCGTTCGTGGGCTTGCCCTTCAAAAATCCTTTGATGACATTGGAAAATGATTTACCTTTGTCCCTCCTTGGGGAGGTTTTGTTACCGCCTTGGCCATCGCCCCTGGTACATGGCTAATTGCACTTTTGCTGTTACGTTTAACTGCGAGCGAACTTCTTTTCCTTTTGTGTAACTCTTCACATGATGCTCATGGTGGCCGTGGCGCTGTGAATCGGCTCTCTTATGTGAAAGAGTTTAACTTTCAATTATCAATTTATGTGGCAAGAAAAGTTGGGTTAGGAGTTTATAACGCTAATAGCTCTAACTCGAGCAGATGCGAGACCCATTACATTGTAAATGCTTGTTATTCTTGTGTGTGTTGTTTTATAATGGTGAACAATTTCACCGCACTCCACGAGGACCGTGATCAAGACTCCTTGGTGAGTTGAAACACGTTGGTGGTTATTGACTGCAATAAAATACACTTTTATTTGTACTTCGTGGAGTGCGGTGAAATTTTTCGGCATTAGATAATTTCTAGATTGGTCTTCTCTGTCACTGGGCACTGGCAGTGGAGTGTGCCGCCCAGCAACCCTTCAACCACTTTGTTTCTAAACATATATATATATATATATATATATATATATATATATATATATATATGCATATATATATATGCAACACAAATTGGTTAAAAAGACTGTTGTGCAGCGCACTCCACTGCCGGTGCTCAGTGATGGAGGAGAGCAACCTCGGAAATATTTTGTGAACAAGAATCTCACCGCACTCCACGAGGTTCAAATTGACATGTTTTATCGCAAGTATAAACAATGAAAGAAAAGAGGGACTCATTTACTGTGATCAAGAATCCTTGAGAGTCGAAACGCGTACGTGGCTGTTGCTTGCAATAAAAGATGTCAATTTGAACCTCGTGTAGTGGGGTGAGAATCTTGTTCACACAATATATATATATATATATATATATATATATATATATATATATATATATGCATGCATGCATGTCTTTTCTGTAGTGGCAGTTGCCATAAAGTAGCTGAGTGGATTAGTAAAGGCAAGCGTTACCTGCGCTTTAAAACAAATGTAATGCCAGGGGGACTATGGAGATATGAGTGGCACTTTTGCTGGGTAGTACTGAGGGAATTAGAAGAGGAGGTAATGGGAGGCAGAGCACCAAAAATGACTGTTGCACAGGGTGTGTGGTAAGGTGAAGTAATACATTCTTTTTTTGTTTTTTTCAGTGTTTTCAGAAAATCTGCAGAATTGGAGAAGAAGCGAAGGTAAGGTGACGACATTTCCTGTTGTACACAACAAACATACCCACACACAATTTTGTGACTATCTGCCTTCTACGTAGGCTAGTAATTTAGAGGGACAGTTTAGCCAGTTGCAGAGATGGCGTCTCGTTGGATGACTGCTGATCAAGCCCTAGCTCGGGTTATGGAGGACAGTTCTGATGTAGGCTCAGAGACTGACACAGCAGACACTGAGACAGCATCTGAGGGAGAGGACAATGGGGCAGATTCTGGGAGTGATTTTTCAGTCGGCGGAGTCCCATCTGACGACACCTCTTCCAGTGAGTCTGAAGGCGACAATGACGACATCCGTGCTGTCCCTTCGCAAGCACATTTGGGGCAGCGGGACCACATTGGGTTAGCCGAACCCAGAGAGCACGTGCTTGCTGCCGCAAGCACAGAGAGAGTGCTCTCTTGGCAGCCCCCCTGTTTGGTTCAGCCCCAAATTCCACCTTTTACTGGTGACGCTGGATGTAAAGTCGATACAGCTAACTTTTTGCCAGTCGACTACATCTATCTGTTTTTGGATGTTGACTTTCTTCAGAAAGTTGTGCAGCAAACAAATTTGCGTGCAGACCAATTTCTGAGGGAGCGCGGAGGCACTCTAGGGACCCGTTCTAGGGCACGCCAGTGGACTCCCACTTCGCTGGCGGAGCTGAAGATATTTTTGGGCCTTATGCTCAAAATGGGGTTAGTACAGAAACCCACCTTGCAGTCCTACTGGACGACTCGCACTGTTTGGGTAACTCCCATCTTCGCACCATACATGAGCAGAGATCGTTTTTTGCTACTGCAGCGCATGCTGCATTTCAATGACAATTCTGCTGCATTGCCCCGGGACCATCCAGATCATGACAGGTTGTTCAAAATTCGGCCTGTCGTGGAACATTTGTCTGCCAGGTTTCCAGAGATATATACTCCTGGAAAGAATATAGCAGTCGATGAGTCCTTGATCCTGTACAAAGGACGGCTGCTTTTCAGACAGTACATTGCGAGCAAAAGAGCTCGCTATGGCATAAAGCTGTACATGCTTTGTGAGAGCTCTACTGGCTATGTGTACAGCCTGAGAGTGTATACAGGGAAGGATTCTACCCTAAACCCTGTAGGTTGCCCTCCCGTGTTAGGGGTCACAGGTAAGATTGTATGGGAACTTGTCGAGCCACTTCTTCACAAAGGTTATAACCTTTATGTGGACAATTTCTATACAGGAGTAGAGCTGTTCAGTGAGCTCTACAAAGCTGGCACTGTGGCCTGCGGTACAGTTCGTTGTAACCGCAAAGGATTCCCGCGGGAACTTGTTTGCAAGAAGCTCCTGAAATCACAGAGTACTGCATTGCGTTCTAACGAACTGCTCGCAGTCAAGTTCCTAGATAGACGTGATGTATACGTGCTCACTACAATTCATGATGAGAGCACTTCTCCCATCACGGTTTGGGGTCAGATGGCCGAAGTCCACAAGCCCATCTGTATACTCGATTACAATAAGTACATGGGTGGAGTGGACAAGAACGACCAGGTTCTTCAACCATACAATGAGTGTCGTAAAACTCTCACTTGGTACAAGAAACTGTTTACCCACCTGATTCAGATGGCAACATATAATGCGTATGTTGTTTACCGTCAGACAACAACAGGAAGACTCTTGACTTTCCTTGACTTCCAGTTGTCTGTAATTGAAAGCCTCACTGCTGTTACAGAAGAAGCAGCAGCCTCCACCTCATATGTTCTGGAGGATGTGGCAAGGCTGCAGGAGCGACACTTTGCTGATCGCATGCCTAAAACACCCAAAAAGGATCGTCCATGTCGTCGCTGTAAAGTGTGCTCAAAGCATGGAAAGCGGCAGGAGAGTCGGTATTACTGTCCCCAGTGTCCATCACAACCAGGCCTCTGTATCCCTACTTGCTTTACGTTGTATCATACTAAAGCAAAGTTCTGGGAAATCGACTGAGGTTGAGCTGCTGTTGGGTAATCCTTTCAGTGGCAGTGCTTGGATACCGAACGTCCATGGGCCACTGCTTCGTTAGGCAAGGAGCCACAGAATTTTACTTCATCATGGACTTCCTTTTGGCGTGGTCGGTGTTCTGTTCAATTAACATGCATTTTCTTCTCCCTACTGCATATACTAGTGGACAGAACATATGCCACATTGCCATGGAGTACCCTTTCTTCACCTGCATGTCTACCTTACTTTCAACGGTAGATATGCTCTCTCAGTTCGAGGAATCACTTTGTAGAGCATACTTGGAAGCCCCCAACTTGCTTCCACAAACTAGTATAGGTTCACTTGGCTATTATACAGGATTAGCCAGGACTCTGATGAGAACAGAGACATGGATGGGTAAGGAAAGCTTATGGTAGGAGTGCCTTCACAGGGTTATTGCACAGGTAGAAGGCAGATAGTAAAGGTAGTACAGATGTACATCATCTACACCTATGGATTCAAACCCATTGGTGCCATCCCAGCACTGAAGGAGAATGACTTGTATAGGTCAGTGTTTGACCTGCTTTTCATGTTCATCCTCCATCAGAACTTAGTAGATGTTCAGTTTGCTGTATAAGTGCATTATAGTCACATCACTGCACATAATGTTGGCTGGGACATATGCTACGTTCTCATGGACTCCCCTATGTACCAAACAGTACCCTTTTCCATAGCCTATGACCTTCTCTTTAGGAAACATCATGAGAAATCCCCAGCATGTCTCCCTTAGTTTCAAAGGTAGATATGCTCACTCAGTTCGAGGAATCGCTTTGTACGGCATACTCGGACACCCCCAACTTGCATCCACAAACTGGAAGGAGTTGGATTTAGCACAGAGAGTGCGTTAAAGGCGCATGAAAAACATGTCTTCCTGAGCCTCAGGTGGCTGTCACAGGAGTCATTAGTAAAGGTTTGTTACGCATGCATTTGGTAATGTTAAGGAAGAAGGAGGCAGGTAGCCTATGACCTTCTCTTTAGGTAACAGCATGAGAAATCCCCAGCATGTCTCCCTTAGTTTCAAAGGTAGATATGCACACTCAGTTCGAGGAATCGCTTTGTAAGGCATACTCGGACAACCCCAACTTGCATCCACAAACTGGAAGGAGTTGGATTTAGCGCAGAGAGTGCGCTAAAGGCGCATGAAAAACATGTCTTCCTGAGCCTCAGGTGGCTGTCACAGGAGTCATTAGTAAAGGTTTGTTACGCATGCATTTTTTTTAATGTTAAGGAAGAAGGAGGCAGTTACTTGACAGGTGGTAAAATGTAGTCAAACTTATTCCGTTCTGTGGCGTGTGAATGTGATGAGCCCTTGTCTGGCAGCGGTAAGTTAATGTGAGTGGAGTGATTGATTGGATTGGGCCCGTGGCTGGCGATATGAAAGGGTTGTTTGTTGTGCGTGAATGGCGTGTGAATGGACCATAAAGAGGTTGGTGCCTGGACGCGGCTTTATGGCCCACCTTCAGAAGGCTTGGTTTCAATATTCAGATACTTTGATAAGTAATCATGCTTTGAAACCATAATTTCTGGTGGTGCCAGTGTGAGTGGTGGGTTAACTTTAACAAACTAGTACCAGGGGAGTCCAAGGGTGCAGGACTTGCATGGCTCTCACCAGTTTTCCTTCACCCAGAATCCCCTTGAAATTACATTATGTGCTTAAAAAACACATTTCCTTGCATTTCAATGAGCAGAAGTCCAGGGATCTGCAGGGATCCTCAAAATTCCTACCACCCAGTGTTTCCCCACTTGTCCTAATAAAACACAACCCCGCTTGTGTGCCTGCGCCTAGTGCATGCTTCAGGAATGAATCACTCCAGGGTTAACAGTAGACCTCAAGCAATGACTACCATTGACCCTTGTCTGATCCATTCCTGTCGCAGGCGCTAAGCCTACCCACACAAGTGAGGTATCATTTTTATCGGGAGACTTGGGGGAACGCTGGGTGGAAGGAAATTTGTGGCTCCTCTCAGATTCCAGAACTTTCTGTCACCGAAATGTGAGGAAAACTTGTTTTTTTAGTCACTTTTTGAGGTTTGCAAAGGATTCTGGGTAACAGAACCTGGTCCGAGCCCCGCAAGTCACCCCTCCGTGGATTCCCCAAGGTCTCTAGTGTTCAGAAATGCACAGGTTTGGTAGGTTTCCCTAAGTGCCGGCTGAGCTAGAGGCCAAAATCTACAGGTAGGCACTTCGCAAAAAACATCTCTGTTTTCTTCCAAAAATGTGTATGTGTCCACGTTGCGCTTTGGGGCGTTTCCTGTCGCGGGCGCTAGGCCTACCCACACAAGTGAGGTATCATTTTTATCGGGAGACTTGGGGGAACGCTGGGTGGAAGGAAGTTTGTGGCTCCTCTCAGATTCCAGAACTTTCTGTCACCGAAATGTGAGGAAAACTTGTTTTTTTAGCCACTTTTTGAGGTTTGCAAAGGATTCTGGGTAACAGAACCTGGTCCGAGCCCCGCAAGTCACCCCTCCTTGGATTCCCCAAGGTCTCTAGTATTCAGAAATGCACAGGTTTGGTAGGTTTCCCTAGGTGCCGGCTGAGCTAGAGGCCAAAATCTACAGGTAGGCACTTCGCAAAAAACACCTCTGTTTTCATCCAAAAATTTGTATGTGTCCACGTTGCGCTTTGGGGCGTTTGCTGTCGCGGGCGCTAGGCCTACCCACACAAGTGAGGTATCATTTTTATCGGGAGACTGGGGGAACGCTGGGTGGAAGGAAATTTGTGGCTCCTCTCAGATTCCAGAACTTTCTGTCACCGAAATGTGAGGAAAACTTGTTTTTTTAGCCACTTTTTGAGGTTTGCAAAGGATTCTGGGTAACAGAACCTGGTCCGAGCCCCGCAAGTCACCCCTCCGTGGATTCCCCAAGGTCTCTAGTTTTCAGAAATGCACAGGTTTGGTAGGTTTCCCTAGGTGCCGGCTGAGCTAGAGGCCAAAATCTACAGGTAGGCACTTCGCAAAAAACACCTCTGTTTTCTTCCAAAAATGTGTATGTGTCCACGTTGCGCTTTGGGGTGTTTCCTGTAGCGGGCGCTAGGCCTACCCACACAAGTGAGGTATCATTTTTATCGGGAGACTTGGAGGAACGCTGGGTGGAAGGAAGTTTGTGGCTCCTCTCAGATTCCAGAACTTTCTGTCACCGAAATGTGAGGAAAACTTGTTTTTTTACCCACTTTTTGAGGTTTGCAAAGGATTCTGGGTAACAGAACCTGGTCCGAGCCCCGCAAGTCACCCCTCCTTGGATTCCCCAAGGTCTCTAGTATTCAGAAATGCACAGGTTTGGTAGGTTTCCCTAGGTGCCGGCTGAGCTAGAGGCCAAAATCTACAGGTAGGCACTTCGCAAAAAACACCTCTGTTTTCTTCCAAAAATTTGTATGTGTCCACGTTGCGCTTTGGGGCGTTTCCTGTCGCGGGCGCTAGGCCTACCCACACAAGTGAGGTATCATTTTTATCGGGAGACTTGGGGGAACGCTGGGTGGAAGGAAGTTAGTGGCTCCTCTCAGATTCCAGAACTTTCTGTCACCGAAATGTGAGGAAAACTTGTTTTTTTAGCCACTTTTTGAGGTTTGCAAAGGATTCTGGGTAACAGAACCTGGTCCGAGCCCCGCAAGTCACCCCTCCTTGGATTCCCCAAGGTCTCTAGTTTTCAGAAATGCACAGGTTTGGTAGGTTTCCCTAGGTGCCGGCTGAGATAGAGGCCAAAATCTACAGGTAGGCACTTCGCAAAAAATACCTCTGTTTTCTTCCAAAAATTTGTATGTGTCCACGTTGCGCTTTGGGGCGTTTCCTGTCGCGGGCGCTAGGCCTACCCACACAAGTGAGGTATCATTTTTATCGGGAGACTTGGGGGAACCCTGGGTGGAAGGAAATTTGTGGCTCCTCTCAGATTCCAGAACTTTCTGTCACCGAAATGTGAGGAAAACTTGTTTTTTTAGCCACTTTTTGAGGTTTGCAAAGGATTCTGGGTAACAGAACCTGGTCCGAGCCCCGCAAGTCACCCCTCCTTGGATTCCCCAAGGTCTCTAGTTTTCAGAAATGCACAGGTTTGGTAGGTTTCCCTAGGTGCCGGCTGAGCTAGAGGCCAAAATCTACAGGTAGGCACTTCGCAAAAAACACCTCTGTTTTCTTCCAAAAATTTGTATGTGTCCACGTTGCGCTTTGGGGCGTTTCCTGTCGCGGGCGCTAGGCCTACCCACACAAGTGAGGTATCATTTTTATCGGGAGACTTGGGGGAACGCTGGGTGGAAGGAAGTTTGTGGCTCCTCTCAGATTCCAGAACTTTCTGTCACCGAAATGTGAGGAAAACTTGTTTTTTTAGCCACTTTTTGAGGTTTGCAAAGGATTCTGGGTAACAGAACCTGGTCCGAGCCCCGCAAGTCACCCCTCCTTGGATTCCCCAAGGTCTCTAGTTTTCAGAAATGCACAGGTTTGGTAGGTTTCCCTAGGTGCCGGCTGAGATAGAGGCCAAAATCTACAGGTAGGCACTTCGCAAAAAACACCTCTGTTTTCTTCCAAAAATTTGTATGTGTCCACGTTGCGCTTTGGGGCGTTTCCTGTCGCGGGCGCTAGGCCTACCCACACAAGTGAGGTATCATTTTTATCGGGAGACTTGGGGGAACCCTGGGTGGAAGGAAATTTGTGGCTCCTCTCAGATTCCAGAACTTTCTGTCACCGAAATGTGAGGAAAACTTGTTTTTTTAGCCACTTTTTGAGGTTTGCAAAGGATTCTGGGTAACAGAACCTGGTCCGAGCCCCGCAAGTCACCCCTCCTTGGAATCCCCTAGGTCTCTAGTTTTCAGAAATGCACAGGTTTGGTAGGTTTCCCTAGGTGCCGGCTGAGCTAGAGGCCATAATCTACAGGTAGGCACTTCGCAAAAAACACCTCTGTTTTCTTCCACAAATTTGTATGTGTCCACGTTGCGCTTTGGGGCGTTTGCTGTCGCGGGCGCTAGGCCTACCCACACAAGTGAGGTATCATTTTTATCGAGAGACTTGGGGGAACGCTGGGTGGAAGGAAGTTTGTGGCTCCTCTCAGATTCCAGAACTTTCTGTCACCGAAATGTGAGGAAAACTTGTTTTTTTAGCCACTTTTTGAGGTTTGCAAAGAATTCTGGGTAACAGAACCTAGTCCGAGCCCCGCAAGTCAGCCCTCCTTGGATTCCCCAAGGTCTCTAGTTTTCAGAAATGCACAGGTTTGGTAGGTTTCCCTAGGTGCCGGCTGAGCTAGAGGCCAAAATCTACAGGTAGGCACTTCGCAAAAAACACCTCTGTTTTCTTCCAAAAATTTGTATGTGTCCACGTTGCGCTTTGGGGCGTTTCCTGTCGCGGGCGCTAGGCCTACCCACACAAGTGAGGTATCATTTTTATCGGGAAACTTGGGGGAACGCTGGGTGGAAGGAAGTTTGTGGCTCCTCTCAGATTCCAGAACTTTCTGTCACCGAAATGTGAGGAAAACTTGTTTTTTTAGCCACTTTTTGAGGTTTGCAAAGGATTCTGGGTAACAGAACCTGGTCCGAGCCCCGCAAGTCACCCCTCCTTGGATTCCCCAAGGTCTCTAGTTTTCAGAAATGCACAGGTTTGGTAGGTTTCCCTAGGTGCCGGCTGAGATAGAGGCCAAAATCTACAGGTAGGCACTTCGCAAAAAACACCTCTGTTTTCTTCCAAAAATTTGTATGTGTCCACGTTGCGCTTTGGGGCGTTTCCTGTCGCGGGCGCTAGGCCTACCCACACAAGTGAGGTATCATTTTTATCGGGAGACTTGGGGGAACTCTGGGTGGAAGGAAATTTGTGGCTCCTCTCAGATTCCAGAACTTTCTGTCACCGAAATGTGAGGAAAACTTATTTTTTTAGCCACTTTTTGAGGTTTGCAAAGGATTCTGGGTAACAGAACCTGGTCCGAGCCCCGCAAGTCACCCCTCCTTGGAATCCCCTAGGTCTCTAGTTTTCAGAAATGCACAGGTTTGGTAGGTTTCCCTAGGTGCCGGCTGAGCTAGAGGCCATAATCTACAGGTAGGCACTTCGCAAAAAACACCTCTGTTTTCTTCAACAAATTTGTATGTGTCCACGTTGCGCTTTGGGGCGTTTGCTGTCGCGGGCGCTAGGCCTACCCACACAAGTGAGGTATCATTTTTATCGAGAGACTTGGGGGAACGCTGGGTGGAAGGAAGTTTGTGGCTCCTCTCAGATTCCAGAACTTTCTGTCACCGAAATGTGAGGAAAACTTGTTTTTTTAGCCACTTTTTGAGGTTTGCAAAGGATTCTGGGTAACAGAACCTGGTCCGAGCCCCGCAAGTCACCCCTCCTTGGATTCCCCAAGGTCTCTAGTTTTCAGAAATGCACAGGTTTGGTAGGTTTCCCTAGGTGCCGGCTGAGATAGAGGCCAAAATCTACAGGTAGGCACTTCGCAAAAAACACCTCTGTTTTCTTCCAAAAATTTGTATGTGTCCACGTTGCGCTTTGGGGCGTTTCCTGTCGCGGGCGCTAGGCCTACCCACGCAAGTGAGGTATCATTTTTATCGGGAGACTTGGGGGAACCCTGGGTGGAAGGAAATTTGTGGCTCCTCTCAGATTCCAGAACTTTCTGTCACCGAAATGTGAGGAAAACTTGTTTTTTTAGCCAATTTTTGAGGTTTGCAAAGGATTCTGGGTAACAGAACCTGGTCCGAGCTCCGCAAGTCACCCCTCCTTGGAATCCCCTAGGTCTCTAGTTTTCAGAAATGCACAGGTTTGGTAGGTTTCCCTAGGTGCCGGCTGAGCTAGAGGCCATAATCTACAGGTAGGCACTTCGCAAAAAACACCTCTGTTTTCTTCCACAAATTTGTATGTGTCCACGTTGCGCTTTGGGGCGTTTGCTGTCGCGGGCGCTAGGCCTACCCACACAAGTGAGGTATCATTTTTATCGAGAGACTTGGGGGAACGCTGGGTGGAAGGAAGTTTGTGGCTCCTCTCAGATTCCAGAACTTTCTGTCACCGAAATGTGAGGAAAACTTGTTTTTTTAGCCACTTTTTGAGGTTTGCAAAGGATTCTGGGTAACAGAACCTAGTCCGAGCCCCGCAAGTCACCCCTCCTTGGATTCCCCAAGGTCTCTAGTTTTCAGAAATGCACAGGTTTGGTAGGTTTCCCTAGGTGCCGGCTGAGCTAGAGGCCAAAATCTACAGGTAGGCACTTCGCAAAAAACACCTCTGTTTTCTTCCAAAAATTTGTATGAGTCCACGTTGCGCTTTGGGGCGTTTCCTGTCGCGGGCGCTAGGCCTACCCACACAAGTGAGGTATCATTTTTATCGGGAGACTTGGGGCAACGCTGGGCTGAAGGAAATTTGTGGCTCCTCTCAGATTCCAGTACTTTCTGTCACCGAAATGTGAGGAAAACTTGTTTTTTTAGCCACTTTTTGAGGTTTGCAAAGGATTCTGGGTAACAGAACCTGGTCCGAGCCCCGCAAGTCACCCCTCCTTGGTATCCCCTAGGTCTCTAGTTTTCAGAAATGCACAGGTTTGGTAGGTTTCCCTAGGTGCCGGCTGAGCTAGAGGCCAAAATCTACAGGTAGGCACTTTGCAAAAAACACCTCTGTTTTCTTCCAAAAATTTGTATGTCCACGTTGCGCTTTGGGGCGTTTCCTGTCGCGGGCGCTAGGCCTACCCACACAAGTGAGGTATCATTTTTATCGGGAGACTTGGGGGAACGCTGGGTGGAAGGAAATTTATGGCTCCTCTCAGATTCCAGAACTTTCTGTCACCGAAATGTGAGGAAAACTTGTTTTTTTAGCCACTTTTTGATGTTTGCAAAGGATTCTGGGTAACAGAACCTGGTCCGAGCCCCGCATGTCAACCTTCCTTGGATTCCCCAAGGTCTCTAGTTTTCAGAAATGCACAGGTTTGGTAGGTTTCCCTAGGTGCCGGCTGAGCTAGAGGCCAAAATCTACAGGTAGGCACTTCGCAAAAAACACCTCTGCTTTCTTCCAAAAATTTGTATGTGTCCACGTTGCGCTTTGGGGCGTTTCCTGTCGCGGGCGCTAGGCCTACCCACACAAGTGAGGTATCATTTTTATCGGGAGACGTGGGGGAACGCTGGGTGGAAAGAAATTTGTGGCTTCTCTCAGATTCCAGAACTTTCTGCCACAGAAATGTGAGGAAAACTTGTTTTTTTAGCCACTTTTTGAGGTTTGCAAAGGATTCTGGGTAACAGAACCTGGTCCGAGCCCCGCAAGTCAACCTTCCTTGGATTCCCCAAGGTCTCTAGTTTTCAGAAATGCACAGGTTTGGTAGGTTTCCCTAGGTGCCGGCTGAGCTAGAGGCCAAAATCTACAGGTAGGCACTTCGCAAAAAACACCTCTGCTTTCTTCCAAAAATTTGTATGTGTCCACGTTGCGCTTTGGGGCGTTTCCTGTCGCGGGCGCTAGGCCTACCCACACAAGTGAGGTATCATTTTTATCGGGAGACGTGGGGGAACGCTGGGTGGAAAGACATTTGTGGCTTCTCTCAGATTCCAGAACTTTCTGCCACAGAAATGTGAGGAAAACTTGTTTTTTTAGCCACTTTTTGAGGTTTGCAAAGGATTCTGGGTAATAGAACCTGGTCCGAGCCCCGCAAGTCATCCCTCCTTGGATTCCCCTAGGTCTCTAGTTTTCAGAAATGCACAGGTTTGGTAGGTTTCCCTAGGTACCGGCTGAGCTAGAGGCCAAAATCTACAGGTAGGCACTTTGGAAAAAACAGCTCTGTTTTCTATAAAAAAAATAGGATGTGTCCATGTTGTGTTTTGGGGCATTTCCTGTCGCGGGCACTAGGCCTACCCACACAAGTGAGGTATCATTTTTATCGGGAGACTTGGGGGAACATAGAATATCAAAACAAGTGTTATTGCCCCTTATCTTTCTCTACATTTTTTCCTTCCAAATATAAGAGAGTGTGTAAAAAAGACGTCTATTTGAGAAATGCCCTGCAATTCACATGCTAGTATGGGCACCTCGGAATTCAGCGATGTGCAAATAACCACTGCTCCTCAAAACCTTATCTTGATCCCATTTTGGAAATGCAAAGGTTTTCTTGATACCTCTTTTTCACTCTTCATATTTCAGCAAATGAATTGCTGTATACCCAGTATAGAATGAAAACCAACTGCACGGTGCAGCTCATTTATTGGCTCTGGGTACCTAGGGTTCTTGATGAACCTACAAGCCCTTTATATCCCTACAACCAGAAGAGTCCAGCAGACAAAACGGTATATTGCTTTCAGAAATCTGACATCGCAGGAAAAAGTTACAGAGTAAAACATAAAGAAAAATGGCTGTTGTTTTCAGCTCAATTTCAATATTTTTTTATTTCAGCTGTTATTTTCTGTAGGAAAACCTTGTAGGATCTACACAAATGACCCCTTGCTGAATTCAGAATTTTGTCTAGTTTTCAGAAATGTTTAGCATTCCGGGATCCAGCATTGTTTTCACACCCATTCCTGTCACTAACTGGAAGGAGGCTGAAAGCACCAAATATAGTAAAAATGCGGTATGTCCCAGTAAAATGCCAAATTTGTGTTGAAAAATGTGGTTTTCTGATTCAAGTCTGCCCGTTCCTGAAAGGTGGGGAGTTAGTGATTTCAGCACCAGAAACCCTTTGTTGATGGCATTTTCAGGGAAAAAACCACAAGCCTTCTTCGGCAGCCCTTTTTTCCCATTTTTTTGGAAAAAACAAAAATTTCACTGTATTTTGGCTATTTTCTTGGTCTCCTCCAGGGGAAACCACAAACTCTGGGTACCATTAGAATCCCTAGGATGTTGGAAAAAAAGGACGCAAATTTGGCGTGGTTAGCTTATGTGGACAAAAAGTTATGAAGCCCTAAGCGCGAACTACCCCAAATAGCCAAAAAAGGGCTCAGCACTGGGGGGGAAAAGGCCCAGCAGCTAAGAGGTTAACGAATACTTACAGTACTGGCGCTTGAATGGGTTCAGAGATTCAAAAGGCAACACCATTAAACACAGACTACTGTGGGGGAAGGTAGCAGACCTGAAAGAGACGCTACCCAAAGTCCTTGTTGTGCATACACTTGGACACCAGCGCGTTGGAATACACGTTGCTGGTAATACTTTGGCTGATGAAGCCGCAAAGTTGGCAGTGGCAGTTGCCACTGTAACTGCAGTGACTCGATCGAGTACCAAACCAGACACGGAGATTATGGCTGCCATAAGAGCTACGGTTGATGGCACGCCTTATCAAAAAGGATTTCCGAATAAATATCGATATTTTATGGGAAGTATGCTGACCGCTGAAGTTAAAATTCCTAGCGTAGGCGTACGCGACATCCCCAATCAAGATATAAGACCACAATTGATTAAAGCAGCGCATGAGGGGGTGGCATCTGCACATGCTGGTGTGGCAGCTATGATTTCGCTATTACAGGCCCGCTATTGGTGGCCTGGTCTCTATAAAGAGACCAAGCAGTCTGTCCTTTGTTGTGACATCTGTCAACTAATTAAAGTTTCAACAGCTTAGCGCCCGCCGCAGACACCCCTCTTAATCTCAAACAGACCATTACAATGCGTGTACCTTGATCATTGTGGTCCATTAACACCGGATAGTGCATACAAATATATCCTAGTTGCTGTTGATTCCTGCTCCAGATTTGTGTGGGTGTGGCCACAACGCTCGGCTGACGCTCGGACTGTTATTAAAGATTTGCGAGTCTTTGTCGGTACATATGCATTTGCGGCATTCCATTCGGACCAAGGCCCTGCTTTTGCCTCAAGGGCATTCAGGGACACCATGGCTTCATTGGGGGTCCAGCTCCAGTACTGGTCTCCATTTTATCCCAGGGAAATTCTGTCGTGGAGCGATTAAACTGTGATTTAATGCAATCCTTAACAGCCAGAGTCTTAGGTACGGGTCGTAGTTGGCTAATCCACCTGTATGGAGTTCAGAGAGCACTAAAAAACCTGCCTAGAAGGTCCCTGGGGGGTCGTACTTCATATGAGTGCCTGTTCGTAACTCAAATGTTTGTTCCGGATCTTGATGGTCCTGGTGTGGAGGCTGCGGAAACACCTTTTGACATAAACAATTGTGTCACTGTTTTACAGGAATTACAGCAGTTCCGTGAAGAGAACTCTTCTAAAAGTGCTGCCTTCACAGGAATTAAGGATGTGCCAGTAACACCTACCGGCTGCATTCCCAGGGTTGGGGATCTTGTGCGTGTAAAGGTCGCAGTAAAAAAAGAATTTGGCCCTTCTTATCGTGCACCAGTCCCTGTGTTGGGGATACACGGAACGAGAACTGTTATTCTGCCACCGTTGCCAGGTGCCAAAGAAAATCGCTTTGTTTCTGTTGACAATGTCAAGTTACAACATGTGGCCAATTCTACACAGCCGACCAAGAGGAACGTCCAGTAGTTCCCGAATCCCTCTCACTACTGGAGAAGAAGTTCCGCTTCAAGTTGTCTATACCAACACTGTTGCCTCTCCGAGCTTGGGGAGGGTGGATGATGATCTCGCATTAGTTCCATTAACAACGACCAATTTAGAAACATTTGACCGAGTCACCATGAATACGGACGTGACGGATGGTGCTGTCTACAGTGTACCGCCGCGAGAAACACCAACTCCTCCATTGACTACGGCAATGCCTTTTGCACGAACTGCCTCTGGTTATTTTGCCGACAACAACAATGGTCTATCGGACTCGTTTGCCTCTCGACTACTGACCTGTCAGGTCCACATAAGCTGATGCGTTGGCTTAAAGATACGTATTTTGTTTTCCATGGAACTATCTATGGCTTTTATTGACCATGCTAGCATTTTTTCTTTGGATTGGGTTTGTCTTTACCTTTTTTCTGTTGAGACATGGTAATTTTCTTCCTGAGAGATCAGCAGTTGCACAGGTGGAGGAGGTGTTGAAACCACATTTTTCATCACATAGGGTTCGAAGAGACTTGTCCTTTTTGAACATTTCTGCATTGCCAATTCCTGATGGGATTGTGTGGGATAAAGTAATGTTTGATATATGCTGTCCCACTAAGATAATTCAAATACTGTATGTGCTAAAGTTATCTAGGAATGATATAGCAATACCAGGCATTGTATCTGATGACTGGGATGTGAAAACAGTTGACTCATTGATGACAGAATTGCAATATTACACTGTCTATGAAAATGAAGATGTTTACCAGTTTAGAGACAATTATGGGGACATGTTTTGCTATAATTATTATGGGCACCATTTCATACATAAAGCAAGTACTCCCAAAACGATATTTGACTGTACGCAATGGGAACATTGCCCGACTCCCCCGCAAGGGAGTTCCAAAACGTATTTTGATAAATTTACGTATTTTTCTGGGCACCATCAAAAGAATTCTGAGTCATATTATTTTAAGTTGACTCCGACTAAGGATAAACAAATGTTATTGACCGACACAAAATTTATATATTCAGATTCCTTTGTTTCCCGGTTGTCAATTCAAGGTTATGAATATTGGTCAGAAAATGTTGATTTGAAAAGTGTTTGGGGAACAAAGAATTGGCAAACTAAGGGTAGAGAAACACTGTTTAGAGCATGTCTCATTCCCCTTCAAATGATTTTTTTGAATGAAACAGTACAGCAGACCAGCTGCTTAGGTTTAGCTACAATCAGAGAATTAAACATGCCCAGTATACCTGTCCCTGCAAGATTTAATAACTGGCAAAAATAGACAAATGCAACTTTTAGTGAGCTTAGTGAATGGGTCCAGAATGGTACATTTAACACTTCACTGACACGTCCAGGTGGGTGGTTATTGTGGCCAATAGATACCAACAGGTGTCATCAACGTTTTGTCACCTCCTCTGGGGGTTTCCGAACGAGTAGGTCAGACCCTCGCTATATATCACCAGAACATGCTGAAATAATTACGACATATAGGGGGTGATTCCAACTCTGGCGGGCAGCTACCGCCATTTGGCCGCCACGCTGCCAAAATTCCGCGGCCCCCATTCTGACATACCCGCTGGGCCGGCGGGCGCTAAACAAGTTAGCGCCCGCCGGCCCAGCGGGAATGAGGCCGCAACACAGGAGCCGGCTCCGAATGGAGCCGGCGGTGTTGCGGCAGTGCGGCGGGTGCAGTTGCACCTGCAGTTGCCAGTGGCATGGGCAGTGCAGGGGCCCCCAGGGGCCCCAGGACACCCGTTACCGCCAGCCTCTTCCTGGCAGTGAAAACCGCCAGAAACAGGCTGGCGGTACGGGGGTCAGAATTACCAGGGCAGTGCTGCTTGCAGCGCTGCCCTGGTGGATTCTCCCAGCCGGGGCAAAAACGGCAGATGACCGCCGGCCCCGGCAATCCGACCGCGGCTTTACCGCCACGGTCGGAATGGGGATTGAAGCACCGCCAGCCTGTCGGCGGTGCTTCCGTCATTCGTGGTCAGAATGACCCCCATAGTGTGGGAAAATTGTGCCAGCAATGGCTAAAATCATCCTCGCTAGTTGCAGTTAAGGCGCATCTCACTCTCCTGTCTAATGACACTGACTTACAAGATTTTTTGTCAGGCCCGAAGATGCCACGTAGGAAGCGTTTCTTGTATGAAGTATACAATGAAATATGGAAACTTTCCCAACAGGAAGCTGCAGCCCGGTTACGGCAGATAGATCAGGAAAATCTGAAAAGAGCATTAGCTGTTGTGGATAATGGAATTCACACCTTGTCCGACCGAATTTATACAATTAACAACATTGTTTCTTCTGCTATAGACATTATACGATCTGATATGTCTTCTTTATATCATGGACAGAGTCAGATCAGGTCCATTATACAGTTGGGTTGGAGGCTTCAGACATTGAAGTCGGGTCGCATTCCGTGGCAGCACATCAGTGCCAGGGAAATATTTTTTCCTTTAATCTGACGCAACAACAACAACTAATGGCTAAGAAGGAGGCAACTTATGTCATCCTTCACATTGAAAAGTTAGAAAGATTGCCTTTTACCGTGGCCGAGATTCCCTCTGCAGAGTGGTTGATTCACGGGGTTATTAATCTGCCTATTTCTACAATACAATTCACTTCTTGTTTGAAACATGTTCCGGTAGGCAGATATGAGAAGCTAGGAGATAGTTACATCCATGAGGTGTGGGAGCTTCCCTTCTTGTACAAATGCATCAATGGCATGAAAGAGGTCTTTCTTAGCGGCAGTGAATGTGAGACTTCAGTCAGTGGGGCGTATAATGTCTCGGTTGCGAATTTGGCTTGCTATCTGAAGGGAGTTCCAGTCCCCTTGATTAAACGCACGTTCCAGGTGCTTTCAAACGGCAGCTACGTCCTCCTCAATAGTGAAGACTGTTGTGGTATGCGGGCTTTAATGGTTTATGTTGTTTCCGTTGCTAAGGTCGTTACTTGCTGCAGGAACGTGTTGTTTTCCCCTACTAAAATTAGGGAGGTAGCAGATATTTGGCTTCACATTGCTACTTCCAAGGTGAATTTTGACAAGTTAAGCAGACTGAAGGCTTTGTTGTTTCAGAAACATGTGGCCCTTACATCTGCACGCGAGACCTACGCACTTCAAGTGGCAAGTTCATCGGGGGAAATACAGTCCCTATTAAATACCAACTTTCCAAGCCACTTTGGTGAACTTGTGGGACGTATATTTAATGCGTCCAGCACGGCTGGATTAGCACATTTTTACAAAGCTGCTGGTACTGGTTTCGTTCATACCTTTTCTTCCATATTCGGTTTAATATCTTCGGCTATTCATTCAATTTTCGGAAACATTTTTGGGGGATTTCCGATAACTTTGGCTTTCTTAGCCGACATTTTACTGTTGCTGTTGTTTTTACGCAATGGCTGTCCCGCCGCAACAAGGACGAATGTGGGCGCTCCCATCAGCGCAGCTGTGTTGTGAACGCATGATACAGTACTTTGGAGCAACACTCCTGGAACATTTGGGGTGTGACTGGTCTCTGTCATTCAAACCGGTTTTAGATTGTGTGCAGCCCGTGTTTCGGTGCTGTTGGTGCTCTTTCGAACATGCACTGGACGTCTGTCTCTCACAGCAACGCCCCCCCAGTGGTTGATGCTGATCTGTTGATGTTCTCGATGAGGTCTCATTACCAGACATGCGCACTGCGGCTGCGTTTGCTTAGAGAAGCTGAATACGAGATACCCTTCCTGGAGGAGATTGATGTTAACTCGTTCATAGGCACTGTATGGGATGCCGCCTTGGTTGCTACTGGGGCTTTAGAACCCACCTGCTCCTTGCTGGTCTTTGGCGTGGATTTTCTGGTTTTGTCATCTGCCGAAGTGGAGAATCTCCTGCTTTCCATGACCAATGCTTGAATTGGACTTATTCTAAATTGACATTATCCTTTGAATTCGGCATTTGGCCGCATGCTCATTTTTTAAATTGAAAGTCACCATGCTTGTGTGTCCTCTTAACTTGTTGAAATTGAATAGGGTTTCACTTATATTTTAGCATTAGGGCATTTATAGCTTCGTCTTAAACCACTTTCTACCGACAAGGGGAGGATGTAGTGTAGCCATTTTTAATATAGCTTTATGCACGTTAGGTTAACATATTAGGCCTCTGTGCACTTTGCCCTAGATACATTTTATTCAGCCTCGCACTGTTATTTTACAATAACCAGTTTTATAGTCTTATTTTATTTATTTCTATCACACTGTTTAGCTTAGTTCAGCTCTGTGTTCTCAAACAATGCATCTTGCTCACCCTGTGCTTCAGTCAAGGTTACAGTCTGTTACATTGCCGGTACACGTGGTAGAAGTTTAGTCTCGAGTGTTCGTAGACGATACACATCCTTACGTAGGGACATTTTCTTAGAACGTCTGCGTGTTAGTTATAAAATCATTTTCTAGTCCTAGTACAGGTCAGAGGGAGATTCCGACCAGGAACCTACAACTAGATGCTGACTGCCCCGTTACAGATGCTGATGCAGCTTACAGGCCTTTGCTCAGGTATGAGGGTTGATATCCTCCCGGGGGAACCTGAAAGGCAGGCTTAGAGCTTCACATGCTGTGCTCATAATATAACTTAGAGAGAACTTAATAAAGTTGCACTATGTTAGCCTTATTCTTGTGCTTCACTCTCATCGTTACTATTTTAATCCTACTGTGTTGTTTCGTTCTGGTTATTGCAGCTCACGCTTTACTATATAAAATGCAGTTGTTTTTATTAAACCAATCTTTAAAACTTAAACTGCCTTTGTCATTTTTATATGAGACCGTACTGTGTATGAGAGCACCGGTTGTGACCTGAGTGACCACGATTTCCCTGGGAAGTACTAAGATGTCATGCGCTCAGCTGCCCAATTGTCTCTTCCCTTCGGGAGAGATAAGGCACTGCTAGTTAGCCGGAGCATAACCCAGATTTGAGCTGACAAGGGTCCTTCACCATGGGTCAGACTTAGTCCCCCACACTGCGAATGATCTTACCGCCCAAAAATCCAGTAGTCTCATTAGGATAGTGAGAGCCTACGCGACAAGGGGGTTGAAGGGGCAATGGAAAGGGAGAGCAGTGCAAATTAGACAACCAACAATTCTAGGAACTTCAAAACAGAGAGGAGAGAGTGTGTGTGTATGTTTGCATGTTTTTGTCTGTGTGTGCATGCACAAATCCTAGGTGAAATCAAACAGGCACTTTACCATACCCAACTGAAAGAACCTGTACCCAACTATTTACTAGACAATACATTTATGGGGGGTGTAACACCCCAAATACTCAGTGAAGCTACACCCCTGCATAATCAGTTGGTCCACGACTTCTTAGAAAATGAAATAATATTAACAGATTAAATAAGGCATTGGTGACAGGGCAATGGATGGAACAGGAGTTACAGACCCTCAATGACACGCTGAGGATTTAAACATGATTACAAGAACAGTCATGATTCAGGTTTGAAAATAGTTGTCATTAACCACATAGTTATTACTCGTGCCATGTGGGCACAGACTTCAGTTTGCATTGCACGCTGTGAGCTTCTGTGACATCTGATGTCATATGTTCTTTAACATACTTTTCATGTATGATTGTTCTTGGGCATTCATATTTGTAGAGCGTTTGCAGATACCACTATCGGTTTAGGATGCAGGTTATCTTGGACCTCAATAATAGATATGTGTTGATCTATGTAATGTAAAGATTTGTACTTATACTGTGGTCTACTTTTGTTGTTCATATAGGAAAACAGAATTAGCTTCAAACTTTAATTTTGAAAAGAATAATAGTGGGGAAAGCTAGTAGAATGTTTATTGGATAGAAAATAAGAAAATGTTTCTCCACGTTTCAAATAAGAAATATGGAACACCTATAGATTATGTTGATTGTGTATTTTGCTGTGGTTTCTAGGTGGTGTTTCTATAATTCGGAATACCCAGGTCCATATGTACGAAAGTTTCATTTCGCATTTCCTAAATAGCGAATCCTAAGACATCGCTAATAAGGAAATGCAAAATGGAATGCAAGAAAACTGAGATTTCATAATAGCGATACCTATGGAGTTGCTTTTCCTATTAGGAAATTGCAATTTTCGAAAGGCAAATCCCTTCGTAGCTAAGGGGCTAAACCCAACTTTTAACATACTTACCTAGAAGGTATGTACAACACCCTTATGCCCTCGGGGAGAGTGAATGCTGTACATGGCACTATAAACTTGAATCTTGGGTGCATTTAAAAAAATTGCACCTGGTTACCGTCAGTTTAGACCTGATGGTAATAGCATTTCCTAAATGCACCTTTAACATTTAGGAATTGCTATGTACATGTGGATAGGAAATCGTAAATAGAAAACCCCTATTTGCAATTTTCTATGTTGCGTATCACAAAATGTGATTTCTACTGGGTAGAATTCACAGTTTGTGATGCCACAGAGCCTTTTTGTACATTAAAAAAGGGGGTTTTGCATTTCTTAACAGACCGAAATTGCGATTTAGACCGTTAAGAACTGCAAAAATCTTTTGTACATATGGGACCCAGTACCTAATTCACAAACATATTTATGAATGCAAACGTTTGTGTATGGCTGTATATGGCTTCAAATACGTCTGCAAATATTCCCAAAAAGAATACCTGAAAGGTGTAAATGAGTTTCCTACTGTATATGCCACAACTGTGCAAAAGTGTACTATGGTAAACCTATGCAAGGAGTGGAGAGTGGGAGGATCGATGTGCTTTTCTTTGAGAATTTGTGAACTTCTACAAAGTCACGAGCTTGGTAGCATTTACAAAACTCTAACACGTTACCACCTTGCAAATGGTGGGGGATTTCCTTCAGCAGACCTATGTATTAATTCCCACTGGAGGTTGGGAAGGGGAAGGGAACTTCCCAAACTTTCTAAGTGTTAAGGGGAAGAGATTTCTCTAGGAGGAAAAATGTTTGTGGATAAAAAGGAAAACAAAAAAGATGCATTTAAACAGTGGTTTGACTTTTGCCTGTGCAGAGTTGCAACCTGCACGATTTTGCTTTGGAATTGCATGTGGCAAACATTATTCCCAATAGAATGCCTGGAAAAATGCAACTGGTGTAGTTTTCCAGATATATTAATTGGAATCTTCTTAAATTCATAAAGGTTGCACATTTACGCACATGCATAGGAGTACATTAACAAATTCTAATGCATGACTTTTTATAGGAATTTGGGGCCAGATGTATCAATCTCCCGGTTTGCAATTCTTAAATAGCCTTTTTTAAGAAATCGCTATTTAAGAAATGCAAAATGGGATGTATGACAATTGCGAGTCGGTAATAGCGATTTCTTAAAATTCGCAATCGCAATGTGCGAGTTGCAAATACCGAATAGCAAAAAATAGCAAATTGGTATTTGCAACTCGCAAATTGCTAAAACGGCTACCTGGAACACCCTGATAAGATCACAACCAGGAAGTGAGTCAGTCCATGCTGTTTCCACAAGCCCCACCCACAGGAGCAGGTAGAGAGATCCAGTCAAGCACCAGGGAGGCAGTTTTGAGAGCCAGCCAGGACCAAACAGGATTATGGCTACTGATGGGAATGTGAAGGAGAAAGGAGAGAGGAAGCGCAAACTCAAACTCAGGGGCATATTTATACTCCGTTTGCGCCGGAATTGCGTCGTTTTTTTTTACGCAATTTTGACGCAAAACTAACTCCATATTTATACTTTGGCGTTAGACACATCTAGCGCCAAAGTCCATGGAGTTTGCGTAATTTTTTAGCGTGGACACCTACTTTGCATTAATGAGATGCAAGGTAGGCGTTCACGTCTAAAAAATCGACTCCGAAGCATGTGCGTCGGATTTATGCTCCCGGGCAAAAATCACGCCCGGGAGTGGGCGGGTCAAAAAAAATGAGGTACGGCCGCTTTTGCGCCGTTTTTTAGCGCCTGCAAAAGGCAGGCGTTAAGGGACCTGTGGGCTCTGAAGGAGCCCAGAGGTGCCCTCCCATGCCCCCAGGGACCCCCCTGTCACCCTTGCCCACCCCAGGAGGACACCCAAGGCTGGAGGGACCCATCCCAGGGACATTAAGGTAAGTTCAGGTAAGTATTTTTTTTATTTTTTTTTGTGGCATAGGGGGGCCTGATTTGTGCCCCCCTACATGCCACTATGCCCAATGACCATGCCCAGGGGACAGAAGTCCCCTGGGCATGGCCATTGGTCAAGGGGGCATGACTCCTGTCTTTGCTAAGACAGGAGTCATTTCTATGGGGTTTGGGAGTGAAAAAAAAATTGCGCAAATCGGGTTGAGGCGCAAAA
This sequence comes from Pleurodeles waltl, assembly GCF_031143425.1. NCBI lineage: Eukaryota > Metazoa > Chordata > Amphibia > Caudata > Salamandridae > Pleurodeles > Pleurodeles waltl. The sequence goes on from NC_090436.1 coordinate 879,765,046, forward strand.
ATTGCCTCAACCTGACTTGCCCCATTTCTTGACGCCCAAGCTCCATTTTCCCCTACGCCGGCGCTGCCTGGTGTACGTCGTTAGCGCAGTTTTGGGTCAAAAAGTATAAATACGGGCCTCAGTGTGCAGGAATTGGAGGTGCTCACAGAGGACGTGGTCAGGAACCACAACAAACTTTTTGGAAAACACTCACTACAGGTCCCTGAAAGTGAGAAGAGAAAACTGTGGTCCGACATCCAGAGCAAGATATTTGCAGTGGGTGTTGCGCACCGCTCCGTCGAGGAGCAACGCAAGCGATGGTACGACTTGCGTTCATGTGCCAAAGAGAGGGTAGCAAGCAGGCTGAAGCAGGCAATGAGCACAGGAGGAGGACCACCCACCCTGACACGGTCTACACCAATGGAAGACATGGTGGAGTCCACACTGCTTGCTGAAGCTGTCAGTGGTGTCACTGACATTGACACCTCAGGCACACCCAGCACCAGCAAAGGTAAGGGCAGTATTGATGTGTTTCCCAGTATGTGCATGTACAAATGGACCTTACGAAATAGCTATGGCACTATGCAGTGTGATAAGTAGTCCACGCCACATCTTACATACAACACAACAATGCCTTATGGGAGAGGTAGTCCATACCCCTAAAGTGCAACTACCACATAAATAGCAAGATAGTGTAAAACCAAACAGAAAAACAACACAAAAGACTCTCAGTGATACAATGGCAGTGTACATTTAATACTATTACACAACTATGTGAGTACATATTCAAGAATGACATGCTGCACATTGTTGTTACAGATGTTCCGGGCCCTGACACAGCAGAAGGTGGAAATGTGGGGGAAAGTGAAAGTCAGCCACGGTCTGACTCAAACACCAGTGAGTCCTTCATACAAGCACCAACTAGACTCAGGGCAAGAGTGCTACCCCTCCCTGAGTATAACCTGGACTCTCATGAAATGCCAGATGAAGTATCCACACCACCATCAGAGGCTAGAAGCACTGACAGACAGCAGTCCCTGCCCCAGTGTCAGTCCACTCCCCTCAGGAGGCGTCACGAAGAAGGCAGACAGTGCACAGAGGAAGTTGAGGGCCCATCACTGTTTGGTGGCCTTGATGCTTCCATGCTGAAAGTGCAGCACCTGCAATGTAAACACATGAGGTCAATGCACAGGCAGTTGATGTCAATCGATCATAACATGGGAGCAATGCACAGGCAGTTTGAGTCTCACAATGACAACATGGGATCAGTGCACAAGCAGTTGGAGTCTCTCAATGAAAACATGTGCAGGCTGCATGAGAAACAGCAAACACCAGCAGAACATGCAAAGGAGATGACAAATGCCATTAGGGAACACTGCACTGTGATGCAGCAGGAGCATGTCAGCCACAGTCGGTGCCATCAACAATTGATGGGCACGTCGGATGGGTTCTGCAGATCTGTCAATCGGCTCACTACCACAACTGCTTTGGTATCACGAAGTGCTGTAGGCATGCAAGTGGAGATGGCACATTGCAGTCGGGACATTGCACAAGGACTGGTGCAAATCACCAATGTTTTGGAGACAATGCAGACAGCATGGAGTGCTGCAAACAGCAAACTAGGTAGTGGGGATAGTGAGGAGCTCTCTAGCCTCAGCAGTCTCACAGCCCCTGTGATTAATCCTAGGCGTCGCAGTACCAGACACAGTACTGTGTTTGAACCCGCAACAAGAGGTGTCACCGAGTCCACTGAGCACTCAAGTGGAGTGTGTGGACATAGGAAGTAATGTTGAGAGGGACACGGGACTTCCATATCATCAAGAATGCAGTGATACTACGATGCTAATAGAGTGACACTGTAGATAGCACCTGTATGTGTATAGTGCTTACCTATGTCCTTATCACACACATATATTACCTGAAGTCAAGGCAATAAAGATGCTACCTACAGCAGTACCTAAATGTTGATGTTGTGTTGTCATTACTTACATCAAAAATAGTTGTGCATTATCCCAGCACGTCTTTGTCCGCCCTCTGCTGCACTGCTTCTGTCTGCTGGCTGAAGGGGTGGCAAGGGATTGTCCTCCTCATCTGAGTCAGGCTCTGTGGGTTCTACTGGTATGGCCCTCGCTGTTGCGATGTTGTGCAACATAACACATGAAGCCACAATTTTGCATGTGTTTTCAGGGTTGTATTGCAGTGCACCACCAATTTTGTGCAGGCATCTGAAATGGCTCTTCAGCAGGCTGAAGGTCCTCTCTACAACGCTGCATGTCATCCTGTGTGCTGCATTATACTTCCTTTTGCTTGGCGTGGCAGGGTTCAGATAGGGTGTAAGTATGAACGAGCGCACTGCATATGCACCGTCTCCTAGAATGACATGAGAGTAACATGAGTATTTGTTTTCCGTGACATCACATATACATCAAGGCGACATTGTCAAATATTGCATTACCAAGTAGGTATCCGTCACCAAACTCCCCAGCAAGTAGTCTTGTGTGTATTCCACTGTGTCTGAAGATGTAGGAGTCATGTGTTCTACCTGGGTATCTGGCCACAAGATCCGTTATAATGTTGGAGGCTTTGCTTATGACTTGTATGTTCATGGAATGTGCACTCTTTCTGTTCCGATAAACATACTCTGTCGCCGATGGTGGACAGATAGCTACATGTGTCTCATCAATGCAGCCAATGACATGTGGGAATTGGGCAATCTGGTAGAAGTTGTATTTGGTTTGTTGCAATTCCTGTGGGGTGTTGGGGAATCTTATGTGAAGATGGATTTTGCCAAGCATGGCATTGAGGAATGCATTTAAGAAGTGTGAAAGCGCACTCTGTGAGACACCTCCATCTGCGGCTATGACCCCTTGATAGCTCCCTGAGGCTCATAGGTGCAGGGAGCATAATATCTGCACATGGGTGGGTATGCTATTGGTCCTGTGTGTGGTGCGCTGCAGTAGGCTTTGTAGATCAGCTATCAGGTCAAGTATCATGGCTGAGTTTAACCTGTATTTATCATATATCTCCTCCTCTCTCTGGTCAAAAAGGGTAATGTGCCCTCTAAAAATGCGCTCCTGTCTCCTCCTTCCTCTCCTCAGACCTGCCAGGATCCTCATCCTCCTCGCCATGATGTAGAGTGCAGTCACTGTGGAAAAGAGGCTGAGTCATTCTGGGCCTCTTTATGTGGGTTACACCTGATTTCAATTTGTGGTAAACTGCACGTGTGAAAAGCCATTCTGAGAATATTCACAATTTGCTATATGTTGATGCATTTCATTGCAATATGGAATTTTTGATTCACATTCTGCGATTCGCGAATTGAGGTCGCTATTTGCGATTCACATTCTGTGATACGCAAATTCATGTCACTATTTGCGATTTGCAGAATGCGACCCGCAAATTCATGTCGCAGTTGCAAGGAATCGCTATTTTTGCGATTCCTTAAATTTTACCTGCCAATGCCTTTCATACATAGTGAAAGGCGATTTTGCATTCGCAAACAGTGAAATTTACCGATTCGCACCGCGAACGCAAAATCCTTTGATACATCTGGCCCTTGGCCCCTAATTTATTCTTTTATCTGTCAGTTATTGAACATTGGCTGCGTCTTTTGTCAAGTAAATGGGGAATGAGTTCACTTGTGTGAGCAGTAGTCTCTGTTTCCTCTCCATTATTTGCTTAAGAGAGGCATGAGTTGCCCACATAGAGGGCCCTGTTCTAAAACAGAATCATACATCTGCACTTATAAAAATACTGCTCCTAATGGGTGCATATTTATGTTTACCGTAATTCACAAAACTAAGTGGTTGTATACCTGGAAAGCTATGGCAGTTGAAGAACATTATTTCAGACTTACTACTGACTAAGATGTGTGATGTTTTAGAAAGGCTGCTATTTCTACAATGTATAATTCTGTATTGTGTACAAATACAGTGTGGAGAAGTGTCAAGATGATGGGAAGAAAGTTCTGCTTACTTGGATGAACTTTAGGTATAACTTCCCAGGTGGAGCGTGGTGTCCTTGCTAGGCAATTTGGGCTACAATGTTGCTCCAGCTGGGAAACGCTCCATGACTTTTTAATTTTCAAGTGCAATTGTGTCTAGATCTCTAAGGATTGGATTGTGAATATTATGTCTCTCCAAGAAGTATCCTGAAGTCACAAGAGACTAGGAAGCTAACCTTGAGCTATTTTTGATACCTTTTTGTAACACAAGAAATTGGGGGCATTTTTATGAGAGGCTTGCGCAAGCCTTGCATCGTGCAGTGTGACACAAGTGCGGTGCAAGCAGTAAGTCATATATTTTTTTAAAGCGCATCTTCAAAATGTGTTGCTTTTTAAGGTTTGTGTGGGGCAAGAGCTGCACTGTATTCAGCTGTGTCACACATTATTTAATGTATAGAATGTAGGCGTTCCCTCCAAAATCCAATGCGACTGTAACACAATGGTATTTATGGGTGTATCACTGCATCAAGCATTGTTTGGAAGCGCAATGCAAAGCTAGAAATGCACAAGAATTGCTGTGCATCGTCAAACCAGGTGTAGGAAATGGCGCAGTGGCTGTGGCATACATAATTTAATTAAATACGGTTCAATGGTGTTTTTCAGTAGGAAATTTACCATGCATGGTAAGATGGGGTACCCCTGGCCTGAGTGCCCAACTGTATTGCTGTCTGGATTACTACAAACATTAACAGCACAAAACACTTTGGCAAGCTTAACTACACCATAGAGGTTGTCATACTGCAAATCAAAGTAGCTAGGTGACCACCACTACCAGCGCCATGTAGGCAGCAAAGGAGGAGGGAGGGTGTTTTCGGGCAGCGCATATCACTCATTGACCTCAGGGAAGTAGAGATCATGCAGTTCTACATACTCAAGAGGTAGTCCATCATGGAAATGCTGGAGAAGATTGCACCAAGTCTTCAACCACCAAATGCAAAGACCAATAACCTCCCACCACATCTCAAATTGATGGCTGTGATCCCCATGCTGGCATTAGGTTAATTCCAAGTTGCAACAGCCAGATTGGCAGGAATTTCACACAGAACATTTTCAGCCTTTCTCCCCTCTGTTTTAGATGCCTTAATAAAACTCATATCCTGCTACCTTCTCTTTCCCACAACTACACAACATCAACCAGATACTAGATAAGGAGTCCACACTATTGCTGGACTTCCTCATGTTCTAGTTGCAATTGATTGTACATATGTGCAATTGATGCCCCCTGCTGCAACAACCCACCTGTACAGATACTGCACACACACCTACTCCCTCAATGTCCATGCCATAGTGGACCATGAGGTAATGTTCATAAATGTGCTGGCTAAATATCCTGGAGATGCATGAGATACCTTCATCTTCCACCACAGTGGCATCAATGAACAGTTTCAGAATGGCACAAATGGGAATGGCCTACTCTTAGGCAGGGAAAGCAGAAATATACATCATAGTAACTAAGAAGTTGTAATGTATGACATAGTGACCATGTCTGTGTTTGTGTATTGATCTTGTGTCATGTGCACATAATGGGAATAACATACTTCAATGTGAAGATGATAATGTCCCATTGTGTTATTCCCTCACTAATCCTGCAGTGGAAGTAGAAAAAAATCAACAGTGACAGGACCACATTTTCTGCACTGTTTAACAAATCAACATACAAATCATGTCGTTCACAATCAAAGTCAATATGAGTAGAAAGGGTACATATTAGCTAAGCGTGCGACGTGTGTATTTTCAGTGGTGTATCAAGTCTGAGTAAACAGTTAAACATCTACTAAAATAATGGGTGTTTAATAAATCATGCGTTCCTAAGTAAATGTATCACACATGAAAGCAAATGTATATGTTTACCAAAGTATCAGGAGCACAAATGGAAGAGGTTGTACATTCCATTTCTGTTCTGTATTTGTAAGTGAAGTTTCAAATGATGTGTGCATTTAAACTCTAGACACATAGGTGATATCAAAAATACAAAGTACACATATGTCTCAGCCATTCCTATATTCTAGGTCCAAACATACCAGTAGAAAATAACCTACATTTTACACACTTCATCAACGTGATAGATAACCAATTTAGTGGCTCAAGTTACCTACGTTTCCTGCATCTCAAACTGACACAGTCATTTAATATGCTGGCAAATATGTCATACACTAGTAAATAGCATAGAAGGAAATACAACCACGGTAAGGTATTACAGCAAACACAGGATCTTAAACTGAACACTCTCTTGCTATATCAATGATGTCATAATCAAGGTATAGAGGCACTGAATCACCTACAAGGCAACATCATGTACATACATATGAAAACCCAAAGTGTTTTGTATAGGTCTGTAGTATAAAGTTACCTTTATCTACATCATTTTGGGCCAGATGTAGCAATATACCAAATTGCGACTTGCAATTTGCGAGTCCCTGCGACTCGCAAATTGCAAGTCGCAATTTGGTATGCAGAAAGGTGTCTCAGACACCTTCTGCGATTCGCTATGGGGTCGCAAAGACCCACCTCATTAATATTCATGAGGTGGGTCGCAATTTGCGCCCCCGTAGCGACTCTGGGCACTCACAGGGATGGAGGCCTGCTGGGAACAGCAGACCTCCATGTCCGTGACTGCTTTTAAATAAAGCAGGTTTTTTTTCAAAGTGTAGCCCGTTTTCCTTAAAGGAAAAAGAGCTGCACTTAGAAAAAAAAAAACGAAACCTTTTGTTTCGGATTTTTTCAGGGCAGGCAGTGGTCCCTTGGACCACTGCCTGCTCTGAAAAAATATTTTTGGGTCCAGTCACAAAGGTGAAGGGTTCCCATGGGGACCCCTTCCCGTTTGTGAGTGGGTTACCATCCACTTCAAGTGGATGGTAACTGCGACTCCATTTGCGACCGCATACCACTGCGACTCGCAAATAGGAAGGGAACACCCCTTCCTATTTGCGACTCGGAAATGCATTTTGCGAGTCGGTTCCGACTCACAAAATGCATTTCTACATAGCAAACACGCATTTGCGACTCGCAAACGGCGATTTTCGCCGTTTGCGAGTCGCAAAGTGTTTGCTACATCTGGTCCTTTGTCCCATATGCAAATGTCCTACATTGCCAAACTTATGTGTTAAGCTAAGTTCAGTATGACAGTGACCCATACAAAAAGCAGTGGCTGATGTTTGAAAAACATAAATAAATATATGTCACATGTTTGACATTAGTTACATTTACTAAGCAAATAGCCATGCTAAATTAATTAAACAAATCTAAGGCTGTGCAAATGTAATGTAGGCAAGCAAGGTCATCACAGATGACAAAATGATCAACGTATGTGTGAGTGTCAAACATGTTGGCACTGTCACAACCTATATAGGTCTGAATGTATGTGAGAGAATCTGTAAATAAGTTTGTTACTTTCCAGACATATTGAATACAAACAACATCAAGGTGATACGAATATTCTAAAATACTTATCATACCAATCTACTGCCTAACGTGAAAGTCAAAATGCTCATGTGTTCTATGTTTTACAACAGGGACAATATGTGCAATGGCACATAGAATTTGAACGTAAAGCAATGGTCAACAGTACCTAACGCATCTATTAAAAGTGAAATACGTGTGTTTAAGTTTGCCAGTATACATACCAGACATGTTAAGTGATATCTAAGTAACAATGTACCAAATAATTGTTTGTTTGTATGTTCCACCTTTCAGGTGACCAAGGATATGGTTTGCAGCAATGGCTCATGATCCCATTCAACATTCCACAGATGTAGGCTGAAGAAAATATTTAACTCTGCTCTGACAAAGACCAGGAATGTAGTCAAAAGGATATTTGGGGTCTTAAAGTCATGCCAGGTGGAAGACTCTTGTACTTGCCCCCCATGGTGTGTAAAATAATCCTTGTGTGTGCAATACTGTATAGTATCTTCTTAGAAATAATAGTGCTGTGGGACTATGAGCCAAAACTTTAACAGGAACTGGAAAAGGGTGCAGACAACAATGCAGACATACAGTACACAGTGACAGGTTGGCAAAGACAGGGCCAAATTGTTGCAAATTGTTTATTGTTTAAAGTATTAAGGTAGTCAAAAACAGTCACAAGCGTCTATAGAAACAGCATTATGGTAAACTGCGTTGGTGAAAGGTTAGAGACTGAGCAAGTCCGATGAATGCCACATAGGCTCTTATGTGATGCAGTGTACTGTATGAAAGTCACAGGGCAGGATTGCTAGACATCTAAATAAATATGTGTCATTCTTGTTGATATCTAGATAGAAATGGGTCATTCCTGTCATCCCGCTCTTAAGCAGTATGGTGTACCACATCAAGTTGCCTATAATATAATAGTGTATGATGGATCACAAATCTCCCAAAAATCAGTCCCTGAGGCAAACTCCTTATTGTAGTGTGTCTCACATCTGGACTAACATGCAGGGTGGCAGCACTTTGAAGGAGCAAATGTCCCAGCAGATACCATCACAGATCGTGGGTGACAGCTGTCATGGACAAAGGCCTAGTCTCAGGTGTAAATGTCAAAATGACATTAGTGAACAATGCTTCCATGCATGTGTGGTGATCCACAAAACACTACACATGTAACACCTCTTCGTGGCTAATTGATGTTAAGACTACATTTGCCCTCACTGGTACCAAACACATTTGCCGTGCTTTGCAAAGCAAAGCAAGGAGGCTCAAAGGTCCATAACAAAACATAATAAGAGGCCAACATAGCAATGCATAGCATGTTTCTGAAAAGTAAGACAACCATTATGTCATGTCAGGAATACAGATATGGGTAATTTGTGAAGCATGTATGTCAAGAAGCAACCGCAAATGGGGGTGGAGATACAGCATTTAATTAAACATGGTGTAATGGTGCTTTTGGGTAGGAAAATTACCCTGCATGGTAAGATTGGTGTACCCCTGGCCTGAGTGCCCAACTGGATTGTTATCTGGATCACTAATGCTGGTCTGTTCCAATATGGTAACATGGAATATGCATTTGTACCCTCACAGAGGACTCTGTAATGGACTTCAGACTGGTTGGACTAGAAGGCCCCCCCAAAGACCTAATGTCATAATTGATGTAAGCTACTGTCTTCGCCAGGAGTGAAACATCAAATGTGGGGTTACACCATACTGATGAGTAACAGTGAACTTGACAGTCCAACCCTGCAGTGAGGCCTACTCGCTCAATCACCTCTTCAAAAGTTATGTTGCAGTGTTCAACCCACACCTTACCAACATCATGTTGACCTGGATGTGTGTGTGTGTGATTAAATCAGGTACACAATGCATGTGCTTGTACAAAGACATACACAACACATAGGTTGAAATGTGGAACAGTGTGCACATGGTCAATGTATGTGTTGGCAGTTTGTGTTCAAAGTGACACACTCTAGTGTAGTATAACGGAACTGTAGTACAGAACAGTGTGCGTAGACTGAATGTGTATGCTGAATATCAGTATACTGCTGTTAGCATGATACATGTGGATTACAGTACTGATCACTCAATGTGCTGTGACTTTACACTGAGTGCAGAAGTGCCTGCACTGCTACATAACATGGTGGACTTTGGTTTAATTTGTGGGAAATGTCCTAGCTGCCTGAAATTATATGAGGATTAGAAAAAAAATCACCAGGACAGAGCTTGAGAGGGCAGCACAGCTGCAAGCTGGATGGGCATACACTGGAGTGTGGGAGAGCCAGCTTGTATCTGTGTCACCCTAAGTGTGTGTTGAATAGTTGATACTCGGCAAGGAAGGGGCCTGGACATATCTCAGGGACAGAGAGATTGGGCTGAATAAGGAACCTAAAACAGTGGGATAGAGGGCCAACAATCAACTTTTAAATGCACATATCACTGTGGGTGACATCTAGATTTGTACCCTGGTAACAGTTGTTGAGTCCTGCCTTGCTGTGCTGCCTTGCTGCCTGCTGTTCACCTGGCTTGGAGATAAGGACTGCACATGCAACTTTTGAAACTAGAGTAACTCTAAGGGCAATCTGCCCAGCGTCCTATAGTGAAGTCTCATATACAGTAAAGATATAAGCATATTTATGAGCCTGGTTGCATGGTTATATCTCGGAACCACAAGTGCTTCAAGCAACCATGGCTCATCAAGGAGGTCAGAACAACAACCTCGTTCTTATCACTAATGCCTTTACCACGAATGCCTTTACAACGATTTTTCGTTGTAAATGCATTCCTGGTAAAGGCATTAGTTATTAGCATGCCTAGTTCTAGCATGCTTCCCCCTAGCCCCCACCCCCAAAAATGACCGTGACACCCCCATCCCCACAACTACCCCAACCCCACCCCCAAAATTACCCCAACCCCCTCCCCTAAAACCTAAACCACCCCAACCCGCCCCTTAAACCTAAACCCTGGCCCCCCTACCTCCTAAACCCTAATCACCAGAGCCCCCCACCCCAACCCACCCCAAAAACAAAGAATACCCCTAGCCCCCACACCCATCCCTAAAGCCTAAACACACCAACCCACAACCCACCCCTTAAACCTAAACCCTGACCCCCAGTACCCCCGTAAACCCTAATCACCCCCAGCCCCCACCCCACCCCAAAAACTAAAAATACCCTGAGTCCCCACCCCTGCCCCTAAAACCTAAACACCCCAACCCCCTAACACAACCCTTAAACCTAAACCCTAACCCCCAAACCCTAATCACCCCGAGCCCCCCCCCCCCCCAAAAGAACAGCCCCAGTCCCAGTCCAACTCACCTCCTCCTTCACCGTGACAACTCCGGCTCCCTTCTTCTGTACCTTAACCACGCATGTACGTGGTTCTGGCATGCGTGGTTGAGGTACGAAAACCAAGAAGTTGTGGAAAACAAAAGCATTGTTTTGTTTCGTTTTCCACAACTGTGTGGTTTCGGAGTTGTTGTTCCGGGTGTTTCCCCTGTTGCATTGTTCTTTCACCACGCAACATGGTGCAGGAGCGAAGCCAGGCCAAAATGCCACAGAAGGCCTCCTTGTGTGGCCGTGATTGATGTCATAAATCTGGAGTAAAGTAACACAGACCAAATTGCTGAGTTGCATTACTCTGCACTGGGAGGCATTCCATGGGTGTTGCATGGGTTTTCCCACGCAACATCCATGGCTTTTGATGCATTCAAAAATACATCAGATGTGACACACCTGGGAATGCACCGAAAGACCTCTGCCTCCCCAGCTGAGGCATAACGAGGAGACATGTCTTAATTTTTCATCCTTACTTCCTCTTTCTATGTGTGCTGCATTCTGCAGCACTCATAGAAATATGCCTCAGGAAATTGATTGTGTACAAGAAGGTGCCCCTTCCTGCTCGAACATATCCTCCATACAATGAAGGCACCCTTGCATCATGGTGGAAGGGTGCCTGCGTTGACACTAGGCTGGCAAAATGGTGCCAGCACAGGGGCAAAGGTAGAAAGGCGCAGTATTTGTTTAAATACAGTGCATTCCTTCCATTTGCCTGTGACACAGCTCAGCACAGCAAGGTGACCCTTCCTGGGTACTTGTTTTGTTTATATTTTTATTTTCTAAGTAGGCATAGCGATAGTTAGGCTTTAGTGTAGGTGTAGGTTTAGGTTAGATAATTTTTACATAAGTAAGTAGTTTTTCGATAGTAGTTTTTAGTATGTTCTTAGTACGGGAGGCTTGTAAGTGAGTGGGAGGTTGATGTTTTGGGTACTTTAAATATATATATATGTATATATATATATATATTTAGACTTATATCTGTATCGATGTGTATTAAGCGGGTGGAGGGGGTTGAGGATCAACTTGGCATGTGTATAGGCTAGTGTTAAGGACAGTTAATGTAGGATAGGTAAAAAGTTAATTTTTGTAGGTAGTACTTTACTAGATAAATACATTTATTTCATTGTTCTCTAGTTGGATGTTATTTTTTGACAAAACTTGGTACTGTTGTGTAAGGTGAGTTGAGTACATGATGCACAAATTGTCCTGAGTTCATTGTTGGTATATGTTGCTTTGTCAGAGTCCCTATGGCGGAGTCAATGCAGGGAGTGTTTCCTGGCTGAGACGGCAGGACAAATGCAGAATCCGACCTATTGAATGGCCAGCATCCAAATTCAGCAGGCTGACCGTCATGGCGGCGGATAGGTTTTCCGTTGAAAAATCAATAACAGGACCATTACTGCCAACATCTAAATCAGGTCCTTTGTCAGTAGTCTTCTACTTTGTCTCTATCAAGAAACTCCATCTTGTTGATGCATTCTGACATGACATTGCTAAAGTACACATTGCTAATCAGGACATTGCAGTGGGTGGAATTGGTGTATGTGCACATACCAAGGCACCATGTTAAATTAAGTTTAGCTCAATCTTCTTTAACCCCTTCCCCGCCACGGACGTAATGGTTACGTCCATGGCAGCGCCCGTGTGGCGCCATGGACGTAACCATTACGTCCTGCATGCTGCCCTCGGGAGAAGCGCTAGCGCTCCCCCCGAGGGCCGCCCCCCCAGGTCAGGGCTGAAAGGGGAATCCCTTCCCCTTCAACCCCGACCCCCCACCCCCGTGATGTCAGCGCGCGAGCGCGCGCTGACAATCACACAACCTCCCCCATCGCGATCGAAAGAGAAATGCTCAGCATTTCTCTTTCGATCACGTGGGGGAGGCAAGGAGAGGCTTCAAAGGGAAGGAAATGTATTTCCTTCCCTTTGAAGTCTCTCCCAGGGTTTCAAAAGCCGGATTGCTTGCAATCCGGCTTTTGAAACCCCACTAGACACCAAGGATTTTTTTTTGTTTTGGAAAATGACAAAAAGGGAGCGACCCCTTGGGCAAGGGCCGCTCCCAGGGGGGCATTTTTTTTTAAGGCCTTTTCTGCCCCCCCGGGGACAGATCGGCCTATTATTAGGCCGACCTGCCCCCAGGGGGGGGCAGAAACCTCTAGACACCAGGGATACTTTTTTTCTTTTTGTTTTCTTTTGTCTTTTAGGTGTGGGGAGGGACCCCTTAGGCAAGGGTCACTCCCATAGGGGGCAAATTATATTTAGGCCATTTCTGCCCCCCTGGGGGGCAGATTGGCCTATTTTTATGAGGCCAATCTGCCCCCGTGGGGGGCAGAAACCACTAGACACCAGGGAGTTTTTTTTTGTTTGTTTGTTTTTCACGTAAGGGGAGCGACCCCTTAGGCAAGGGTCGTTCCACTGGGGGGGGCAAATTTATTTTAGGCTATTTCTGCCCCCCATGGGGGCAGATCAGCCTATTTTTATTAGGCACCAGGGATTTTTGTTGTTGTTGTGTTTTACAGATGGGAAGCCTCCCCTTAGGCAAGGGTCGCTCCCCTGGAGGGGCAAATTGTATTTAGGCCATTTCTGCCCGCTTTGGGGGCAGATCGGCTGATTTTAGGTCAATCTGCCCTCAAGGGGTGCAGAAACCACTAGGCACCAGGGATCTTTTTGCGCCGTCATGCAAGGGGAGCGACCTTGTAGGCAAGGGTCGCTCCCCAGGGGGGTGGGGCGGGGGCAAATTTATTTTAGGCCATTTCTGCCCCCCCTGGGGGCAGATCGGCCTATTGGTATTAGGCCGATCTGCCCCCCGGGGGGGCAGAAACCTCTAGGCACCAGGGCAAATAGTTTTTTTGTGTTTTTTTTTTATGTTTGTATGTTTTTTTAGAGATGGGGAGCGACCCATTAGGCAAGGGTTGCTCCCCTGGGGGGCAAATTGTATTTAGACCATTTCTGCCCCCCTTGAGGGCAGATTGGCCGATTGTAGGTCAATCTGCCCCCAAGGGGGGCAGAAACCACTAGGCACCAGGGATCTTTTTTTGGCGCCATCACGCAAGGGGAGCAACCTTGTAGGCAAGGGTCGCTCCCCGGGAGGGGGTGGGGGGGCAAATTTATTTTAGGCGATCGGCCTATTGGTATTAGGCCGATCTGCTTCCAGGGGGGGCAGAAACCTCTAGGCGCCAGGGCAAATAGTTTTTTTGAGTTTTTTTTTATGTTTGTATGTTTTTTTAGATATGGGGAGCGACCCATTAGGCAAGGGTTGCTCCCCTGGGGGGCAAATTGTATTTAGACCATTTCTGCCCCCCTTGGGGACAGATTGGCCGATTGTAGGTAAATCTGCCCCCAAGGGGGGCAGAAACCACTAGGCACCAGGGATCTTTTTTTTTGCGCCGTCACGCAAGGGGAGCGACCTTGTAGGCAAGGGTCGCTCCCCAGGGGGCGTGGGGGGGCAAATTTATTTTAGGCCATTTCTGCCCCACCTGGGGGCAGATCGGCCTATTGGTATTAGGCCGATCAGCCCCCAGGGGGGGCAGAAAACTCTAGGCGCCAGGGCAAATTGTTTTTTTGTGTTTTTTTTTTTTGTTTGTTTTTTTAGAGATTGGGAGCGACCCATTAGGCAAGGGTCGCTCCCCTGAGGGGCAAATTGTATTTAGACCATTTCTGCCCCCCTTAGGGGCAGATTGGCCGATTGTAGGTCAATCTGCCCCCAAGGGGGACAGAAACCACTAGGCACCAGGGAGCTTTTTTTTGCGCCGTCACGCAAGGGGAGCGACCTTGTAGGCAAGGTGGGGAGCGACCCATTAGGCAAGGGTCGCTCCCCTGGGGGGCAAATTGTATTTAGACCATTTCTGCCCCCCTTGGGGGCAGATTGGCCGATTGTAGGTCAATCTGCCCCCAAGGGGTCAGAAACCACTAGGCACCAGGGATTTTTTTGGGGCGCCAATGTCACGCAGGGGAAGCGACCCCATAGGCAAGGGTCGCTCCCGGGGGGGTGGGGGGGTTGGGGGGTGGGGGTCAAATTTATTTTAGGCCATTTCTGTCCCCCCTGGGGCCGGCTGAGCTAGAGGCCAAAATCCACAGGTAGGCACTGTTTTCTATGAAAAAATGTGATGTGTCCACGTTGTGTTTTGGGCCATTTCCTGTCGCGGGCGCTAGGCCTACCCACACAAGTGAGGTATAATTTTTATCGGGAGACTTGGGGGAATGCTGGGTGGAAGGAAATTTGTGGCTCCTCTCAGATTCCAGAACTTTCTGTCACCGAAATATGAGGAAAGTGTGTTTTTTAGCCAAAATTTGAGGTTTGCAAAGGATTCTGGGTAACAGAACCTGGTCAGACCCCCACAAGTCACCCCATCTTGGATTCCCCTAGGTCTCTAGTTTTCAAAAATGCACAGGTTTGGTAGGTTTCCCTAGGTGCCGGCTGAGCTAGAGACCAAAATCTACAGGTAGGCACTTTGCAAAAAACAGCTCTGTTTTCTTTCAAAAAAGATATGTGTCCACGTTGCTTTTTGGGGCATTTCCTGTCGCGGGCGCTAGGCCTACTCACACAAGGGAGGTATCATTTTTATCGGGAGACTTGGGGGAACGCTGGGTGGAAGGAAATTTGTGCCTCTTCTCAGATTCCAGAACTTTCTGTCATAGAAATGTGAGGAACATGTGTTGTTTTAGCCAAATTTTGAGGTTTGCAAAGGATTCTGGGTAACAGAACCTGGTCAGAGCCCCACAAGTCACCCCATCTTGGATTCCCCTAGGTCTCTACTTTTCAAAAATGCACAGGTTTGGTAGGTTTCCCTAGGTGCCGGCTGAGTTAGAGGCCAAAATCTACAGGTAGGCACTTTGCAAAAAACAGCTCTGTTTTATGTGATGTGTCCACGTTGTGTTTTGGGGCATATCCTGTCGCGGGTGCTAGGCCTACCCACACAAGTGAGGTACCATTTTTATCGGGAGACTTGGGGGAACGCTGGGTGGAAGGAAATTTGTGGCTCCTCTCAGATTCCAGAACTTTCTGTCACCGAAATGTGAGGAAAATATGTTTTTTTAGCCAACTTTTGAGGTTTGCAAAGGATTCTGGGTAACAGAACCTGGTCAGAGCCCCACAAATCACCCCATCTTGGATTCCCCTAGGTCTCTAGTTTTCAAAAATGCACAGGTTTGGTAGGTTTCCCTAGGTGCCGGCTGAGCTAGAGGCCAAAATCTACAGGTAGGCACTTTGCAAAAAACAGCTCTGTTTTCTGTCAAAAAATGTGATGTGCCCACTTTGTGTTTTGGGACATTTCCTGTCGCGGGCGCTAGGACTACCCACACAAGTGAGGTATAATTTTTATCGGGAGACTTGGGGGAACGCTTGGTGGAAGGAAATTTGTGGCTCCTCTCAGATTCCAGAACTTTCTGTCACCGAAATGTGAGGAAAATGTGTTTTTTTAACCAGATTTTGAGGTTTGCAAAGGATTCTGGGTAACAGAACCTGGTCAGAGCCCCACAAGTCACCCCATCTTGGATTCCCCTACGTCTCTAGTTTTAAAAAATGCACAGGTTTTGTAGGTTTCCCTAGGTGCCGGCTGAGCTAGAGGCCAAAATCTACAGATAGGCACTTTGCAAAAAACAGCTCTGTTTTCTGTGATGTGTCCACGTTGTGTTTTGGGGCATATCCTGTCGCGGGCGCTAGGCCTACCCACACAACTGAGGTACCATTTTTATCGGGAGACTTGTGGGAACGCTGGGTAGAAGGAAATTTGTGGCTCCTCTCAGATTCCAGAACTTTCTGTTACCGAAATGTGAGGAAAATTTGTTTTTTTTAGCCAAATTTTGAGGTTTGCAAAGGATTCTGGGTAACAGAACCTGGGCAGAGCCCCACAAGTCACCCCATCTTGGATTCCCCTAGGTCTCTAGTTTTCAAAAATGCACAGGTTTGGTAGGTTTCCCTAGGTGCCGGCTGAGCTAGAGGCCAAAATCTACAGGTAGGCACTTTGCAAAAAACAGCTCTGTTTTCTGTGATGTGTCCATGTTGTGTTTTGGGGCATATCCTGTCGCGGGCGCTAGGCCTACCCACACAAGTGAGGTACCATTTTTATCGGGAGACTTGGGGGAACGCTGGGTGGAAGGAAATTTGTGGCTCCTCTCAGATTCCAGAACTTTCTGTCACCCAAATGTGAGGAAAATATGTTTTTTTAGCCAAATTTTGAGGTTTGCAAAGGATTCTGGGTAACAGAACCTGGTCAGAGCCCCACAAGTCACCCCATCTTGGATTCCCCTAGGTCACTAGTTTTAAAAAATGCACAGGTTTGGTAGGTTTCCCTAGGTGCCGGCTGAGCTAGAGGCCAAAATCTACAGGTAGGCACTTTGCAAAAAACAGCTCTGTTTTCTGTCAAAAAATGGGATGTGCCCACTTTGTGTTTTGGGACATTTCCTGTCGCGGGCGCTAGGACTACCCACACAAGTGAGGTATCATTTTTATCTGGAGACTTGGGGGAACGCTGGGTGGAAAAAAATTTGTGGCTCCTCTCAGATTCCAGAACTTTCTGTCACCGAAATGTGAGATAAATGTGTTTTTTTAGCCACATTTTAAGGTTTGCAAAGGATTCTGGGTAACAGAACCTGGTCAGAGCCCCACAAGTCACCCCATCTTGGATTCCCCTAGGTCTCTAGTTTAAAAAAATGCACAGGTTTGGTAGGTTTCCCTAGGTGCCGGCTGAGCTAGAGGCCAAAATCTACAGGTAGGCACTTTGCAAAAAACAGCTCTGTTTTGTGTCAAAAAATGGGATGTGCCCACTTTGTGTTTTGGGACATTTCCTGTCGCGGGCGCTAGGACTACCCACACAAGTGAGGTATCATTTTTATCTGGAGACTTGGGGGAACGCTGGGTGGAAGGAAATTTGTGGCTCCTCTCAGATTCCAGAACTTTTTGTCACCGAAATGTGAGATAAATGTGTTTTTTTAGCCAAATTTTGAGATTTGCAAAGGATTCTGGGTAACAGAACCTGGTCAGAGCCCCACAAGTCACCCCATCTTGGATTCCCCTAGGTCTCTAGTTTTCAAAAATGCACAGGTTTGCTAGGTTTCCCTAGGTGCCAGCTGAGCTAGAGGCCAAAATCTACAGGTAGGCACTTTGCAAAAAACAGCTCTGTTTTCTGTGATGTGTCCACGTTGTGTTTTGGGGCATATCCTGTTGCGGGCGCTAGGTCTACCCACACAAGTGAGGTATCCTTTTTATTGGGAGACTTGGGGGAACATAGAATAGCAAAACAAGTGTTATTGCCCCTTGCCTTTCTCTAAATTTTTCACTTCCAAATGTAAGACAGTGTGTAAAAAAGCCGTCTATTTAAGAAATGCCCTGTAATTCACATGTTAGTATGGGCACCCCGGAATTCAGAGATGTGCAAATAACCACTGCTTCTCAACACCTTATCTTGTGCCCATTTTGGAAATACAAAGGTTTTCTTGAAAGCTATTTTTTACTCTTTATATTTCAGCAAATGAATTGCTGTATACCCGGTATAGAATGAAAACCCACTGCAGGGTGCAGGTCATTTATTGGCTCTGGGTACCTAGAGATCTTGATGAACCTACACGCCCTATATATCCCCGCGACCAGAAGAGTCCAGCAGATGTAACAGTATATTGCTTTCGAAAATCTGACATTGCAGGGAAAAGTTACAGAGTAAAACGTAGAGAAAAATTGATGTTTTTTTCACCTCAATTTCAATATTTTTCTTTTTCAGTTGTTATTTTCTGTAGGAAACCCTTGTAGGATCTACACAAATTACCCCTTGCTGAATTCTGAATTTTTTCTACTTTTCAGAAATGTTGCGGTGTCTGGGATCCAGCGTTGGTTTCATGCCCATTTCTGTCACTGACTGGAAGGAGGCTGAAAGCACAAAAAATCGTAAAAATGGGGTATGTCCCAGTAAAATGCCAAAATTGTGTTGAAAAATTGGATTTTCTGATTCAAGTCTGCCTGTTCCTGAAAGCTGGGATGCTGGTGATTTTATCACCGCAAACCCTTTGTTGATGCCCTTTTCAGGGAAAAAACCACAAGCCTTCTTCTGCAACCCCTTTTTCCAATTTTTTTGAAAAAAATGAAATTTTCACTGTATTTTGGCTAATTTCTTGTCCTCCTTCTGAGGAACCCACAAAGTCTGGGTACCTCTAGAATCCCTAGGATGTTGGAAAAAAAGGACGCAAATTTGGCTTGGCTAGCTTATGTGGACATAAAAACTCTATATGCTTCTGAAAAAACAACAGATTGATTATCTTGTAATGGTACCCAACCTCACATTACCCTGTGAGTAGGGTTGCCCTTATATAGAGGCATATACCTTAGGTAATAAAAAAGGAAAGTATTGGGTGTAGTTACAATTCATTTTACCCATGGAATAAAATAACTACATTTGTGGCATGACATCAATGAGGATGAGAACTTTGGCATTGGGGGGTGTTGTTTTGGATTTAGGGGCCCAAGTGGACATAGACACTGCTGAACAAAGAGTACTGTCCTGCATTCACAAGAGTGTGACATGATATCAGGTACAGTGCAGATTTGAAAACTGGCCAGGAGGAAGTCACAAATGTTCATTGGGATGTTCTCCTTTGAAAACTTGGGAAATCAACATCTTCCTCCTCCGATGCATGATCAGTCTCCCATGGATCTTGTGTGGTTTGATTGGGAGGCACACACACATTGGAGGCAGAAGATGTGACTCCCATGTTTCCAACATTTGTGAGTGCCAGTAAGGAAGCATGATAGTCCCTGGCAAGGGTTTGCTAGTTGGCCACCAAAGCAATGACATTGCTGTTGAAGGCACTCATTGCTATGAAGGAGTCTAACTTTTGTCTCCAGGGACTGGATGCAGGTAGTAATGCCCCTCCCCAGTTGCCTGATAATTGTACTGGTTTAAGATGTAGAAGGCTGGTGTTCTTGTTACTTCTGAATCATGACACCAATGATGTCAGCTAGGGACTCATCAATCTCATGGAGCCAAGCGTAGGTGTCTGTAAGGGTCTTTGAAAAAACTTATTAGGGCTAAGACACCTACAGACTCCCTCAAGAGTGCCCGCTATAGACTCCATCCCCACTCAGACGTCATCAGCCATCCGCTGCTGGACTCCTGTCACTCACCATTGAAAAGCAACTTGGGGGCCCTCAGTGTCTGAAGGAGTAATGTCATTGGTTGATGGCCCATGTTCTGTGTGTGTTGGTTCATCTGGAGATCCTAACAACAACATCTCCCCTTGCCATTCCCAGAGGAGAATTGTCAAAAGAGTCCAGGAGCTGTTGGAAGGTGTCATTATACATGGGGGAACATGGTGGTGTCCTCAACAGGTTGGACATCATATACAGGCTGATCTCCAGAAAGTGTTGTTAGTCCCTGTGTAAAGATATAATATGTTTAATGGGTTTCATGAATGATTATCACATAAGTGATATCTGCAGCATTCATGCAGTATTTTTCTTCACTTTCAAATACACAGGGATATGTGTATATGATCATGTTACAATATAGTTGATTTTCACATGACAAGACATGTATGTTCTTCTTAAAACCTCGGTATTCACTAGAGGCCCTATTTGTGCAATTTGCACACAACCCAACACAGCTCACTAGCTTGATGCCCTGTCTGAATGAGTGAGTGCAAGCATAAGGCACATTTTACATGTTTGTTCTGTGTGCCTGCAATGTAGCAAAACTGGCTTCTTGGCACCACTGCAGAGGCCATTCAACCATGTAGCAAGGGTGCCTGCATTTGCTCTAGCCACCTGTTTTCATCACTCACCAAACATGTCAATTGCTATTTCAACTCACACTATCCTGCGCTCTGCCATTCAGACAGCACTACACACCAAGTCACCTTGCTGTACTTTCCTGCATGCAATTTGTGCATTATTGGACTCTATGGTGCATCTTTCAGAAATATCCACACAAAACTACACATCAAGCTACCTTGCTGCA
The DNA here is from genome assembly GCF_031143425.1 of Pleurodeles waltl. NCBI lineage: Eukaryota > Metazoa > Chordata > Amphibia > Caudata > Salamandridae > Pleurodeles > Pleurodeles waltl. The sequence continues at coordinate 879,785,715 of NC_090436.1, forward strand.
CTACATGTAAGAGGAAAGTCCTGTACAAAGAGCTTAATCCAATTTCACTGGAGAATCATGCAGTTTTACAACACACACATTCAACCTCAGATTCCACAACACTAAGAACTAAGGAACATCTATGAAGTGGATAGCCTCCTTTATGTTTGGTAGTATGCAGCAGCTCATGGTCAATCCATTCTCTCAGAACACAAGGGATTAATCTCCAGAGTCCATCAAATCACTTCACTCTGCCCCACTCTCTTGGGAATGTGAACAATTCTTCTGGCAATCATTATTCAGACCCAGGGACTGTACTTCATCTCTTACACTAAAGACAGCCAGATCAGACACTAAAATTCATGAGACACAAACACCACCAACAATAGTTAATTTATGCCCATATACTCAAAATGACAAGACAGAAGTGTTGATAACATGTACTCACTGTGGTTACCCACATGACTAGGCCCAAGCCCCCTTCACCCTCCAACCACCACAGATACCTGTTCATCATCCTGAACCCCCTACCCCACCATGAAACCTCAAATTGGCACACTCATCTACACCAACTTTCCCTTTATTTGCATTGCCAAGCATTTCTGCACATGGCTTCCTCCTGACACCTGTACAACCATCACCCAGCACATCATCACCCTCCACTGAGTGTCACCTCCACTCACCCACACCCCAATTTTTATTTGTTCATGCCAGGAGATAGGGTGTTTTAATACATGGCAGTCCGCACCATGGACCCCACCATACAGCATTTCTAGTCAGCTGTGTCAAATATAGATTTATACTAGTAACTGTAAACATGGCTATTTCAGTGAGACTACTTGCAGTGCATACACTTCTTCAGCACCTCTTGGGTGACACAATAACTCCCTCCAAACACACAATGACTGCTTTTACATTAGAGTACAATTGGGCTACCTGGACCCAGCACAAGCACAATGGTGTGATGGTGCAAGAAGAGGTTGCATTGGCACTGGCATATCTGCCAAGTTTCCCAGGCCCATGCATGGTGTGCTACTCCAGTCCATGTTTGTGCTTTGTATTCTGTAACTTGTAGTCCCGTTTTGTGAAGGGATACATGACAGTACAAGACCCTATATTGAGAGGTAATCTCGTGACTAGAGCTGTACTTCATGCATGGACCTGTGAAACTTGGCAGGGCTGGACTGGGCTGGTAAAATAAGTACTGCCTGTTGGACCACTGCCTGTGGGGTCATTCCCAGACTTTTTGCCTTTCCCTACTCATTGTTGACTTTAGGACTTTGAGTACTTTACCACTGCTGACCAATGCTAAAGTGCAGGTGACATTGTTAATATCGGCTTAGCTACAGCATATTTAATTTACTTGTAATACCCTAGTAATGTACACTATGGGTACCCAGGGCATGTAAATTAAATGCTACTAGTGGGACTGCAGCATTAATTGTGCCAGTGTAAACATGTCTGATGGCTGCTACTGCAGAGCCTGTGTATGCAGTTTTAAACTGCCATTTCGACCTGGCAACTACACCCACTTGCCAGACCCAAACCTTCCTTTTTATTACATATAAGTCACCTCTAAGGTAAGCCCTGGTTAGCACCAAGGGCAGGGTGCAGTGTATTTAAAGAGTAAGACATACTTTTAAGTTTAACTACTGCAAGGTCTGTCTCTCCCACAGTTTAACATGGACATTGCCTCAAAACATATTTTAAGTGTAAAGTCCCATTGGGAGCAGATGGAAAATTGGTGTTTGGTGTCTCTGGACTCACAATTTAAAAACATATCTTTCAGTAAAGTTGATTTTTAAATTGCAGGTCTGAAAATGCCACTTTTAGAATGCTGACATTTTCTAACTTTAACCACTTGCACTTGAATAGGGCTGTGCTTGTCCTCACACAAAGAGCTGCATACTCCCCTCTAGTGTGTCTGGAGCGAGGGAAGGAAGGGGAGGGACCTTGTGCGGTTCAAAGGCCTCGTTGATGTCTCCCCCACTTCACGGGCACATTTGGGTATCAGTACTGGATTCCTGGTGCCCCAATTCAGTTTACTTTGGGGTCCTGAAGAGACTCTGCCAAAAAGAGGAGCCATGCTGCCAGGAGGGACTGACATTTTGCTAACTGCTTTGCTGTGTTGACCTGCTGATTGCTGTGCTGCCAGGAGGGACTACCACTTTGCATTCCTTTCTGCTATGCTGGCCTGCCACCTGCTGCCTCTGGCAGTAAGAAGGACTGAAACCTGCTCTACAACCTTTAAAACTCCCAGTAACTCCAAGGGCTTGTTGACTTGGCCCTGTTCTTGATGTCTCGGGGCAAGCAAAGACTTTGCTTCTTTCTTTTTACTACTCTGCTGCATGAGTTGTTCTACAATCACCAGTGCATCCCCAGCACTCCACACTGCAGAAGGAAGGCCTTCTCTGTAAAGATTGAGCACTATACTTTCATTGGAGTCCAGTGCTCTCTTTTGTTGAGTTGCAGGAACTAAGATCAGCAGCACACGCTGACTGAAATCATCGCCTTTGGCGTGAGCCGACATCATCGAGTCGAGGGAAGCCTTCCAGTGCTTCCCCCATGTTGCCATAACAACCAAGCTTCCCTCATGATGAGGCATCAGGGGAGACCGTGCTGTAGACAGTAGAGAAGACCAGTGTGCCTTAGCAGAGCCTTGCTTGACAACCTGAGGGCAGCCCCACAAAGCCAGACACTGCACTGCTTGACAAACAGGAGGACTGCTTCTGCACCCAGAGGCACTGTGTTCAGGCTCAGGGCCATTGATGTCCTCTGTGTTCATCTGATGCCCACAAGACAGTAGTGCCACTGGCTAATTTCTCATGTGTGTGCATCTGTAAGCTTGCCAAGTACAGCACACATACCTGTCTATCCCCTACGGAATCCTTGTCAATCACCTTAATCTAGTGGAACCACAATGACTTCAGTGAGTGTGAGTGCTCTTTTAGGACTCTCAGCTGAATTACCTCAGAAGATGTGCCATATTTCTTTCAGCACTGCGATGTTACAGTCATACTTTAAAATGCTATAACTTGCAAATTACTAATTGGATCTTTGATGTTTTGGAATCGTTTTATTCAGATAAATATTCTCTATTTTTCTAAAGTGGCGTGGGGTCTTTTTGTGGTGCCATTCACTCTGTTACTGTACCTAAGAGTCGCACAAATGCTCATCACCTCTTACGATAATCCTGACTGCTCAGTGTCAAGCTACCAGAGAGGGTGAGCACAGAGTAATTTAGGTTGTGTATCTGACTTACCCTGATTAGGATTGTGGTCGCTTCCTGGCATACGTCTGTCAACTAGAACCCCAGTTTCTACCTCTGCCCATGAAAAGGACAGTGATGTGCAGGATGATTTGACATGTGGGGCATTCCTTTCCCTCTCTCTTTCACTCAGTGCAGCACAGCACAGCGCATTGAAGTGTGTTGATGCATTGGCTTGCATGCCAGTTTGCCAAAAAAGCTGCTCCCTGCAGGCAAGAGCAATATTCAGATTTGTTTCCCTGTCCACATCACTAAGGGCAGGGGAACAGATCTTGAGCATTTTTAAAGCTCCTGCCAGCTAGGAGCATTTTTTGTGATTGCTCTTGCTTGGCGGGAACTTTTAAATTTCTCTTGCCAAGCGAGAGCAAACACAGGTTTACCTGCCAGCTCCAGAGCAAGCAGGGAAACAGGGCAGGAGCTGGACCCGTAAGCAATTAATGGCTCAGGGAGTGGGGGCATGTGGCCCTCTCCCATTTCTTATTGAGGTAGGGCCTTGGGGGTTAAGGTCCCCGGGGACAAAATTGACCTAGCTGGGCCCTGGTGATGGAATCCCCAGGGCTGAAATCGGCCTGGGAGGGGGTGTGGGTGCCCCCCTCCCACCTATTTATAAGGCCGGGCCCTAGGGGATGGGGTTCCTGGAGCTGAAATCAGCACCGGGTGCGGAGCCACATCTCCCGTCCTCCCCTAACTGAAATATACAATTCTCCTGGGACATGGCCCACCCGAGGGGCTAAAAAAAGCAAGCACGGGGAGCACTCTTTTAAAAAAAATATTTGCAGGAGGTGCACGGATCTTTCACGAATGTGTGGCAAATTAAAAAAATACATAATATGGCCCCAGGCAGTGTCCTTCTGTGATCTCATCACCAGGCCTAGGGGTCAGGGTATTCCTACCCTGCCCTCTTGTGTTTTTTCTTTAATTTTCTTGGGACTCAGGTGAGTCCTGGGTCCCAAGATGGCTGCCACCACTTCTTGGTTGAAGTGGTGTCAGCCAAGAAGATCTCACCATGAGATTTGTCAGATCCACAAACCCTCCACATTGTTAGTTATACATATAGAGGGTTATTACAACTTTGGAGGAGGTGTTAATCCGTCCCAAAAGTGACGGTAAAGTGACGGATATACCACCAGCCGTATTACGAGTCAAATATATCCTATGGAACTCGTAATACGGCTGGTGGTATATCTGTCACTTTACCGTCACTTTTGGGACGGATTAACACCTCCTCCAAAGTTGTAATAACCCCCTTAGTCTTTAAGCACTTAGGGCCAGATGTAGCAAAGTTTTGCGAGTCGCAAATGGGCCGATTCGCAATTTGCGACTTTGCAAAATCTGAAATGGGATGCAAAAATCCCATTTCCGAAGTGCAAATTGCGTTGCGAGCCATTGTCGACTCACAAAAATAGCGACGTCATTGTGTGACCCGCAAAGAGGAAGTCGCAATTTGCGAGTCGCAAACCATATGAAAAAGCCACTCGCAAATTGCGACTAGTCACAAAAAGCCCATTTTGCACACCCAAATTACCACTAAGTCAGAGCAGGTGGTAACCAGAACCAAAGTATAGAAAGAGACCCAGAAGGCATCTGGGTTACTCAAAATGGCTGATCTGTATGTGATAGCATGGAGGAGGAGAGTCCACGCCGCCCAGCAGAGGAGGAGGAAGAGCCAGAGACAGGAGAGAATATACCGAACCAGGCAGACACTTTTCCAACAAACTGAGGAGGAGATCTATGACAAATATAGACTGAGGAGTGCAGCAATATTAGAATTAATTGAACTACTCAATCCGCAGCTTCAACGACAGACAATGCGCGGCAGCGCCATCCCCACACATGTGCAAGTGCTATGCTCACTGCACCTCTTGGCCTCGGGTAGCTATCAGGGGGTGATTGCTGTTGCAGGTGGGGTATCAAAAAGTGCACTCTCACAATTCTTCAGATGTTTTCTAGATGCCATACTCACACACATGTCCAGATACATATACCTACCCAGGAATGAGGCAGAAATTAACAGCACCAAAGTGGACTTCTACAGAATTGCCAACTTCCCACATGTAATAGGGTGTGTGGACGGGACACATATACAAATCTGCCCTCCTGCAAATCTGGAATATGTGTTCTGCAATAGGAAATGTACCCACTCACTAAACACTCAGGTGGTATGCGACACCCATAATGTCATCACTGACATTGTAGCTACATTTCCAGGGAGTACACATGACTCATACATATTCAGGCACAGTAGGATACACCAACGCCTAAAACGTGGGGAGTTTGGAGATGGATATCTATTAGGTATTGGTGAATACACCCTGAAGCCATACATACAGGTCACTGTAGAAACCATCCATGCCCTGCTAACATTGCTTATTTTTGCCAAACAGGTGACAGTGCATATGCGCTACGACCATGGATACTTACCCCGTACCTAACACCCAGCAATGAGAATGAGAAGCGATATAACAGTGCACATAGGCAGACCAGAAATGTCATGGAGAGGACCTTTGGACTGTTAAAGGCAAGATTCCGATGCCTCCACAAAAGTGGAGGTGCGCTCCAGTATGGCCCAATAACAGCTTTCAAGATAGTTGGCGCATGCGCTATACTGCACAACATTGCCACCAGACGTGGGCTACATCTCACCCCTGAAGACCCAGATTCGGAGGATGATGAGCAAGAGCTACCACATCGCCAGCCTGGGGATAGCAGCATTGCAAATCAAGGCAGACAGAGACGGGACCACATTGCAAACCAATACTTTGGAAGGTACGTGGCAACTGTCACCACACACACTAATGTCACACACAAAAAGCCCAGTTGTGAAGTGGATCAAACAAAACATTTTAATAAGTGAACCTAGTAACTAAAGACCAGAACTGTTGGTAAGGGGCTGCACATGTCCACCCTCAATAAGGACACATTAACTGCATGTGCCTCATGAGTCCTACAGTGTTTGGGCCTAACACCTCCTCCTGGTACGCCCAGCATGGCTCGTGCCAGGTGGGTCAGCAGACCCCTGACGTGCACTGCCACTCCGCAGTACACATGTGTCTGTGGCAGATGCACTGCTGATGGTGGACTCCTCCTCACTGTCCTGAGGGGTCTCAGCCGTGCCCCTTGCCACCTGCCTGGCCTCCAACATGTCCACAGCGTGGCTAATGCGGCCCAGTCTCCGTGCCACATCCCCTGCAAAGTGGCCCAGGTCCACCTGCAGGCTCACGGTCCGTCGTGACAGGCCTGTGGTGTTCACTGCAAGATGGACAATGGATGCTGCCATGCGGTCAAATCTCTGCACTAGTTGGTGCTCATGGAGCCTTGCACTTTATCTCTCGGCCACCAGTTCCGTCACCAGTTGGCGTATTGATAGTGCTAGGTCACTGACATTGTCATTCAGTCTTGTGAACTGTGTGTTCACTTCTGCCAGGCCATGAGTGAAATTGTGTTCCATCCTCTGCACTGCCCCAGAAATAATCCTCAATTGCCTTGTTTGCAGGCACTGACCAGATAGGAGGGATGCCTCAACTGCAGACATGGATGCCTCCCCTAGATCCTCCGGGGCCACTGCCTGGACCTGGACTCTGCGTCTGCGACGCAGTAGTGATTCTGGCTCTTGATGTCTCACAGTGTGGCTGGGACCAGGTGTTGTGCCTCTTTCCTCCATGTCCACTTCTTCATCCATCTGGAGGGAACTGTGGTGGTGTGGTGCTGGGCCCTCTATTGGCTGCTGCAGCCTCCTGCCCTGCCTGTGGCCTGCTGTCTTCACCCTGGATGGTGTGGCTGGTGGGGGTGTCTTGTGGGAGACCTGTGGGACATAGGGAACACACTGTCAGTATCTCACATCTGTTGTATGCCTCCTAATAAACATTTGCCTATATGCTGCCTACTGTACTACATTGCCCATAATGCATCATTCTGGTGGTTGCTAGTCTGGAATGGAGCTAGTCTGGTTGTGCATGTTGCTGTGTACTGGGTGAGTGTGGGTATGGCATTTATAGGTGTACATGCATGTTTCATGGTACTCACTTTTTGATGTCCCTTGCACTGACATGTCCAGTGCTCCCATTCCTGACACTGTCTCAGGTTCCAGGGTCTGCTCAACCAATTTCTCCATGGCTGTGGGTGGTAGGATGGTGGATGGGCCTCCACCTGTGCCTCTCATCTCCCTGAGGCCTCTGCCACCCTCTCCTTTGTCCTGGAGCACAGGTCATACCACCGTTTTTTTATTTCTTCGATGCTTCTGTGGCTCACCCCTATGGCATTGATCCTCTCCTGGATTTCCTGCCAGATCCTCCTCTTTTCAGTGTCTGGGACACTCACGAATGCCTTTCCAAAGAGCTGGTCATGGTGTTGGCAGCATTCCTCTGTCAGCACCTCAAGTTCCTTCTCAGAGAATTTCAATTTCCTCTTCCTTCCTGCACTGCCTGTGTCTTCCATGGTTGCAGCTGTTCCTCCAGGTAGTTGCTCAGCAGTTTGAAAAGGGTGTGGTCCTCCCTCCTCCCAGGTGTATTTGATGTCTTCCTGGCTCTGATGTCATCAGCAAGAGCCAGGAAGTGTTTTTTCAACTGTTTTGCTGCACCTGCATGCAATTTGTGGCACAGTCGCAATTTGCGACACCCGACTCGCAAATTGCGAGTTCGTTTCTAGCAAGGCCCGCAAAAATCGACCTCGCTAACAGCGGACTCGCAATCTGCGGTGCAACATCATTTGCGAGTCGCTAATTGATGTTGCTTTTTTTTTGTTGGATCCCATTTTGCGAGTCGGAAATTGCAAGTCGCAATGACTTTCAATTTCCGACTCGCACATTTTTTCCTTCCTACATCTGGCCCTCAGTTGTTGACAGATTACACACCAATGACATACTGCCTCTGCTGCTTGCCTGAACTTTGGATTAAACCAACCAACCTTGAACAATCTAACCATGGCATCTCTTCCAATATGTGCTTGCAGTGATAATAACCGGCCATCTGAGTTAACAAACTATTTGGCAGTACCATCTGGCCCTCCTCAGAAACCAAAATCTCATCTGTTCTTTGAACACATTTAAACTTCAAACAAAGCCTTTTCTCTTCCTTGTCTGCGTTTTCCTGCAATGTTTTCAATTCCTCTAAAGTGTCAACTATTTTTAAAGCAAAACTTGCACAATTTGTTTTTTCTTCTGGCATTAGTTCCCACTTATCGTTAAATGATATACAGTTTAATGCGTAAAACCTTGCGACTTGATCCGCACATACATTTCCCAAGGAAATGCTGGCTTTTGGTCTGCACTGCATTTTACCACAGCAATTCTTCAGGTAACTGAATTGCGTACAACAACTCTTTTATCCGGTCACCATTTCTCACTGGAGTTCCAGTTGAGGTCATAAAACCTTGCTGCGACCACAACTGGCCAAAATCATGGACATTTCCAAATCCATATTGACTATCAGTGTAGACTGTGACTCTTAACCTTGCAGAGACATAGCAAGCTCTAGTAGGAGCTACTAGTTCTGCCACTTGTGCAGAATACACACCTGGAAGCCATGAAGCTTCTAATGTGCCTGTAATTGTGCACACAGCATATCCTGCTCTCAGTGTGCCTGTTCCATCTCTGAGACACGAACCATCGACAAAGATAATTTGTCCATTTTCTTCTAACCGGATGTCTCTAATGTCAGGCCTCGGTTTTGTACACAGCTCAGTTACCTCAAGACAATCTTGTTCAATATCTTCCTCTTTTTCAATTTCAACAGTATCACTTGGAAGTAATGTTGCTGGATTCAGCACTGTACATATTTTTAATGTTACATTTGGAGCGCCCAATGTGCTCGTCTCATACCTTGTCAGTCTGGCTCCCGTAAAATATTGTGTTTTCGTCCTTGTCAGTAAAATCTCAACAGAATGTGGTACTATCACCGTCAAAGGGTATCCCATGACTACCCCCTCACATCGGGAAAGACTTTGACCAACTGCGGCTACTGCGTGCAGACAACCTGGTAAAGCTGCTGCAGCCGGGTCCAAGGTAGCTGAAAAATAAGCTACTGGGTGATAAGCACCTTCATGGACCTGTGTCAAGACAGACAAAGAACAAGCATCACGTTCATGACAAAACAATGTGAAAGGCTTTGTGTAATCAGGCATGCCCAGTGCTGGAGCTCTGCACAAACTCTCTCTCAATTCGGTGAATGCTTTCATCTGATCCTCATCTAGGGTAATGGGATCAGTAACTTCCTTATGCAGCAATTTCAGAATTTTTTTGAATCTACTGTCTACAGTACCCCACCATTCCCAGAAGCATTCTGATGTCTCTCTTTGAAGTCGGGGGACTTCTCTGCAGAATCATAGTAATCCTTTCTCTGGAAATTCTTCTCAATCCTTTCTCAATCCGATGTCCCAAATATTTTACTGACTTTTGGCAATGCTGCTATTTTACAAGAGAGACCTTATGTCCAAACTCTCCCAAATGATTTAACAGGGCAATCGAGTAATGTTTACACTCGTCCCTTGTTCTGGACACAATTAGCAAATCATCAATGTACTGTACCAGAGTCAATTGGCATGGCAATTCCAACGACTCCAGATTCTTTTTCAAGATCTGATTAAACAGGGATGGTGACTCTGTCTACCACTGTTGAAGCCTGCACCAGCTGTACACTCTGTCTAGGAATTTTGAAACAAAAAAAGAAACTGACTATCCTCATGAAGAGGCACAGAAAAGAAAGGTTGTGACAGATCTACCACTGTGAACCACTCTGCATCGCAAGGAATCTGAAACAGTATCACTGCTGGATTGGGCACTATCGGACAACATTTAACCACCATTTCATTCACTTTCTGCAAGTCCTGTACAACTCGTACTTTCCCACACGGCTTTTTCAGACCCATTATCGGTGAATTACATGGGCTGCTCAGCACTTCTTTCAAAACTTCTTGTTTTAAAAAGTCTCCGATTATTTGTGCCAATTTCATCAAAACATCCTGTGTCTTGTTATACTGTGGAAGCTGCGGGAATACTGCATTACGGTCCAGAGTGATTTTAATCGGCTCCACTCCCTCAATCAGACTTACTTACTTTCCTGTCAAATCCCAAACTTCTTCCTTCACAGTTCTCTGTAAATCTGCATGCAATTCTTTCAAGGTTAACATTGGGAAAAATTCAATCAATGGGTATTCCTCATAGGGATTGTTGACTATCATTACAGATGCCTGCTCTTCTTCATCATCACTATATGTCTGGACTTCTATCCCTGTGTCTGAGCAGTTAATGGAACATTTGGTTTTGCACAATAAGTCTCTACCCAATAAGGATACGAGACTCGAATCACACACCACAAATCTATGCATTCCTAAATAATTTCCAATTTCAACCTGCACTGGCTCCTTGGTTGGATTTGTCAGCTGTCTGTCTTCCACTCCCACAACTTGAACTGTCCTGCCGCCTGAGAGAGGTACATTTGGATCTTCTATGCTTCTTACTGTAGAGCGCTTGGCTCCTGTATCAACCAAGAATGAAACCTTGTAACCCATCACTTTTCCCTTCACAAAAGGCCCTCTCTGATCTACTTCTAGGGAGGTGGCAAGCATACAGGCTCCTTCATCTGAACTATCACTCATCCGTTCTTCGTTTATTTCATCCTCACTGTGAAATGGAAACTGGTGTCCTGTATTATTACTATTGTCTTGTCTTTGACCTGTGACCTGCTGAGCAAGCATCACCTGTTGCTGTTTCATCAGGGCTTGAGGTATTTGCATTTGCTGTCTAGGTACCATGGGAACCTGCTGCTGCACTGGCGGTAATGGAGCAAATTGTGCACGCGGCACCTGCATTTGCTGCACCGGTATGAAATTCTGTCCTCGCTTCTGAGCATTATGAACAAATCCTTTCATTCTTGGGACCATTACAGTTTGAAATATACTGACGTCACCTTGCTGAACCACACCATCAATGGACACTCCCGCTTCCAGTGTCCCACATTCCGCACAAATGACACAGTAACATCTTTTTCATACCTTGCATGTCATTCTGAATGACCACAATTCCTAGGTCCGGACCACGCATCATGTCCATTCCATGCCCTCTACCCCTCATTTGAGGTTGGAACATAAAAGCTCTCTGTTTGAGTTGCCTTGATTTGCATCACCATTGCCTTCTCTTTCAATTTCTTTTGTTTCAACTCAATCTCATCACTACAGTATTTTGCATATTGCAACACCTCATAAATCGGCTTTGCATGGCAGCAAATTAAATGATTCTTAATCATCTGCCCTATCTCTGGTCTCAGACCTTCGGCGAACCTGAACACAAAATGCAACATGTCTTTCAGCTCGATTGCTTCTTTACCACTGTACTCTTTCAATGCTTTCAACAATCTTTCATTGTAAGTATGTATTGATTCTTTAGACTCTTGGACCGTTCTATCAATGTGCTGCCAATCAACATTTTTGGGAGAAATACTTGTCTTCAAGAACTCACCTTATATTAATTTTTCATTACCTCGGGTGAAGGTGCACCTGTTACCTTATCCCTTTCCGGTTCACTTGTTGGTCAGTGCTCTCTTACACTCAGCCCACAAGTCTGCTGGCACCACTATTTCCAATAGTGTGTTCAAGTCTTCCCACAAACACTTGGAAAGTTTCACAAATCTCTCTGTCTGTTGATACCATTCAACTGGCTTCTCTCTCAATTTTGGATAATCATTTGTAAATGACAATTTGTCACTCCTGTGCCACGGGACATGAACAAACTGCCCGCCTGGAATTTCTCTCCCCTTTACCGTTTTCGTTTATCTTTCTTCGTCATCCATTTACCTTCCTACTTCTCTAATGCTCCCCAAATCTGTGCACTCTGCAGCAGTTCTCTCAGGTGTGCATTCATTCCTGATGATCTCATGTGTTCGAAATCCGTCACTTCAAAATCTAATCTATAACAAGTTTCAAATGCTTTGTATTCTCAATGTCAATGTCATGTTTTTCTGCTAACTCTGCCACCTTCTGATGTATTTTACTCACTTCTCTTGTGATCTTAGGGAATAAGTACCTCAGCTCTTTTTCTGTGTAAGACTCTATTCTGTTCATACCCGTTGTACCCTTGACTAATTCGGTAGCCTCTATATTCAACCTCACTCGATTTATCTGATCCTCGCCCTTGGGTGTATTCTGAGGTATATTTAGACTGTCTAACCATTCACTTAATTGCTGAGCTGATAATCCCTGTAATGAAATGTTATTTGCGTTCGGCATTGGTAACTGTTGTACCACTGCACCTGAAGCTTATGGTGTCAGGATTCTCAAACTCTGACTCACATTCGGGCCATTGACTGCATCTAGAAGTGCTACAAGTGGACTAAGATACATTAGCGTTCTAGATCCATTGAAAGTTTGTCTGGCAGACGACATAAGCTGCGCAGGATCACTTGCGCTCCTCCTCACAAGACTCTGTGACATTTCATTCTGTTCTCCTGCATCTGTTTTCTTTTGCGCAAATAAAGGTACCACTGTACCAACAGTAATTGGTAGCGATATTGCATCTGGAGCTGCTCTAGCACCTGCACCTTGTGTGAATGCTACCCCCCATTGCCTGATTCATAACTGGTGTGAGATCTGACTGCGTTCCTGTCAGTGGTGTAAACTTCGGTAGACCCTGTGCTTGAGCTGAATGCAACAACATTGGTGTCGGATCTGTCTGAATCAGCATTGGCTTCGTGAGCACCTGCTCCCTCTGCACTATGATATTGGAGACTGTCTCCAGAACTGGGGCATCTGGATAAATTTGCTGCACCGAAGGTGGATGTATCTGTGCTTGAACTACAGTACTAGTTCCTGCATTAGATGTACTCTGTACTACCCCTGGTAATTGTCCGCCTTCTGCCTGTACAGCTCCCTCAGGTCCCCGTGCTTGTGCCAGAGCAGCTGTCATGGCAGTAGCATTAGTGCCTGGACCCCCTGAATACGTTGTTGAAGGTGGAGGTCTAGCTCTCAACAACTATGTAATGAGATCCTCAACATCAGAATCATCATCATCCACATAGGACTTTCTCTTCTTCTTTTTTCCTCCACTCTCGTCCTCTTTGGCACTATTCTCCTTCTCTGCCTTATCTTCCTCCTCAATAGCAGGGAACAATTTAGTCTCCTGTAATGTCACCATTCTCCACCTCTTTTGCACCCAATCCCATCTAGCTTCAGCTAAAGAATTTTCTACTTGTTTCATCCTCCTCTTGAACTTCATTTCTTGTTGCTTTCTGGCCACTAATTCCCAAACCGCTAATGCTTCAAACTGTGCTGGTCTCGATAATGGCTTCATGTCATACAATGACATTCGCAATTGATCCAAAATTCTCAAATTAAACATTCCATGCTCCGGAAATGCTAAAGACCCTTGATTTTTAGTTAACTTGCAACATTGCTTCAACCATAGACATGGTGCTACACCTCGCTCCGCCATTACAATATGAGCCGGAGAATACTCTGGTGGGGTTGGCTCCCCCACTGATGCCTTAATGTAAGTATCGCCCCTCATCGCACTCTTAAATGCCTTACAAAACTTCATTTTATCTGTTCTGTTTACTTTTGATTCAATAATGAAATGACTTTTACTCCCAAGATTCCCTTCACCTGCTTACTCAACCAATTGCCTCTTACGATAGGCTGCCAATCCGGTCGCGGCTCTTCTCACTTAACCAACCTATCCCAGCACGGCACACTCTGACGTCACACTCACACGCAGCAGCTGACAAAGTCTTGCGGCTCGTCCTCCTTACCGACAACCCAATAAATAAAAACAAACCAACTGGTTTACTACAGGAAAGGACACAATCGATTCAGAGACCTTACGGACTTTCACCAATGGCTCATTTGGCTCCAGTAGCTATTCCTCCTTTTCAGTCTCCCACATTCACAAGCAAAATTTGATCTGCAAATTTTACTCTCAACTGATCAACGGGTCAGTTCTGGTGCACATATAACTCACCAAATCTCAGTCGAATGTTTCTTTCACCGAATTATCACACTCACTGACTTGTTGACCACGCCCGATCAACCTACTAAACCAGGCAGGTTACAGCATATAATCAAGTGTCTCCTACACTTGTCAAATATACTCCGGAGTCTTAGACCACGCAGGGTCCGCACATCACCAACAACCACATGGATAATTTTTTAGCACAAAGCGCCACACACATGTGAAGTTTGACGACTTCCCTACTCTCATACTACGGCACACTCTTACTAACCTCAATTGGAGTACTCAGACTCCCTACTATACCTCACATACCTCGCAATTCACCTGCGATTTGCTTAAGCCCATGCAAACGCAACCTACTACTTTCACACTATCTCAAAATATGTTGAGAACATACCCATCTTTACTAGCAGGATCCGGGATCTGGGAAAGTCATTTCTGGACTTAAGGGGACATCATCTTTGCTACAATTGCCATTTCAGAAAAATAAAATTAAAATCTCATAAAATATAAACAACTAATCCTAACTTAAACTAGTTCCATGACCAATAATCACCACATAACTAGTTCTCCAAGGAAGCTAACCATTAAACTGCTAACAAAAACTGCTAGCGTGCCGGTCCTTAGTAAGTAAACTTACAAGGGGACGCGTATAGGTCGATGAACCTTTTGAACCGCATGGATTTCCTAATCATGCAGTGATTACTGTACCAATAATCAACACCAATAGATCAATAACAAACACTTAAGGAACCAAAAAGGAAAACCATATTAATCAGAAATAACCATCACTCATGAAAAAGGTTGATAATTTGTATTCCCTATTGATTACAATGCTAATCAAATATTAATTTAGCCTTTATTAATCAATCTTTTTTAATTCATCAAAGAAAACATTAAACTCTCCTAAACAAAACATGAGCAACAATGCAATCATAAATCAATGAATATCAGGATTAATAGAGTAATTCACCAATTCAATGCGTCAGTCATCTGTCACTATCAACGTCTCCCCTGTCAGCCTACCTAACCAAGTTTAGCATCAGCATGTGGGTCTTCATGCGTAAACAATTTAGGTGAAACATTGATCTGGAAAAATCTATCTAAAGAGAGAAAATCTATTCAGAAACAGCACAGTTGGCACCTAGAAAGAAAGGCACAGAATTGTCAGTCATATTTCATAGTTACTTATCCAGGATGGATCAGCAATGAGTCAGTCTTCGTCCCCCGGTCATTAGTGGTCAGCTATGCATCAGGCTCACAGAGTATAAGTCTAATTATCAGCACTTTGGACAGCATTTCTTCACGTCATCAACTTTCTCCTTGCAGTTCTGATTTCGCTCCCCTCGTCATGACTTTTAATTAGCGTCTCTCAATCCATCCCACTAATTGCTAATTGGTCCATCTGTCGGAAGTTATGACTCTAACCTATAGTTTTTGTTTACCAAATCTCTATTTTTGCATAGGCATCATGTCCCATAAATTTGATTGGACCTTCTTGTGATGAGAACAACATACGGCTCTTCAGGTAACGAAAGTGTTGCATACAAGTCTTTAGTCAGTGCCTCTATTGTTCAAGTCATGGGAAAGTACATTTAGCCTACACTACACATAATTGTATCAAATTGTCTTCATCATCTCTGAACTCTGAACAGTTCAAGGTCCTTTCTTCCAGTTACCAGTTGTCACAAAGCGTTTCAGAGTCTCCACATTATGAGCAAGCAAGGCCCAGTGAAATCAGGTCTTTAGTCCAGCTAAGTTAAGAATATGAATTAACACAAAACATAGGTTATACATCCAGTTATGATATATTCATACATTTTATATACATTTTTCCATTAATTATCATCTGTTAATACACATGGTGATCACTCTCCATGGGCACATTTTCGATTATACACGTTATTCTCTATTAGCAATTCCTTTATGCATTTTTCTCATTAATAATCACACATTAATCATTAGAAATTTCTTCAATTACCATCTCTGCTCCATCAATATCAAACCCAAAATTACAACCTAAATGCCACACTCCAGAGGATGAATGACTTAAACATCAAGTGCTAGAGAAATGTAGGATGCTGCCTTTTTAAAATGTCGTTTAGACAGGAGTTGATGGTGTCTAGATGCAGCACTATTTCAATATTGTATACTGATCATATTGACATAGCTATGTGCTGGTGTGCAGAGTCATAAAATGGGCAAGTTGTGTTTTGTGGTTCGTTTTTCGTGTATTTGTTCTAAACTGTATACCTTCATGTATGTGCCAAATAAACTGAAATGCTTAATAAGCTAATAAAAACATGAGTTAATTGAGAAATGCAAGCTTTTTGTTTACATGTAAGTTGGGTCACATTTTTTCAAGGTCAACAGTTGAAAGTTAAGGCATCGCTATTTTCATTCCTTGCTAAACATTTCCAGTGGAAAACGGTCCTTTACTTTATTACTTGTTTTGGAAGCTATGTTGTATTTTACAGTATCCTCTGTTGGATACATTTTTTTATAATGAGGCGTCTGTACTTTAGTGCTCCTTCGTTCATAAAACATACTGGTGACTACCAGAAATCTTCGCTGCATCTATTGTTTACCACATTTCAATAGACGGTGTATGTGCTTACGGAAATACAACACACAATTAGCGTTTGATACTTATGATACAACAGTGAAATAAAGACATGCCATGTTACATATATAAAAAAAGGCTTTCGCGTGAATTTCTAAATGCTAAATACTGAAACTAGAAATATAGGAGTTTGAAACATTTGCACAACGAAAAAGAGTTTGAATAACAAGGCATATCAAAAGCCCAGAACTCTGTTTTTAGTGGTTGCAAATAAAGCACAGATCAACTGTTAAGCAGGAAGATCACATGGAGTAAAACAAGCCACAACTTGCTCATTCACAGCAATTTTACTTATTGTGTTGCAATCTACAGATAATTAGAAATTTTACCTGCAATGTAAGTTAAGGCTTTTTCTAATGTTCTACTATTTTGTTTTACTTCTGCTATGCCAAAGATACATGTAGCCATGGCTACAACGACAATTTACAACAAGCATTGGCAAAGCCAACAGGTTTCGCCGTGAGAAATTTATGAGCTTTGCCAATGTTTTTTTACATGTTGCACAACAGTTGAACTGCTGTACAACTTGGCTTAAAGTGCAAAAATCGATATGACATGGACAGCTTTGACCACGTCATAGTGTTTATTTATTTTAAGCTATGTTCCATGGCAGTTCAACTGTTGTGCAGCATGTAGAAAAACATTGACAAAGCTAATAAATTGTATAGGAGAAACCTATTGGCTTTGCCAATGCTTGTTTTTTATTGCTTGTTTTTTATTATGGATATCGTTCTACAGTGCTGGGAGTATAAGATCTGCTGAAATATTCATAGACTATCTTAGGCTGCACGCAGAGCAATCAAATGTAATTAGTTACTGGTAAGAAACCGCATAAAGCGACCTTTCTCGATGGCAATAGGGTAAAACATGATTGAAATTGGTGCGTTCCCCCCCTTTCCTTCCCATTTCACGAACTCTGAATGGTGAAAGGCTGGGAACCTGTGGTGGAAAGGTTTACAAGCAGGGTGCAGCCAGGCTGCATACTCAGTAGCAGAGAGCCCGCTGTACAGCAGCAGGAATGAGTGTGGTTGGGATGTAAACATCACCAAAAAGCACAGTTTCCAGATGTGAGTCATGGCAGAGTTGGATCTCCCACAGACACAGATGCCGCACGGCAATCTGAAAACATTTCTTCCACCTATCAGCAGAGAGACCTCAGAGGTGAATGGGGGGCTTTATTCAGGGCACAAGCTGCATGGGAGGCAGGTTCATGAGAATGAAGGGAAACAAACCTTCTTTCCATCACAAAAGGAGGAGTGTTTAGTTAGTCTAAAATACCACCTCGACTTAAAAAAGACAAAGTAAATGGAACTGCACAACTTCCCTTAAGGGGTGAGAATGTTTCATTGTTTACTGTCACTGTAGATGATCATGGCACAGGAACCATCACAGTGATGGAGATTAACACTTTGGCCCATATTTATACTTTTTGACGCAAAACTGCGCTAACGCAGTTTTGCGTCAAAAAAAATTAGCGCCGGCTAACGCCATTCTGAAGCGCCATGCGGGCGCCGTATTTATCGAATGACGTTAGCCGGTGTTAGCCGCCGGCGCCGTCTGGTGTGCGTTAAAAAAACGACGTACACCAGGCAGCGCCGGCGTAGGGGGATATGGGGCTTGGGCGTCAAGAAATGGGGCAAGTCAGGTTGAGGCAATTTTTTCGCCTCAACCCGATTTGCGCCATTTTTTTTCACTCCCAACCCCCATAGAAATGACTCCTGTCTTAGCAAAGACAGGAGTCATGCCCCCTTGCCCAATGGTCATGCCCAGGGGACTTCTGTCCCCTGGGCATGGTCATTGGACATAGTGGCATGTAGGGGGGCACAAATCAGGCCCCCCTATGCCTTCAGAGCCCACAGGTCCCTTAACGCCTGCCTTTTGCAGGCGCTAAAAAACAGCGCAAAAGCGGGCGTACGTCATTTTTTTTGACCCGCCCACTCCCGGGCGTGAATTTTGCCCGGGAGTATAAATCCGACGCACATGCCTCGGAGTCGATTTTTTAGACGGGAACGCCTACCTTGCATATAATTAACGCAAAGTAGGTGTCCACACAAAAAAATGACGCTAACTCCATGGACTTTGGCGCTAGACGCGTCTAACGCCAAAGTATAAATATGGAGTTAGTTTTGCGTCGGAATTGCGTAAAAAAAAACGACGCAATTCCGGCGCAAACGGAGTATAAATATGCCCCTTTATACTTTCCCTCTCTGAACTTCCAAAACACCCCCACCACCTTTGGGAACATAATCTGCTTGCGACCCCCGCAAGACCCAGAAAGATGCTAAAGAAAGAGGTATGTTGGTCAAGCCTCCATTTTCTAGGCAGAGTAAACCAACTGTGTTTACCTACTTAGCTGTGCTACGTTGCTTTACCTCCTCCCTGGTGGGAGCACACCTACAGAAGATAGCGAGAGACCCTACACACTTGTGATTGTCTTGGAGAGGGCAAAGACTGTAACTTGGACTCATCTTTACTACAGGAAGGAGAGAGGCCAACATCCAAAATCATCACTGCTAGTAAGAAGAATAATGTGTTTTACATAGTGCCATGCCAGCTGTTGTTAGGTGCTGTAAATTAGTTATTACTATAAGCAACCGTACTAGTACGAAGTGGGTCAACTCAACGTAACATAAATACCATCATACTCTTTTACCAAAAGCTAAACTTGTATGAAACTGAAGATGCAATAAAAAAACGTGAGATGTCCGCTGAGAGTAAGATATCCGCAGGAAGTAAGATGACTATAAAATATCCGCTGGGCAAACACTTAGGGCCTGATTACGACCTTGCGGATGGGATACTCCGTCGCTATTTTACGAGTTGCATAGAATATAATCAAACTTGTAATACGGTGGGCGGGTTATCCGGCACGTTTGTGATGAAGTATCTCATCCGCCAAGGTCGTAATCAGGCCCATAATCTCTCCCTGTTAGTCTGAATACAAATGGTGGTCATGTAAAGTAAAGAGCTCTGTTACCTATGGAATGTGGGGGACAAAAGTAAAAAAAATAAAAAATACCCCGAAGTGCACACCACTAGCGAAACAACATCAACTGGCAGCCACTCATTGCCAACCAGAAGGGGTAACTCATCTATGCTTCAGGGAACAGCTGACGCTGCGAAAAGAAGAGAGGAAGTTCTGCTTGATGACATTGGAAGCGCTGCTAACCAGTCAGATGCAAGAAAAGGAGAGTGACCGGTGAAGCCAACAAATGCTAAGTATGTTTAGCCAGTGGGTGGAATGTGAGCCCTCTTAAGATTTGTTTTTCATTAAAAGCAAAAGACTTCTCAAGCACAGCGCTGTGCAGGTAAAACCTAAAAAAGCATGGCAAAGATTCAGTTTAGAGCAGTATTAATATTTCAATTTCTCAACAACTTTGAAATATTAAAACAATTGAGTAATTACCACAATACTTCTCTGTTAAATTTTAGGATTGTGTGTCAACATATCGACCACTAAAACAAAAGTGCTATAAATTTCAACACAACAAACTACATTTTCAGTACATGATATGTTAAGCACCATACGCAACATAAATATCAACAAAAATACATTGTCCAACCAACATATACAAATAAAAAATGTGATGCTTCAGAATAGCGTGACAGAATTAGGTAAAATATCGACATCATCACTATTGTGAACAAAATCATCACAAAATATGTTAAAGAAAACCTGAATAAATCTATATCTCGAAACATACCCAACTTAATAAATATATTATTTGAAAACAAATGTCCATTGAATTAAATATACCACAAAAATGCTAAATTAATTACTTAAGGAATCAGATTCAAACCTGCAATGGTTAACAAATGCAAAGCTTCAGTGAAAGAAAATAAAGGGTAAAAATAGAACATGAGCAATCATGGCTGTTGCCAAACTTTCCTGAGTAGAGAGGGGGACATTAGTCTAACTCTGGACCCACAAACACATGGGAGTTTGCACAGATTTAAAGGGCATGACATAATGGTGGTTCCATGCATTTAAGATATTTCAATTGATTTTTCACAAGCAACATTCATGTTATTGCGTGCGCTTCATGCTGTCATGTTATTTACAGACTTTGTAGGTCACCACATGCTCACACTTCAGCTTGATTGCCTACAAAACAGGGCACCCAAAGCTGACGTTTTTGACCATTTCTTACTTCAAAACTCAAGTCGTTATCAATATGCACTTTTGAAACTTAAAAGTCTGCATCTTCTTGCAAATTTGCATGTCATTTGTAATGGTTGCCATCTGCATCTGATGGCATGGCATGTGCATCCCCTTGTTGTACAGCAACTGGGCCTGAGATTTCTGTAGCATACTTTGGACCTTATTACGACCTTGACGGAGGAGTTTCCTCCATCAAAACTGTGACAAATATCCCGTCTGTAGTATTACGATCTCCATTGAATATAATGGATATCATTCACATTTGGGATGGAGGAAACCCCTCCGTCCAGGTCATAATAAGGCCCTCTGTCATTAACAATGCATTCTAAATAAATGTATTATGAGGACAGCTTACCATTTTGCCATGTTTGCTATAGTATTCTTGAAGTAAGTAGCCACACAGAAATTCCTCAAAGAAGTAGGTTATTCAAATAAGATGCGTCTTCACAGGGTGGGCACGGAGCAGCAACTGCCAATACATTTCAAGTGCAGCAACTGCCAATACATTCCAAGCCCAGAATCCTCTCCCAACCTTCCACATTCTCACTTAACATTCTCGGTTCTATATTCATCCTAATACAACAATTCTTCTCTTCCATTTTTGTGTCATACATGTTACATGTTACAGACCAGAGGAAGGTGCCCAAAGCACACTTCAAATCACAGTTTAAATGTATTTAAATGTATCTAACATTCACTTTTCTTTTAAGGAAAAGGAGTCCCTGCATCTGCATCTGCTGTGTCCTTCATGCATGTTCAACAGTCTGGCAAAAGCACATATGATGTATACAATCAAAATAGGTACCAACAGAACAATAAGGAAGAACTGGCAACTCAAAAATGTGTGATTCCCATTTCAGTTTGACATCATGTTGGTAAGACAATGGCAGCTGTGCCACTCAGTTTAAATTTCTTGAACGCATATTCAGACAATCTAATCAAACTACTTTATGCAAACGTGGTACTCTCATATGACACAAAACCGTAAATTTGATTCTTGCTGCATATCCTAACAATCTTCCATGACATCAGCCCTTTCAACCAACGTGGAACAATTTTGTTCTCGAACGTTTGTTCAATTTTGAGTGACATAGGTGTTAGAACTGGCGGCCTTACGGTGGTCATCAACCAACTTTTTGCCAGCCTCCCTCTACTTTTCTGACACTGTCTTTTCTGGTTTTATGATTCTACACACTTTAACAGTGGCGGCCTGTCCTTTAGGGCGGAGGGGCCACGTCCCCCCACCTTTTGCCCCTCATGAAGAGTGTCTGTCAGGCAGAACAAAGGTCAGCCTGACAGACACTCTCCATGTTCAGCTCAGGCAGCCAGGAGCAGACATGCGCGATTTGCGCACACTCCTGGCTGCCTGAGCTGAACTTTGTTGGGCTGAGAAGGTCACAGCTCCTATGGGCGTGACCTCATCAGCTCAGCAAAGGTGCCTCAAGGCCCTCCCCTGGGTGACGAGGAAAGCGTCACCAATTGACACTCTCCCTGGGCGCTTCAGGTTTAAGCAGTCTCACTGATCCCATCCCACTCTGTGACGAGGCTGGGACTGCTGCCTTCCCTCATTGGCTGACCTAAGGTCAGCCAATGAGGGAAGGCAGCAGTCCCAACCCTCCTGGGACCTGGAAGCTGAAGGTAAATGTGTGTGTGTATGTGTGTGATGTTTTAAATTGAATGTTTGGTGCGCCCGTGCATGTTTGAGTGTTATGAGTGTTGTTAATGGATGTGCGTGCGTCTGTGTGTGAAAGAATGAGTGTGTGCGATCTTTTAAAATGAATGTTTGGTGCATGCGTGCATGTTTAAATGGTATGAATGTTGTTAATGGATGTGCATGCGTGCGTGTGTGAAAGAATGAGTGTGTGTGATGTTTTAAAATGAATGTTTGGTGCGTGCGTGCATGTTTGAATGGTATGAGTGTTGTTAATGGATGTGCGTGCGTGTCTGTGTGTGAAAGAATGAGTGTGTGTGTGTGTGTGTGTGTGTGCGTCCCGCCTGCCCCACTCCCTCCTAAAGCTGCCGGCCGCCACTGCACTTTACCACTGCTAACCAGTTCTAAAGTGCATATGCTCTCTCCCTTAAACATGGTAACATTGGTTCATTCCCAATTGGCATATCTGATTTACTTGTAAGTTCCTAGTAAAGTGCACTACATGTGTTCAGGGCCTGCAAATTGAATGCCACTAGTGTGCATGCAGCACTGGTTGTGCCATCCACATAAGTAACCCCTTAACCATGTCTCAGGTCTGCCCTTGCAAGGCCTGTATGTGCAGTTTCACTGCCACTTCCACTTGGCATTTAAAAGTACTTGCCAAGCCTTAAACTCCACTTTTTCTACATATGTCACCCCTAAAGTAGGCCCTAGGTAACCCATAGGGCAGGGTGCCATGTAGGTAAAAGGCAGGACACACTCCACCACAACTGTGGCAGATATCCAGTAGGCTGCATTACAAGTGTATTATATTCAATGACACTTTTAATATGGCAGGCGGGATATCCTTAACGTTTGTGATGAAGAAACTCGTCGACCTCTCAATCAGGCCGTGTGTTTCTCATTTCACTTTGCATTTTTGAGCGTGTGATTCTGCATTTACATCTGAAAAGCATAAGTGCCAGAATGAAATGATATAGCAGTCAAGTGGCCTTGTGCCATTTGTGGCACAATCAGCCAGCTTCTATTAGTGTAATGGGTAATTTACTTTCACCATTCTCATTATGTAATGGGTTTAAACGACACAACTATGCTCTGTTGCCTAAAAGTCCAGGAAAGACGAAAGAGCTACATATGACTTGGTAACTCTTATCTTCTTTGCACGGCAAAGTATGTTGATGAAAGCACTGGAAATCATGAGATCTCAGAAAATCACTTTTCCATCCATCAGTTTGTCCCTTCCCACTTGACCTTACTACTTTACCCATTTTGCCATCCAAATAATTTTTTGTTTCTAAAGAGTTAGAGATCTGGAACAGTTTTTCCGATTATGGCCTGTTACTTCTCGCTAGCTTTCTCTACCCCCCACGCAACTAACAAAATTGCACAGCATAATATTCAAACAAGTAAAACCATTTTCATGTATCACAGCGGGAAGAAATTAGAGCTACTGTTTTCATCTGATAAACTTAATGCTTCACAAGCTGGGTAATGCTTCGCAAAGCTCTGCCTTTAATTTAAAATGCAGATTTCATTACAATGAACTTTGTGACATTAAAAGATGTCGCTCTTTTTAAAGCTTCACTTTCATTGCCATTCTCATTATTCTGAAATATTTCGCCCTAACGTACCCCAGGGGTCCTGACAACATAGGCCTTGCCTCTACAGCACACTCAATTCATGATTGTGATAAATTGTTAGGGACTGTGAATAAACACTAGTTACATTACTGTATCTAAAATAGCCTAATAAGGGAACAATTTATGATGTGGAATTGAAAAGGAATCCCTAATTGCACTTCAGTTTGCTGCGAGGATGCTCCTCTAGCATTACCGGTATTTTGCTTTGTGCTCTGGCGTCATGCCAAGGTTTGAGAGCTAATTGGAATTAGAATAACATTTCTCACAGGCCATTCATTTGCTCGGGCTGAGTACAAATTACTATGCAAGGGAGGCTGAGGGCTCCTAATGATACAGGATAATGATGTTTTATTCAGATTTTAACGAGGTGTAATCATTCTGCATGAGAGAGAAAAAGATTAAGAGGGTGCAGCAATTACCAATTTTTACAACTGATTAATCACAAGCCATTACTTGTTCTTGGTCAAATAGGCATTATAATGACTATTACCATTTCAGCTATTTTTAATGCAAATTACATTAGCTTGTAAAACCTTGCCAACTATGCCACATTACTGGTGTGCTTGAGTGAGCAAGAGCAACGGAAGCATAACAAAAAATGCACAATGTACCAGAAGTGATGGAAAACGAAAGGTCTGAATGATGACTGCATACAACTAACAATGGTAAGCTGTTTATACTGTAACCATTGTACATTTAGTTTAATTAAGAATGATAGTAGGCAACCATGTCGTTACCTAGGAATGCCTCCAAAAACATGGACAGATGATTGACAGGCTGCTTGTTTCAGCTGCCACGTTAGGTACACCTGAGATCACTTCTAATATAACAGCGTTTATAGCAAAATAGCAATGGTGTTCTCCCCACAGCATCGAGGAACTCCTACAGAATATGATGGTGGCTCTTTGGTTTTGCAGGTCTGTTTATTGACCCATTATGTAAAGTGTGTTAGATACAGATACCTGCTCAAATGTGGTATGTGCTAATTTGCATACACCCAGCACATTTTAGTATTACAGAAAGGATCACGTACCCCCAACTCTAATTTAGAAGCTCTCCTTAGATTATTTCTGGCACCTTGAATGTAGTTTATTCTAGGCACATGGTGGAAATCCCCCATTCACATTTAATATACACACACAATACAATCCAATTCTTGGAGAAAGTTCTTGGGCGGTATATGGTACATACAGTAACATCCCTTAGAAAGGCATTGCATAAAAAGTTATAAAACATTAGAATACATAATAATAAAGTCTGAAGTATGATACATATCACATGTACATAATTATGATGTTAGCAATGTCCCGTCATTGAATCACAATCCACAATTTTGTGTCCGACATTACCACATGAACTGTTTTCCCCACTTGCGTGAATGCGTTTCTTTAAAAAAATTCAGTCAACCTGTGCCCATTCTACATCAAACATATGTTACTCTTGGGGACACTCACAGGCACTACGGCACTATCCAGACATGTCCCAGCACAGAAACCCCTTTTAAACTAATGGACTGAGAAGATTGGTGCAGAGGCCCTCATTGCAAGTTTGGCAGTCCGAGGACTGCCACAGTGGAGGTGGCGATTGCACCGCCGCAGGGTCAGCGGAGAAGACTGCAATATTATGAGCATGGTGGTGTTCCCAACGGGACACAGCTAACAGACCACCAGTACCACCAGTACCGCCAGTGCAGGTAGAGGTTACACACCACCATGATATCCGGCACGGTCAGACCGCCACTAAAACCCTGGTGGAAACGACCAGTGTAAACGTACGCACTCACTTTCAGGAACACAGACACGTCTAGAGCCGCCATGGAACCTGAACTTGATGTCTTCCCAGTGCTCTGGATCACCCTACGACTCCAACTGCGTGTGGAGTAAGAGGAAGAGTGCTGCTGGTAAAAAGAGTGAAGGACAATGATGTTGCTGGGCCGGTCCCAGATGGTTCTGCCACTGCCAGGGAGCTTCCATCACAGGAGGAATCCGTAGATGACGGGGATGATCCTATCTCCCCCAGGGCACTCCCCTTGCCCTCCAACCCACTGGTCCCTTTGGCTTTGCTGGTGTCAGTCTCCTGGTTCCTGTGGTCTACTGCTTCCCCACTCGCCGGTGTTCTTTCTCCTTTGCCTTATGATGCTGATGCACACAAAGACAGAGGAGGAGAGGTAGGGAGAGAGAGAAAAATAGGGTGGAAAAGGATCAGTATCTGTTAACCATTAACACAGATCAACATGTACATCTCACCAATTACCAAATGGCATGCCATACCTTTACAATGACAGCGCATTTAAGTAAATACACATTGTGAATTGTAAGATGCTATGCTCATAATCCAGCTATTGTGAGAACATCGTGACTAAGTGAATTAGCAAGGCTAAAACACTGCATAGCAAAATTGTGATTGCCAGGGCGATGTCATGCATTACATTTAAACAATAGGGTTAGCCTCCAGGGACCGCCCAGGGGGCTTACCACATCTACTACCATAGCATAACTGGAAAGGCTAGACCACAAAATGATAGCTGCTACAATAAATTTTGCTGTGTTATTTGCACACTTACAGTCACATGTAGTATAATGCCATGGTTGTTTCCCTACACATATCCTGCACTCTTAGGGCAACATGTGTCAGCATGGTAAAGAGTAATTTCCTGACTACTGTCCCATTTAGGCCATCCATGCTGAAGACCCCTGGTGCAACCCCTACAATCAGTCCATGGCAGCTACTCTGCAAGATAGAGATATCATCAGTCATGGTTGGAGACGCATACTGATGTGATAGCACTCAGGTACATTGATGCAGATGAAAGAAGCTGGTCTGACACAATGTGTCCGGTGCCCACACTCACCCTAACATCAAAATTGTCCATTGGATATACATTGACAGCAGTGTAAAGCCACACATGACCGATTCAAAACCAGGCAAGGTGACTGATACCCATTGTGGATTCCCATAGACCACTGATCACATGCACATCTGCCCACATGTTACCCGCCCCATCCCAAACAAGGCCTATCATGTGGGAGGTGTGAGCCTGTACTCACTCCCTTGTGGTTGCTGCACTGCTCTCAAGTGCCCATCTACCTCAGGGTAGGCCACTGCCAAAATGCAGGCCATTAAGGGGGTCAGGGTCCAATGGGAACCCCTCCCTTGTTGGGAGGGCGTCCCCAGCTGGGCCTCTGAGGTCTTCCGGGCCCAGCGTCTCAGGTCCTCACACAGCTTTCTGCAGTGGTTGCTCCACCGGCTGTGGACCCCCGAGGTCTGCACTTACTTGGCGATGGCATGCCATAACCCCTTCTTCCAATGGGCGCTGACCTGCATGGGTGACACAGACAGAAGAAAAAAGTCATGTAGAGGGGCAACACATCAGCAGTAGTGGACTACTCACATCACACACATCACATGCCCACACCAATGTGTCTTCATGGCACAAACACATGTACTCTATGGCCCCTGCATGCAACCACTCCCTTTGTGGCATTGAAACGCCTTACAGCCTCACACACCCCTATCACACAGGTCAATGGAATTGGGCTCACCTGTTCCTCTGGTGCCTCATACAGCTGTCCATACAGGGGTAGGACCCAGTCCACAAGCTTCTCTAGCTCCTCTTGGGTGAAGACTGGGGCCCTATCTCCTGCAGGACATGCATGGTTGCTCCCAGAGACAGTACACAGCAGCTCACATAGTAGAGGTCTTGCTTGCACGAGTGTCAGGAGTCAAGTGAGCTAGGCGGCAGGAAATGACAGTTACGGCTGCCACTTCCCTGACCATCAATGCCAGCGGTGATCATAATTGGCCCCAGTCCCTCATAGGTGACTGTGATCCAATGAGGAGTTGCACGGCGATTGAGACTGCCTATCACCATGGTGACATATGCTGGCGGAATTAGGTCACATCCATCTGTCCAGTGCACGCAGGACAGGCGGCTGCCATTTTAGGCACATATGACGGTTTGTAAAGTAATAATAAGTGCGTCATGCTAAACATGCGTACCAAGTGCACTGTAGGCCTATGTTTAGCCATCATGGCTGGGCCCATTAAAGTGATAATCATGCCTCAGTGGTGCAGGATGGGGCGGTCTCAAATCCAGGGCATGACCAGCGGCTCGGTACCTCATAGGCGATGTAACCATATGAGGCAGTGGCATTTGGACTTACGTGGGATGTGCTGGACTAAAATGCAGCTTTTACATAGACCATTGGATATGTAATGTGTGTGATATCCTGTTGTCATGGCCTTGTAACGGACAGCTAGGTTGGTTTACATGGGCCCTGTACATGGCCATAATGGTATGTGCCGAGTAATGGGGCCTGCCACAAGTGTATGTTGTGTCCAACAAGGCTCTTGTTGTCTAGCATGTGTTGAATGACCATTGTACATTCTGCCCTCTCTCTCCTAGATACTATCATCTGAATATTAACACCATAATGGAACTATGTACCCAGTTGAAGCCATATCTATTGCCTGCTATATGTGATCACTATGCCATCCCTCCCACAGTACAGGTCCTGTCTGTGCTACACCTTCTTGCCTCTGGCTCTTTCTAGATTACGTTGGGATGGGCAGCAGGGATGTCACAGTCCATGTTTAGTCTTGTGATGACAGATGTACTGTCTGCTCTACTGAAAGACGTGGACAGCTATATCAGGTGGATTTGCCTAATGTTAAGGCTGACTTCTATCATATTGGACACATCCCTCATGTGATTGGTGCCACAGATGGCACCCACATTGCTTTTGCCCCTCCAAAGGCCAATGAACATGTCTTTAGGAACAGGAAAAACTTCCACTCCATCAATGTTCAAGTGGTGGGTCTCTTGGACTAGTACATCTCCCAAGTGAGAGACAAATTTCCAGGATATGTGCATGACTCCTTTATTCTGAAGAACAGCTATGTCCCACACATGATGGCTCAACTACAGAGAGAGAGAGTGTGGCTAAATTGGTAAGTTTGCACTAGGATGTGTGTAACTGTAATGTCTACCTTCATCCTATTCAGCCATGTGCCTCTGACGGTATTGTGACAGGTCCTACCTTTGTGCACACAGGTGACTCTTGCTATCCTATCCTTCCCTGGCTGCTGGCACCACTGAGGTACCCTACCACAGATGGGGAACACTGTTTTAATGAGGCCCACGGTACAACAAGGCGTGTTATTGAAAGAACAGTTGGGCTCCTGAAGCCCAGATTCAGGTGCCTCCATGTCGCTAGAGGTGCCCGCCCCCACAGTCTCCTAAAGGTATGCCAGATCATAGTTGCCTGCTGCAGGTGACACAATTTGGACCTGAGATGACATATTCCATTACTGGCTACTGAGGAGGAGGCAGCTGGACAAGTGGCTGATCCTGTGGACATGGAAAGTGATGAGGAGGCTGATGAGGAAGGTGCAGCTGACTCTAGGACTGAGCTGATCACTCATTACTTCCAGTAAAATACAGGTATTGTGTGTGTATTGTCAGGTATATTATTTACAAAATGCCTCATGGCTAGTGGGTGGGGCCTGTTGGTGGGTGGAGGTAGCACACAGGATGCTTGTGAGTTCCTTGAGCACCTCTGCAATGGAAGCCATGCTGGCATTGTGGGCCTGCCACTGCTGCATAGCCTCCTGGTGGAATTGCCTCTGCAGCCTTTGGTTTTCCTCCAGTATGGTGAGTATTTGGCCCATCTCTCCCTGGGATTGCTGGTATGCTCCAAGGACTTAGGAGATGGTGTCCTGGCCAGTCGAGTCTCTTAGGGGTCTCTTCCCCTGGCCCACAGGTGCCCTCCCACGGCCCCTGACCTCCTGTGCATTTTCCCCCTGGCACGGTGTGACCACTCCCAGCTGCCCCAGGACCATCATTGTCTTGGGTGTGCGGGGTCTACTCAGGTCCCTGTACTGTGGGGCACACTGCTGATTGACCACTCCTTCGGACACAGGTTTGGGGAGCTTAGTTGAGATGTAGATGCCAAAGGTTGGGGGGGTTGGATGTGGGCAGGCTGAGACTGGGAGTGGTGGACTGATAAGTCATCCATGTCCAGACTTTCTGTGGCGTTGTTGTCACTGGGGGTCAGCATCTTGGGGAGGGCTGGCTGTCTCTGGCATCCCCTACATTGTGGCAGTGGCAGGGGTACCTGCTAACTAAATGAGTATCACATGGTGGAGATATGAATGTTGGTCTCTGTGTCTGATGCAGTGGCTTAACTCGATTCACAGTTATGGCAATGACAGATGCAGCACTACAGACATTGTTTATAGTTAATGTACAGTGATATGGGCAGCATGTTTCATTGAAGGTTGATGTATGTAGATTGCATTTCTGTCATAGCCATAAATAGGTCCTCAGTCATAGCATCCTGTTGGTGTTGCAGGTGCAATAGTTGTACATGCAGGTGTTGCACTGTAAAGTGGACCGATCTGATTTTCATATGGATGTGCAGGTGCATTGTGGGAGTTGTAGTGAAGGTGTGTGGTAGTTCTATCTGTGCTGTGGCCAGGGACTGTCTGGCCATTGTGGCTGGGTGGTGGAGTGACATGCAGGGGAGGGGCTTTAGGTGATGGTGTAGGAGGTGTAGTAGGAGGTAGGATCACTTGGGGAGTGATAGGGTGGTGGGGTAGCATGCTGGTGGGCTGAGTTAGTGCTCTGGGCGTGTGAGTATATTACCAGTGTCCAGTCCTCCAGGTATTCCAGTCAGACCCTCAGGATGCAGGATGTCCAAGACATTCTCATTCCATGATGCAAGCTCTCGGGGAGGAGGTGGGGGCAACCTCCAGTCTTCATCATGGCACTTTGGTGCCTGGATGCCATGGAACGTATCTTCCCCCTAAGGTCGTTCCACCTCTTCCAGATGTTCTCCCTTGTGCGTGGATGGTTGCTAACTGAGTTGAACCTGTCAACGATTCTCTGCCATAACTTGATTTTCCAGGCTATGGACGTTTGCTGGACCTGTGCTCCGAGCAGGTGTGGCACTATCCTGATGATTTTATCAACCATGACCCTTAACTCATCGTCTGTGAAGCATGGGTGTTTCTGATGGGACATGGTGGTTGTGTTGTGAGTGGGTGGGTGTGTAGTGGGCAAGGGTGCAGTGTAGGGTGCTTGGTGGGGCAGGGGGTGCTTGGTTGTGTGTGCTGGTTGTTTGAGGTGTTTGTGTGCTGTGAAGATGTGTGTATTGTATAAGTTGCAGATGTGTGGTGTATGCTGAGTGTTGTGTGTGATTGAGCGTATGGTGTACGTGTGCAGTGTCTCTGGTTTGTGTGGTCCTTGCTGTCGGTGTATTTCATTTTGGTTGCAAAGGGTTGTGGGTTGTGTGGGGTGTGTTTTATAGTGGTGTGTGTTCGTATGTCTAATGTGTGTATGTGTGTCAGGTATGGGGTATTTGATTAGTCCAATGTGCTGTAGTGTTCTAGTAGAGGTGTGTTTTTGGCCACAGTGGTTCATACCACCAATGGTTTTCCACTGTGCAATGACAACTGTGCTGATTTGTAGGTCGTAATATGAAGGGCGGTATTTGTTCGGCTTGGCGGTGCTGGTGGTGGGACCGCCTCTATCCCTCCCTCGGTCATTCTGGTGGTGTCGGATTTGTGGCTATTTTTCAGCGTAATGCTTTGAAGATGCTATGTCTTGCTGAAAGACCACCAAACTCGTAATGAGGGCCAGAGTGATTAGAGGCAACCTTCCCTTGTTCTTTATCCAAAAATGCTCAATCTTTTTCCATTTACACACTCGGGGCAAAGCATTTTCATGCAAAGCATTGAATTTTGAGATGTGATTCTTGGCAAAATCAAGCATTTAATAGTAATGCACAACTAAATGCCAGCCACTTGAAGACAAAATAGGTGAACTGAACCATGTATCTTAGTGAGAAGTAATTACCAGAACCAAGCCCCAAACACTCACAAAACCCTGGAACCAAACAAAAGAGAGGGATGGTAATGTGAGAAAGCTAAGAAAGGTGATGAAGGTCAGCTAGTATGATGAGGCTCTGGAGTGGACAATGATCAAAGAGGGATCTGCCTTATATCAAAGTCACACATAGGTGGTCATTACGAGTCTGGTGGGCACCTGACTGGTAGACTCGTAGTGGCAGTCGGACAGCCACCAATGTGGCGGTCAAAGTGCCACATTATTACCACAGCGGTTGTGCTGCAGTCAGACCGCCAGCACCACCAGGATCAGAGATGCCGGCTGTCTGGGGGTTGCAGTGGTTCTAATCTGCCAGGGCAAACAGAGCTGCGCTGGGGTTTACGACCTTGTTCTCCGCCAGCGATTTCATGGCCATAACACTGCCATGAAAAGGCTGGTGGACAACAGGTGTAGAGATCACCGGGGGGGCCCCTGCACTGCCAATGCACTTGGCATGGGCAGTGCAGAGGGCCCCTGGTCAGCACCCTTGCAATGTTCACTGTCTACTTTGTAGACAGTGTACATTGCAAGGGTGCTGGTGCACTCTGCATCATACAGCATTGCGGCTGGCTCAATTATGAGCCGGAGACATTGCTATAGGGTGTTTTACGCTAGGCCAGAGGGCGGAAATGCAGATTTCTGGCCGCCGACCTAGAGGGAAACTATTAATGGGACCGGTGGAGAGGTAGCCACTATGGCGGCAACCGCTCCGTCTGAAGTTTGGCAGAAGGCCTAAACCGTCCGCCGAAGTCTTATTTATTCAAACTTTCTTTCCACCACCTCAGCTCTCTACACAAAAGGGGATGCACTTCCAGAGGATGCAGCAGTAGCAACACAGAGGAAGAATCACTTGAGCATTGTTTGTACAAAATATGGTGTTTTTAATATCGGAACTCAGAAATATCGGAAAAGAATATTGTGATACAAAAAAATTGTGATGCAGAAATATCACTGTCAAAAATATTGGGCCCGATTCACAAAGGTAAACTCAGACCAAAAGTCTAAGTTTAGACTGAAAGTTGTAGTTTAAACCTAAAGTCTTTCTTTACTCGTAGTAAAGTTAGACTTTTAGTCTAAGTTTATACTTTTGGTCTAAGTTTAGACCAAAAGTCTAAACTTGGATCAAAAGTCTAACTTTACTACTAGCAAAGTTAGACTTTTGGTCTAAACTAAGGGCCTGATTACGACCCTGGCAGATAGGACACTCCATCACAAACGTGACCGATATCCCGCCCGCCATCTTACAAGTTCCATAGGATAAAATAGAACTTGTAATACAGCGGATGGGATATTCGTCACGTTTGTGACAGAATTTCCGATCCGCCAAGGTCGTAAACAGGCCCTTAGAATTTTGAACTAAGTTTACCTTTGTGTATCGGGCCTATTGTTTTTTTCAGGTAATATCATTATTAAAATTATTGTTGTTATTAAAATCATTTTCAACACTATTGTTGCAAAGAATATAATTTTTAATTACTTTAATGCATTTTAGTTCATATATAAATTTTATGTGTTATTGTTGTTTCCATACTGGAACTCTTTTTTTTTTTTTAAATATAGTGTGTGATTTTACGTGATTTAGAATTTTAATTTTTAATTACTAATTATAATTTGTAATGTCATAGTGGTCTCTTGGGTTTGTAGGGGACAGGGTGGAAAGTTAATTAAGTAATAATTAATTATTAATTAATTAATAATGTTTAAGTAAGTATGTGATTGATATTAATTATGTATATTATGTAATGCTAATTTATAATAATATTTTAGATGCATGTTGCTAAATTTGCATGGGTATGGGATGGGATATTAATTAGATAATAACTAATGAACAATTAATTGTTAGATTATTATCAATTATTTAACTGATTATTAATTCGAGTGACAAGTTAACTAGGTAATCATTAAATAATCATTATTTTTTAATTGACATTTGATTAATTATTACATTGTTTATGAACTTTGGAAATTGGTTACTTTTAATTTTGTAATAGATACATATACATACTATGTTAAGTAATCATTTGTATATGAAGAATGTTATAGTTTTTCTAATTTAATACAGTAATGTTAATATGCAATGTGTTTGAAAGTGAAGTAGTTTACCTACTGTTGCCAAGAATGGAGTGGCAAAGTCCAATGCTTTCCCTACTGCTACTTAAACTAGAGTGGGAATAGCAATTTTTTGAAGTTCAACTCTTTACCTAATGCTGCACAGACTGGAGTGGGAATAGTAAATCTTACCTCTCGAAGACCAATGCCTTCTCTACTGTTCCCTAAATTGGAGTGGGAATAGTGTTTGTATTATTCCCAGATTTAAATACATTTCCTAATATTGTTTAAACATAGTGATTATTAATATTTGTTTATAATCTTAATGTTATATTATTTTGATTTCTGTTTGTTTCTAAATGTTTATAATATTTTTTGTAAATGTCTTTTTTAATAATTTATAATGTTTTGAAATTGAATTGTTAATATTTTTTATGAAATATGTATATTACATGAAAGCACCAAATTGCAAAATAAAGCATTCTGAGTGATCCAGGGAGCTTTATTTCTCTTGGGCCATCTTGCTTCAGCAACATGATAAAATTGTTGCTGGCTACCATTACAGGACCCGGGGACTCAGTCCCCATGTCCTAAAGTTCTTTAAAAAATAATATATAGAGGCAGGTTAGGGATACCCTGCCACCCAAGGCCCCATGGGAGGGAAGCAGAGGGACCCCTTCTGGACCAAAAGGAAAAAACAAACAGCAAAAAATGCTGCAAACCCACGAGACTCTTGCGGGATTGGAAAAAAAAAGCAGCCAGGTTGCATCTATTCATTATAAAACCTGGGAGGCCTATCCCCCTTTCATGGGGAGGAAGATGTGCAGCACGCCACCCTGAGCCATTAAAGGCCTGGGGGACCCCACCTGGGGACCTATCTGATTTATGAGAGAGGAGCTGATCGCCTCCCATTTTTGTCTGTGGAGAGGCCCCGGGTAACCCAACCCTGGGGCGACATTAATTTTGATAGGGAGGAGACTGTGAAGCCCCCTCTCACCGAGCCTCGTGAGGAACTGGGGAGCCCACCCGGGGCCAACTATGAATTTTTGCATGGCCCTTCCCCCAAGCCTACCCCCGGGGTTGATTTCTTTAGGCATCAGTGCAGACAGGGAAAACTGTGTTTGATAGCAATTGATGGGAGCATTTTTAAATCTCCTGCCAAAAGAGAGCAAACACTAAGGCCCTCATTACAACATTGGCGGTATTGACTGCTTACTGACAAGGCGACGGGCACCAGCATACCGCCCCCGTGGCTACCAGCCGGCAACGCGTATTATGACCGCCGATGGTATTCTGACAGAAATCTGGTGGAACACCACCACCGGTCATGGCGGCGGACGGTGGTAAGGCGGAGCTGCTGACAGCAACACCGCCACGCCAGCAAAACACTGCCGACTGTATCATGATCAATGATACAGCCTGGCGGTGTTTTGCTGGCGGGCGCTGATGCTGACGGCAGCGCCGCAGACCATCTCCAGCCAGAGGACCCCTGCATACATGAATGAGTGATTGTGAATGTTGTGTGTTGTGGATGCATGTGTGTGACAAGGTATGTTGGTGTGTGGGTTTGTATGTGTGCATGAGTGGGTGGAGGTTGGTATGCATGAGTGCCTGTGTGTGTGTGTGGGTGCGTGTGTGGTTGTGGATATGTGCGGGGGCTGGAGCGGGTGGGGGAGGTTGGGGTCGTACTATGGGGAGGGGGTGAGGGGCAGGGGAGACCCCTATCAGTGCCAGGGAAGGGATTCCCTGGCACTGATATTGCCTACTGCTATGGTTGGTGGGGGTACAAAAACCACGGAAACCATGGCAGTAGGCCGGGTCGTAATCCCGAGGGTGGGAATGTGACAGCCGCTGGGCTGGAGACCGAAGTCTCCATCCCAGCGGCTGTTACCACCCTAGCAGTTGGTGTGTTAAAGTGGCGGTGTTGGATGGCAGTACCCGCCAGGGTCCACATCCCATTTTATTTGACCTCTGGCTTGTTGGTGGTATTACCGCCATTTTAACACCGACCTCCAGGGTTGTAATGAGGGACTAAGGGGGTTATTCTAACTTTGGAGGAGGTGTTAATCCGTCCCAAAAGTGACGGAAAAGTGACGGATTTACCACCAGCCGTATTACGAGTCCATTATATCCTATGGAACTCGTAATACGGCTGGTGGTATATCCGTCACTTTACCGTCACTTTTGGGACGGATTAACACTCCTCCAAAGTTAGAATAACCCCCTAAGTCTGCTATCAGCTGGCGTGAGCTTCAAAAATGCTCCTGCCCGCCGGGAGTAGACCTGAGACCTGTTTCCCTGCACATAGTGACGCGGGCAGGGAAACAGATCTAAATATTGCTGTTCCTTGCATAGAGAAGCTTTACTAGAATTATTAGCTGCTCCCTGCAGGTGGAAGCAATGCTGCATCTCGCTGGTTGCTGGGTTGTGGGGGGTGCACCAGTGCATCCTCCATGTGTTGAGCCCAGCCCAGGGGATGAGGTCCCTGGGACAGAAATCAGCTCCTGAGTGCATTTCCCATTGCTTTTGGTAATACTGAACATGAGGCACAGGAATATGGATTAATCTCTTTGTAGTCTCTCTGTCTTCACCAATAGGTTGATACATGTTATTACAGATTTCTGTATAAAGGCGCTTGAAGAACAATTACATTGCCAAAATTCCATACAGACAAGATCACTGCAGACATTACCTCATGGTCCTTTTCATAGTTATAAAGTAGAATATGCACTTGACTTTTACCCACTGAGGTAGCACTTACTAATTAGCCAGTGGGAAGTACTCTAGTTGGATAGCATGTGAGGATACATTCCAAAAGTGATGCTCATTTCACAGAAATTAAAACTTAAAGGGAAGTATTTACAAATATAAACATGGTAGGTGCCCCGGTTGCACCTCCACTTCTGCAAACAACAAATCATATTAACGTTTTGAGCTTGGCCAAGGCGAATCAAGTATGTTTTGTCTTCAATTCCATGTTAAAAACACATCTGAAATACTTGATGGAGGTGAATGTATCATTGCTCAAATGGAGCGCAATCTGATCTGTAGTGACTGTGACAAGTAAATTCTCCTGGGGACAGAAGAGTCCATCCCTCTCCCTTTTAATTACTATGAGTATGCAAATGCACAAAAAACCTAGAAGCTTTGGGGCATATTTATACTCCGTTTGCGCCGAATTAGCGTCGTTTTTTTCGACGCTAATTTGGCGCAAAACTAACGCCATATTTATACTTTGGCGCTAGACGCGTCTAGCGCCAAAGTATGAGTAAAGAGCGTCATTTTTTAGCGTGAACGCCTTCCTTGCGTTAATGAGATGCAAGGTAGGCGTTCCCGTCCAAAAAAATGACTGCGACGCAAATGCGTCGTATTTATACTCCCGGGCAAAAATCACGCCCGGGAGTTGGCGGGGCTGAAAACCCCGCATTTGCGCCACTTTTTAACGCCTGGGTCAGGGCAGGCGTTAAGGGACCTGTGGGCTCAAAATGAGCCCACAGCTGCCCTCCCATGCCCCCAGGGACCCCCCCTGCCACCCTTGCCCACCCCAGGAGGACACCCAAGGATGGAGGGACCCACCCCAGGGACATTCAGGTAAGTATACATTTTTTATTTTTTTTTTTGGCATAGGGGGGCCTGATTTGTGCCCCCCTACATGCCACAATGCCCAATGACCATGCCCAGGGGACAGAAGTCCCCTGGGCATGGCCATTGGGCAAGGGGGCATGACTCCTGTCTTTACTAAGACAGGAGTCATGTAAATGGCGTCTGGGCGTCGTTTAAAATGGTGCAAATCGGGTTAAGACGATTTTTTAGCGTCAACCTGACTTGTGCCATTTTTAAGACGCCCTAACGCCATTTTTCCCTACGCCGGCGCTGCCTGGTGTACGTGGTTTTTTTCCACGCACACCAGGCAGCGCCGGTCTGCTTGCGCCGGCTAACGCCATTCAATAAATACGGCGCCCGCATGGCGCTTCAGAATGGCGTTAGCCGGCGCAAAAATTTTTGACGCTAAACTGCGTTAGCGCAGTTTAGCGTCAAAAAGTATAAATACGGGCCTTTGTCTGTTTAGCCAGATACCATATATGTTGGTGGAATGCAACAGATCTACCACATTTTTCCAGGTTGATGGATAGCATACCGAAGGTTCTTGATGCAAAGGAATATGAGCACATCTCCAACAAACAAGGAAGCATTAACGTCAAATAATTTAGAGGAAGTACCCTCCACTTTAATTAAAAATAAATGGCGATGGGGATGTCGTCCCTAGGGCCGGACCCTAAAACCAACCCTCACATAGGCTGTGCGCAGTGTGGGGGTGGTTTTATTAGGGGGGTGTTGGCTGCAGGGCCTGGCCTCAGGGCAGACCCTGCAGCCAACCTGCACCATGCATCGTCTAAGGCTGTGTGTGCCAGAGAGTTGCATTTACTGATGCTAATTAACTATAACTTTACATTTTTTAAAAAAACTAGAAATTCAGAGAAAAAAAAAAAAGGGTAAAGTAGCATCATAGTTAGGTGTTATAAAAGGATCGTTCTTTTTTAAAAAACATGGAAATTCACCGAAAACAAACAAAGGTTAAAGTAATGTTATAGTTATGTGGATATGTCATTGTCAATATTAACATTTTGAACAAAAAAAAAACCACAGAAACTCACCATTTATAGTTAGCAGCACTAACCCCAACTTGCGCCCCCAGCTATCCACTGGTTATGACCTCACATCACATATGACATAACTGATGAAATCTCAAATTACATCGTTGATCCCAATACTGATGACATCATTTAAGCTTTGATTTTCAGTATATTGCTTTAAAAATTACTATAGCATTAGAGGTCTGACATTAAGGAACAAAATATCTCAGGAGAAGCTTAAGCATCATTACTACCAACACAGAAACAACTCTCTTAGGTGCTAAAAACAAGCATCATTTGCTCTATTGACTCTATAGCATACACTTGACAGGTAGCATAGTTCACATTAACAATCAACCACAGATATATGGGAAACCCTCATTGAGTACAGTGTTCAATATGTATGTAACTGTTCAGAGAAAGGCAAAACAGTGAAAGGCAAAACAAATGTCCTATTACGGACATCTTTTATATGTATCAAGCCCTGACACACACTGAGCTACATTAAGAAATTAGGTTGATACCAGTAGAAAAGTAAGTACTCTACACAGTGTTTAATCTATGAAGAGTGTTCAACCTATAGCATACTGTTTGCAGACGGTGAAACTCTCAAGAGAAATATAATAGAGTATTTAGAAGACTCTGCTAACACTGTGCACATTCTATGCAACAGTTGTCATAAAAGACACAATTTGAAAACAATGACCGAGATCTGAAGGTGCAAAAAATCTTACTTTTAACCTTCATTCTGTGGTGAACTTTACAGATATCCCATCTTTTGAAGGAAAACAAGCACACTAGGTACCTAGTGCACACACTCTTCTCTATTACATATGAACTATCATGCTGACACGATTCTCTCTAATAACTCAAGGCTGCTTATCAAAGTTAATATCTACTACGTATAATCTTTCGCATGTTGGTAACATTTTCTGCAGAACCAAAAAACTGTATGGAACAAAGTGAATACAAGTCAGCTGTCATCTGTACAGAAAGTTTCTCTTGAAGGCAAACATTTGTAACATGTTGAATACCTCAACACATCTGTGGCGCATTAGGTGCACATGCGCTTTCTAAATACTTACACCCATTAGTCAGGCACAGGCTGTATAAAATTAGGTTGAGGAGTACTTACGTCGTTACCTGCCAATACATAAACTATAAAAAATCTAACACACTTGTTGAATGTTATCAGTGGTGTCATCTATGATGTAATTTGAGATGTCATCATTGATGTCATAAATGATGTTATAGAACATGTCATAAGTGATGTCATATGTGAGGTCATAAGCAGTGCATGAAGGGGGCACAAATTATAGTTAGGGCTGCTAACTGTAACTGGTGATTTTCTGTGGGTTTTTGAGTTCAAAACATTATTGTTGGCACTGACATATTCACCTAACCATAATGATAGTTTAACCTTTTGTTTTTCAGTGAAAAAATGTATATGTTTTTTATTGTAGTGAGTTTAAATAATCAAAACATTAATATATTGTAAAATATATGTTTTTATAATTGTTTTATATTATATACATATATATGTATGTATATATATATGTATATATATTTATATATATATATATATATATATATATATATAAACATACACACACATATTATATGTATGTGTTTTTACATAAGTAATTTTATATAGTATTAAATATTAGTGAGATAAATTTAACTAGAATTATATCAATGGTATACATTCAAATATTTAACATGTACTACTGTAAAATAAATATGAGTAAATCGTTATCTGTAAATTTACCTTTGTGAATAGGGCCCTTATTAATTGGTCTATATTTAAGAATTAGGGGACAATTCACAGATCTAAATTTGCTTGTGAGGAAATCTACATGTGTTAATATACTCTTACATTTCAATAGTAAATGTATTGCTTTTGCCCAACAGTGTGAGTGAAACAAATCCTCATCTTTTGCAATTTTACAATATGTTGATGCTTTTTTAACATTCTAAAATATTTTCTTAAATTGAATTCTGACAGATCAAATAAGTTCCCCAGTGACTAAATTCTACAACTGGATGTTAGCTCCACGCGCTTTGATTAGGCCATCTCTTGGAGACTTGTTGGAGCTTAGTATTTAGGTTTTTGTATGCTGGATGTCAGTTTCTGATTTTGTTGTCTTCAAACCATGATATCTTGAGCATTGTTTTTAACTAAGGGTAATTCGGAAGGACAGGCAGAAATAATATGTTTATGGCAATGATTGTTGACTGGAAAGTGATTATGGAACATTAGAAATACAATTATTGTTAAATGTCAGCTGGGTTACTCTGATGATTAGGATGCGTAAACTGGAGTACATGTAGGCCCTCATTATAAATTTGGTGGTCTTTTGGCAAGACTGACGCGGTTGCTGGTGCCAAAGGACCGCCAGTGTTGGCGGTATCCAATCCGCCATATTACGAGTCACAGAGCACATAGCCAAAAGACAGCCACAAATCCTAGACCAGCAGGACAACCGAGAGCTGGAGATAGGCGGTCTCACCACCAGCACAGCCACACCGACTACATCCCGCCCTCCATATTATGACTCACAAATCAGCACAGCGGTCATTGCATGACAGAAACCATTGGAGGTGCGAACCGCCGTGGTGAGAAACACACCTCAGCCACAACACCACACCACATTGGACAGTTCAAATACCCCACACCTAACACATATACACACACCAGACTCACATACTCACTGCACTATATAACACACAACTCACAATCCTTTGCTACTAAAACCACTTTTACTGACTCTGAGGAGCCAAATGGATGAATTTGCACTTGTACACCATAGGCACATCTGTACTTCTCATTCAGCACACACCACACAACTGCACGAACAACACATCGACACAGCACAAAAATCTCACAAAACAACCAGCACACACAATCAAACACCCTCCACCCCATCAAGTACCCTACACTACACCCTTGCACACAGTGCCCCCCACTCACAACACAATCACCATGTCCTGTCAAAAGCAACCACACTTCACAGATGAAGAGTTGAGGGTCATGATCGATTAAATAATCAGGGTAGAGCCACAACTGTTAGGAGCACGGGTCCAGTAAAGCCAGGAAAATGGAGCTATAGCAGAGGATCGTCAACAAGGTCAACTCAATGGGCAATCATCCACACACAAGGGAGGACATCAGGAAGAGGTGGCATGACCTACGAGGGAAGGTGTGTTCCATGGCATCACATCAGATTGCCACCAAAAAGAATGGTGGTGGGCCCCCACCTCCACCCCCAGAGTTTGCCTCATGGGAGAAGAAGGTCTTGACCATTCTGCAACCTGAGGGCCTGACTGGAATAACCAAAGGACTGGACTCTGGTAAGTCACTAACACTGTCCTTGCGCCAAGTACTACTGTCCAAAATGTATCCCTACCACCCATCACTCCCCAAGTCAATCTATCTCCACTCCACCTCCCACCCATCACCAAAGGCCCTCCTTTGCATGCCACTCCACCATCCGGCCACTATCTCCACACAGTCCCTGTCCAGTGCACGGATATCACAACCAAGACCCATCACTACAACCCCCACAATGATCCTGCCCATCCACATGACAACCTGAAATGGTCACGTCACAGTGCAACACCTGTATGGCTAACTATTGCACCTGCTACACCCACTGCATGCTACGCCTGAGGACCAATACATGGCAATGGCAGCAATGCAACCTTGATTCTTCAAATCGGAATGGAAAATGGTAGCCCTTTCTGTATCCATGACTCACAAACTATATCAACAGTGCTCCATCTGTCATTGCCATAAGTGGGGTACAAGTCAAACCACAGTATGCATCACTCAATGTCAATATCAATCACACCATCACTATGTAACTCCCTTTCACTCCATCCAACGGTACCCCTGTCACTGCCACCGTGCAGAGGATGCCTAAGACAGCCAAGCCTCCCCAGGATGAAGGCCCCAGTTAGGACTATGCCTCTGGATTGCTAAACAGTGATGACTTACCTGGCCCATCTGGGATGTCTGGTCAGTCCACCACTACCAGCCTCACCCTGCCCACATCAGATCTTCTCCACCCTCTGGAATCAACCGAATTGCCAAACCCTCATCCCCAGACCTGTGTCCCAAGGCCTGTTCAATCAGCAGTGTGCCCACAGTACAGGGACCAGAGTAGACCCCTCACACCCAAGATGATGAAAGTCCTGATTTAACTGGCAGTGGGCACACTGTGCCAGGGGCACAGGCACAGGGTGCAAGGGTATGTAGGAGGGATGCTGTGGGCCAGAAGATGGGGCCCCCAAGGCACTCAACTGACCATGAAACCATCTCCCAAGTCCTGGGAGCATACTGCCATCCCAGGACAAGGTAGGCCAGATACTCACCATATTAAAGGAAAACTAGAGGCTCCAGAGGGA
The DNA here is from genome assembly GCF_031143425.1 of Pleurodeles waltl. NCBI lineage: Eukaryota > Metazoa > Chordata > Amphibia > Caudata > Salamandridae > Pleurodeles > Pleurodeles waltl. Next base: position 879,828,949 of record NC_090436.1, read on the forward strand.
AAAGCACCAGGAGCCCATGCAGCAGTGGCAGGCTCACAATGCCACCATGGCCTCCATTGCATGGGTGCTCAAGGAACTCACCACCATCCTGTGTGCGACCTCCACCCACCAGCAGGCCCCTTCTACTATCCACATACCAACATAGCCTTCAACATTTTCCGCAGCTAGTGGAATGGAGGCCCTGCCTGAGGAACCACAGGCCTCTGGCACCCCTTCCTCTGTAGCTGAGGAACCCCCAAACAAATGTGGTCATCCATCCAGACATCCTGCTGGAGCTGATGCCAAGATCAAACTCACTGCCAGGAAGTGACCCTCACCTGACCATTCTCTCTTGTGTGTCACTGAGACACCCTGTTGACTGGCCAATGTCATGTCTCCATTATTCGATTGGGCCTTGGACACTGGACCTGTACTACCTACAGTTGTGCCACTTACTCTGATGATTTCATCCACCATGCCCCCACTCATCACCTATTGCACAATAAAAGCACAACAAACACCATAGAACACAGCTACAGCATTCATGTCTTTATTGCAACATGTTCGAATGTGTATACACCAGAAAGTAATGTGTGTCAATCCACATTCACCATAAGTCTGTTACATAGACAGGAGAAGGAGGATTCAACAGCAGGTTACACTGTACCTCAGACATGTACCAAAATCCATTTTTCATGGGAGCCACTAGTTCAGGCAGACACCAGACTAGATCTACTATAGCAACCTGCCAATAGACCAAGACAGAGACAACCATCAGGATAGGATTCATGGTGGTCCACACAACACATATGCAGTACATTGTAGTCGGCCCCAGTGGGAATTGTCAAGTGGCATGGGAAAACAGTACACCATGCCACATTCACAATCTCTGGAAACACATTGCCATTTCACACTAGCTCACAGCTGATATGAGCTAACAAAAGACACGTACAACTGTTAGTAAAGGCCTGTGTCCATGAATGTGATGTGAACAGTCAGGAGAAGGAGTGATGCACACTACCTAATCTATAGTTGTCAATACATCTGCTTTGGAGTTTGCAGGACTGAGAGCAAACCATATGCCTGCACATGGGATATGTCAACATACCAACCTGAATTATCGACACCTATCAGACATGAGATGAGTAAGACGGTTCCTGATGGGCAATATGTCTCCCACCACAGCCACACACAGGGATAGGTACTCTGGACACCTCCATTGATGCAACTGACCAGGAGGTGCAATATCAGAAGGCAGATCGGAAATCAGAGACATGAAAATTAGACATACCTGATTGTTACTGGAAGTATTGACTGATCAGTTGAGTCCTAGAGTCAGCTGCACCGTCATCATCTTCCTCATCATCACTTCATATGTCACCATCATCAGCTAATGTTCCAGCTGCCACCTCTTCTTCATCCAGTAATGGTATGTGACGTCTCAGAGCCAAATTGTGTAGCATGCAACAGGCATTAATGATAAGGCAGACCTTTTTCGGAGTGTAGAGCAGGGCACCTCCAGATACGTGAAGGCACCTGAATCTTTCCTTCAGCAGCTCAAAAGTCCTTTCTATTAAATGCCTTGTCCTGCCATGGGCCTCATTGAAATGATGTTCCCCATCCATTGTAGGATATCTCACTGGTGTCAACAGCCAGGGAAGGTTAGGATAGCCAGAGCCACCTGTGTGCACAGAGGTTGGACCTGTCCCTATACCGGTAGAGACACAGGGCTGAATGGGATGACGTGACATCACAGTTGCACACACAACATTGCATACATACCAATTATCCAGGGCCTCTCTCTCTGTAGTTGTGCCATCATGTGTTGGACAGTGCTGATACTCAGAATGTGGAAGTCATGCACAGATCCAGGAAACTTGGCCGTAACTTGGGAGACATACTGGTCCGCGAGCCACACCAAATGGACATTGATGGAATAAAAGCTCTTCGTCTTTCTGTACACTTGTTCAATGGTGCTGGGAGGAACCAAAGCAATATGAGGAATGTGTCCCATATCATAGAAGTCAGCCTTCACAGTGGGCAAATCCCCATGTTGGGGGAACCCGATATGGCTGTCCATGTGTTTCAGTAAAGCACACAGTACATCCTTCAAGACATGACTGAACAAGGGTTGTGACATCCCTGCTACCAAGCCCACTGTAATGTGGAAGGAACCTGAGGCAAGGAATTGTAGCACTGACAATACCTATACTGTGGGAGGGATGGCATGGGGATTTCATATGGCAGCCAATAGATCCGGCTCCAACTGATTACACAGTTCCAAGATGGTCTGATGATTCAGATGATAGGTGTATATGATGTGCTTCTCCTGCAGGGTAGCACTGTCAACTACGGGGCATTACGCCAGTGCATTTTTCATTCTCGTCATTGAACGGTATCTAGGACATAGAGAGTAACATTTACAATTGATGTCCATTATACATAAGCTGACTAACCCTAAACTTGTAGCACACAACCAACACTGTAGACATGGTGCTAAAGTCTACACATACCAAATAGGGCATGTTGACAGACTGAGAATGCCATTGTTGCTGCCCATGGCAGCCCGAGCCAACAGCATGTCACACACAAACCACGTGTAATGTTCCATGTTACAGCAGCCTATTTCCCCAGTACGGAACATGTATGTACCAATTTCATTGCCACATATGATGACCCACCAATGAGGCGTAAAGTAGCTGCACATGTTTTTTCAGGGTCATCCCCAGTCTTTTTGCCTCCTGCCTCCTATTTTTTTATGACCTGTTGCTGTTGGCTTTTGAACTCTGAGCACTTTACGACTGCTAACCAGTGCTAAAGTGCATATGCTCTCTGTGTAAAATTGTATGTAATTGGGTTATCCATGATTGGCATATTTGATTTACTAGTAAGTCCCTAGTAAAGTGCACTAGAGGTGCCAGGGTCTGTAAATCAAATGCTACTAGTGGGCCTTCAGCACTGGTTGTGCCACCCACATAAGTAGCTCTGTAATCATGTCACAGAACTGCCATTGCAGTGTCTGTGTGTGCAGTTTTAACTGTAAATTCGACTTGGCAAGTGTACCCACTTGCCAGGCCTAAACCTTCCCTTTTCTTACATGTAAGGCACCCCTAAGGTAGGCCCTAGGTAGCCCCAATGGCAGGGTGCAGTGTATGGTTAAGGTAGGACATATAGTAATGTGTTTTATATGTCCTGGCAGTGAAATATTGCTAAATTAGTTTTTCACTGTTGCAAGGCCTGTCCCTCTCATAGATTAACATGGGGGCTACCTTTAAATCTGATTACAGTGTAGATTCCCTTTGGAGCGATGGACAGGTGGAGTTTGGGGTCTCTGAGCTCACAATTTAAAAATACATCTTTTAGTAAAGTTGATTTTAAGATTGTGTGTTTGAAAACGCCACTTTTAGAAAGTGAGCATTTTCTTGCTTATACCATTTCTGTGACTCTGCCTGTTTATGGATTCCCTGTCTGGGTCAGTTTGACAGTTGGGCTGGTTGCACCTCACACTAGACAGTGACACAAAGGGGGCTGTGGGATAGTCTGCATTTCCTGATGAGCCATCTGTGCTAGGAGGGAGGGGAGGAGAGGTGACTTACACCTGAAAGGGCTGTGCCTGTCCTCACACAATGCCGTCTCCGACCCCCTGGTGAGTGTCTGGGGCCTGGCCTGGGAAAGGCAGGATTTCACATTCAAAAGAGACTTTGCTTTGAAGTAGGCCTACTTCAAAGGAGAAATTGGTTATAAGAAGTGCACCCAAAGCCACAGACTTTAGAACACTTCTGGAAACAAGAGGAACCTCTGCCTGGAGGAGAGCTGAAGAACTGAGGAGAAGTGCTGCCCTGCCTGTGACTGTGCTTTGTGGAGCTATCCTGCAGTTGCTGCTTCTGCCAGAGTAAGAGGGTAAAGACTAGTCTTTGTGTGCCTTCCATCTTGTGAAGAAATCTCCAAGGGCTTGATTTAGAGCTTGCCTCCTGTTGTTTGAAGTCTCAGGGACAGCAAAGACTTCTCTCTGCCAGCACCTGGAGTCTCTGGAGAGACTCCTGCTCTGACAAGTGGTGCCCTATCCAGTCCCTGGGCCCTTGAAAGGAAATCTGGTGGAAATCCAAGGAAATCGTCTTCGGACGACTTTGGGCCAATGCCGCTGCTGAATCCGGTGATGCCGCCTGCACCCGACGCCGTGACCTTTGCTGGAACGCGATGATCTTCGCAGGCCCAACGCCGCTGCAGCACCGCTGAAGTCCGCGACTCTGTGGAAGTCGCCGCACTACGTTTTGACCGACGCCGCTCGAAGTGCGCGGATTCAACGTTTCGCACAGAAGCCGCGATCCCCGACTTCGCGCATCGACTTGTTTTCACTCTTCACCAAAGGTACTGTACTTGGGGGTCTACGCTACTCCGTTTTTGGCGCCGCTTTTGTTGGCTTGTTGGGAACGACTCTGACACGATGCCGTGTTAACACCTCATCGAAGCATTTTGTGTTTCTAAGCGCTATTTTTGAGTTTAATCTTTAAAAATTCATAACTTGACTTGTGTATGTCGGATTTTTGTCATTTTGGTCTTGTTTTGCTTAGATTAATATTTCCTATTTTTCTAAACTGGTGTTGTGTCATTTTGTAGTGTTTTCATTAAGTTACTGTGTGTGTTGGTACAAATACTTTACACCTAGCACTCTGACGTTAAGCCTACTGCTCTGCCAAGCTACCAAGGGGGTAAGGAGGGGTTAGCTGAGGGTGATTCTCTTTTACCCTGACGAGAGTGAGGGTCCTTGCTTGAACAGGGGGTAACCTGACTGTCAACCAAAGACCCCATTTCCAACATTGGTGATCAGTGGTTGGGATTTGTACTTGTATTTGTACTTGACATACAGTGATTAAGTGTACACTACTGTTTTGATCTCAGACCACCTCGTGACCACATACTACTTGTTTGGTGATATTTCATTTTTCTCTTAAGGACTCCTTTTTGTTCTACTTCCATGATTTTTCTGATCCCTTGACTGATTCTTTTCACTTCATTGGGAACTTGTTTTCTGCCATTGGAACTTTGCACTTGTTGCCATCATGTCTCAATCTGGAGGTGCAACAGCTGGAGCTGTGTTTGAATTAGGGAAACTGAAGAGGTACTCAGTTGCTCAATTGAAACAGTTCTGTGAAGATCTTGCCTGTCCTGTTAAGAGCTCCGCCAGGAAGGGGGAGCTGCAAGAGGCATTGAGGGCCTGGGTGACAGTGAAGGAAGCTGGGGGGCACACAGAAGATATGGATGGGGAAGTGCAGAGTCTGCACAGTGGTGTAGTAGAAGTACCTGTTACATCTGGGGGGAGGGTCTCCAGGAGTGGTAGCAGTAGGTCCTCTAAGGGTCTGACTCCTAAAGATGTGCAGGACAGACAGGCAGAAAGGGCTCGCCGGTTGGAGGCAGAAAAGTTGAGGATGCAAAGGGAGTTCGACGAGTGGAAAAGAGACTTAGAGATAAAAAGGATGATTTGGGCTTATGAGCTAAAACTGGAAGAGCTGGCAGTCAGGAGGGCTGAGTCCAGCTGTAATGGTGGGAGGAACAATTTCATATCTAGTGCTCCTGAAGAAGTGCACATGCCCAGAGATGTGGTGCCCTACTTGAAGGAGGGAGTTAACACACGCCAGGAGGTTCAAGGGTATGAGGTAGCTCCAGTGATGCACAGGGTCCCTGAGGTGGATTGGGGAACTGGCATGGGGAGTCATATTGCTACTGGTGGGAGGGACACTCTACTGACTCTAGGTGAGAGTGACAGGGAGAGGGGTTCCCCCAGGTAGAAGTCCTGGTTATGGAGGGTGAAGACATCCCAGAAGAGTGTGGGTTGAGTGTCAGGGAAAGTCAGGTACTCTCTCACCAGTCTCAGGAGGGTGATGTGAGGTGCTTTTTCAAAACAGAGTCACTGGATGGTCAGGTGAAGGGTACTTTGGTTAATTCATGTGAGGGGCTGAGTGATGTAATTGCTGGAGAGCATATGTCTAGTCCTTATTATTCAGAGCTATGCCAGCACCAGGTGGAGTGTGAGTTCTCTGACCCCAGGGAACTTACACTAGAGGCAGACCTCTGGGTGAGTACCAGAGAGTCTGAAGAGGCATTTTGGGTGCTCCTGATAGGAGTGGTCTAGGTATTTCCGAACCAGGTGAGGTAAGGAAGGATTGTAGTGTCCCAGGTAGGTCTCAGTGTAGTGGGATGGGTGAGGGACCCCATGTCCAGTCTCAGAGGAGCAAGAATGGGGATGGGCTGAGGCCCAAGGTGCCCGAGATCCGGTCCCAGGTCCTGGAGGGTTCCATGAGGGAAGACAAGGAGGGGAGCCTAGCCTGTACCGTAGGGTCATCTGTTGAGGGAGACCCCACAGTGTCAGGAGAACTTGGGGGGATGGCTGTAGCCAGCATCCCACCAGTTCTGGTGTCCGGCAGTACCACTCCTAGTGAACTGGTGCATAAGTACAGACAGAGGGTTGAGAGGGGGTTGCGGACCCCAGTGGAGAACCTGGGGTGTCAGGGGTCAGCTCTGAGAGCAGAGCCCCCCAGGAATGACCTTGGTGAGACCATTTCTGGTTTGGGGGGAATCCAGAATCTGTCAGATGGGCAGAGGTCAGGAGACCTGCACCAGCCAGACTCTTGTGTGGCCCTTGGGGACAGTGTGTCCCTTGAGGGGGGGTAAGTGTGCCCTCCTAGAAGTCCTGGTGTGCCAGGCAATGGTTCAACCGCAGGGTGGTGACTCTGGGTTGAATGATCATGTTCAGGGGTAAACTCTGACCTGATGGGGGGTAAGTGTGCTCCCAAAGAAGTCCTGATGCGCCAGGCAGTGGTTCAACCGCAGGGTGGTGACTCTGGGTTGGATGACCAGGTTCAGAGGGTAAACTCTGACGTGGTGGGGGGTAGGTATGCCCCCCAGAACGTCCTGGGCTGCCAAGCGGTAGTCCAGTCTGTGGGTACAGACCCTGGACTGGAGGATCAGGTTCAGGGTGTCCCCCCTGACCTGGAGGAAGGGGCTACTGCTAACAGTGCCCATCCCATGTTGTCTTCTGAGGGGGCCACTCCTAAGTGGGGGGCGCAGGACCCCAGAAGGGAGGGCAGGGGGAGAGATGCCTCACCCCTGGCCCTAGTCCAACCTGAAGGTACAGACCCCAGGTTGGAGGACCAGTTGCAGGTTAACATCCCTGCACTGGTGGAAGAATGGTGCAGGTCTGCTTCTACAAGCACCCTGACAATTTTGGACTCTCGGGTGCCGCTCCGTCAGGGAGGGTACAGAGCCCCAGAGGGGAGGACCAGTGTCAGTTTGTTATCCCTGGCCTGGTGGAAGGGAAAGTGGTCAAAGGGTGCCAAGCACCTGGGGCTACACCCCCCCACTCTCCACAGTCACAGTCGTTGGAGAGTCCTGAGGTCGGGCTCTCATCCCTGACAGTTGTCAGGGGTCACTGTGGCTTGCTGTCCTGGTGGACAGAGTTGCCCCTGGGGTGGGACAAGAGTCACACCCCGGGGGTGGAGAGGGCAACACCACGGTGTTGGCCCTGGAGGTACTATCTGCCCATTGGGATACATCTGTGAGCAAAGTAAAGTTAGGTGCTGCACAGATGATGTCTGCAGATGTGGAGAAGTGTTCCCCATGGGTTAGCTTAGTGGTCCCTGAGAGTATGGACTAAGGGATCCAACTGGAGTCAGGAAGGTGTAGAACTGGAACATGCTCCTGCTGTTGTGGGCCTGGGTCCCTGTTCTATCGCCTCCAATCAGGGAATTTCATCAAGCTATTGATTGTCCTCCCCTGGCTTTAGGCTGGTGGGGGGTTGTATTGGAAATGGCACTTTTTGCAGGGTTATCCCCAGTCTTTTTGCCTCCTGCCTCCTATTTTTATCTGTCCTGTTGTTGTTGGCTTTTGAACTCTGAGCACTTTACCACTGCTAACCAGTGCTAAAGTGCATATGCTCTCTGTGTAAGATTGTATGTAATTGGTTTATCCATGATTGGCATATTTGATTTACTAGTAAGTCCCTATTAAAGAGCACTAGAGGTGCCAGGGCCTGTAAATCAAATGCTACTAGTGGGCCTGCAGCACTGGTTGTGCCACTCACATAAGTAGCTCTGTAATCATGTCTCAGACCTGCCATTGCAGCGTCTGTGTGTGCAGTTTTAACTGTAAATTCGACTTGGCAAGTGTACCCACTTGCCAGGCCTAAACCTTCCCTTTTCTTACATGTAAGGCACCCCTAAGGTAGGCTCTAAGTAGCCCCAAGGGCAGGGTGCAGTGTATGGTTAAGGTAGGACATATAGTAGTGTGTTTTATATATCCTGACAGTAAAATATTGCCAAATTCATTTTTCACTGTTGCACGGCCTGTCCCTCTCATAGGTTAACATAGGGGCTACCTTTAAATCTGATTAAAGTGTAGATTCCCTTTGGGAGCGGATGGACATGTCGAGTTTGGATCTCTGAGCTCACAATTTCAAAATACATCTTTTAGTAAAGTTGATTTTAAGATTGTGTGTTTGAAAACGCCACTTTTAGAAAGTGAGCATTTTCTTGCTTATACCATTTCTGTGACTCCGCCTGTTTGTGGATTCCCTGTCTGGGTCAGTTTGACAGTTGGGCTGGTTACACCTCACACTAGACAGTGACACAAAGGGGGCTGTGGTGTAGTCTGCATTTCCTGATGAGCCATCTGTGCTAGGAGGGAGGGGAGAAGTGGTCACTTACACCTGAAAGGGCTGTGCCTGTTCTCACACAATGCCGTCTCCGATCCCCTGGTGAGTGTCTGGGGCCTGGCCTGGGAACGGCAGGATTTCATATTCAAAAGAGACTTTACTTTGAAGTAGGCCTACTTCAAAGGAGAAATTGGGTATAAGAAGGGCACCCAAAACCACAGACTTTAGAACACTTCTGGAAACAAGAGGAACCTCTGCCTGGAGGAGAGCTGAAGCGCTGAGGAGAAGTGCTGCCCTGCCTGTGACTGTGCTTTGTGGAGCTATCCTGCAGTTGCTGTTTCTGCCAGAGTAAGAGGGCAAAGACTTCCATCTTGTGAAGAAATCTCCAAGGACTTGATTTAGAGCTTGCCTCCTGTTGTTTGAAGTCTCAGGGACAGCAAAGACTTCTCTCTGCCAGCACCTGGAGTCTCTGGAGAGACTCCTGCTCTGACAAGTGGTGCCCTATCCAGTCCCTAGGCCCTTGAAAGGAAACCTGGTGGAAATCCAAGGAAATCGACTTTGGACGACTTCAGACCGATGCCGCTGCTGAATCCGGTGATGCCGCTTGCACCCAATGCCGTGACCTTCGCTGGAACGCGACGATCTTCTCAGGCCTGACGCCGCTGCAGCCCCGCCAAAGTCTGCGACTCCATGGAAGTCGCCGCACTACTTCGTGACCGACGCCGCTCGAAGTGCGCAGATTCAAAGTTTCGCACAGACGCCGCGATCCCCGACTTCGCGTATCGACTTGTTTTCACTCTTCACCAAAGGTACTGTACTTGGGGGTCTACGCGACTTCGTGTCCAGCGCCATTGGTGTTGGCTTGTTGGGAACGACTCTGTCACAACGCTGTGTTAACACCTCATCGAAGCATTTTGTGTTTCTAAGCGCTATTTTTTAGCTTAATCGTTAAAAATTTATAACTTGACTTGTCGGATTTTTGTCATTTTGGTCCTGTTTTGTTTAGATAAATATTTCCTATTTATCCAAACTGGTGTTGTGTCATTTTGTAGTGTTTTCATTAAGTTACTGTGTGTGTTGGTACAAATACTTTACACCTAGCACTCTTACGTTAAGCCTACTGCTCTGCCAAGCTACCAAGGGGGTAAGGAGGGGTTAGCTGAGGGTGATTCTCTTTTACCCTGACTAGAGTGAGGGTCCTTGCTTGAAAAGGGGGTAACCTGACTGTCAACCAAAGACCCCATTTCTAACAAATAACATTGAGTCACTTGACTCCTGACACTCGTGGAAGGAAACAAGACCTCCACTACGTGAGCTGCTGTGTATTGTCTCTGGGAGCCGTCATGCCACGTCCTGCAGGTGATAGGGCCACAGCCTTCACTCAGGAGAAGTTGGAGAAACTTGTGGATGGGATCCTACCCCTGAATGGACAACTGTATGGGGAACCTATGGAGAAGGTGAACCCAATTCATTGTCCTGCGTGATAGGGGTGTGTGTGAGGGTGTAAGGCATTGCCACACCACACTGGGAGTGGATGCATGCAGGGGGCAGGGAGTAAATGTGATTGTGGCATGTAGTCACGTCAGTGTGGGCATGTGTTGTGTATGATGTGTGTAGTCCACTGCTGGTGACATGGTGCCACTCCACATGAGTTTTTCATTCTGTCTGTGTCATCAGAAAAAGGGGACCTGGCATGCCATCGCCAAGCAAGTGTGGACCCTGGGGGTCTAGAACCAGTGGAGCACCCACTGCATAAAGCGGTGGGAAGACCTGAGATCCTGGACCTAGAAGACCGCAGAGGTACAGTTGGGGATTTCCTCCCAAGAAGGGAGGGGTGCCCGTCAGACCCTGATCCACCGTAATCGCCTGCATATTGGCTGTGGCCTACCCTGAGGTGGATGGGCGCTTGAGGGCAGCACAGCAGCCACAAGGGGGTAAGTACAGGTTCCTACCCCACTTGACAGGCCATGTTTGGGATTGGGTGTCTTACTTGTGTGCAGATGTGCATGTAATTAGTTGTATATGCACATTGACAATGGGTATCAGCCACCCTGGCAGGCTCTGAATTGATTATGTGTACAGATACAATGCTGTCAGTGTATGTCCAATTGACATATTCAATGGTTGGGTGATGGTGGATACCCTATGTGTTGTGTCAGACCAGCTTCTTACATCTGCATCAGTGTACCTGTGGTGTAGGTGCTATCACATCAGTATTTGTCTCCCACAATGACTGAGGCGATATCCGTTTTGTACAGTCTCTGGCATGGACAGATTGTGGGGGTGGCATCAGGGGTCCACTACATGTATGACCTCAATGGGACTAGATTTTGGGCTTTGTAGCTTATCATGCTGACATATGTTGACTTAAGAGTGTAGGGAATGAGTAGGGAAACAGCCATGGCATTCTGTTACATGTGAATTCATGTGTGCAAATAGCACAGCAATATCTCTTATTGAAATTATCATTCTCTGTACTTGCCTTTCCAACAATGGTATGGTACTAGATGTGGTGGATCCCCTGGGAGGTCCCTGTACTCTAATCATAATGTTTACATGTCACGCATGACATGTCCTTGGCAATAACAATGCTGCTATGCCGTGTTTCAGCCTTGACCAATTCACTTAGTCAAACTTTTACCACAATATCAGGATTTTTGGCATTGCATCTTAATTTACCCAATGTGTTTTTGCTGAAATTGTGTGTAATTGTAATGGCATGGCCGGCAATAATACATTTGAAGAGATGTACATGTTGATCTGTGTGTATGGTAGGTAGGTTTTGACCCTTTTGCATCCTATCTTTCTCTCTCTCCCTACCTCTCCTCCTCTGTCTTTGTGTTCATCAGCATCATAAGGTGAAGGAGAAAGGGCACCGGTGAGTGGGGAAGCAGCAGCCCATGGCACCCAGGAGGCTGATACCAGCGGAATACAGGGGACCAGTGGGACGGAGGGCGAGGGGAGTGCCACGGAGGAGACCGGATCATCTACATCACCTCCAGATTCCTCCTCCGGTGGACACTCCCTGACAGTGGTGGACCCATCTGGGACCAGCCCAGCACCGTCCTTGTCCGTCACCCCCTTGCCAGCACTGCCTTCCCTGTTGCTCCCCACCTAGTTGCCTGTGCCTGCTCACCCAGGAGGGTGGGCATCTCCTTTGCCACAGGCATCTCTGCCCCTGCCCCAATCAGCCCTGCTGCCCTCAGTGAGGAAGCTATTGATCGCCTGAGGTCCATCTCTGTGGGTCAGACAACCATTGTGAATGCCATCCAGTGACTTGGCAGCTCAGGTACAGCAGAGCAATGCATTATTGGAAGGCATTCATGGTGCCCTGTCTGACCTGTAGAAATACTTACAGGATCTGGCTTTCTTTGTCTTCTGTCGCCTCTCCAGCTACCTCAGCCCAATACCATACCGCCATTTATCCACCTCAACAGACATAGGTTGCAGCGACAAACGCAAGCACCACAAGACCCACCACCAGCATGCACACAGACAACACCCACCTGCACAAACAACAACACCCTCTCCCTACACTGACCCCCTCCACACCCCCTCCTTCACAGACACTACACTGATCACACACGCTGCCACAACACCAACACTCCCTGATCCAGGTACAAAGTCCCATCATACCCACAGTCACCACACTTCCAGACCTGCATACATCCACCAAATTTACCAAATGAGCACTCATCACAACTATGAACACCCCAACATGAAGCACATCCACCTTACCTACAGGCACCAACCCAACAGTCACCCATCCACCATTCACAACCACCCCTTCTCCCTCCACTCCCAAATGCTTTTCCCATTAGCGCCATTGTGTCCCTAAATAAAGATTGTACGAGTTTTCTCTCTTCCCTACCACCCGCCCACCCCATGATTCCCCGAAGCGCCCTGTGTCCCTCCCTGAGCCCAGCCCTCCCACCTCCAAGCCCTCCCCCGCTACCTCCGGAGTTGCCCAAGCCCCTACCGTTGCCAAAAAATCAGCCCCCCCAAAATCCAAGGTCATCCCTCCCAAGCCCAAAGTGAAGGAGCGGCCCCAAAAACAAAACAGAAACCTAACCTCCCTGCCTAAACCAAAACCCAAGCCCAAGGACCCCCCTCCCAAGCCTTAACCCCCACCTCTGCCATCCCCCCTCACCTCTGAGGTGCCTGCCTGTCCCCTTGATGCCCCTAACATGTAGAGGCCACTTTGCAGTCAGGATTCTAGTTGGGGCATCTGGCCTGTTTTGTAAATAGTTGAGCAGATGTTTTGTTCTGCATAATATATATGGGCCAATGGCATGTTGGTTTCGATGGTTACATACTTGTCCTGCCTTTCCTTCAACATGGATGGATTTTATTTCTGCAATTTGGTTTGTGTGTGTTATGTGTATGTGATGTGCAGTAGCATGAGTTGTGTAGCTAACTTGTACACTATACTTCTTGTGAGGTGTTGTCATGGTGTTGTGTGGCATTATATGGTTGTGTGTGCATCTATGTGTGTGGTGATGGATCTGTCATGTGCATTTTGTGTTGTGTGGACGTGGTGTGACATCTGACACGTTGTATGGAAGTGTTTTAGTATTGATTGGTTGTGTGCGGTTGTTAAAAGTTGCTGTCAGTATGTGTTGTCATGTGGTGGTATGCTGTGTTCTTCCTTGCCAATGCGTTTGTGTGGTTTTGGTTGTGCTATCGTTGTGTGACTCGGTGGTGTTGTGTATGATTGTGTTAGGCAGTGGTGGTGATGTGTGTGTGTGGGGTGGTGTGTGTATGGTACGTGTATGTTGGTCGTGGTGTGTATGGTTTGTGTGTGTGTGTTGGTACGGGTGTTTGCATGTGTACATGCCCATTGCTAGCCATTTCGGCTGTTTGTGTTGTGTCTGTGTGTGCACTAATCGCCTTCCCTCCTAGATTTGCTAGCTGGATGTACTTACGGTTGTTGTCGTCGTCAGCGTCGCTGGTTCTGGAGTCGTAGTGCCATCAGGAGCAGTGGGAAGACTTCAAGTTTAGGTTCCATGGTGGATCCGGATATGTCTGTGTTCCTGAAGGTGAGTGTCTCCTTTTATACTTTTCGTTTCCACCAGGGCTTTGGTGTTGGTCCGACCACCCCGGAAATCCTGGCAGTGTGCAATCTTGTAGCATGCTTGGTGGTAACATGGTCGTCACCGGACTGGAGATGCCTGTCTCTGTCCGCGGCGGTCCTTCCGCATTGGCGGTACTGGCGGTACTGGCGGTACTGGCGGTATATTGGCTATGTTCCATTGGGAAACCGCCATGGTCATAATATGGAGGTCTTCTCCGCTGGGCCGGCGGCGGTGCAGTGCGACCCTCCACCTCCACCATGGCGGTCCTCGGACTGGCAAACTCGTAATGAGGGCCTTATTCTTAGAAACAATGCAATTCAGATAATGTAAGGAGATCTGGGCAAGGTTATAAAAAAACACACAGAATAATGAACTGAACTGTTAAGGGGTAGCTTTTATTGTATTATCAGAATACCTCATTATGTGAGTAAGCTTAAAAGAGTACATTTTTCAAAAAAGGTGTATTTTTTAAATTGAATATGTTTTGTGTGTGAAACTGACTGATTAAGTGAATTGTAAGCAACATACTTAATCACACTGACAATCATTTTACATTCATTTGTGTATGCTGTTCCAACTAAATAGTGCACACTTCTATTAGCAAATCCTTACCTTCCTGGTAAGTGTTAGAAATGAGGTATTTGGTTGGTAGTCAGGTTACCCCCTGTCCACGCAAGGGCCCTCACTCTAGTCAGGGTAAGTCACACACAATCCAAATTATCCTGTACCCACCCTCTAGTAGCTTGTCACTGAGCAGTCAGGCTTAACTTAGAAGGCAATGTGTAAAGTATTTGTGCAATAACTCATACAATAACACAATATAGCACCACAAAAATACACCACACAGTGTTTAGAAAAATATATAATATTTATCTGGATATTTCCCCTCTGGAAGTCGGGCTGAGTCGTCCCAGGTTGGCTATGCGCCGATCCGGTGGGCTGTGCGTCGAAGTTCCGGTTGCAACCCAGGCGCCGCGTCGATCTTCTCCTTGCGAAGTCGGGCTGTGTCGTTCCGGTTCGGCGTGTGGTGAATTTTTCACCGCAGGGCAGGCTGTGTGTCATTTTTAGCAAGCTGTGCGTCGAATTTTCGCCACACAAGGAGTACAGTTGCAAGAGAGAAGTCTTTTTGGTCCTGAGACTTCAGGGAACTGGAGGCATGCTCTATCCAAGCCCTTGGAGAGCACTTCTTCGCCACAGCCAGGGAGCAGCAAGGCAGCAGGGCAACAGCAAGGCAGCAGTCCTTCACAGAGAGCAGTCAGGTGAGTCCTTTGGGCAGCTAGGCAGTCCTTCTGGGCAGGGTCCAGGAAGTGTCTGAGTTGGAAGGAACAGAGGCCCTTTGTATATACCCAAATGTGCCTTTGAAGTGTGGGGGACTTCAAAGAGTGGCTTAGAAGTGCACCATGTCCCCTTTCAGTTCAATCCTGTCTGCCAGGGTCCCAGTAGGGTGTGCGGCAGTCCTTTGTGTGAGAGCAGGCCCTCCCCCCTCCCAGCCCAGGAAGACCCATTCAAAAAGCAGATGTATGCAAGTGAGGCTGAGTATCCTGTGTTTGGGGTGTGTGAATGCACAAGGAGCTGTCAACTAAACCCAGCCAGATGTGGATTGTAAGGCACAGAAAGATTTAAGTGCAGAGACATGCTCACTTTCTAAAAGTGACATTTCTAAAATAGTAATATTAAATCCAACTTCACCAGTCAGCGGATTTTATATCACCATTCTGGCCATACTAAATATGACCTTTCTACTCCTTTCAGATCAGCAGCTACCACTCAAACAATATATGAAGACAGCCCCAATGTTAGCCTATGAAGGGAGCAGGCCTCACAGCAGTGTAAAAACAGATTTGGGAGTTTTACACTACCAGGACATGTAAACTACATACATAGGTACATGTCCTGCCTTTTGCCTACACAGCACCCTGCCCTATGGGTTTCCTAGGGCATACCTTAGGGGTGTCTTATATGTAGAAAAAGGAGAGTTTTAGGCTTGGCAAGTACTTTTAAATGCCAAGTCGAATTGGCAGCAAAACTGCACACACAGGCCTTGCAATGGCAGGCCTGAAACAAGGTTAAGGGGCAGCTTAAGTGGGTGGCACAACCAAGGCTACAGGCCCACTAGTAGCATTTAATCTACAGGCCCTGGGCACATACAGTGCAGAGTACTAGGGACTTATAAGTAAATTAAATAGTCCAATTGGGTATGATACAATGTTACCATGTTTAAAGGGCGAGAGCATATGCACTTTAGCACTGGTTAGCAGTGGTAAAATGCGCAGTCTAAAAACCAGTAAAAACTGTGTCCAAAAATTGGAGGGAGACAGGCAAAAAGTTAGGGTTGACCACCATAAGGCTGACAGGTCTAACAGTAAGCATGTCATGTTTAGGTTGGTACAGTTCATTTAAATCTACGAAATGGTCCTCCCTGAGGTTCTAAAAGTTTATATACGCATATCTGTGAAATCAATGTATTACTTGCTTTAGTCCCCTTAGCCACCTCCCCAGAGTTTGCATTATTGTTCACTTGATTTATCTCCATAGTCATTTCTTTGCTAATTAATCCCAATCGTGTGCCATCATTAAAGAGCAGCTTGCCAGGAGTGTAAGCGAGGGGCGTGTGGGGGTGGGGGGGCAGGTTCCTCCAACATGTCCTCTTCTATTTTTATGACTGGAGTTAAGTCCACAGGGAGATCAATTCCCTGTGTCATGTGTTCCACTGTTGGTTTGAATCAGGCATCTTCCCTAAAAAAGGCATGATCACAGATACATTTTGCATGATCAAATATGACATCAAGATGAGAACATGTGAAACCATATTGTCCAATTTCAATCTGTCCTGTGTCTGAAGATGCTGTTTTACTGGTCGCTAGCAAAAAAGAGCAAAAAGCCCCTGTTGCAGTCTAAATAACACAACCTTCTACATGCAACATAGCCATCACTTTAACTCAATCTGAACACAGCTTAGTTTTTCATTTATTACACAATTCTACTAGAAATATACGTTATCCGACGACTGATGTAAGATATTGGTGTGTCTTTGTTCTATAAATAGTGGCTTTTTACTGCACACCTACTATATAATTAAGAACAATCCCATTTTAGGTGGACGCTATTTAAATATGCTACATTTTATATCACCTACAAAAAAATAGTTGCATGAAGTCTGACTGATTTTAAATGGAAAAACATTTTTAGAAGGAAAAATCAGGATGATGTATTGAAAATCTGCATACCTAACAGCAACAATTCTAAATATACTGCACATACCTCATGATTAGGAAGTCAGTGTTCAACCCTTTTTCTTATTTAACTCGCAAATGCTTTGCACAGTTTAACATAAAACATGCAGTTAAAGTAATTTGTGGTTAACTTTTCACGGTAAGCACTTTCCTCATCATGTCTCAATGTCCATGTTAGAAACCAATTATGTAGTCTGAATGTGATGCAGACACGCATTTAGGGACTGTTCTACAAAGTGGTATTTAGAGACACTTAACATCTGTCCTGGAGGTGAAAGTGAATACACATTTAAGTAATGGATGACGAATCCAAACCAAGCAGAAAGCAGAGGAAACATAAATTGTCCCACATCCAGAAACAATACAACATCAGGAGAGAAATTCAACTTCTCAAACAGTACTTTTCAAAACCAGGTGCATCAACTGAAATGACCTGGAGTGAATGGTCTTGTCAGTTCAATCAGACTCTATCTGAGGAACTGTATATATCACTATTTGCAGCTAATATAACAACCATTTGCAATGCACTAGGGTCTCGAGCTACAGCTATTAGCAGTTGTAAACTCCCAACTGGATTTTTCTTGCCACATTGAATAGGAAAAAAGAGCGCGATCACGCTGCTACAGTTCACCCTTAGTTAAACCCATTGGCAAAAGTGCAATTATCTATGTAACCGGCAAAAGTGCAATTAACTATGTAACAGGGTTGACTTCTGCCAAGCGAGATTGCGCTGCGAACAAAAGATAAAAAGTAGTCCACAAACCGCGAGCCTTGCATGTTTTCTGTACTTGGTCGCTGCGCTCGAGGAAGGCTAACTACCGTTAAAGGCATGACGTATGCATGCCTGCCACTAATGAAAGCAAGCAGATTTTAACAGGCAAGCCCGCGAACCAATGAAAGACACTGACATGAGATAGACGGTGCTCCGATCCCTTTTCTAACTCCGAAAGCGTCTTGCAAGCGAAACGCATGTGCAAACGCATGCAAGGACGACTCTACCCTAAAAACAGGGCTTTCTAGTGGTAAAATGTATAGAATTACACTTAAACATGTATTGAAGAAATAAAATACTGAAATAATTTTACTTTCCACAGTCACCCATGTGATGCCCCTCTTATTTAAGTCAGGGAATATCTGGCGTTATTAGAAATGTGGACGGTTTCAGTGAGAGTGGGGTGCAGAAAACATACTTGGTGCACAAGCTAAGGAGATAAAAATTGTACAATCGATGTATCACAAGCTACAACGTCTGTATTCAGCCTATGGTTCTCAAAAGTAATTATTTAGACAAGTCTGCAAGTCAGTAGAAGGCATTTTGATTTCCTAACATTATGGGATCGTCATCAGGACTTGAATTAAGGTATGATTACGACACTGACAGTTAACTGAAAAAGACAAACATAAAAAAGCAGACAGACATAAATTTGAGTCAAAATTATAAAGGATGACACAGTAGAGCATGTAGTATGTCCAGTATGTTCAGTACATCTTGTAGTTAATCATAACCTCATTAACTCTGTGTAAATCTCACTGATGGAGGTGCATCTATAGGAATGAAAAAGAGAACAAAAGGAAGGCAAATGTCAAAAAGATAAGGGAAAGTACTAGTAGAGTGCCTCAAAAAATGTAACACTCTGGTAGGAGCTTTCCCAGAGAAGAGGTAGAACAGGTTAGGGTTAGTGCAAGATCAGGTGTCATAGACGCTTAGCACAGGAATCATGGTAGTAAGAGATGATCATAACTAAAGGAGGAAAAGTGCCAGATTGATATTAGGAATCACTAGTGCTCCCAGAGGGCAGTATGCCTACTTGACAGATTGAGGCTCAGAGGCAGAAGAAGGCTTCTTAAGTGCAAGGGTCTCAGGAGGGGACGTAACATACACATTCCCCGTTGGAGACCAATTCAGAATTCCGAGGGTGGGGGGAGCGACATGACAGGAACACCAAGGAGGAGCTAGAAAAAGGGGTAGTAATTACCGGACAGTCATCTTAGGCAGCAGAACACAGCAGTCATCTTGAAATAGTTTACACAACATGCAATTAATTGGGGAAGCAAGGCAGTAAGGTTCAGATATTGTCCCACCACAGGACCGCCAAACTCATGGGGGATGTCATTTTCATAGCTGTGACATTCCTTTCAAGTGTATTATAATGTACCCCCTTAGCTGACCGGTGAGAACATTGTAATATACATTGGAGGGAACCGTGTTAGGATATTGGCCTTGGCTCCCTGAGGGTGGCAGAGGCTAATATCCTAACACTCCTGCACCAGCAGAAAGTGCACATTCTGAAGGTGCTGGGCAGAGGGAGCCCTGCACTGCCCATGCTATGGGCCCCCCTGTAGCCCCAGACACTTCCTTTATGGCAGCCTTTTCATGGCGGGGACTCCGCCATTAAAAGGCTGTCAGAAAGAGGGGTTGTAATGAGCCATGCAGCACTGACTTCAGCGTCGCCATGGCAGATTGTAAGCAAGACTGCTGTCATGCCAGCGGTCCTTTGGTGGTCTGATCACCATGTCTTAATTTGGCAGTCGGTTTGCCAAAGCCGCGATGGTCTGACCACCACCACAAGTTTGACGATGTCATGACCAGCAAACTTGTAATGAGGCCATAGGTGATGGCTATGAGACAGTATCTGCTTGGACTAGCCTACCAAGTGAAATATATGCAAAATTGTGTGCCTGAGAAGTCTTGTGAAATTTAGCAAAGTTCAAATCTCATGAAATTTGCAATATTTGTGAAATTTGTATATGTAAATAATTGTCAAAGCCTACCCACTTGGCGTATCCTTCTTAAAAAGAAAATTAAAGTGTTCATGAACATCATGGCAAACAAGCGCAAACACACCCACACAAATACTCAGACACACTGACACCCATTCATGATTCCACATGCAACCACATAATACATACCACTTTGAAAAAAAAGATTGGAAGTAATCACAAACATCCTAACTGTGAGAAAATATTCATTCTTGTGTGGTCACCCACAGTTTTGTGGACCAGTGCTGCAAGTTTTTTAACTCTGCACACTGAAGCATCTTATGTCTAATCCCCAGTGTATGTTCTATATCCTAAAACATAGCAAAATTGACTAGTCCCAAATTGGCATATTTCTCTTTCCATTTAGGTCGCAGTATATGGTGTAGGAAATTCACCCAACGGTTGAAAGTTTAATGGCACCTGTGGACTGCAGCACATGTTGTGCCATCCACAAGGCGACAAATGAAGTGGCTTCATCTGCAACCTGAGTGCTGCATGTTTTAAACCTGCATGTCAAAATAAAAAATTTTGACAGAAAAGACTCATACCATTAAACATTACATAAGGACCCCTTAAAAAGGCCTTGTAGCTCACTAGGTAGTATTTAAAAGCTGTAGCTGTACATGCAATCATTTAGTGTTAGCATGTTCCTTCAGTGACCAGCCCCTAAAAGCTATTTTCACTCTTCACACCTGTAGCTGATCCTATGAGGAAAACGTAAGTTCAATTAAAAAACTATTCCTGCTAACTTTCGTTGGGGTAAGCTACAGAAATAATCAAACCACTGTTTTTAATATTTATAAAACATTCAATTCATTGATGAAGTTTGATATTTGATAAATATTTAGGAAAATTAAATTTGGAAAAGTTAGACTTGTTCTGCATGAAGCTCTAGTAAGATAACTAGCACTAGCCTGCATGCAGCTTTCTCCCCTTGATAAGATGTGAATACTGCTCCCAGAGGCCTGGGTGTGATGGATGTGACTCCTCTTAACTCAGGAAGGGTAGCTGTGGAGAGTTCAAGAACTTCATTAACTTGAAAGGGGCCAGGGAGAGTGTAAAGGTAGACCTGGGGAAGAGAAGTATTTCTTCCCTGAGTCAAATACAGCCAGCTTGGCACCATCGTAGTGGAAGGGGAAGCTGATCCAAGATCCAGTTTGGTGTGATTGAAGAGGAGAGTACTGATCATTTCCTTAGACACATCTTTTGCTGAGATACAAGCCACCTTCAATGGCAGAAGGGTTCTGCATGTTTTGATTTCTCCTAGAATAGTGCACTATGAGTTAGTTTTCTAAAAGGCAAGCAGGATGTGTTGCAAAAGCGGGAAGCTTTGCCCTCTAGAACTTTTTTGTCATTGATAAGCGAGTGTAAGGCCACCTCAGCCTTGTAGGTATGACCTTCACATTACCATGCTGATCAGTTGGCGGTGCAGCAAGTTGTGGTCAGCCATGGTGGTCCCGAGCTCAGTACTGTAGTGCTGATTACGACTTGCCTTTCCGCCTGCCTTTCCATGTCGGGCACCCCGCCATTGAACGGGTGGCTGAAAGTCAGGGACAGGCCCCCCTGTCAGCACCCTCGGAATGTCACTATTTGCCATGGCAGACAGTGCCCATTCCAAGAGTACTAGGGGCACTGTCTGTGTGGCCGCATTGGCCTTGGCTCTCTGAGAGCTGAGGACATTGCGGGTGCACTGTTTCCACCAGCCAGCTTGGCGTAAACATCATAATACAGTGGTGGGGAGGCTGCCAGCTTGGTGGCTGCCACCCCACCGTCATATTGGCTGCCCGGCAGTCAGACCATCAAAATCGTTATAGGGCCGTAGGAGTCACCCCACCCACTACCTACTGAATCCTTCAAATGTGGCACGCCACTTCCAGCTCATCAGAGCACATCTGGATCCATCGAAGAACAGATGAAGATAGGCCCTACTGTCAGTTGAGCTGTGTGGAGAGCGGAGCTGCTAGCCCTGTTTCTACTTGTACCAAGGACTGAGGAGGGTACATCAAGGGTTAAAAGGCTGATCTCCTGTGTGGAAGAGACATTTTTCCTGAAGTAGTGATAGGGTCAAAATAATCAGTAACAGGTGCACCTGGACTTAACCCTGTTGGTGGCCTGTGCTGGAGGGGGTCCTTTCCTTTAACTGCTATCTCCAAGGACTTGGAAGCCTTAGAAAAAAAGACCTGCTCCAGAAAGTCTGAAAAGTTGAGATTTAGAATATTTTGGACTTCTAAGGTCCCTACAGCTTCAGCAAGACCTCACAGCAAAGGAGTACAACTTTGAAAGAACTTCAAAGGATGTAGCGTCCAGGCTTGCCTCGCTGGAGGATTTTGAGCTCCAAAAAAGAGGTTAAGTCTGATGATAAAAATCTTGACTAAGATAAGGTGCAAAAAAGTAGCCAACTGACATGTGGAGTTTAGACGGCACAAAATCTAAATTTTGTGACACAAAGCTTTTCCCACCAAAACCAGTGGCTTTAGTGGGGCCTCATCAAAGGACTAGCTGACTTTGCTGGATACAGCCTAGAACCATGTCCCACTGGATGTTTTTGACTTCTTTAAAAAAAAAGGCAACATCACAAGGTAAAAACTTTGACTGGGAAAATATGCTTGAAGTATTTAACCCCCACTCCATTGTCATCAACCTGAAATTTCACCCAGGTCCTGATCAATCATGAACAGTGAGTTCTGATTGAAGCTTTGCTTTTTTTGTTGCTTTATTTCTGAAACCTTTACAAAATTCTATCTCATGTTGCCCTGACTGAGGTTTAATCATGTTGTGTCATTTTTAAATTAAATTGTTCACTGTATCTTGAAACTGGATGTTAGATTTTTATTATATTGTGCTTTAACTATTTTAGAGCTGCTAAATAACTTACACATTTTTCCTTAAGTAAAGTCTGTCTGCTCTGTAAGTAGCTATCAGGGATTGAGCCCATATTTATTTATGGAATTTGTGTTTTGGATCTCACAAGATTATGAACCCATTATTTGTGAAAGACTCACATCCTCCCCAATTAATAACCCATTTTCTAACACAGGTGCTGACACATTTAGGCAGACACATCAGTAGACTCGTTTACAGAAAAAGACATCACCTAGGCACAAGCAGATACATGTTCATCACTATGCTCTTTCCACTATTAAAGAGCAAGATATTAATAAACAGGAACACTGACACACCTACACAAAAACAAAAATACAAATTTTTCCTGAACTGAGGCTAAAGTCAAAATGATCAACTGAACAACTGAACTTAGATTCAACCCTACCTGCGGCCTCTGCCAAGGGAGTCCTTACAACCTCACTCACACACACAAATAGACACACACACACACATATAAATGCAAATACACACATGTCCATGTTCAGGAACACTATAAACAATTTAAGAATATAACAATCAGGCATATTTCAAGTATTTAATTTAACAAATTGGTGGTTGCAAAAAGGTCATTGAACAGAACGGGGCTTTCAGATTTTTCAGACAACAATAAAAGAAAGATTACTGTCATCTCTACATCTGTCATTTTTGATATAGGAAGCCTAGTAACTGATCTGCTATTTGTACAGTTGCATTCATGGTTATACAGTAAGAAAGGAATGTCTACTACAATTATACAAATAAACACGTTAGCATGCCTGAACTAAATTAACCTGACCATATGTTTTAGGTTGGACATTTGCTGCCAAGCGCTAATGTAGGCACTCTTGCACCATAGTGCAAAGGTGCCTGTGTTGCAGGGAATGATTGTTTATGTGCAGAAAGTTGTCACTGCTTGCACATAAACAATTAGTAATGGTGATTTGCTAGTCCTATGTGTGCAGTTGTGTGTGCTGCATAATGCAGCACACATAGGAGTAGCAAATTGTCAATATTTAATGATTGTTTATGTGCAGGAAGGGACACATTTCGGCCCAAACACAGTCATTAATGGCATTTTGCTCTTCCTATGTGTGCTGCGGAATATGGAAAATGTCACAGATCCACTGGAACGTCACTAAAGGTGACGCTCCAGTAGCACTAGGGCCTCGTAAATGAGGCCCATAGTTTGCAACACATCACTTCCTTCATTACAAATTATGAATTCAGTCAGTTGCCATTCCACATCTAGCACTAACTGATAGCAAGGACAAGTAGTACTGCCAGATTCTGAAATCACTAGGTCATATTTAACCATTTCTAGACACTGCAAGTACTGAAAATGGAGACAAAGTCAAAGAAGAAGTGCGAACATATTCCTCGTCACCTCTGCTTCTTCAAGTCCACCAGTTTGCACAATCGTGCAATAGCACATATTTTGAAACAATATTCTCAGCAATTGGGATTGTTTAGTGCTGTCATGGCTGTCAAAAAGCAAAATATAATTTGTGAGACACCTAGACGTGCTCTAAAGTGGGATGAGAATGTTTTGCAAAACTGCACAATTATGCTATGAGACACTTTCCTTACAGTTATCTCCTTTCGCAAAGTGTTCACCAATATGCTACGTGAATTATGCAAACAATTTTCAAACCATGTAGGCCTCGTCAGAGGATCAGTTCGTTCTGGTCTGTTTTTCAGTGTTCTGAGGCAAAACAAAGATTTATTACAGCTAAGGGAAAACCATGCAAGCTGCCTTTAATTGCAGCAGAATGTAGATCCCTGTGCAAGTAGTTATTATATAGTAAAAAGAGTAATCTGGGATTGTACAGTGGGGAAACATCTCAAACCTTATTTTGACCTGGAACTGGAAAGGTTTTTCACTCACGTCTAATTTACTATTTCGTCATGAAACAGCCCGAATGCCTTTGAAGAGAAGTTTAACATTTTTGGCCTTTTTTCAAAGTTATATGGCAAGTAGTTTCAAGTAGCTTTGCTCAATGCATGGAACATATCATGAATATTGATACAGATGTTTCTGGTATGCTTCCTTTGATAACTTAAAAAGATACAATTTTGAAAAGCTAAAAAACACTAAAATGCAATAGGACTCGACCTAGTACCAATGTTTTTTTTTTTGTATTTGACACAGATTTATGGATAGCTTCTTCATGGCTAATATTTAAAGAGGCTCTGATAACATCTTGGTGGAAAACCACCACTAAAGTTCCTATTTTCAAAAAGGGACATTGAACGTCCTCAATGAACCACCACTGCTACATGGAGTGTTAAAACTTCATGGTGTTTGGGCCCATTGCCTGCTGGAGGAAATCAGATGCAATATACTCCTATTCTCAAAGTTGGTAAACAATTATAACGTTGTTGAAATTGCCAACGCACTGCACAGTTTGTAATTGTGCCTCTGGTTTATATAATCTGTAGTTTAGAGCATATTGACAACCTACTCTATTTTATTATACACCATCCCGCATGTAGTATAATCATAACTATTAGGCCTGGGTGAAATTTTGTTTACGCTGGCATAATCTTGCATAATTTTGTGCATTTCACATTACTGTTGTTATGCAAAATGCCCACAATTACACCATAACACCACGTCGCGTAATTGGATGTCATTTGGGTAAAATCCTATTGAGTGTGCATGAGAAAAACGTCAATTAATAGAACAAGAAAAACCCTTGTCCACATCACCTGCAACGTTTTAGCATGAAACGCGCCCTTAAATTAAAAAAGGACGCAAGGATGCATTTCACACAAAACAATTACACAACATGCTGGACTAGCTTTTCGGGCAGTTTCACACAATGTTTCTGCCATTTTCTGCAACATTTCAGTAAAGGGGATTATGTGAATTTCACCCTTTACTATAAATGTGTGTTGCTTTTATAAAATGATATACATTTTACACATAAAAGTAATAGTTGCAAATGTTCTAAGCTTTGAAAAAGTATACTTTTGAAGGTTTTTTATATTGGTGATATTACCGCTAAATCTGATACATTGCTGGGCATAGTCATCATCAAACAGTCACCATTTTAATTTATTCTTTTATTTTCACATAAAAGGTTTCTAATGACTGCACACTATAAATTAAAGTGCCAGCATAAAGAAGACAAACATTGCAATAAAAAAGATAAGCATGCACAACATAAGTGCACACACAAAATAGACAATATCATAGATACAAACATATAAAAACACCTTCGAGATAATGGTACACACAAATTATAATTATGTGTGGCTCTCACATTCAACTTGATAAAGAAGAGACTCAGTCAAAAAGTCTTCCTCTTGGTAAATTGACTGGCCTAACTTCACTCGACACACTAATGGCCCAACCCACTAGGATAGCCACTTTAATGACATCATCCTAAACGATAATGTACTACCATCAGAGCCTTCTATTACCCCACTAAAATAGACAGACAATGCACTTAGCAGATTCTTTATTCCCACAGCTCAATCTAATAAGGAACCTCACAGACCATCCCCACTTACATGTCCCAGTGAGACATTTCATGAACATTCCACCTTGGGGATTATTCTTAGCATACTACACAAACTACTCTACCACCTGAACATTCTCAACACCCACGATCACATCACAGACCAATTCCATCTCAAATGCATGGGTACCATTGAAAGATTGGCACCACTGAAAGAAACACAATTCCCAAAAACACATCTACAGCCTGGCTGAAGGCTAAAAAACATAAGCTAAACATTCTGAGAGAATCAAATGAGCATGCCTGCAAATCCCACTACACTAGAATCAATAAAAAAATAATCAGTCTAAAAATACCTGCTATGAGGACCACCCCTGCTAAGCACTCCTAAACTGAGCTTTTCTAAATTCATGAGGAACTTGCATACCTAACTACTGAGCTGAGAAACACAAAAATGCTTCACAAGTAATAGGCAACAAACTCAGTCACGGCTCGTGGGTCACAGAGGGGGCATCGGGGGCACGTGGGGGGTGGGGAGACACATTACATTAGAAAAAATATATTTTTTAAATCACTTACCTCTGCTCCCACGCCGCACTGCTCCACCGTCTCACTGCAGGCACAGTCTCCCAGCATGCCCTGCGGCCAATCCTGACGCTGCTCAGAGCAGCATCAGGATTGGCTTGGAGCACCCAGCCAGGGTTTTCCCAGGAAGACTGGGAGCCTGTGCAGTCTCTCTCCATCCCAGCAACGGTGTTGCTGGCCTGGAGAGACCCTTCTGCGCATGTGTGTTTGGCTGGCCCAACATGGCCGGGCAAACGTACATTCGTACTTGCTCGTCACCCCCGTGACCTCACCCATTTCCCCCCAAAACTCAGTTTTTGATAGTTTCTGGGGAAAAGGTTTGCAGCTGCTGCTGCTGGCAGTGGTGGGGCGACACGCCCATGCACTTATGGAGGAGCCGCCCCTTATCAAACTGTCTCTTTTTCCTGCAGAAAATCCATTTTTGGTTTTAATTAACTGAAATAAAGGTCATCTATCTGGTATGTCAAATGCAAAAGAAATTAAGTGATGCGGTGGTCAGTAGTTTGCTGGTGTAGCTGATGGAGGACTTAGGCCCATATTTACACTTTGTTTACGCCAGAGTTGCATCATTTTTTTTACCCAAATCCAGCACAAACTTAACTCCATATTTATATTTTGACGCTAGACCGATCTAGCGTCAAAAATCTGAAGTCTGCATCATTTTCAGGATGCGTGAAACCATCTTGTATCAATGAGATTCAAGGTAGGTGTTCCCGTCCAAAAAAATGACTCAAACACTTTAGCGCCATATTTATCCAACAAGGCAAAAATTACGCATGGGTAGGAGGTGGGTCCGAAAAATAAGGAAAAATGACGAAAAATGCCACAAAGCCCAATTTTAATGCCTGGGTCAGGGTAGGTGTTAAAATGATGCAAACACACCACTACTTAAGGAAAACACACACAAGCAACATCATAGCCCAACAGGACAACATAGAGGTGCTACTGATGCAGCTTGCTAGACATCGCAGAGCACAGGACCAACAGCAGCAACCACCACCACCCCAACGTGGCCCCCAAAGGCAACGCAGAAGGCAGGAGAGGGTCTTCAGGAACAGGACAAACCTCCATGGCCTCAGGGAACAGGACATCATCCGGAGGTATAAACTCAACTAGGAAGCCATAAAGCAGCCACTGAGCCAAATTGAGCCACAAATAACAGCTAGCCTGCAGACACCACACAATCTACCACTGGTGAGCAAGCTGGTAGCTGTCCTGCATATGTTGGCAAGTGGCTCCTTCCAAACAACAGGTGCCCTGTTCACTGGGATATCACAACCCTCATTCTCCGCCTTACTGTCCAAGGTCTTAGATGCCATCATCTCCCTCACACCCCGCCATACCAGCTTCCCCAACACCCAGAAGAAGTAGCAAGAGATAAAACAGGGGTTTTATCAAATCTATGGCTTCCCGCATGTGCTTGTGCAATTGACTGCACCCATGTCCGGATTGTACCACCTGCAGAAGCAGAGCATCTATTCCGGAACAGAAAGCACACCCACTCCATCAATGTGCAGGCCATAGTTGACCACCAGGGATTGTTTACCAACATCTTGGCCAAGTATCCTGGGAGTGTACATTATTTCCTTTATATTCCGCCACAGCACGATCGATCAGCACTTCCAGAATGGACAATATGGGAATGGGCTTCTTTTCGATAAGTCCATAAACCTAGCAATATATACACAGCACAGCAACTCTGTAGGGCACACAAAACATACACCCCTACATTGACATGTGGGCAGGAAGACACTGAGGTGTGACACAGGTAGTTATGTTGTACACCCTGACACAATGGAACACACATCTGTGGACAAATGACGGCTGGCACAAACATTAGCTGCCACTCTAGAGCTATAAGGGACCAATGTCAAAGCACACAGTGACAATGACATGGCCTACACTGGAAGTACAACTTGGAAGATGAACATTTACAATTACTTTAGGCCACATAGTCAATCCGACACCCTCTCAAGCAATATGTAGAGTGGAAGGGGTGTGCAATGTGTATTGCTGCAGGTCTAACACCATGAAACACATAGCATGATGATGCAGACTCACATGTAGGTGACACAGAAATACTGAGGCAGTCCCAACATCATGCATCACTCCTGGGATGCCGTTGCCAGGTAGCAATAAGGACGTGGATTTGGCGATGAATACATATTGATGTGCCACTAATGCAAACTCCACACTGCTGCACACTCTGAAAGAGCCAATTGTCCATCAAAATAACATGTGTACAGGGAGATGGCCCTTCTTGCACAGATACATCCACCTCCACAAGGCAGTTAGCCAGGTTACCTGGAGCAAGTTTGGTAGTGTAGGTGCATGGTTGCACATGAGCCACTGGCAGAGGGAACAACAAAGGTTTGCCCAGAACCAAGTCACACATGGGACAATTGTGCATTGTCAAAACTGAACACCTCAATGCTGCCAACTTATGGAGATGTGTTGTGCATTGTCACCAAGCCAAATCAAAGGGCCTCACTGTTGCATTTCATCTGCAATGACTTATGTCTAATGGGATGGGATGCCTAGGCCATGTAGTGCAACCATGTTACCATCACAGTGGAATCTATTGTGTGTATGGAAGTATCATGTCACCTACAGTGAAAGCACACTAAAACATGTTGGTCACTACACAACACATGGTACATACATACTGACCAGCAGTTTGGAAACAAAATCATGGATCCCAGGTCAATGAGACAAACACAAGTCAAACAACCCACTGCAGAAAAAACCTCACAGAAGCCCAGGATCTCACACAATACCACAAACACATATGAGTCACAGACGACACAAGATATCAACTGCCATGCTACATGACATTCCTGTTTCAAGCACTAAAAAAATATTCACTCCTATTATGTTTTGCAGCTGATCAGGGTTACGGGATCCAGCCATGGATCATGACCCCATTCCCCAACCCAAGCACAGCAGCAGAGCGTGCTTATAATGAGGCACATCGGAGGGCACGCACCATTGTAGAAAGGACCTTTGGCATCCTGAAGGCCAGATTCAGATGCCTGGACATCACAGGAGGCAGCCTCCTATATGCCCCACACATTGTTTGCAAAATCATACTTACATGTGCTATCTTGCACAACATTTGTGTGAGGAGGAACATCCCCCTATATGAGCTCGAGCAAGAACTGCCTGAGGAGGAGGAGGATGGTGCCAGGGAAGATGAGGGGGAACATCAAAACACTGCTGCAAGAATGTGCCGCAGACAGCAAATTGCTCAAAATAGTCACTCTACACAACTTGTTAGGATATGTAATTAATCACTTTACTTGATCACACAATTCTGCTCTGGTTTCTTCTTTCTCCATCACATGTTCTTTAGGAATATGAGTATTACCTCAGGGAGCATGTTACAAAGACAAATCTGACTACTTCTGATGCAACATCACATGTGATGCGTATGATTGTACAGAAAACATCACACACATATAACAAATACTCATCTTTTGAATTTCACATATGAAGGACAAAATCAATGGACCACAGCATATGCCACATATCCACTTCGCCAACATGGTCTACTGTAGCACATGACACACAACTTTGACATCTCCAATCATTAGGTAAATAAGTGCCCCATATATGAGGCAGTGGATGTGAAATATCAGTGGAAACAGAAATGTATGAACAGACCCCTGACATAAGTAAGTGTGACCTTTGCAATCTGTGCAAGAAGCTTGAGTGACAAGAGGGGCATCATTTCTGAAAATGGATAGCATGAGTGTCCCAAGTATGACAAGCAATGTTCACAACACATGCACTGTGCAGTCCATCCCTGGAAATAAGTCCTACCACTGTCATGTGTTTAGTCTCTGCCCTCCCATCTGTAGGGGGCCCTGTAAATGGACTATGTATACCCTGGGAATCATCATTAACACTCACCCAGAATCCCTTTCTGACTTCTATTTGCTTCCCTTTTCCATATGGCATGCTATAGAAGAACTACACTAGCTTGCATGGACTTCAGGTCCCATAATGCACTGCCTGGTAGTCTGTAAGATCTTTAATCATTTGTCCATTGCTTCCTATGGGAAAAGTCTGGTTGTCCCTTTATACTGAATTCTCTCCTCCAGGACTTGTGAGAGACTGAAGCTGCACACACCTGTGACCTCTCTTGTGCAGTCTAGCCATGTGACTCTGCCCTGGCCTTGCTGCTGCCTGGAACGGCTTAGAAGCTGACATTCCCTGAAGCTCATTGTTGTGCATTGGAGTACGATTCATTTGTGTTCCAGACCCCTTGTTGGATTGCGTTACAGTACTGATTACGCCTGAATGGCACTCTGTTTACCCAGTCCTGTTCCTGCTTGTTCCAGTCAGAGTCTGCTCCTCCCTGTTTCTCAGCCTTTTTCATGTTTGTTTCTGCCAGAGCCTGCTTTCTGTTACCCAGTCCTGTTCCAGCATTTGCATCAACCTGAGGCTGTTCCCTATACCTGGCTTTGCCTCCTACTTGGTTCCCTTGCTTTCTGTTTCCTCTTGGGTTATCGTGTCTGGTAAGTGTCCTATAAGTCCTCACCTGTCTAGAAGTGTTTTTCTTTGTACTTGTTCTGGCACCTGGTTTCCAGGAGGCAAATCCAGCCCCCATCCTTTGTCTAGGGTTGCATGTGCATATTAGTGCGTAACAGTGACAGTGTGCTGTGGGTGTATTCCAGGAATTGCCACTGAGTCTCCAGAGATACTCTGTGAACTCAAAGGGTGCCCCTAACAGACTCCTGACTAGACCTGCATGAAACCGTAACACCATGGAGCCCAATCCTGACACAGGGTACACATGCCCACACACTTGAACTGGACACTTCTGTGAAATGCACATCTGAAAATATGTGAACACATGCAGCCAGGGCAGAAGGTCCACCACAGCAACATGAGTAACATAGGTAATTCTTATGAGGCAAACTGACATGTACATAACATTTTATGGGTGGAATTAAGGCTTAGTATCTCAAAAACTGTACGTACCAAACATGTGCACATGGCTGACATATGGATAGTTCCCACACAAGTCACCATGAAGTTGTAACCAACAATTAATTACATATGAGGGGTAACATATCCGAAATAGCACTCATCAGCCATCCTCAATCATCCCTGAGTTTTGTTTGTCGTGTGAAATGTAATGTCCCCAAATTCAAACAACTACACACATCAAATGAGTCAACACATTTTACAAACACATATCATCACTGTTGTACATCACTGATTTCCATCTGATGTAGATACCCATTTGTAACACATTCATACATGAGCATTACGTCCAATGTATTGCATGCTGTTCCTTCAGAAGGACACATATTGTTGTTACAGATCATTCACACACAAAACACACAGTTGCATGCTCTACCACATGTGGCCAACCACTATACCACACACAGGGTACATGCATGTTAAATAAATGAAAATCACGCAAACACAGGTTGAGTCAAAAGTTTGGATGCAAATGCGTTGAAATATCTTGCAAACGCTAACTAAACATATATGGGCCCTTGGCGTTAATTCCACCAACGCACCACAAGCATGCGGTTATCCATTGAAATAGAAGTTTACAGGTAATGCGTGGTATTTCACTGCACATTCAGGTTATGCGTCTAAAATATTCATGCAAACATTTTATGCGTCAAAAAAATACATGCATGACAGAAAATGGGCCGCAAAGGGGACAGGAAGTGGTGTAATAGGAAATCCTGTTTACTGGCACGGTACAGTGGGTGTACTTTCACTTTCACTTTACAGTCTGTGCTTTTTCTTGACTCTGTGGCTGTGTCTCAGTGTTGCTGGTGTCTGGATTGTGTTTCTTGTAACTTGTGGTGTCTCTCTTGTGTCTTTTGTCTTCTATCTGTTTATTGTACCTGTTTATGTGCTTTTGTGCAGTTTAGTGTCTTTTGGATTGTATTTGTACTGTTTGGGGGTTACATTAGTTGGGTTAGTTGAGTTTCTTCGGTTTGGGTTGTAAGTTTCCTTTTTTTTTACATTTATTTTCCTTCCTCTTCACACTTTTTCTCTTTTGCTTTGTAGTGCAAGGACGTGTTGGGAAGGGCGAGGCTGACCCGCATGGGAGAGGAGGAGCTTGGGGCTTTGTGTGGCTGGTGTGCCACTTTCTGCAATTGATGCTGGAGATGGGTGGGCATGTGATACAGGGGTATCACACAGAGGCAAGGCGGCTGCGGTGGGGCAAGGTGCTCTACCACTTCAAATGAGTATTCCACATGAGCAGGAATGAGCACCAGCTGAAGCATCGCTGGGCTGACCTGTTGGCCAGAAAACAGGATCTGCTGGACCATCTCAGTGTGGTGATCGGTGGCCCTGTTGGTCAATACCACAATGACAAATGTGTACAGTAGAATGCTCCTGAGTGACAGTAGCAGATGTCTTGACGTGTTGCATGCAATGTTTTTGGCCATGTTGAATGCAAGCAGTACAAACTGTTAGTGTCCTAGTACTGAGATGTAGTCCACATGTCTATACATGTTAACAATGCAGTCCTGAGGTTTGTTGAGTCATGTCCAACTATTAATGAGGGCCACATGTACTAAGCTATTTTTAATTGTTACGATCAGCCTAGTTTTCAGATTTTATGTATTTACGTCAAGATTTGTTTTTTATTCTAATGCACATCCCCAATTTGGCCATTCTGCTATCACATCGCTCAATCACAACACAGGGTTTGCTAGTGGCATTTAGGAAGGAGCGTTCCTTTCCTAATAGCGAGTCACAGTCCGCTGATTGATTGTTTGGTGACCGCAAATGCTGGCACTAAACAATTGCAATTACAATCAGTTTCAAGTTTGTGCTAACCCATTTGCAAAAGAGGAGGGGCCCCCATGGGATCCCTTCTACTTTGTCAATGCATGGCCCAAAATTGTTTCAGAGCAGGAAGTGGTCCCACGGACCACTGGCTGCTACAAAAATAATTATTAAAGTCATGTTATTCATTTTGAAATGCTTTCTGTTTACACTTGATGAAATAAGGCTGCATTAAAAAAATATATATACATCTCTATTTGAAAGCAGTCACAGACATGGTGGTCTGCTGAACCAAGCAGGCCAGCATCCCTGTGAGTGCCGCCATTCCCCAGGGCCTTGCAAAATGGGACCTCCCTCATTAAAATTGATGAAGCAGGTCATTTGTTACCCCAACTGTAATTTGCAAACAGTTTTGTACCTCAGATCATCCTACTTGCAAATTGCGAGTCTCGCAAAGTGTGACTCACAAAACCTGATCGTGGTACATGTGACCCTTAGTCACACATTTCAGATGTAATGACAACACCTGTGCCCATGCATTCTGACAACGATGAGCAGATAAGACACTGTCAGCATACCACATTTCACTGTATCAAGACAGCAAAGTGGCCAATCCATGTTTAGAGCTACATTTTCATCATTACACACACATAATCCCTCCCATTATGTTGGCAAAGGGGGCATACATGGCTTAGGGGACACTGCCAATGGCGCATTTGTTACCTACATACAACTGTGCCACATATGTTATGGACCACTGAATGCATGATAATTGCAGACTGAGAATTGAGCCACATGTCCATCACACAGTAACTCAGTGGCCCTTGATGTACAAGCCACAATATCTGAGTCACTTGTATTGCAGTGCACCAGGGAAGTGCCATTGAAATTGTTACCCAAATACAAATCATGACATGGAGTACCATCTGAAATGGATTAGCCAAAAAAATTTGTTGTTGGGTTTAGCACCACCTGATTGTGAAACCCAGTTCATGTGTGCACATGTGTTTCTATCACTCACTGGATTGTCAGTGTCAATGTGAGTTTGCAGTGGTATGTCTGTTGGAGTGTCTACATGCAGGATCACCAGCTCACTCATATAAAATGTTACACACTGTGATATGTTGTCCACACATTTGTACAGTGATTTGACATTGAACATATATTCCCTTTCCATGTCTTACAGGTGGACCTGCCCCCTACACCATCGGGGAAGTGGCTCGATTTCAGGACCCAGGCGTATCCAGTAAGTGTGATAATATCTGTCCTGTGTAGTGATTGCAGCTGTTGTGTGAGTGACTCTTGTGAGTTGCACTCATTGCAAGATATGATGAGCTGGCACGTGATCTGATATATTACTTGACTGGATGTTGTGTTCAGTGCAAGGGTTAGACATTCACAGGTAGAGAGTCATATCTTGGGAGTCTTCTGCTGTGCAATAGGCAGCAGTATGTAAACAAGGTGATTAGTAGGCACATGTAGGCCCACATTTGACTTGGAAGTGCTCCAGTGTCAGAATATTGTCACTGAGTTCTACCCTAATTCTCACAAGACAGTGATGCATCAGTTATCCACACAAAATTGAGCATCCCTGTATTGTAATGTACATGTAGGACTGTATGGGTAACTGTCACCCAGCATCTAGCCCCATAGGTTGTACTCCATTTATGTGACACTGATGTGCTATGTAATAGGCGTGCTTGCAGGTCAAGGCCAGACGTGTGCTGTCATCAATGTGGGAGTTTTGGGAATTGTGTTGGCAGATCAGGTGTTGATGGTTGTCCACAACTGGACACATGAATGTAGATGTGAATGACCTATAGATACCTCATTCATAGGTGGCAGCCCTCCTCTCATGTGTTCCACTCACTAAATCCATGTACAAGTGGACATGGCTTTGTGGTTGTCCTCAACAGTTGTGATGATGTATTGCATGCCCATCCCACCTGAGGCACAGGGGTAGGGGAACAACATATATGTAAGTAATGTGATGGTCACAGTGTAGATGACAGTCATCCCGTTCAAGCATACATGTGTCCCAAACAACACTGACCCCTTATGATTAGCAACTGCATACCATCCTGCCAATTACATCCACAAATCCCTGGTCTTGGGTGCCTTGAAGTTGACTCAGATGATAAAGATTAGTCAGCCTGACCCATGTGAAGCAGTTGCTGCCTTTGCATTGTGATACATTGCACTACATCACTGCGCAGATCACTTTATTTGGTCCAACTCTGGTTGTGCTTTGCTGTGGTCTAAAAGACATGATGGGTAGGCAGTGTTGCCATTTCATTCATCAGGGACATTATATCATCTGGACTGTGATTTGGACTGCATGTGCAAATTGAGGCAGAGTGTTAGATTATCATCTGTACATGCATCACACGATGATGACACTGATGGTTGCCTGTTTAATTTTTACAGCTGCCAACATGGATGTAACAGAGATCAAGGCTTTCCAGAAGTGAGCAGTGAGATAAAGAAACATATTGGATGTCAGGTCTGGGTACCGAAGGATGGCAAGACCCTATCAGAGAGAGAGAGCCACAGGAGAATGGTGGGCCTTCAGCCAAGGGGGACGAGCATTGTCCACAAAGGTTGGAGCCACCACTACAATTGCAGCCAGTACCACAGCTGCCACTGTCACATTAGCCCCACCAGCTGCACCTTCAACCTCGGCACCACCAACTACCACACCTGCTGGGCCATCAACCTCGGCAACACAGAACACCACATCTGCTGCTATGGACATGGCCGCAATAGCTGAGTTCCAGAGAGACATGAGGAGAGTTTTGAAAAAGCTTGACACAATACACAGGGATCTGGACAAAAGTACCCGGAGGTTCAAGGCAATAAAAAAGACACTGAGGAGGGCAAACCTGTGAACTCTTGCCTCCCCCCATCCCTAATTCAGTCCCCCTCCTCCTCATTCCTCATCCTGTTTTGTAGTGGGTTTAGTGATATGTTAAAGTAGGGGAATAGTTTAGATATGATAAGTAGGTTGGGGTGGTTTCATATTATTACATGTTAGTTTGTGGGCAGGTGGGGGCGTTAATGTTGAGTCTTTTGTGTATTTAAATAAAAATACAAAATATATGTATATATGTTAGTGTATGTTTAGGTTATTATAGGTTGTCCTACATGTGTCTCGTCATATAAGGGGGGTGGGGGCAAATGTTTAGAGTGTGTTATTAAATGTTGTAAGTAAGCTTAGCATAGGGTAGTTAGGGCCAGTTGTGGGTAATATATAATTAGGATAGATTAGGTTAGTATGGGTGTGTTGCAGTTTTTAAGTTCTGTTTCGTACATAGTTATTACATTTTTAGGTACTCCCTTACTGCATGTGTCATATGCTTGGGGCTCAGGGTCTTTGCATGAGTGTACTGTGCAAATTGTCTGTTGGCCTGTGTATTCCGTACTGCATCCACATCCCTCTCTTGACATGTTAATTCTCACTTCCAACTGAGCTGTCACATTGGCAGCTACAACAAATCTAAATCTCAATGCATCTGTCATCCATTGTACCCACAAATGAACGTAACTATGGTTCCCATGTATTGGACAGGTAGGTGTGCTTTTTAAGCTGCAATAGTTTTGATGCTGTGTCATGATGTTGGGCACTGTGGGACGTCTGCCTGCAGCCCAAAGTTCATGTCAACACTGCTAAACTGAGTAGTGCTAATTTCAGATGAGGTCAAGTGTACAAATTTCACACCTATATGTTTTACTTGTACTCCCAGCTGATGTTATTGGCCAAACATTCTTACACAACCATTCCTGCTGTATGTTGTGGGTGTGGTATGTATGTTTTAAAGCAAATGTCACATACACAATGACTTGCTTGTAGGGGAAGTAGCCAGCATTGACTTTCATCTTGTAGATACCTTGGCCCTGAATTATACTATTTTTGCACTGCATTTGCCTCATTTGTTGACGCAAAAGCAGCACAAACTTACAAAATACAATGTTTTGTGTGTTTGCGCTGCTTTTGCTTAAAAAATGATGCAAACGCAGCGCAGAAAAAGTAAAATCCTGGGCCCTTGTGCTTAAATATCTGCCCACATTATTTTTGAACTCTGGTATTGACACTCTGTGACCATAGACGTTACATGCATCACAAATTTCCAGCAAAGTAGATGTGTCACTTTCCACAGAGACAAAGTGGGTGTGTAGGTGCTGTTTATTTTAAAGGGCTGTAGTGCAATATTTACATAGTCTAGGTCTGTGACCCCATTAGTGTAAAGCATTCTATTGTGAGGCAATGCAAGTGCAAAGGTTGAGGGACATATCATTTGACATGCTGAGATGAACTGTTGTTCAGTGCAGAGGAACAAAAATTGCCAGTTGAGT
The DNA here is from genome assembly GCF_031143425.1 of Pleurodeles waltl. NCBI lineage: Eukaryota > Metazoa > Chordata > Amphibia > Caudata > Salamandridae > Pleurodeles > Pleurodeles waltl. The sequence continues at coordinate 879,866,675 of NC_090436.1, forward strand.
AGTGAGAGGCAATTGCAGTCCATAGAGGAAAGGTTAACAGTGTGTCGGTGAAGAGTGCATGTCATCAACTGTAGCAACACTGGCATGTTCTCAAATACAGGACAAAGGGAAATCAGTGCCCATGTGGCATGGGCTGGTGCTACTGGGTACTCCCATGGGTGAAGATGATCTGTTCCACATCTTCATCCTCTGATGTGTGTGTCATCTCCTCTGCCCTTAATGGTGATGCTGGTGGTTTTGAGGGGGCAACACACACTTCAGTGGTTGGAGAAGTGGACACCAAATTTCCAGCAGCTGCCATCTGTGAAACTACATATGGCATCACTGCAGCAAGGATGAGCTGCTGATTATTGAGCATGGCACCGATATCCCTGTGGTAGGCAGCTAAGTCTGCCCTGAGGGAGGCCAGGTCCCAGTGCATGGAGTCCAGCTTGTTGTCATGCATGCAGCTGCAAGATTGGGAGGGCAGGTGTTGTGGCAACTCCCTTACAGCAGTGGTGAGGTCCCTCACACACTGTTGAACTCCTTGCAGTAGGGATTGTGTGACTTGTATGGCTGCTGTTTGTTCTGCGGACATCATCATGCACATGCACATCCCCTCAAGGCTGGCTGCCATAGTTTGCATCCCCACCCGCACCTCCTTGACCAGCTCCTGCTGTACTCCCACTACCGTCCTCTCAAAGGTGGTCCCTGTGTCATCATGTCCTCAGCTGTGTTTGAGCTGGCAGGTCGTACTATTGGGGTGGTGGGTGGGTCCTCTGGGGTGGTTGCTACATGTACGCTCCTCCTTGCAACTGGAGGTGGTGTCTGGAGGGTTCCTAGGACATTTTGGAGGGCTTCCTGGCTGATGGTTGTCAGCTGGTCATCCAGGACATCAGGGTAGCCCAGGACAGGCAGATCTACAGGAGAGCCATCGTCCTCTGCAACTAGATATTGTACAATTAGTGTGTCTGTGTTGTGCCAGTTGTGATGTCACTGACTTCCTACTGGTGGTACATCGTTATCTTGGTTTCAATGCATTGTTCCTGTCATTAATGTTTGCAGTCTCTCAGCCCTATGCCCCACCCGCATATCACATGTAGTGTGGGACGTTTGGGCAATTGTCTGTGTCACATCTTCTAGGTGTGGGTTCTGTCCAAATTGTGGCTTGCCACCTTCTTGTCCTCATCAACCCTCCCTCTGCTTCCATTAGCATGGTGAGGCCTCGCAATGATTGTTGATGTGCTGATGCCACAGCACCACACATGACAATATGGCCCTGCCCCAGTCTATCATTTTTCACATACACCTATGCGGTGCTGAGACTTAGCACCATACCATGTGTGGCATTTCCATGAAACAATACAGGTGTTACCATTGGTAGTTTCTCATGTTGATGTTTGTGTATGTGTGCTACATTGCATTGCCCTGATGGGCCTGGCAGAGTCTCATTTCCCTTGTGACTGTACAGGTGTGTCTGCCTTTCTACACACGTAAGTCCTCCCCCTCAATGCAGTTGTCTAAGGACTATGACACCTGAGATGTTGCATGGTGGCATTGCAGCAATTGTGACACTGGCACAGGGGTAAACCCAAGAATAGGCAGCATGGGTATGAGATTACTGCTGTGTACATCATTATGTGTGTGACAGTGCCTGATGGCTATTGAGTCTATGGACATGACAAGTTGACAGAAGTTGCACTTGGATAGGGATTGATGGGGATTGATCATGTAGTCATACCCAACCCTCATTTTGAGTGTGTTTGTGCCATGGGCACCTAACTGCCATTTCCTAATTGACCAGCACACACAGCACAGGTAATAGTGGCAGCTGTTGTCAATGGCAAACGCCGCTTTAGCCAATGGCCTGGGACTGGGCATTGTCCTCTAGTTTACATTCTGACAATACCAGCTGTCCTGTGACACCATACACGTTTTACGTTCTACCCTACCCTCCTGGTCTGCTTCAGCATTTCCAGCAACCTTGGCATGGCGATGTAACCCCATGCAATGGTTGTTGACGTTGAGTTGTGCCTTGCCCCTGGATGCCCCTGTACAGCCCATGCACATGGCATGGGCAGTGCAGGGAGTCCTGTGCCGTGCCCCTTTGCCCTTTCCACTGGTTGATTTTCAGGGCTGACATGCATTGTGTAGTAGGTATGTGCCTCCCCCTTCTTGCACGTGACATTTAGGCATTTTGGTCCCCGATGCAACTTACCCTGCATATGTGTTGTTTCCTGGTAGTCTGCGCTGTCCTGTCCTGTGATACCAGTGACGATTTCCTCTGGGATGACAGCTGCAACCATCTCCTCCATCTGGTCCAAGTCCTCTTACGGTGCTGGACTCCCACCTCCGGTCTGCAGTGCTGCCTTCCTGTTCCTTGACATTTTTTCCTTTGTCCTGTGCTTACAGTCATGCCAGCGTTACTTGCACTCAATGACAATTCTCCTGACCTCTGCCTCACTGTTAATTTTGTCCACAATCTGTTGCCAAATTGCCTCTCTCCTCCCAATTGGCAATTTAGAGGTGATGAAGAGTTGATACTGGTGCTCCGTCACCTCTCTCACCAGAATGTTATGCTCCTCTGCGCTGAAGCGACACTTCCTCTTCTTCTTGTCTCTCCCCTGGGTGTTGTCTGTGTCCTTCTGGCTGGTTCCTGGCTGTCTGGAGTCTCCCTGGGGTCTTTCCTGGCTTCTGGGATCCATTTTGGGGCTCCTTAGCACTGGTTGCCCCCTTTGCTTCAGAATTTGATGCTATTGTGTGGAGAAATGGCACATATCTATTTCTGGCATTTTTCATGTCGCAAACCGGATTAGAGTAATTCTTCCTGCGTTCACGTCATTTTGCCTTATGACAAGGCGCAATGGTTAGCATCAGGAAAAATGACTCTAACCTATTCTTAGCACCATCCAGCGTCAATGTATGCATTTGACGCACGGGTGGTGTTAAGAAATTACGGTAGCCAGCACTAAATGTTTTGATGCAAAACTGTGTTAGTGCAGTTTTGCGTCAAAAAGTATAAATCTGACCCTTAGAGGTTGTGTTGCAAATAGTTCACATTTTACAAAACAATGAAAAAATAAATGAAACAGCAACAGAGAGAGCAGAGTAAAATACAGATGTGACAACAATAACTATAAAAAACAAAACAAAGACATCACACAGCCTAAAAGATTCAAGACTTCAGGTGATTTGTATGCATAGAAAGATCCAAGGACAGTACACAAATTACAAAAAAAAAAACTGAAATAAAATGTAGCCATAAATTGAAATATCTTTAGAATGCCATTAACAAAACAGAACAGAAATACATCTATTGAATTCATTATATAAACAGAATGCATTAAGTAAATATTACTTCACTTACTTATTAGTTTCAGTTTCAAATAAAATTAAGCTAGCATTTAATTTAAAATTATTGCACCCTATGAAACATCAGTTCGCCGAGGTATGTCCATCTTCATGAACTTCTCTTCATCCTTAGCACCCAGCAGTTTAATAACCACATTCATGTAACTGAGCAAGCATTATGACATTTACACATCTTTGCCACTCAAAGTAACTCGCAGCTTTTTCCTTGTGACGGCCGCATCTTCTCCGAAAAGGTAGGCTTACACATGTTCTTCTTTCCCTTATTAATTAGGGGCATGCAGAGATAATGCGGATTAAGGATCAACTTTTTTAACCACATAAACGATAGCTCGTCGCAAAATGTTTATATGCTGGCCAAGCATACTGAAATTCCAAAAGTGGAATTAGTGAAAAGCAATAAGAGAATACCTTAGCCATTCAAGCATGCATATAACTTGTTTTCTGGAAATGTAACAGCCATGTAGTTTGGGTGTTTTTTAAAGTTTAAAGATTCCAAATCCATTATAATGCTTTAATTTGCTGTTTAGCCACTTTCTTTAACTGGTTAGCTGGCAGTGGTAAAATTCAAATAGCTTCCAGTTGGAGGTTGTTTTTACGGTAGTAAAATAGGGCCAGATGTATCAAACTATTTTGCATTCGCAAACGGTGCAAATCGCAAATTTCACTGTTTGCGAATGCAAAATAGCCTACTATAATTTATGAAAGGCATTCACAGTGCAATCTTAAGCAATCACAAAAAAAGTGATTCCCTAAAATTGCAACTCAGTTTTGCGCATCGTAAATTGCGATTTACAAAAATGTATGAACCAATCGCAAATTGTGAATGGTCATAAAATGGGGATTTTGTATTTGCAAGAGGCCCAGAGTGCATCAGCCCTTTCAGCAATGGCTGCACTCTATGTCATGGCGAGGAGGATGAGGATCCTGGCAGGTTTGAGGAGAGGGACGAGGAGACAGGAGCGCATTTTCAGAGTGTGCATTACTCTGTTTGACCAGAAAGAGAAGGAGATATTTGATAAGCATAGGTTGAACTCTGCCATGATGCTAGACCTCATAGCAGAATTGCAACCAAAACTGCAGCGACACACACACAGAACCAATGCCATACCCACTCACGTGCAAGTATTGTGCTCCCTGCACCTCTTAGCCCCAGGCACCTATAAGGGGCCCATAGCAGCAGCTGCAGGTGTGTCTCAAAGTGCGCGCTCACACTTCTTGAATGCATTCCTCAATGCGAACTTAATCAGCACATCAAATTCCCCAACACGCCACAGGACTTGCAGCTCACAAAATTACATTTCTACCAGGAAGCTCAACTGGCACATGTCATCCGCTGCATAGATGGGACACATATGGCAATCTATCCACCATTTGAAAATGAATACATATACAGTAATAGAAAAGAATAGCCATTCCATAAACATACAGGTCATCTGCAATGCCTCCAACATCATTACTGATTTAGTAGCCAGATTCCCACGTAACACACTTGATTAGTACATCTTCAGACATAGTGGAATGTACACACGGCTTCTTGCTGGAGAGTTTGGAGAAGGATGCCTACTTGGTAATGTAACAGAGAACAATGTAGCATATCAAACAGGAGACAATACATATGCAGTGTGGTCCTTCATCCTAACACCATACCTCAATCCAGCCACACCAAGGGGCCTATTTATGAAAAACGACATCATTTTTTTTTAACGTGATCTGGTGTCATTCCTTAGCGCCATCCTTGTCCCATATTTATGAAATGACATAGGATGGTGATAAGGAATGGATAGTGTACAAAAAAAGGATGCTAACAGCTGCGCAATACCATAAGGAAATATACATTAATGCTGCAAAAATGGTACAACACCGTTTTGCTGCACATAAACATGTTTCAAAAGGCATAGTGCCATTTTAACACCGCATTAGTATCAAAATAAAATGCAAAAGCAGGAAAGAGTGCAATTGCAACAGAAGATGGAATCAACAGGCCAGGAGAGACCCCAAACACCCAAGTACCAGCCAGGAGGGTACAGAAAAATCACAGGAGAAGGAGAAGAGAAAGCGCAAGTGTCGCTTTAGTGAGGAGGAGTATGACACTCAGGCCAGAGGGGTGACGGAGCAACAACATCAGCTATTCATCACCTCCAAAGTGCCAGGTGGGAGGAGAGATGAAATATGGCAGCAAATAGTGAACAAAATAAACAGTATCGCTGAGGTGAAGAGAACAGTCTTTGAGGTCGAGAAGCACTGTCATGATTGAAAGTGCAGGACTAAGGAGAAATGTGCCAGGAACCGTAAGGGAGCACTGCAGACTGGAAGTGGAGGTCCTGCACCACAGGAGTATCTGGATGAGCTAGAGGAGTTGGTTGCAGCGGTCATCCTGGAGCAGCTGGTCACTGGAATTGCAGGATGGGACAGCGCAGACTACCAGGAACCACCACAAATGCAGGGTAATTTGGATGGGGGATATCTGGATCTCCACTAATGGCAGAAGGGGGAGCCACATAGGATACACTCAATGCATGCTAAAGGGTTGCATCCGGACACATAGGCCTTGAATCAAGATGCACCATCCTCACCCAAGCCACATTTGTACTGACACTTTGGTTGTGCTATGCCCACCAATCTATACACAACGTCAACATAGACCAATCACTATGGCTATACTCCACCATGTAAATATCCAACACATTGCCTGGTAGGCACGTGCAAGTAGTGTGGCTGTACCATCACAGCACCCATTGCACATAGTCAAAGCCCCTGTACCAGCACAACGTAGATATCAGAGACTAGGACGGAAGTCAATACCACCACGGGGGGTTTCAGGGTGGTGTATCAGGCCAAAATGCATCCCTACCTCAATGTTGCATTGCCTTTACTCATGTGTGTTGCATCTTGCAGCACACATTGAAATGCCATCCCCCCAAAATTGCTTGTACATGTTCAGGAAGGGACATCTCCCTGCACATGAACAAATTGTCACTTCAAGGCAGCCACACCGTCATCATGCTGCAACAATGAATGTGTTGGTGCAGGGAGCACTAATCTGTGCAGATGCAGGGAGAATTGCAGGGCTGTACTGTCTACAGGTAAATATGGCACATCATTGTGTATCAAAACTGCTGCAGTGTGCTGCAACACATCTTGCAGCTGCCCTGAGCCATGCCAAATGAGAAAATGGCTGCCCTAAAGATTGCAACCTGTGGAACACAACCCATACAGGCTGAACCCACAGCAACTCACACACAACCACATGTGTCACATGGGATTGGCCACAAAATCAATGCATACAACACAATGTGCATGAATGTGAAATTCATGTATGAAGCTGAACATGTGGCTGCAATCTCACCATTTGACAAGTTAGAGGGCTAGATCAAACAGAACATGATGGTGTGTGCCGCTGTCCAAAAGTAGGCAGCATCATGCACCGCCGTATTAAAAAAGGCAGGGATGCACCACATACATTCGAATACACCGCTCACCTGTATACCTTCCTGAGCAAGTGGTAATCAGATGTTGTGCACCAGTGAAGCCACCCCGGCTGCCTTGAGGGGGAGAATGTTTCTGTGCAGAAAGGAATGCCGTCCTACACAACAACAACCTGAAAGTGTGATTTGCTCTTACTCTGTGTGCTGCATAATGCAGCTCACATAATAAAAGCAAGAAATGCAGTACAAATGGAAGCATTACTCCTAGATCTTGACATGCAAAACCCACCACAGGGCTGGTGTTAGATATTGGCCCAGCATCCTGAATGCAAACAGTCAAAATCTGAGGCAGTGTCAAAATGCAATGGGTGTTGCCGTGATATTCCCACCTGCAACACCCATTGCACACAGCTTCTACACAAAGGCGGTCATTCTGACCGCAGCGGTCGGCGGTCGCCGCCCGCCAAGCGGTTCCCGCCGAAAGACCGCACCGCGGTCAAAAGACCGCAGCGGTCATTCCGGCTTTCCCGCTGGGCCGGCCGGCGACCGCCAGAGGACCGCCGGCTGGCCCAGCGGGACATCCCCTTCAACAATGAAGCCGGCTCGGAATGGAGCCGGCGGAGTTGAAGGGGTGCGACGGGTGCAGTGGCACCCGTCGCGATTTTCACTGTCTGCTAAGCAGACAGTGAAAATCTTTGTGGGGCCCTGTTAGGGGGCCCCTGCACTGCCCATGCCATTCTGCAGCACACACAGAGGAGCCAAATCGCCATGAGTTATTGTGTATGTGCATCAACGGACAGCTTCCCACACATAAACAATCAAACCTTTCAATGTGCAAGGATGCCTGCATTGGCTCTTGTCAGCTCTATGTTGTGCCAGCGCAGGGGAAACCACAGGGGTGTGCCGTATGTAAATGAATATGGAGCATCCCTGCATTGTGCAATTGACGTAGCGGGTGCGGCCACTCTTAGCGCAGCATTGCTCTCCGTCATATTTCCTTACTAGTGAGCTTGACCAATGTGTGATGCACAATGCTACATATAAGTACAACCACAACTTTAGGTCAGTGACATATCAATGAGCCTCCAGTGGCAAATACATGATGTCCCATGTCAACAGCTGATACAATCCAATATTGATTTTACAATATCTCGTTGCAGAGGATGATGGCTTACCTCCTGCCAACCTGCTCGTACTGGGTTTCCCTGATGACATGGATGACCAGCTAACAAGCCTCAATGAACAGACCCTCCAGGATGTCCTAGGAGCACTCCATACACCACCTCCAGTTGCAGGGAGGACACCCAGCGTTGTGAGGTCTCCACATGAACCACACGCCACCAGCCAGTGCTCTCACAGCCCTGAACTCTGAGGACTCAGAGATCAGCTTTAAGAGGACAGTGGTAGGAGTCCAGCAGGAGCTGGAAAAACAGGTCCGGTTGGGAATGGAGACCATAGCAGGCAGCCTAGAGGGAGTGCAAACGTGTCTCAGTCCAAGTAAGGACAACTCAGCTGCCATCAGAGGCACTCACTCCCTGCTAAGTGGAGTCCTGCAGTATCTGGTGGACATAGCTGCTGTCATGAAGGAGAGGCTACAACAAATGCCCTCCCAAAATGCTGGCAGCATGCCGAATACCCTGGAGTCCATGCAGCTGGAAATGGCCTCCCTCAGGGAGAACATGGCTGCCTACCTCCGTGATGTTGTTGCAGTCTTGAAGAATCAGCAGTTCTTCCTCGCAGCAGTGATGCCAAATGTGTTGTCACAAATGGCAGCTGCTGGCTCCTTTGACTCCACATCTCTATCCCCTGAAGTGTGTGTGGTCCCCTCTGCCTCTACAACAGCATCAGAGATGGCACAGGAAGCACCACACACATCAGAGGATGAAGATGTGAAAGAAATAACGTTCACAAGGAAAAGCATCCAGTAACACCAGTCTGTGGCCCTCATTCCGACATTGGCCGGCGGCGGTCGCCGCCGGCATGTCGGGGGCCGCCAGAATACCGTTCCGCGGTCGAAAGACCGCGGCGGTGATTCTGACTTTCCCGCTGGGCTGGCGGGCGGCCGCCTTCAGGCCGCCCGCCAGCCCAGCGGGAAAGAGGCTTCCACGATGAAGCCGGCTCGGAATCGAGCCGGCGGAGTGGAAGCTGTGCGAGGGGTGCAGTTGCACCCGTCGCGTATTTCACTGTCTGCGAAGCAGACAGTGAAATACATTTAGGGGCCCTCTTACGGGGGCCCCTGCAGTGCCCATGCCAGTGGCATGGGCACTGCAGGGGCCCCCAGGGGCCCTGCGACCCCCCTTACCGCCATCCGGTTCCCGGCGGGAGAACCGCCGGGAACTGGATGGCGGTAGGGGGGGTCGGAATCCCCTCGGCGGCGCAGCTAGCTGCGCCGCCTTGGAGGATTCCTATGGGCGGCGGTACACTGGCGGGAGACCGCCAGTGTTGCCGGTCCGACCGCGGCTTTACCGCCGCGGTCGGAATGCCCATTGGAGCACCGCCAGCCTGTCGGCGGTGCTCCCGCGGTCCTCCACCCTGGCGGTTTGAAACCGCCAGGGTCGGAATGAGGGCCTGTGTCACATGGAGAGTCTCTCCTTAGTTCTAGGCTCTTCACCTAACCACTGTAGAAATGTCTGCTATGTGCTGTCATTGTCTATACCATAACAAATGGCAATGTTATGCACTCCTCACTAATGCACACTACTCCTAACCATGTCTCATGACATGTCCATCAACCCCGGTATCCGATTGTGCTACATATGGCAAACGTATACTCATGGGATCTGTGAAATGGATATTGTATAGAAATTGTAATAACAATTTCAACTGTAAATAAATCACCTTGTACACATGAAGCATTTCCACCTTTACTGTGATCCATCTACTTAGCTAAAAGTTTGCATTGTCTCAATCCATGTCAATGTGTACAGAATATCAGTACATGACTGCATGGCTGTCAGACACTAAGCTACACACTAGGATCCAAACAAGAGGAATCTGAATGATGGTATTATGGACTACAACCAACTAACTTTGTATACTAAGGTGGGCATTCTGACCTCGGCGGTAAAAGGCGCCCACCGCCGGTCAGAAATCCTCCATTATTCCGCTGCGGTCGCGGTAACCCGCCACGGTCATTCTGACCCGCAGCAGCCAAACCTCCGAAAGTCCGACAGCCACAACAGACCGCCAGACCAGCGGTCGGCGGAAAAGTGGAGGTGACCAAACCTCCACCGTCACGCCAACAGAAATACGCCCATGCCATTACGACCCACGAATCCACGCGGCGGTCATTCAAACGCGGTTTTCCATTGGCGGTACACACCGCCGCGGTCAGAATACACACAAACGAACAAAACTCAGCCACATTGGCCGATTTGAATTCCACACACCTGATACACATACACACACCACTCCCACACACACAATACAATATAAAACACACACCCACATCACCCACAAACCCCTACGACCAAAAATTCAGAAAGAAGCACCGAGAGACACATCATCGAACACAGAATACCATCACACAGAGGCACACTACACCATCACCCACACAATATCCACACACAAAACAACACACACCACCACACTCAACACACTTAACTACACATACTCCACCCCACACATCATACACACCACTCCATGGCACCCCAAAGACAGCCCCGCTTCTCAGACGAAGAACTCAGGGTCATGGTGGAGGAAATCGTTTGGGTAGAGCCCCAGCTCTTCGGCACACAGGTCCAATACACCAGCATTGCCCGGAGGACAGAGCTATGGCAGAGGATTGTCGACAGGGTCAACGCTGTGGGACAGCACCCCAGAAATCGGGAAGACATCAGGAAGCGATGGAACGACCTACGGGGGAAGATGCGTTCCATGGTATCCCGGCACAACATCGCCGTGCAGAAGACTGGCGGAGGACCCCCACCTCAACCCCCACAATTTACAACATGGGAGGAGGAAGTCTTGAACATCCTGCATCCTGACGGCCTCGCAGGAGTCGGCGGAGGAATGGACACTGGTAAGTTGAAGCTTCACTACTGCTTCCCCCCCACCTGCATGCCAAATCATACCCCAACCCTCACCCCCATCCTCGAACCCCACCCTCACCCCCACCCCCATCCTCACCCCCACCCTCACCCTCACCCCCACCACCATCCTCATCCCCACCACCATCCTCACCCCCACCCCCAGCACACCTATTCCCTGCCAATGTCTCACCATCACAACCCACACATCCCAAAACCTAGGCCTGCATGCGTCCACTAAGCATGGACACCCATCACCAAAGCATGCCCAATGCATATACACATCCCCCCCACAAGCCACCCTCACCAAAGCCCCCACACACGAATGCCAGCACTTGGGGACACGGGAACCCACAGATACACCCATATGCCACACATTGAAACTATAACCATACCTCTATACCCCTGCAGGACCCGACCGCCAACACACCGCCACGGAGGGCCCAGAATTCTCCACACCCCCCACCCAAGAGGCCGTCAGCGATGACAGCAGCTCTGTCGACCTGGACACCGATGACCAGCCCGGACCATCGGGGACCTCTGGACAGTCGGTTCCCCTCAGACAGCCACAGGCCACCACAGACCCAAACCCCTCTGGGAACACCAGCACAGCTCCCACCCAGCGGGCCCATGCCTCTGTCTCCAGGGCGCGTCAATCTGCGGTGTGTCTACCACTACAGGGCACCCAGGATAACCCACCACCCCAACAACAACAGGGACCTGGGGGCAGTGGTAGTGGGCACACCGGCCAGGGGGCAGAGGCCCAGGGAAACAGGGCAACTCGGAGGGCAGCTGTGCGACAGGGGGGGGACGGGCCCAGGGAACCCACTCTCCACGAGGCCCTCACCACCATCATGGGAGCATACAACCGCTCCCAGGAGACGATGGCGACGGTACTGGCCCGGTTCCAGGAGATCCAGGTACTGCAGGAGGAACACTATCGGGGGTACAGGGAGGACATCAGAGCCCTCACCTCCACCCTGGTTACCATGGTCGGGCTGCTGCAGGACCTCATCAACACCAGGACGGACACTCAACACCAACAAAGCCTGCCACTAGCCTGGACCAAGAACAGCCAACCACCTCCGCCGGCGCTAGTGGTCAGGAGGCCCCCGCACAACAGCAGCCCACCAGACCCCCACCTCCTGCAGGAGAAGAACCACCCCGCAAGAGGGCCCTGAGATCTCGCAAGAAGACAGAGTAGGATGTCAAGACCCCCGCCAGCAAAGGATACCACCTGATGTCATCCCTCTGTCCCACATTGTCACCCTGTCCATCCTTGAACTGCCCATGCTCCATCTCTCCACAGGCCTCTGGACAATGCACCTGTGTGACTGTTACTCTGGACTCTGCCATGGACATTCCTTCACCATAGCCCCCACCCACTTGAAACCACCCATCCCATTTTGAGCACTTAAATAAACACCCATTTAGCACAAAACTATCTGGAGTCTGGCTGTGATTTCAAAATATTGTAATTGACATGACATTGCAAATATGTCCTTGTACATAGTGAAGTCAACAAACAGCTGCCACAAAGCTGTAGTCCATGGGGAAACGAAGCACAGGACTCGTAGTGGGGACCCCAGATCTGAAATAGGGAGGGAAAAGCCACAACTCAGTCATCATACACTGGGGCAAATAGACAGGCAGCAGAGATGCAGGAGAGTAGTTCACATTCACTAAATTATGTTTGAATTGTTACCTGTGTCCTATTGGAAGTACTGTTCAATGATTCTGTCCCTGTTGTCTGTTTCAGCCCCGTCGTCTTCCTCCTCGTCACTCTCCACAGGTTCCACAGCTGCCACTACACCACCGTCTCGACCATCCTCCTGCAGGAAAGGCACCTGGCGGTGCAAAGCCAGGTTGTGAAGCATGCAGCAGGCCACGATGATGTGGCACACCTTCTTAGGTGAGTACATTAGGGATCCACCTGTCATATGCAGGCACCTAAACCTGGCCTTTAGGAGGCCAAAGGTGCGTTCGATCACCCTCCTAGTACGCCCATGGGCCTCATTGTACCGTTCCTCTGCCCTGGTCCGGGGATTCCTTACTGGGGTCAGTAGCCACGACAGGTTGGGGTACCCAGAGTCCCCCAATAGCCATACACGGTGTCTCTCTAGCTGCTCCATCACGTAAGGGATGCTGCTATTCCTCAGGATGAAGGCGTCATGCACTGACCCAGGGAACTTGGCATTTACATGCGAGATGTACTGGTCAGCCAAACACACCACCTGGATGTTCATGGAATGGTAACTTTTTCTGTTCCTGTACACCTGCTCCCTGTCTCTTGGGGGAACCAAAGCCACATGGGTCCCATCAATGGCACCAATGACGTTGGGAATATGTCCAAGGGCGTAGAAATCACCCTTCACTGTAGCCAATTCGCCCACCTCAGGGAAAATGATGTAGCTCCTCACGTATTTCATCAGGGCAGACAACACTCTGGATAACACCTTCGAAAACATGGGCTGAGACATCCCAGAAGCAATTCCCACTGTTGTCTGAAATGACCCACTTGCCAGGAAATGGAGTACTGACAGGACCTGCACCAGAGGGGGAATCCCTGTGGGTTGGCGGATGGGGGACATCAGGTCGGGCTCCAGCTGGGCACACAGTTCTTGTATAGTGGCAAGGTCAAGCCGGTAGGTCAGGATAATGTGGCGTTCTTCCATTGTCGACAGGTCCACCAGCGGTCGGTACACGCGAGGATTCATCCGTCTCCTCGCCAAACCCAGCGGACGGTGCCTAGGAAGGACAACATGGAGCACAGAGTCAAGCAACCCACAGGTACGTACTCACAGCTTGCACAGTAAACGATTCTCTATGCAGTGAATGGCGTGTCTGAGTGGCTATGCAAGGCCTAGGCCTGTGTGACGCAGTTGAAATTGAGCCATGTGGACCCTCGAAATGGCGGCTGCCTGACCTGTGAAGTGTGACAATGGGATGTGAGGTCAATGCGCTGGCGTGGCACACCGCGGCGGTCGGCGGGCGAAGACCGCGGCGCGAAGCCACATTGGTTAACATTGAAGCCTATGGGTTTCAGGAGCCAATGGCGAAGGGCGCCGGCGGTGGCGGTACGCACCGCCGCGGTACGCACCGCCGCGGACGTGACCGCCATTTCCAATCTACTTATCCACTTGCGACTTGAACTTTCACAGGAGAGGACCTATACTGCAAGTGTTGCTGTGACCTCGGTCTGGAAGGGACAATGGCTGCTGCGACTGGGGAAAGGGCCCCTGCCTTCACTGGAGAGGAGTTGGAGAAACTTGTGGATGGGGTCCTCCCCCAGTATGCGCTACTCTACGGTCCTCCAGACCAACAAGTGAGTTTGATTCAATATGGATTTGGGGCCACTGGCTGGCTTGGGGGCCTGGCGGGGGGCCTGGCGGGGATGGGGGGCATGTTGGGCCTGGCGGGGGCCTGGCGGGGATGGGGGGCATGTTGGGCCTGGTGGGGGGCCTGGCGGGGATGGGGGGCATGTTGGGCCTGGCGGGGGGCCTGGCGGGGATGGGGGGCGTTGGGCCACTGGCAACGATAATGCAGACAAACTTGAACGTGGTATTTCTCCCTCCCTGTACGTGTCACATAGGTCTGCGCCCATGAGAAGATCGGGATTTGGCGTGCCATCGCCAAGGAAGTCCGGACCCTGGGGGTCCACCATCGACGGGGCACCCACTGCCGCAAGAGGTGGGAGGACATCCGCCGCGGGACCAAGAAGACCGCCGAGTCTCTGCTGGGGATGGCCTCCCAACGTAGGCGGGGTGCCTGCCGTCAACTGACCCCCCTGATGTTCCGGATCCTGGCGGTGGCCTACCCTGATTTGGATGGGCGCGTGAGGGCAGCACAGCAGACACAAGGGGGTGAGTACAAGCATCATCTACTCTGTTGTCGCGCAGTGGAGGTGTCTGGGTGGGGGAGGAGGGCTGTGGGTCCCCCTAGGCCAGGGCGATATCTGTAGGCTGGGCACCCCCGTAAGCCCCTGTGTCCCCAGCCACCACCCTCAGTAGTGTGTCAGTACAGCCATCCCTGGGCCGTGTCATCCATGGGTGCAGTTGTCAACTCTAGGCGTGTAGGGCATGTTCCACGGAATGCGTAGCGGACCCCAAGTGCGCAACTTAGTGCAGGGGGCATCTGTGTCTGTCATGTCCGCTAACTGTACCGGTGATCCATGTACTTAAAATCTCTTTATTTCTCTCTCCCCCCCCCCTTTTTGTTTGTCCTTCTGTGCTTGTGTGCATCAGCATCATCAGGCGGAGGAGAAGTGGCATCGGGGCAGGAGGGAGCTGCATCTCACATGGCCCAGGAGGGCCATGCCACAGAGTCTGACTGGACCAGTGAGACGGAGGGCGAGGGGAGCTCCACGACGGGGACGACTGGACCCTGCAGCGACACGGACACGTCCTCGGAAGGGAGCTCCCTTGCGGGGGTGGCACCATCCGTGCCCCCGCCATTAAAGGTACAGCCGCCACCCAGCGCACCATCTCCGCCCTCCCAGCAGCCCCTCAGCGTTCGCCCCGTGCCCGCTCTGCCAGGAAGCCGGGCATCTCCTTCGCCCCAGGCACCTCAGGCCCTGCCCCTGTTAACCCCGCTGCCCTCAGTGAGGAGGTCATTGACCTCCTCCGAACGCTCATTGTTGGGCAGACTACCCTTTTGAATGCCATCCAGGGGGTGGAGAGGGAGGTTCATCGCAGCAATGCGTACCTGGAGGGCATTCATTCGGGTCAGGCTGCCCATCAGCGATCGTTCCAGGCTCTGGCCTCAGCACTGACGGCAGCCATTGTCCCTGTCTCCTGCCTCCCTCTACTAACTCCCTCCTCCCAGTCTCCTGTTCCTCTGCCTGTCCCACCCACACCATCAGACCAGCCTGCACACACCTCAACACCCAAGAGCAGCTCATCCAAACATAAGCACCACAGATCACGCAGACATTCACACAAGCAACATTCCGATGCAGACATGCCAACAGTCACTACCACCTCTGTGACCCCCACCTCCTCGTCTCCCTCCTCCCTCCCTGTGACGTCTACACTCACACCTTCATTCACCTCACCATCAGCCAGTGTTTCCATCACCAGCATACCCTCCACTCCAGTCCGCACACGTGCAGTCACCACCCCCACTGCCATTTACACGTCCCCTGTGTCCTCTCCCACTGTGTCTGTCACCCCCTCTTCCACACCACACAAACGCAGCCACCCACCCACCCAACAGCCATCCACCTCACGACAGCCTCCTGCTCCTGCACCTGCACCCAAAGACAGCAAACTTGTCTCGCCTACAACCACATCCTCTCCCTCCACTCCCATACCCACTGTACCTTCCACTCTCCATTGTCCCAAGAAAATCTATCTCTCTACTGCTACCTTCTTTCCTGACCCTGAGCCCCCCCCTCCTTCTCGTCGGGGTAAAAAGAGCACCTCAGCCACCACCAGCCCTGCAGCCCCCTTGACAAGGGTGCAGGGGTATTGGAGCCCACCATCCCGCAGGTCTGGATCTTCGCCCAGCAGCAAGGGGACAGCCAGCCCACCCCCTGGGAAGAGGAGCAGAAGGCGGAAGGGCCGCCGCCGGAGCCCGGATTCGATATCCCCCCAGGACACTAGCCAGCCACCGTCAACAGCCACAACTCCAAAGGGAGGAAAGGGCCACAGACTCCCATCTAAGGAGGGCAAGGGCAGCAAGGCGGAGAAGTCAGGCAGCAGGCCAGCTGCCCATGGAGGACCCGTCGCAGCTGCCCAGGAGGAGCCCGCAACCCCCATAGCCGCTGCCCCGGGAGGAACCGGCACAGCTGCCCCGGGAGAGCCCACCACCCCCATAGCCGCTGCCCAGGGAGGACCCAGCCCAGCTGGCCAGGAGGGCCCCACCACCCACAGCCCAGGTGGTCATTGAAGGAGCACCATCCCCGCTGCCCAGGAGGGCACCACCAGGCAATGAGCAGTTGGCCATAGAATGGCCGCCGTCTCCAGCACCGCTCCGCTGGGGCCCGCCGTCTCAAGAACCGCTGAACTGGGCCCTTCAAGGCAAGAACCGCTGAACAGGGCCCCGCCGTCTCCAGCACCGCTCCGCTGGGGCCCGCCGTCTCAAGAACCGCTGAACTGGGCCCTTCACGGCAAGAACCGCTGAACTGGGCCCTTCAAGGCAAGAACCGCTGAACTGGGCCCCGCCGTCTCCAGCACCGCTCCGCTGGGGCCCGCCGTCTCAAGAACCGCTGAACTGGGCCCTTCAAGGCAAGAACCGCTGAACTGGGCCCTTCAAGGCAGGAACAGCTGGCCCTTTGGCAGACGTGGCAGGGCAGGATCTGTCTCGGGCAGGGCTGCAGGATGTCCTCTGGCCAACATGCCTCCTCCAGTGGCAGTGGAGTCTGTTATGGACTGCTTGGACTGTGGCTTTGCTCTCCCCAGGATGGCCCAGTGGGCAGGCCACCCACTGTATGGACTGTATGGACTGTGGCTTTGCTCTCCCCAGGATGGCCCAGTGGGCAGGCCACCCACTGTATGGACTGTTTGGACTGTGGCTTTGCTCTCCCCAGGATGGCCCAGTGGGCAGGCCACCCACTGTATGGACTGTTTGGACTGTGGCTTTGCTCTCCCCAGGAAGGGCCAGTGGTCATGGAGTCCCCTCGTGGATCTGGCGTCGTGTACTCAAGTGGCTGAGGTGCCCCCCCTTCCCTTCCCCCTGAGGTGCCTGTCCTTTTTTCTTTCTGATGCCCCTGCAGTGTTCTCTCCGTGGAGTTCTTGTCGTGGGACTGGGCCTTGCCCCTTTGCTCAGGACCCCTGTGGTCCACGGACAGTGGTTGGACTACATTTAGTAGATGTATATATTTTGTACATAGTTTATTTATTTATTTGGATTACTGCTGTCCATTTTTCAATATATCTGCCCGTTTGAGATCTCTTCTTTTGGTCTTTGCATAATTTCGGAAGGGGGGGTTTGTGGGTTGTGACAGTGATCTGTGGGAATGCATTGATGTGTGTGTTGTAGTGGGTGTGGGTGGGTGGGTGTGTGCCGGTAATCTTTTCCCTCCCCTGTGTCGTAGGTGCAGTACTCACCGATGTCTTCCGCGCCGCCGGGCGTGCTCCTGGTACAGGAGCAGGTATAGGAGTGCGGGGATGACCTGCAACTCGGGTTCCATACTGCCGGAATCTCACGTGGTGTATGTGGAGGTGAGCGTTTTCCCGTTCGTAGTCTGTTTCCGCTGTGTTTTTATCGGCGGTGCTCCCGCCCCGGAAAAGGTGGCGGATTGGTGGGTCGTGATAGGGTGGGCGGTACATTGTCTGCCGCCTGGCTGTTGGCGGGGACCGCCGCGCTGTTTGTTTGTTCCGCCGTGGCGGGCGGAGTGTTAATGTGGCGGGCTGTGTTGGCGGTTCCCGCCAGGGTCAGAATTGCATATTTTGGACCGCCGGCCTGTTGGCGGGTTGGCCGCCGCTTTATCACCGACCGCCAGGGTCAGAATGAGGGCCTAAATGTTTTGGAACCCATATCCTTTGAAGTAGACATACGGTATGTATGGCTCATTACCCAATTAAGTATGATTTACACAGATGGGAGAACCAGTACGACTGATTTGTGTAGAACAGGAAAAGCTAGCCTAATCAGTGATGGCCACCTATCAGTATTGCAGAATACAGTTAAAAAACTGGGAGTTGTCAGATGTACCACACTTACCAACACTGAATTAGCAGGATTCCACCAATCACAGATGAAGCACCATATTTACCTGTCCAAGATAAAGATCACATACACATTGTGAACGGCTGGAACACAGGATGGCAAATGTATACACTAGTAGACAGTATGTAACAGCCATTCTGACAGCTCCTTGGCCACCGGGATGCATATGGGAAACCTGGGAAATCAAGACAGTAAGCATACCCTGGGCCA
Source organism: Pleurodeles waltl (assembly GCF_031143425.1). Lineage (NCBI taxonomy): Eukaryota > Metazoa > Chordata > Amphibia > Caudata > Salamandridae > Pleurodeles > Pleurodeles waltl. The sequence continues at coordinate 879,885,360 of NC_090436.1, forward strand.
TTCCCCTAACTTGGTCAGTGCACTCATGACAAGTGCCAACCCCAATCAATTACAAAACTAATTAGTCTAAGATGAACAGTATTTATTTTAAACCATCAAGCAAATGAAAACCTAAAACCTACCCTATTCAAAACTAACCTATACTAATTATCATTAAATTAAAACTACACCTATCTAACCTATTCTAAATATATCTTACACATGTAACACCACACTCTAAACATTGGGCCCCCATGCCCCTTAAGAGATGAGATACAAGTGGGACAGCATAAACTATGACTACACATGTACTAACCTAACCTGTGGCCTAAACAAATAAATATTTTTTTGGTATTTGTTTATCTATTTTTTATTTTTTTATGTTTAATACACAAATACCCCAACATAACACCACACCTAACCCCCCCACAATGTAATCATGATGAAAACCCCACCCCCACTATACTTAACCTTACCTCCTATGCCTACCCTACACTAAACTAACACTACATATCTAAAACCCCGTTGTGGCGGGCGGCAACAGCAACAAGCAGGCCCGGCAGGTTCCGCCGACCGGGACTCCGCTGCCACTTCCGACCCGGAAGTGCAACGCACCTCAGCCAATCCCCATCTACTTCCGGGGCATAAGGAACAGAGTGAGCAGGTTCGCGCCTTCACCCGGCCTCATAACGGGGACGGCTCCTAGGAACAGGAGTCCGACGAGTGGCGACGAGAGAGCTGGGGAATCGCAGAGGAGGACAACAGAGACCAGGAAGAAAGCACTGAGACTAGGACAGAAGAACCGACAGGAAACTCTCCCGACGGCTTGTATCCTGGAACCAGGTGCGTGCCTCTCATAGGGAAGAGGGGGGGAGGAGGGTAAAACGCTAAAAGGGACTACCAGGTCACGTAATAAGGGAAGGGGTGGGAAGGTATTGTTTGTTTAATAATTGTGTGAATTCAGGGGTGTTTTCTCAAGGTGCACTTATGTAATTTAGTCTCTCCTGGTGACCACTTCAGGGGACAGAGAAGACCAGGAGGGTATATGACCAAGACTATACAGACTCCACTGGGGCACAAGGGAGACGCAGGATCACCATAAAGTCATCCCTTCACAAATAAGGGGCAGAGACAGTCACAAAGGGAAAAAACAGGCACATAGACGAAAGGAAGAGAGAAAGAAAAAAGTACAGGACAAATAGAATGACTCCATGTTAAAAACTAAACATAGAAAACAAAAAACAAATATAGAAGATAAAACGTGGAGAAGTAATGAAGCCCGAGAAAACCCCTATAAAGGAGGAAAAATACGGGAAGACCAGAAATGAAAAAGAAGAAAAGGAAGAAAAAGGAACAGAAAGGAGAAAAAAGAGGCAGTGAGTGCAGGAAAACTGAAGAACAGAAAGAAGGCAGGAACCAGGGTTAGGAAAAACAAGGAGGGGGAAGAAATAGAGCTAAGCCAAGGACAATCCACTTACCTATCTATTTCGTTTTTTCCCCGCATGCACCTCCCGGGAGCCCTAGAAGAGAAGACGAAGAGGAGACTCTCAGAAGAACAGTTAACCAACCACAGAGGACAAACGAACATTTATTCTGCACTCTTTCTATACCTAATAAAAAAACTAATACCGCATCCGACCGCTGGCTATCTGTCCTCATTGCGCCACCCTGTCACACCTGTATAAAACTATACACAACAGTAAAAGGGAGGGCAATTAACTGGGATGTTGTATGATACTTTAAAAGTTCACTTCCTGCTTTTCTTTAACTTTTTCTTAATGTATTACAACAACTTGCAGTCCTCTGCAGGTGGCTGTAGTGGTGGCTGTGCGACCACTGATGCAGCTGACGTTGAGGGCATGTCCCAATGTCCTTTTGTGGCTGTCTTGGAGGTCACCCATGGAGAAAGGCACGCCATTTCCCTGATGCTTTTTCCCTTCCGAACCTCCTGCCCATTTGGCGGTAGGCATCATCAACCTCCATTATGTGGAAATATTGTTCGGCCCTCTTATGGAAGTCTTGTCTCTGTGCTTCAGTCATGTTATAAGAAGCTGAACTACGAGAAGAAGCAAGCACCAGTATCAGCATTGGGTGGAGGTTGTACAGACATATAGGGGGTCATTCTGAACCCCGCCGGCGGCGGAAGCCGCCCGCCTGGCGGGAACCGCCAGAAGACCGTATTGCGGTCAAAAGACTGCGGCGGTCATTCTGACTTTCCCAATGGGCTGGCGGGTGACCGCCAAAAGGCCGCCCACCCGCCCAGCGGGAAAGCACCAGCAACGAGGAAGCCGGCTCCGAATGGAGCCGGTGGAGTTGCTGGTGTGCGACGGGTGCAGTTGCACCCGTCGCGATTTTCAGTGTCTGCTAGGCAGACACTGAAAATCAATGTGGGGCCCTGTTAGGGGGCCCCACGACACCCGTTCCCGCCAGCCTGGTTCTGGCGGTGAAAACCGCCAGAACCAGGCTGGCGGGAAGGGGGTCGGAATCCCCATGGCGGCGCTGCTTGCAGCGCCGCCGTGGAGGATTCGCAGGGGAAAACTGGCGGGAAACCGCCGGTTTCCCTTTTCTGACCGCGGCTTTACCGCCGCGGTCAGAATTGCCCGTGATGCACCGCCTGCCAGTTGGCGGTGCATCCTCCAACCCCGGCCCTGGCGGTCCATGACCGCCAGGGTCGGAATGACCCCCATAATGTACACTTCAACTGCAGATAACACATGCAGTCCAACACACATTCCTCAAAAATGACATACTCCTCATCTATGACTATTTCCTACCAGCCTTCATCAATATCATGTACATGTCATTAAGATGACGGAAATCTATTTGAAATAACTGGGCCCAGAGGTGAGTGGACAAAATTGTCCATGATCAACATTTGTGTCTTCTAACTTGTGAGGATCACATACTCCAGCTAGTCTGGATTTCCTGTGTCCCTGTGCATAACAGGGGGGCTGTGCATGCAATCCATCACCTCAACACACCTGGTAAAACAACAAGGCTTGACCAGTCACCATGGAGGCAAGCTGTGGGCCTTGTGATATGGGGTCAGGTAATTTTCCACCTGCTATTCTAAGGTTTGGTGAACCAACATGAATGTGTCCTGTTGTAAGACCTGGCCTAAGCATACATAACAAGGAGGCATGCCAATGCCCATGATGTGCCCACATGTACAACTGATTAAAACTTTCCAGGAAGTTTGGTCATAAGCCTGAGCTGCACAATAGAGTTGTCAACACATGCCAGAACTGAAGCCCCCTACCCTGTGCTTTGTAGTGCTACATGTGTTAAACAGCAGGTACATGGTGGCTGTATGGGTGCCCTTAGGCCCACAGTGAGTTTGGCACTGCAGTGGGTGCTTCAACAGTATCCAAAAACATTGTACATCACTTGCACAAGCATGTCAGACATCATCAAAGTATCAGGTATGCACACAGCATTCACATAATATGTATATGTGATGTGACCTACATCACTCACAAATATCATGGTGGCAATCAATCAATCAATCAAAGGCATTTGTATAGCGCACTGCTCACCCGGAGGGTCTCAAGGCGCTGGGGGGGGGGGAAACGCTACTGCTCGAACAGCCAGGTCTTGAGTTGCTTCCTGAAGGCGAGATGGTCTTGCGTTGTCCGGAGGTGGATGGGGAGGGAGTTCCATGTCTTGGCTGCCAGGTAGGAGAAGGATCTTCCTCCGGCGGTGGCTCTGCGGATGCGGGGGACGGTGGCGAGAGCGAGGCTGGCGGAGCGGAGCTGGCGGGTGGGCTTGTGGAAGGTCAGGCGGCTGTTGAGGAACTTGGGGCCCAGGTCGTGGAGGGCCTTGTGTGCGTGGGTGAGGAGTCGGAACGTGATTCTTTTGTTGACGGGGAGCCAGTGCAGGTCTCTCAGGTGTTCGGAGATGTGGCTGTGTCGGGGGATGTCCAGGATGAGTCGTGCTGAGGCGTTCTGGATCCGTTGGAGTTTCTTCTGGAGTTTGGCGGCGGTGCCGGCGTAGAGGGCGTTCCCGTAGTCCAGCCGACTGGTGACGAGGGCCTGGGTGACCGTCTTCCTGGTCTCGGTGGGGATCCACCGGAAGATCTTTCGAAGCATGCGCAGGGTGTTGAAGCATGAAGATGAGACGGCGTTGACTTGTCTGGTCATCGAGAGGGAGGAGTCCAGGATGAAGCCTAGGTTGCGAGCGTGGTCCGTTGGCTTGGGGGTGGCTCCCAGGGCGGGGGGCCACCAGGAGTCGTCCCAGGCGGATGGTGATGATCCCAGGATGAGGACCTCCGTCTTGTCTGAGTTCAGTTTCAGGCGGCTGTTCTTCATCCATTCGGCGACGTCTTTCATCCCTTCGTGTAGGCTGGCTCTGGCGGCGTCCGGGTCGCTGGTGAGGGAGAGGATCAGCTGGGTGTCGTCGGCGTAGGTGATGATCTTGAGGTTGTGTTGACGTGCGATGGTTGCGAGGGGGCTCATATAGACGTTGAAGAGGGTGGGGCTGAGCGATGACCCTTGTGGAACTCCGCAGATGACTTCGGTGGCCGCTGACCGGAACGGGGGGAGGCGGACTCTCTGGGTTCTTCCGGCGAGGAATGAGGCGATCCACTCCAGGGCCTTCCCCTGGATGCCGGTGTTGTTCAGGCGCTGTACCAGGGTGCGGTGGCAGACAGTGTCGAACGCTGCGGAGAGGTCCAGGAGGATGAGGGCCGCAGTTTCCCCATTGTCCATTAGGGATCTGATGTCGTCTGTGGCTGCGATGAGGGCGGTCTCCGTGCTGTGGTTGGCTCGGAAGCCGGATTGCGAGTGGTCGAGGGATCCGTTGGTCTCGAGGAAGGCAGCTAGCTGTCTGTTGACGGTCTTCTCGATGACTTTGGCAGGAAACGGGAGGAGCGAGATGGGGCGGTAGTTCTTGAGGTCGGAGGGGTCTGCAGTTGGTTTCTTCAGCAGGGCACTGATCTCGGCGTGTTTCCAGCACTCCGGGAAGGTGGCGGTGTTGAAGGAGGCGTTGACGATGTCACGGAGGTGGGGTGCGATGATGTGGTCAGCCGTGTTGAAGATGTGGTGTGGGCAGGGGTCCGTAGGGGATCCGGAGTGGATGGTGTTCATTGTGCGTGTTGTGTCTTCGGTGCTGACTGGGGTCCAGGTGCGGAGGGTGGCGGTGGGGGGCATCGGTTCGGTGGTGGGGTTTGTGGTTGGTGGGCCGAAGCTGTTGTGAATGTTGGCGATCTTGTTGTGGAAGAAGGCTGCGAGGGAGTCGCAGAGGTCTTGCGAGGGAGTGATGTCATTGTTTCCGGCGTCGGGGTTGGAGAGCTCTTTGACGATGCTGAAGAGTTCCTTGCTGTTGTGGGTGTTGTTGTCCAGTCGTTCCTTGAAGGCTGTCTTCTTTGTGGCGCGGATCAGTTGGTGGTGTTTGCGGGTGGCGTGTTTGAGGGCCGTCATGTTGTCTGTGGTCTGGTTGGTGCGCCAGGTGTTCTCCAGGGAGCGGCAGTTCTTCTTGGAGGTGATGAGCTCGTCGGTGAACCAGGAGGCTTTCTTGCTGCTGCGTCTGCTGGGGGGGTTCTTCTTCAGTGGTGCGAGGGCGTCTGCGCAGTTGGTGATCCACTGTGTGAGGTTGTTGGCGGCTTCGTTGGGGTCCGTTGAGCTGGTGGGGGGGTTCTGGCTGAGGAAGGTGGTGAGCTGGTCGCCGGTGATCTTGTTCCAGCTCCTGCGGGGGGTTTGTTGAGGGTGGTGGTGGGTCGTCGTTTTACTGAAGCTGAAGTGGACGCAGCTGTGGTCAGTCCACTGGAGATTGGTGGAGTGGCTGAAGGTGACATATTTGGGCAGGCCCATGTGGTGAAAACTACTTGAGATCTGGTGTGGGAAGAATCATTGAGTTTTCACACAACCATCTGGAGGTTAGGAGTCTACTAAATGTGTACACTACTGATTGTTGTACAACACAATTGGCTCCTTGCAGTACTACAGACTCATTATATCTGAAGGGTGCTGAGTCACCTGTGGTATTTGTGTCTCCTACATAAGACCCCTAAAGACCTCTGCAGATGTCACCCACATCTGTACCGTTGTGTCAGTAGGTGTAAGCTGTGTGGCACACTGTGCTGATAATGGTGTTGTGACAAAGTAGTTGTAAACAGGCATCCTATGTAGAAAGATAGCTGCCCTGAGACCTATCATGGTAGACACCAATGAATAACTGGCCAGCCATAACAGTTCCCATTTCACACAATTCAATGCCAGCACACGTTGCCCCTTGAAATACATGCAAGCCATTGTTATTGCACAACATTCCAACAAACATGATGTCACCATCCATTCTCCAATGATATCAGATCATTAGTCAGGCAAAACCATCTTTTGTAGCATTCCACACTTCAGACTGGCTCACACCAAACCCTGGATTAAAACCCATGATGCACAAGATGACACTTACTGGATGCATCAGGGTCTTCAAATTGCGCAGCCTCTCCTACAGTGTAGTGTGCAGGTCCACCTGCAAGACATGGATGGAAAACATTGGTTAGTGTAATTCATGCATTTCAGTAATTAGACAACATTGTATACTGTGAACTTGTTAGGCTGAGTGAGCACTTCATCCTAGTGGTAGAGCAGAGCAACTAATAAACATCTGTGATCAGTCAATCACACATAGTCTCAGATAATGTAGACCCACACACCTACAAAACACCACTGTCCTTGACACTCCTGTGGTTCTTCTCATTGCACCATTAATACATAGCATTGTCATGAAGGTATCTATCGGCTCTATACCTCCATGACGATATGGGACTGCTTGACACTGTATATTGCATCTGGGGGACATGCATTGGTTGCTGCAGTGGCTGTCCCATTGTGACACCTATAGCATTTGAGGCTGCCTCAGATGTTGTAGACATCTACCTCATTGTCACAGCAAACTAACAAACTACTGCCCAGGGGTTGTTTGGGTATTCCAAGGTGTTGAGGAATGGCGTGAGACATCCTTCAGTGAAGTAAGTAATGTGTGTGTGTCATCACAAGGCACACACATGAGCAGTAATGCTGTGGGGGTATACTGGTGTGAAGATAGTTGTACCTACCTGCACATTGACTGATAGAAAGCATGGATGTCTTGCCAATAGTGTGTGGCCAGGCAGTGTTGCCATGGTATACCATTATTTGTCAAGGGAGGGATAATAGAACAACAGGGGTGCAGCACAATTGCATCAATATAGTCCTTGTGGCCCTCAGTGCACCTCTTATCCCTGTGATGTGTGTGCCTAATGAGAATTAAGGCACAGCATGAAGCATGTAGAGTTCAAATGTAACTATGTATGTGTGGGTAAATGATGTACTCAGCAGGAGTTGCAACAGATCCTCACAACTTCTGCTGAGTAAATTGGGGGCCCATCTCATACCTTTTCATCCACCATATGACACCTGCTATTAGCAGCCGTTCAGAGTGCTGGAATAATTGTACTATGGGATTTCTCATCTTACTCAGTGGCTTATACAGATGCCACCCATACAGGTTTTGGGACCCCCTTCCATACATGATGCATGGCGCAGGCCTCCTTTGATGCTGCTCATTACAGAGTTGCCCTATGCATGCATCACAACACTTTATAATGGTTGTGTAGGGAAAATGGTACATCTTCCCAGCATCGGCTTCATCATTGTACATGTGACTTCCAGGTCTAAGGTGGTTCTGGGACTCATCATACAGATAGCATACAACATGTCCACATCCACAAGCATTACATGCAGCACTCAACCGTATCTGCAACTGTCATGCACATGCAAAAGTAAGGACTTTGTATTGAAATGTGAGACCTACCAACTGCTCCACCAATCTCAATTCCCAGGTGATTCAGCATATCCTGCTCCCTTGTAACCAGATCTGTCCATCAATGTTTCAGGTGGTGGTCGTTCCTTCCACTGCTGAAGATCCTTGTGAGGTGGTGGAGCATCTTGCCCCACCGCAGCTGCCGTGCCTCTGTGGGGTAGCCAAGGATTACACAGTCACCCAGCTGTAGTATCAAAGGGAGGTAGTGCTGAGCAAGCCAGATGAACCCCCCAGCTCATCGGCAAACATCTGTGGCATCCTCCTCTTCCCAGACATATTGCAAATGCAGTTCACCCAAAACCAAAACTATGAAGTATACCTAACACCTAACCCAACTACCCCAACTGCCCCAACAACTATTCTACCCAAGACAAACACCCCACAATACAGAGACAAAAAACAGTACAATTACAATACAAAAGACAAGTTTAAAGACAACTAAGGACAACACCTACAAGACACAGCACAAGAAATCCTACAAACACTCCAAAATACAGCAATCCACCTACAACACCAGCTCCCCACACCCTCAGCCAGTCACAGACAATAAGACTGTGAAATGAAAGTGAAAGTGAACTCACTGTACCATGTTTAGAGGCAGGATGTCCTGTTTCATCACTTCCTGTGCGAGTGCGTCACGTTTCCAGTCATGCCTCATTTTTTTTTGTTATGTGTTATGGTCATGCATTGTTTTTCTCACCATTAGCATGAAAAGGCCTGTGCACGTGCAATAGATGCTCAGGGACTAGACATCTTTTAGCTTAGGGACATTGTTTGGTATGTGTATGCATGAAAAGTTTTGATGCTTGACGGTCATGTGTGGATTATACACCATGGTGTGTTTAGAGTTGTGTGGACGTGTAATTTCTGCTCAGGCCCCAGGTGCCATTTTAAAAACATTTCAATGTGTAGTCAATGCGTTTGCATAATAAATGTTTAACGAATGACAAAATTGCGTGAATTTTTGCATTGTAGGCCTTGAGTGCACCCTGATTAACCTAACATGTTACATGGGCTGTTCAATAATGCTGTATATGTGGTATGGCAACATGTGTGTGAATATCCAGTAATGTCATTACGGTGACAATGGGATGTTGAACCTATATGTTTGTTTATGAGTCTGCTGCATGTGATTACTCATCCCTTGTGCAAATGTGCATGTTTAGCTGGCTACACTGTGTCCACACAAGTGTTGGCACATGTGTGCTATGTGTGTACACATGTGTATGTATACTAACTTGTGAGTGGACTACATTGTTATGTCTGAGATACAAACGTACACATACCTACAGCACAATATATATAGTGGCCTATGCCCAACACATGGTAAAGTATGTGACAACCATGACGGTCTCTACTTACAGTATTCAGTGGACTTGGACTGCATTGACATCTCTTAAACCCTGCCAATTTGCGTGTGCATGTGTGTCCACTCTGTGGTGTGTTGTTGGATTTTATTCATGTAGCTCTGCTACATGTGTTCCATTTGGCCCCCATGCATCTTAGTTGCAGGAGATGTTATGTACACATGTGTTGGTGAAGATTGGTATATGCTGTGTGTGTGTATAGATGTGTTTTGTAATATCTGTAACATATGACAACAGTGGTGTGTTCATGGGATGTGAAGCCTCAAATTACTATCTTCCTGCATGGACACATGTTGGCATTGGACAAATGGATGTGTTGTCACATCAGTGCCACCTATGCTTCCGTATGTTGGAACACATGTGAAAGTCATTTCTTACAGTCACTGATCTTGTGATACCTATGCCCTTACTATTGTGCTTGTTTGCCTTTTGCTCAGAATCCATACACATTACCATTCCTGAGCCATTACAGTGTTACTAATGTGCTGTGATATGTGACATATGTTTGCATGCCATCAACTAGGCCCTCACATTTGTCCACATCATGTTTGTTATGACTGTCACAAACAATGCCATACCACTGTGTAACAGAGTTGCAGTCTGGCATAGATAGCAGCCTACTCATCATCACAACTGTGTGAGTTTCCATGGCAATACAAACCCATGGTTGCATATGAAGGGACAAGTTAATGGAGCTCCAGTTTACTCAGCCCCCTGTGCACATACATCAGGACCCTTGACAATGTATTACGTTAAAGTAGCAAGAGCAGTGGTGTGTGGGTTTATTGAGCAGGGACCTATGATTGCTACTCAGCAGAACTGTGCACACTCCCCAGCAGACAGACACAGGCACAATTGTGGTCATACAGACCATGATATCACATTTTCCTCTGCAGTACTTGATGTCAGCTTTCCCCTCTCATGTACAGAGCTCGGGTGCTTGCACATGTGGGACATGTAACATTATTTGATGTTCTTAGTTGTTTCCTTGGGCAGCTTGTTGGGCTTGTATATCTGTTGTGACGTCAATATTGGAAATGTGCCAGGGTACAAATGGTGTTATCTGTCACAGCCTCCTGTCATGGTGGCATGCGATGGGCAAACACCATAGTTTGCTACTGCCCAACATGGCTGGGTTATGTACTGACCTGCCCACACTGTCTGTACCTACGTGAAAGGTTGCAATGTAGACATTAATGTGTTGTACAGTCAGTGTTGGTCTATGTGTGTCCCTTCTTGTATTCCTGTACTACTGGTAAGACATGTATTGTCACCTACATTGCTCCCATTCTTTAAGCTGCTTCCACTTTGTACACATCTTCTACAGCAACATTGTCTGGTCATACATGGACATGATGCAACATGTGACTTGTGTAATTGGAAGATGTACACATCTCCTACTGGCTACTTGATAGTTACAGTTCCATTGACGGTATTCATGAGATGGGATGAGTTCTACACACGACATTACTCCTGCCACAGCACTTCTGTTGTCTCTATTTCACCTCCTGTGTTGTATTTGCAAGTATCTGTGGGTGTCTCAAAGCTGTCCATCCACAACCCCCATTGAAGATGGGTAGGCATTTATTCCAGCATGCCACAACCTAGGTAAGTCTTACCATGACTGAATTATATTGTGGTCTGAAATCATCGCAGTGCTATACAGTTCATTTGCTAATTGCTACATATGTAGCTAGGTCTACCCACATTCAGATTGGTGTTCTGTCTCAGACATTTTTCAACAATGTTGAACATAGTAGCACATCCTAACACCTGATTGCAATATTGGAGGCCACAACATGTATGGGACAGTTTGTTACTGTTGCTATCATGCACTTGTTCTGCCATGTGAGTGGCAAGGAGTGGTGTGTATTGCTTTGTGCTGTGTGATGAATTTATACACAACCTACTAGGTATACATGCAGCCACGTCAAGAATTGCTGATACTGGCAAACCCGTTGCCACCTAGGACATACACCCGTAGATCAGTCTTCATATGTTTGCCTGGATTTGCTCTAGGCATGTGTCAGATGTGTTGCCAAGTGTGCACCTCATGTACATAGTGAATATTAGACACTCTGCCTACATTCGACGCAGATAAAATTTTGGTGGTGTATTGTCCCAATAAATCCATGAATTGTGACTGCGGGTCATGTGCTTGGATAGTGATTCTGCACCCATAGCTGAGAATTTAGTCAAACAACCCATTGCACACTCCATAGCCAACATGTGTGTGCCATACGTGAGGTACAGTCCACCATGTGCCAGGGTTTTGCCCAATGGCAATGACAGGACACAATCCCATGGATATACTGTGCAGGCTCAGTATCGGCTATTGGTTACAAACCCTGGACATTTACTGAAGGACCACAGTTAGCAATGATGTTCCACCCTTGTCATACATGTACCATGCAGGCAAAGCAACTGTCACCATGAATTGTGACAGTGTTCTGTTCCTACATACCTTGATATCCATTTGTTGACAGCCCCTTTCTCATGTGTGCCCCCCTTGCATACACCCTGTTATGCATGGTATTGTTGTGGTGAATGGGCTAGGTGTTAGAACCTTGCCCACTTGAGGAACAATATATGCAGTGGTGCATGGACCTAGACCTTCAGGAGTCACATTGCCACAAATTGCCTGTCACTGATATGTGAGATGGTGGCAGTAGACCCTCTTACGTCACAAACAATGTTGCTACCATACTGGTCACCTTTGTGTTACTTACCTGCTCACTGAGGTTTGACTCACATTCCAATGGTGTATGTAGCGGCGAATGAGTAGACCATGGAGAATCAGGTGCAAAGTGATTTATTTCTGCTACTTACAATGTGATGCTTATAGTATAGCGACAATGTGTAGAAGGTATCAACAATGTGGAGTCTCCTACGAACTCCTGCAGCACTATTCTGTTGTTCCCCCTTCACATTATCTGCTCCATCATCATCCTCCTCCTCATTGGGGACATCAAACTGTTCATCCCAGGGGATATTTGTTCTGAAACAAATGTTGTGCAGGATTTCACATGCCAGAATTATCTTGCAAACATGAGGTGGACCATACAAGAGGCTTCCTCCTGTCAGGACCTGGCACAGGAACCTAGATTTCAGGATCCCAAATGTCAGCTCCACCACATTGCGAGTGTTCCTCTGTCCCTCATTGTAGGCCCACTCTTCCACCATTGTGGGATTGGCAAATGCGGTCATCACCCAGGGCCATACCCTTGATCAGCTCCAAAGGATAGAGAGAAGATGTGTTGGTAAGTGTTGATAGTGGTTTGGAACATACAATGCTAGTTGTGCTTTTTAGTTGGAGTGGTGACACAGACTTGCTTGTGGTATTTTGTATGTTCCTCTTCTTGTGAAATGGTTTCATTGGACTGTGTTGATGGACATGACAATCTTGGGTAGTGGCTCAAAGGCCTGGGAATATTTATGTTGATCCCAAAATGATGGTTACGGTTTAGGTAAATGTGTTGTGGAGTCCACATTTGAAGCAGTGTTCTATTGTTAGATGGAACCTACCACCTCCTAGCACTACAATGGTGTCAGAAGTTGCCCTACAAAGCCAGACTGTGCTGTCCATGTTACCATGTAGCACTTCAAATGGAATGTGACACCTTGTGACCCTTTGGGGCAGATGATAGTTGGGCCAGCCATCAAGTGTACAAGAGTGTGTATCACACCTTAGAAGGATGATGTAATTTGATGAAGTAGTATCTCCAAGCTTCCAATACATGATTTCTAACAGACACTTTCTACACATGCACAGTGCAGGCTTTGGGAGGGGGCACGGCTATTTTTCACATGGGTTCCTTAGTATGGTGCATGTAAGGTCAGGTATGTCCTCTATACTCCTACCGAGTGCTACTATGACATCCCTGATTGTTAGTGTTTTTTCTTAAACTCCGCATGGTAGACTGTTTCTGGCATTTACAACAGACATGATGTTGTTAGGGGGCACTAATGGCACATGTAAGGTGGCACTGGAGTAGGTACTGCCCCATTTCTCATTATTCAACCCCATGGTCTTTAATGGCAGGTAATTTTGTATTTGTCTGTGTGCGACACAATGCAGCAGACAGGTGTATGTGCACACTACAGGTATGTCAGTTATGTGTAGCTGATGTATATTTCGTTTGGGCACCACTTGGGTGGCATTTAATTTAGGTTCTGCCAGAGGCTTGCACAAAATGGTTTATGTGGGACTGTACATGTATGTGATATTCTCAAAATGAGCATAGCCTATCCCATTGACATGCCTGTGCGCTTCTTTGTTTGGTGTAATGTGTGTGTGTGTGATTTGTATTTAGTTGCCACCCTGTGGACACTTGTAGGGGTTTGTGAGCAGCTTCTTTATGCAAAGGGGACTTGGCTCCACTTGTCCACCTATGGTGTGCAAGTCAGGGTGTGGCTGTGTTATGTACATTTGGGAGTATGCGTTTGTGACATGCAAAGTATGCAGTGTAGAGTGGCATGTTGCATATGTGTTGTTGTCTGTACATCTCTATGGCCCTGCCCATGTGTATTTAGTGTGGTGTTTGTCTTGTTTGTCCTAGGCGGTTGGTGGGTTGTGTGTTATGATTGGTATGGTGGCTTAGCTATGAGTAGCCTATTGCCATATTGGCCGGCCTGGACCCGCTGGTTGATGGTGAAATAAAAAAAGATGGATGCATCATGGACGCTGCTGGGCAATTTTGCAAGGATGTTGGTGAAAAGCCCACAGTTGTCCACAATGGCTTGCACATTGATAGAATATGTGTGCTTGAAGTACCCAGATAGGTGTTCTGTTGCTGCAGGTGGCACCAATTGCACATGGGTACAGTCCATTGCACCCAGCACATACGGAAACCTAGGAATTTGACAGAAACCTTGCTTGGTCTCCTGCTGCAGATGCTGGGTGTTTGGGAAGCAGATGTAGTGGGGTGTGAGGCACAGGATTGCGTCCACGACCTTTGGTAGAAAGACCAAGAAGGATGATTGGGAGATACCAGCCACTTGTGCACCCGTTATCTGGAATGATCCAGATGCCATCATATGGAGTAGAGTGAGGAGTTTTGTCATGGGTGGAATGTTATGTGAAGTTTGCACCCTTGCCCTGATGTGTGGTGCAATATGGTGCAGCAGGCGTACAATGGAGTCCCGGTTGAGTTTGTACATGCGGACCACATCTTGTTCCCTCATTTGAAGGATGGTTGTGCACTGTCTGAATATCCTCTCCTTCCTTTTGTGCTGCCTTTGTGGCTGCTGTGGTGGTGTTTGGGGTTGCTGGGGTGGTGGTGGAGGGATCTGCTGTCTTCGCACACGTCTGCCGCATGTTACAAACTGGAGCAGTACCACTTCCATGTTGTCCTTGAAGTTTCCAAAGCTCCTTCTGTGTGTTGTCCTTGAGTGGTGGTTTGTGAGCCTCTTATTAAAGCCTGGTCTGGCCAGGCATTAAAATTTGACGCTAATCGGACTTAGCTCCATTTTTTTAATCTGCTTCCTCATTTAGCGCTGTTTTTGCATCTGGAGATAAATATGGTGCTAGGGGATTAGCCTCGTGTTTAGGACGGAAATGCCTACCTTGAATCTCATTGACGCAAGGTGGTTTCATGCATCCTACACATGGCGCTAACTCCAATATTTTGACACTTGACAGGTCTAGCTTAAAAATATAAATATGGAGTTAGGTTAGTGCCGTTTTTGCACCAAAATAAATGACGCTAAGGCGATGCTAACCATCCATAAATATGGACCCAAGTGAACGGCGTTACAATGCGGCACATAGGAGAACTGGAAGCGTTATTGAGAGGACCTTTGGCCTGCAGAAAAGTCGCTCCAGGTGCCTGCACAAAAGCGGGGGCGCACTACAATACAGTTTGGAAATCTTCTGTAAGATTGTGGTCACATGTGCTATGTTGCACAACATCGCAACAACAAGGGGCATGCCACTGGAACCTACAGATATAGACTCAGATGAGGATGATGACCCATTTCCACCCTCTCACCCAGCAGACTGATCTAGAGCAGCAGTCGGCAGGCAAAGATGTGCCGAGATTACGCACAACTATTTCTGATGTAAGTAATGGCAATACCACATCTTGTTTCTTTTTTTGCTGCAAGTATGACATTTAGGTGGTCATTACAACCCTGGCGGATGGTGTAAAAGTGGCGGTAAGACCGCCAACAGGCCGGCGTTAAAAAAATTGCAATTACGACCGTGGCGGAAACCGCCAACAAAGACAGCCACTTTAACACTCAGACCGCCACGGCGGTACAAACAAACAGCGCGGCGGTCGACACCAACAGACAGGCGGGAGACAATGTACCGCCCACAGTATCACAACCTACCAATCCGCCACCTTTTCCGGGGCGGATTCACTGCGGATAAAAACACGCCGGAAACAGGTATTTCAGAGGGAAAACGCTCACCTCTACACACTCCACGAGGAACGAGGACACCATGGAACCGGAACTCCAGCATCTCCCTGCGATAGCCTTCCTGCTCCTCTACCACGAGCACGAACGCCGGCGGCGAAGACCACAGTGAGTACAGCACCTACGACACAGGGGAGGGGGGAGGCAAAAAACAGGGACACACACATGCAACACCCCCACCCTCACCCACCACAACAAAC
The DNA here is from genome assembly GCF_031143425.1 of Pleurodeles waltl. Taxonomy (NCBI): domain Eukaryota; kingdom Metazoa; phylum Chordata; class Amphibia; order Caudata; family Salamandridae; genus Pleurodeles; species Pleurodeles waltl. The sequence goes on from NC_090436.1 coordinate 879,901,126, forward strand.
ACACTAATGCATATCAATACATCACAGTTACACCCCCCCAAACCACCCCCTGGAAGAATGCAAAGACCAAAGACAATGAGTGTAACCATCGGAATATATTAAAAACAATTAGGCAGAAATATATATAAACAATGTACAAAATAAATACCAGGCATAGTAGTCCAGGTACTGCACAAAGAAAGTCCGTGGAACACTGGGACCACACGGTATGGGCGAGGCCCACACAAGATCCCCGACCATGACGGAGAGAACACTGCAGGGGCATCAGAGAGCAAGAAAACAGGCACCTCAGGGGGAAGGAAAAGGGGGGCACCTCAGCCGGTTGAGTGCACGATGCCAAATCCACGAGGGGGCCACATGCCCACTGTTCAATCCTGGGGACTGCAAAGTCACAGTCTCTCAAGTCTCTACAGTGGGTGGGTTGCCCACTGTTCAATCCTGGGGAGTGCAAAGCCACAGTCTCTCAAATGGATGACAGTCTCCACTGGTTCTGGAAGGGGACTGGTGCCCAGAGTGCTTCATCCTGTTAAGGACAGAGGTAGTGGATGGATCTTTCCACTGGTTCTGGAGGGGGACTGGTGCCCAGAGTGTTTCATCCTGTTAAGGACAGATGTAGTGGATGGATCTCTCCACTGGTTCTGGAGGGGGACTGGTGCCCAGAGTGCCGGACCAAGTTGCGTCAGTCCCCTTGCCGCTCATGGGCTAGCGGTGCTTCAGATGGCGGTGCCCTGTTCAGCGGTGCTTGAGATGGCGGTGCCCTGTTCAGCGGTGCTTGAGATGGCGGTCTACATTGCAGGGTCTCAGCCGCTGGTGGTCCTTCATGGCCCAACGGGCCTTTTGCTAGCTGTCCTTCATGGCCCAGCTGGGCTGGTGCTGGCGGGGGACTCCTGGGCAGCTGGGCTGGTGCTGGCGGTGGCCTCCTGGGTAGCTGGGCTGGGGCTGGCGGTGGCCCCCTGGGCAGCTGGGCTGGCGGTGGCCTCCTGGGCAGCTGGGCTGGGGCTGGCGGTGGCCTCCTTGGTAGCTGGGCTGGGGCTGGCGGTGGCCTCCTGGGCAGCTGGGCTGGGGCTGGCGGTGGCCTCCTGGGCAGCTGGGCTGGGGCTGGCGGTGGCCTCCTGGGCAGCGGGGACGATGGCGGTCTTCTCCACCGTGCTGCTCTTCCCAGACTTGCCGGGTTTCGTGTGGCCCTTTCCCACCTTGGAAGGTGTCACAGCTGACTCCACACTCCCAAATGGACCCCTGGGAGCGGCTTTGGTGGCTGGAGTCTTACCCCTCTCCTGCCGGGTACTGGCCAACTTCTGAGGCTTCACAGGTGGGGGACTGGCTGTGCTGTGGCTTCGTGCCACACTGGCTGTCCTGTTGGCCGGTGCACTCCACATTCCGGTGACTACAGGCACCACTGGTCCCGGAGATGTTGTGGCTGAGGTGCTACTTCGGGACCTATGAGATGGACGGGGTGGGGGAGGTGTGGGAAAGAGGTCAAGGGTGGACAGGAAAGGTTTTTGGGGAACACTGGGACGGGTAGCTGGAGGGGGTTTGGGAGTGGAGGAAGAGGTGGTGGCTGTAGGAGGGGTACGTTTGGTGACTTTGGGTGAAGGTGCATGCGCTGGAGGCTGTCGTGAGGTGGATGGCTGTTGGGTGGGTGTGTGCCTGCGTTTGTGTATCTTGGGAGGGGGCGTCACAGACACACTGGGAGAGGACACAGGGGACGTGTGAATGGTAGTGGGGGTGGTGACTGCACGTGAGCACGGTGTGGTGGTGGGTGTGCTGGAGAGGGACGTAGTGGCTGTAGAGGTAGTGCATGCAGGTGTGAGTTTAGACGAGACTGGGAGGGAGACGAGGAGGAGGGGGACACAGTGGAGGCAGTGGATGTTGGTGTTTCTGCATGTGTGTGTTGCTTGCGTGAGTGCCTGTGGGATGTGTGGTGCTTATGTTTGCCTGAGCTTCCCTTGTGTGTTGAAGTGTGTGCAGGCTGGTCTGATGGTGTGCTTGGGATAGGCAGAGGTACAGGAGATTGGGTCGGGGTGGAGGAAGTTGGATGGGGGAGGCTAGAGACGGGGACAATGGCAGCCATCAGTGCTGAGGCCAGAGTCTGAAAACCTTGGTGAAGGGCCGCCTGACCAGAATGAATGCCCTCCAGGAATGCATTGGTTTGTTGCAACTGCCTCTCTACACCCTGGATGGCATTCAAAATGGTAGACTGCCCAACAGTGATGTACCTGAGGAGGTTAATGGCCTCCTCACTAAGGGCAGCAGGGGTGGCTGGGGCAGGGCCTAAGGTGCCTGGGGCGAAGGTGATGCCCACCCTCCTGGGTGAGCGGGCACGGGGCAAAGGCTGAGGGGCTGCTGGGAGGGCGGTGCTGGTGGGGGGTTGGCGGCTGTACCTGTAGATGCGGGGGCACAGATGTTGCCGCCACCACAAGGGAGCTCCCATCAGAGGACGAGGCCGTGTCGCTGGTCTCAGCTCCTGTCCCCGCTGTGGAGCTCCCCTCGCCCTCCGTCCCACTGGTGAGTTCAGACTCCGTAGTGTCGCCCTCCAGGGCCATGTGGGATGCAGCTCCCTCGTGCTCCGGTGCCACTGCTCCTCCGCCTGATGATGCTAATGCACACAAGAACAGGGAGACCACAAAAAGGGGGGGGGAAATAGAAGAAAGACATGTTAAGTGCATGCATTACCGCTACCGTTGGCGGACACGACAGACACAGAAGCCCCCTGCACTACGCCGCGCTCTTAGACTCCACTGTTCAATTCCTGGGAAATGGCCTACATGGCTATGGACGACATCTACACACATAGATGACACAGGGGCATGAATAGCTGTACTTGGCACTCTGCAGAGGTGGGGTAGGGTGCCACATGGCCTGCCTTACGGAGGGGCCTTGCCTACGGAACTCGCCCTGGCCTAGGGAAACCCACAGCCCACATCCCCCACCCAGACACCTCGTAATGCGCGCAAAGTAAGCTGAATGAGAGTGTACTCACCCCCTTGTGTCTGCTGTGATGCCCTCAAGCGCCCATCCAACTCCGGGTAGGCCACCGCCAGGATCCTGAACATCAGGGGGGTCATGGTGCGATGGGCACCCCTCCCACGTTGGGAGGCCATCCCCAGCTGAGCCTCCGCCGTCTTCTTGCTACAGCGGCGAATGTCCTCCCATCTTTTACGGCAGTGGGTGCTCCGTCTGGGGTAGACCCCCAGGGTCCGGACGTCCTTGGCGATGGCACGCCAAATATCTTTCTTCTGGTGGGCGCTGACCTACATGAAATGTACAGGGGAAAAAGAGAAGTCATTATCAACTGCACCATCAAAGTGATTGGCCCCCATCCCTAACCTTGCCATGTGGCACATGCATTCACCGTCTTTCATGCACGCAGCACTCTGCCCCCTTCCTTCTTACATCCAGCCATCTCCACACAGGCATTGCCCATACAACATGCTCCCTGTGTACTTACCTATTTGTCTGGAGGACCATAGAGTAGCTTGTACTGGGGGAGGACCCCATCAACGAGTTTCTCCAACTCCTCCGATTTGAAGGCAGGGGCCCTTGTACAACGCCAGCACAGTTACCTCACATCCCATTTTCCCACTTTAGAGGTCAGGCAGCCGCCATTTCAGGGGCCCACATGGCTTCATTTTCAACTGCGTCACACAGACCGAGGCCTAGACTCAACACACATACAGGCCAGCTTTTGTGTATGAATGGTGTTCTGTGTAAACTGTGGGTATGTACCTCTGAGTTGGTTGACGCTGTGCTCGCTGTTGTCCTTCATAGGCACCGTCCGCTGGGACATGTGAGGAGATGGCAGCATCCTCCGGTGTACCGACCGTTGGTGGACCTGTCGACAATGGAGGAGCGACATTTGATTATCACCTACAGGCTTGACCGTACCACAATCCAGGAACTGTGTACCCAGTTGGAGCCAGACTTGATGTCAGCAATCCGCCATCCCACAGGAATCCCCCCTCAAGTGCAGGTGCTGTCAGTGCTCCATTTCCTTGCAAGTGGCTCATTTCAAACAACTGTGGCCATTGCATCAGGGATGTCCCAGCCTATGTTTTCCAACGTATTGTCCAGAGTGTTGTCTGCCCTTCTGAAACACATGCGGAGCTACATCGTTTTCCCTCAGGTGGAGGATTTGCCTACAGTGAAAGGTGACTTCTATGCCCTGGGACATATCCCCAACATCATAGGTGCCATTGATGGGACACATGTGGCTTTGGTCCCCCCCCCCACAGGAGTGAACAGGTGTACAGAAACCGGAAGAGTTATCATTCGATGAAAGTACATATGGTATGTTTGGCAGACCAGTACATCTCCCATGTGAATGCCATTTTCCCTGGCTCAGTGCATGACGCCTACATCCTGCGGAATAGCAGCATCCCTTATGTGATGGGTCAACTCCAGAGGCACCGTGTGCGGCTATTAGGTGAGCACCTGGAAGCAAGTCATTGGGAATGGTTGTCTGGGTCTGGGGTTATCCCTACAGGTTAGTGTGTGTCTAACAGTTGTCCCTCGCCATTTGCAGGTGACTCTGGTTACCCCAACCTGTCATGGCTTCTGACCCCAGTGAGGAATCCCAGGACAAGGGCAGAGGAACGCTACAATGAGGCCCATGGGCGAACTAGGAGGGGGATCGAGCGGACCTTCGGGCTCCTGAAGGCCAGGTTCAGGTGCCTCCATATGACAGGTGGATCCCTATTCTACTCACCAAAGAAGGTGTGCCAGATCATCGTGGTCTGCTGTATGCTTCACAACTTGGCTTTGCGACGACAGGTGCCTTTTCTGCAGGAGGATGGTCCAGATGGCGGTGTTGTGGCAGCTGTGGAGCCTGTGGACAGTGAAGAGGAGGAAGCAGAGGAAGAAGACATGCAGAACAGGGACTCTGTAATCCTGCAATATTTCCAGTGAGACACAGGTAAGAATACAAACCTGCCTACTGCATGTACTTTAACACTACTACCTCTCTACTGTCTGTCATTTTCACCCAGTGTATGCTCACTGAGTTGTCCCTTTCCCTTACGATTTCACAGATGTGGGTCCCACTGTGTGACATCTGCTTAGATTCCTCATGGAATAGAGCTGTGTGACATAGGTATGTTGACATTACTATTTAAAAAGCATTTTGTCACTGTAATTGCTAATACACTATTTCGAAATCACAGACAGACTCCAGATCGTTTTGTGCTTTAGGTGTGTTTATTTAAGTGCTCAATATTGGAGGGGGTAGTGAAATGGTGAGGGGTGATGGTGGAGGAGTGTCCATGGCAGAGTCCAGTCTATTAGTCTCACAGGTGCATTGCCCATATGGGCATAGGAAGTGGAGCTGGGGCAGTTTAAGTATGGACAGGGTGACAAAGTGGGACAGTAGGATGACAATCAGGGTGGTCTCATTTCTTGACAGGGGTCTTGGCATCATGCTCTGTCTTTGTCCTGGATCTCAGGGACCGTTTTTCGGGGTGGTTCTCCCTCTGCAGGGGGTGGGGTGCTGGTGTGGTGGTCCTGTAGCGGGGCGTCCTGTCCACTAGCGCCGGCGGAGGTGGTAGGCAGTTCATCGTCCATGCTAGTGTCAGGGGCCCCTTGTAGTGCTACAGTGCCCCTCCTGGTTTTGAGTACTTCCTTCAGCACCCCTACGATGGTACCCAGGGTGGAGCTGATGGTTCTGAGTTCCTCCCTGAAGCCCATATACTGTTCCTCCTGCATGTGCTGGGTCTCCTGAAACTTGGCCGGTACCGTTGCCATCGTCTCCTGGGAGTGGTGGTAGGCTCCCATGATGGAGGAGAGGGGCTCGTGGAGAGTGGGTTCCCTTGGCCTGTTCGCCCCCTGTCGCACAGCAGCCCTCCCAGTTCCCCTGTGTTCCTGGGCCTCTGTCCGCTGGACCGTGTGCCCACTACCACTGCCCCCGGTCCCTGTTGTTGTTGGGGTGGTGGGTTATCCTGGGTTCCCTGTAGTGGTGGACACACTGCTGATTGACGTGTCCTGGGGATGGAGGTATGGGCCCGCTGGGTGGGTGCTGTGCTGGTGTTTCCAGAGGTGGGAAGGTCTGTGGTGGCCTGTGCCTGTGTGAGGGGAAACCTACTGTCCCGAGGTCCCCGATGGTCCGGGCTGGTCATCTAGATCCAGTTGGACAGAGGTGCTGTCATCACTGTGGGCCTCTTCTGTTGGTGGTGTGGACATGTGTGGACCCTCCTGTCCGGTGACGTTGGGTAGGGGTCCTGCAGGGGTATAAAAGGATGCTTATTAAATCTGTGTGTGTAATGGTGTGCAATGGGTGGGTGACCCTGTACCCCAGTGCTAGTATTCCTGTGTGGGACCTTGTGTGATGATGGTTTAGGGGGGTGTATGGGTATGTGCAGTGAGCATGCTTTGGTGATGGGTGTCCATGCTTTGTTGTTGCATGCAGGGCTTAGTGTTGGGATGGGTGGTTTGTGATGTTGGGACATATGTGAGGAGTTGGGGTGCTGGGGGTGAGGGTGGGGGTATGTGATAGCATGCAGGTAGGTTGGGGGATGTAATAGTAAAGCTTTAACTTACCAGAGTCCATTCCTCCACCTACTCCCGCGAGACCCTCAGGAGGCAGAATCGCCATGACCTGCTCCTCCCATGTTGTTAGTTGTGGGGGAGGAAGTGGGGGTCCGCTGCCAGTCCGCTGAACCGCCAGGTGGTGTCTTGAGACCACGGAACGCACCTTCCCCCGTAGGTCGTTCCACCTCTTTCTGATGTCCTCCCGATTTCTTGGGTGCTGTCCCACTGCCATAGCTCCATCTTCCTTGCAATTGAGGTGTGCTGCACCTGTGCTCCGAATAGCTGTGGCTCTACCCGGACGATTTCCTCCACCATGACCCTGAGCTCCTCCTCAGAGAACCTGGGGTGTCTTTGCCGTGCCATGGGGTGGTGTAGGTGATGTGTGGGGTGGAGTGTGTGGTGATATGTGTGGTGATATGTAGTGGTGTGTTGTGTGAGGTGCGTGGAAGTTGTGTGGGTGATGGTGTTGTGTGCCTGTGGATGCTAGTTTGTTGATGGTGGTGTCTCTCTCTGGCCTTCTCTCTGTGATTCTGGTCGTGGGGATTTGTGGGTGATGTGGGTGTGTGTTTTATATTGTAATGGGTGTGTGGGAGTGGTGTGTGTATGTGTATCAGGTGTGTGTATTTTGAATTGTCCAATGTGGCTGTGTTTTGGAAATGTGTGTGTATTTTGAGCGCGGCGGTGTGCACCAGCAATGGAATTCGTGTGTCGTGATAGTGTGGGCGTATTTCTGTTGGCGTGACGGTGTCGGTTTTGTTTTTGCCCGTTTATCACTGACCTTTGGTGTGGCGGACTTGTGTGGGTGTCTGAATTTTGGCAGATTCCGAAATGTGGGTCATAATAGCTGTGGCAGAATTCCGCGGCCGCGGCGGTGTGTTGGCAGTCTTCTGCACGGCGGTAAGCGTTTTTTTCCGCCAATGTTGTAATGACCACCTTATTGCCTTATCTTTGGGTCAAATATGTGGGCATTGGACATAGATAGTCCAAAAAGCTCGATCTGTACGCAAATTGAATTTTATACTGTGAACATCATAGTATCAATGCAATCTCACAAACTATGAAAGGCCCAACACATGTCCACCTAGTGCCACGCTAAAGCCACACTCAGCTGCACCTCTTGTTGAGGGTTCTGAGACAGTACTCTGTCTGGAACTGTAACACCTTGGATCCATCACAGGGGCTGTGACACTACTGAGGCTGGAGAGCTCCTCACTATCCCCACCACCCAGCTCACTGTTAGCAGCACTCTGGGCTGTCTGCATGGTCCCCAATGCATTAGTAACCTGCACCAATCCCTGTGCAATATCCCCACTGCAATGTGCCATTTCCACTTGCTTGCTCACAGTATGTTGTGACAGCAAAGCAGTTGCATTAGTGAGGCTATTTACAGATCTGCTGACCCATCCAACCTACCCATCAGTTGGTGATGGCACCTACAGTGGGCAACATGGTCCCGCTGCATAACAGTGCAGAGTTCCTTAATTGTATTTGTCATCTCCCTCAGATTATCTGCTGTAGCGTTCTGTCCTTCCTGCAGCTGGCACATGTTGTGATTGATTGACACCAACTGCTTGTGCATTGATTTCATCTGCTTACATTGTAGGCGCTGCACCTTTAACATGGATACCTACAGACCACCAAACAGAGATGGGTCCTCACCTTCCTCTGTGCTCTCTCTGACATCGCCTCTATGCCTCCTGAAGGGAGTATACTGGTGGTGGAAAGGGACTGACGTCTGTGGGTGTGTCTACCATCAGAAGGTGGTGTGTGTACGTCTTCTTGCAGATCATCAGAATCCTGAGTAAATTCACGGAGTTGTTCCACTGTTGCCCTGTGTCTGGGTGGTGCTGGTGTAATGGGCTCAATGATGTCAGTCTCAGACCGTGGCTGGCTCTCCTCATTTCCCCCTCTTCTTGTTTCAGCTCCATCAGGTGCAGGAACACCTGCAACAACAATGTGCAGCATTTCAGTCATAATGTACTTTTTTGTTTTGTCAGTTCGCAGTTACCATTTTTAATAAATATTTGGCACTGGCATAGTGTCCCTAATTGTCTTTTGTATTGTCTCTATGTCTAGTTTTGCACCATAGTGCATTTTTTGTTATAGGTGCACTGTTGGGGTATGGGCTTCCACTCCTATAAGGCATTGTTGTGCAGCATGGACACTGTGGCATGGACTATCTTTCACAGTGCATGGTAAAACTGCAATAATCTAAGGGACAATTGTACATGCATATATAGTGATTCAAATCATTACTGATCTTACCTCTGCTGGTTCCTGGTGTGCCTGAGGTGTCAATGTCAGTGACACTACCTACTGCTTCAGGCTGCAGTGTTGCCTCCACCATGTTCTCCAAGGGGGCGGATGGTGTCAGTGTTCCTTGCCTTCTTCAGCCTGCTTGCCACCTTCCTTTTGGCATGTGACAGTAAGTCGTATCATCGCTTACAAATCTCCTCAGTCGTACACCGTACAACACCCACCGCACTGATTCTAGCCTGGATGTCACTCTACATTTTCCTTTTTTCACTTTACCAGACATGGAGTAAGTTTTTACCAAATAATTTGTCATGGTTCTTGACCACCTTTTCTGTGAGCACCTCCAATTCCTACTCACTGAATATGAGCGTCCTCTTTCTTCCTCCTGCGTCCTTGCCACTCCCTCTGACTCTCTTGAGTGTCTTCCTGATGCTGTGCTAGGTATGTCTGCCTGCTTCTATCGCTAAGGCTTCTGGAAACAGCATGCACTGACTCACTTCTTGGTTGTGATGTCATCATGCTGCACCAGAAAGCAAAATTTGGAAATTGTGATTAACAAATAATGATTCGCTTCTTCACCAAATCGCTATTTGATAATCGCTATTTCCGATTGTGATTGCCTTGTTGCATCGCATTTTACGAATCCCAAATAGGGATTTGGTCAAAATCGCTATTTGGGATTCACAATTGTAGAGCTTCATACATATTGCCCACAATCTTTCCAGGGGTCAAAGCTGGCTAAATCTGATGATATGGCCGTCCAGATAGCTGATTTAAGAGAAAGTATCCTTGGCATTCCTCAGCCTGTGGCAATTACCTAACATCTGAAACCCCAGCTTTAATGATGGGTACTGTACATTGAATTCAAGTCTATGCAGCTATATTTAGTTGTTCCCACCACTGTTGGAATGAAACCTTATTAGTAACACATTTCAAACAACACATATTATCTCATTCGCTTATGCCTAGACATCCTACACCTTGAAGTAGCCTTTCCTGTACAGAAACCTTGCTCCAATGCCTTTTGAAAATGCCTGTGTTGCATGTTTTCTAAACAAAATATGGTGCATTTTCTATTGTTCTGTTCCTTATACTCTGTTCCACAGAAACACCTTTCAATCCCCATCTTACGGTTATCAAATATGAGGCAATTCCAGTTGGAGATGACCTACTCACAACAATTAAGTTCCCCTACAAAAGTGTTATGCTGTGGTCAATTTTATATTAGCTGCCATTAGGATAAGAAAGCCATATATATGGTGAGGCATAAAACTATAGACACGTGAATGTTTTAACTTTATGCTATCTTTGTTTTTAATAGAAAGTTCGTGTTTTTCTTTACAGCAAACCACTGAATAAAGATTGCTTGACTGACAAAATATCATTCTGAAATCGGATTGGCTTACAGAGTTAGAAAGAATAAAGATATCCTTAAATAACTTAGACTATTATCTGTTAAAGTATAGTGTCATCATCTCTAGAAATGCCATCAAACAGTAGTCCATGGCAGGCAAATATCTTGCTCGTATCACTGTTAGAAAGGGAGCTAACAAACGGGCTTCTAAGTTGTTATAAAGGTAGCTTTAGTATATAATTGTGGGAGATGTTCTCTAAGGGGAATCTTTATTGTCAAACCAAACCCCCAAGTAACAATACTTGTTTTGTCTCTCTACCGTAGCTTATCCAAAATGAAATCAGCTCAATTTACAGTTTTTGTTGTTAAATAAGACAAAAGTTTAGTCTAAAACAGCATTACGCAATTCTGAGTAGTGAGTGCACTTAAAAGGAATGTCACCCCCCGAAGCCTGACATGTAAAGGAGCAGAGCTTAAATGAGGTATCACATTTATACGTTTATGACCCTGTGAGTCCCTACGTTGATAAGGAGGGAATATGGAAAAGATGCCCTATATGTGGTCTGTGTGGGTGTGCAACGGACCTTGTGTTACATACAATATTTAGGTCAAAGTCCCCTGTTGGTACAGTACACACATTTGAGTGCCCAGTAACAAAGGTATTAAGGATTGAAAGTACGTTTTGTATTACACACCTTTTGGATTTGGTATTATGGTGCAAATAGACATTTAGAAGCAGTAGACTGGGGTATGTTCCGAATTAAGCTGTATTCCCTCAATATTTTGTCTCCCTGTATCTAAAGTAGTGGTTTTAAAGTTGAGCGAGTTCGAAATAAAAACATATAGACCTCTTGTACTCTAACCCTCATTTCCCTTTTATGACATTTATGCAGTGGGTGGGAAAGCCCGGTAGAACACTTGACCTTCAGCACCACGATTCTTGGATACAAATAGTGTAATTCTTAGCCAGTAAGAAGCATGACTCAGCATCTATAAATAACTTTGACAAGCCTGGCACATTCCAGTAGAAAAAAGGAGTGGGGTTAGGTGTTATCATGCCAAAGTGTTCCCACTCATTGTAGGCTGCTTCATTGCTACCTTAATTTTGATGTTCCTCGATTGAAGGTTTTTGCAAGCCAACTTCTTTCCTCAACCTTGTCTTGCCGTTGGCGTGTGCTTTGATTTAAGTGCACGTGTCTCCATGCTCTAAATGATGGACTGAATGCTGAAAAACAATGGATTAAACTCAGATCTTTGTGATTGGGGGTGAATGTATGCATTGTTCAGCATCCTGTCCATCATCTCTTCTTTATGCTTTTGTCGCCTTAAGTGGGAAGGGCATGCCCAGACATGGGTCCTGTGCTCACTGCCCCATTGGATTGAAGCTAGCCAGGCTGATGAGGGGTGATACCCCGAAACCGGGTCCCTGGATGCTTGTTTCCGGTCCAGGAAGACCTGGCTTGGCAGTTTGGGCTGGACTGTTCCCATGAGGAGCAGGGTCAAGACTGATTTCCACATGGTTGGGTCCAAACTGGGGTGCCGTGGTGGGCAAAAAAAACAATAGATTAAACCCAGGTCTTTGTGATTGGGGGTGAATGTATGCATTGTTCAGCATTCCGTCCATCATCTGTTCTTTTTGCTTTTGTCACCCTAAGTGGGAAGGGTATGTCCAGATGTGGGTCCCATGATCACTGCGCCACTGGAATCAAGCTAGCCTGACTGATGAGGGGTGATACCCTGAAACTGGACCCAGGATGTTTATTTCAGGTCCAGAGAGGACTTGGCTTGGCAGTTCTGGCTGGAGTGTTCCCATGAGGCTCAGGGTCAAGACTGATTTGCATATGTATGGGTCCGAACTGGGGTGACATGGTGGGAAACAAAAATAATTGATTAAACCTTGATCTTTGTGACTGGGGATGAATACTTGCATTGTTCAGCATTCCGTGCATCATCTGTTCTTTTTGCTAAAGTATTTATGTAGCACTCAAACATTAATAAAGTAAAAATACAACACAAGGAAAATCCCAAACCAATTTATAAAATTTTAATGAACATACCATATTAAAAAGAATTAAGGGCCACATGTACAAAGATTAGGAATAGTGATTTACAAATAGTGACTTTATCCAAATCGCTAATTGGAAATCACAATTCCTCATATATGAAACTTTTTGTTTCATACTTGCAATTCCTAGTGGGTTGCAAATTGACCTTCTTCATGAATATTAATGAGTTAGATCGCAGTTTGCGTCCCATTGGGAATGCCAGCCATCACAGGGATGGTAGCCTGCTGAGGTCAGCAGGCCACCATATCTTTCACTGCCTTTGAATAAAGTGGTGGGTTCAACAATAACAAATTAAACTTTCTGTTTAGATTTTTTAAGAGCAGGAAATTGTCATTGGGATCACTGCCTGCTCTTAAAGAATGTTTTCCAACATTCACAAAGGGGAAGGGGTCCCATGGGGACCTCTTCAATTTGAGAAAGCAGTACCACCAACTTTGAGTTGGTGTTAAAATGTCAAGGTTTTGCAACTGTCCAGTCCAGTCTATTAGTCTCACAGGTGCATTGCCCATATGGGCATAGGAAGTGGAGCTGGGGCAGTTTAAGTATGGACAGGGTGACAAAGTGGGACAGTAGGATGACAATCAGGGTGGTCTCATTTCTTGACAGGGGTCTTGGCATCATGCTCTGTCTTTGTCCTGGATCTCAGGGACCGTTTTTCGGGGTGGTTCTCCCTCTGCAGGGGGTGGGGTGCTGGTGTGGTGGTCCTGTAGCGGGGCGTCCTGTCCACTAGCGCCGGCGGAGGTGGTAGGCAGTTCATCGTCCATGCTAGTGTCAGGGGCCCCTTGTAGTGCTACAGTGCCCCTCCTGGTTTTGAGTACTTCCTTCAGCACCCCTACAATGGTACCCAGGGTGGAGCTGATGGTTCTGAGTTCCTCCCTGAAGCCCATATACTGTTCCTCCTGCATGTGCTGGGTCTCCTGAAACTTGGCCGGTACCGTTGCCATCGTCTCCTGGGAGTGGTGGTAGGCTCCCATGATGGAGGAGAGGGGCTCGTGGAGAGTGGGTTCCCTTGGCCTGTTCGCCCCCTGTCGCACAGCAGCCCTCCCAGTTCCCCTGTGTTCCTGGGCCTCTGTCCGCTGGACCGTGTGCCCACTACCACTGCCCCCGGTCCCTGTTGTTGTTGGGGTGGTGGGTTATCCTGGGTTCCCTGTAGTGGTGGACACACTGCTGATTGACGTGTCCTGGGGATGGAGGTATGGGCCCGCTGGGTGGGTGCTGTGCTGGTGTTTCCAGAGGTGGGAAGGTCTGTGGTGGCCTGTGCCTGTGTGAGGGGAAACCTACTGTCCCGAGGTCCCCGATGGTCCGGGCTGGTCATCTAGATCCAGTTGGACAGAGGTGCTGTCATCACTGTGGGCCTCTTCTGTTGGTGGTGTGGACATGTGTGGACCCTCCTGTCCGGTGACGTTGGGTAGGGGTCCTGCAGGGGTATAAAAGGATGCTTATTAAATCTGTGTGTGTAATGGTGTGCAATGGGTGGGTGACCCTGTACCCCAGTGCTAGTATTCCTGTGTGGGACCTTGTGTGATGATGGTTTAGGGGGGTGTATGGGTATGTGCAGTGAGCATGCTTTGGTGATGGGTGTCCATGCTTTGTTGTTGCATGCAGGGCTTAGTGTTGGGATGGGTGGTTTGTGATGTTGGGACATATGTGAGGAGTTGGGGTGCTGGGGGTGAGGGTGGGGGTATGTGATAGCATGCAGGTAGGTTGGGGGATGTAATAGTAAAGCTTTAACTTACCAGAGTCCATTCCTCCACCTACTCCCGCGAGACCCTCAGGAGGCAGAATCGCCATGACCTGCTCCTCCCATGTTGTTAGTTGTGGGGGAGGAAGTGGGGGTCCGCTGCCAGTCCGCTGAACCGCCAGGTGGTGTCTTGAGACCACGGAACGCACCTTCCCCCGTAGGTCGTTCCACCTCTTTCTGATGTCCTCCCGATTTCTTGGGTGCTGTCCCACTGCCATAGCTCCATCTTCCTTGCAATTGAGGTGTGCTGCACCTGTGCTCCGAATAGCTGTGGCTCTACCCGGACGATTTCCTCCAACATGACCCTGAGCTCCTCCTCAGAGAACCTGGGGTGTCTTTGCCGTGCCATGGGGTGGTGTAGGTGATGTGTGGGGTGGAGTGTGTGGTGATATGTGTGGTGATATGTAGTGGTGTGTTGTGTGAGGTGCGTGGAAGTTGTGTGGGTGATGGTGTTGTGTGCCTGTGGATGCTAGTTTGTTGATGGTGGTGTCTCTCTCTGGCCTTCTCTCTGTGATTCTGGTCGTGGGGATTTGTGGGTGATGTGGGTGTGTGTTTTATATTGTAATGGGTGTGTGGGAGTGGTGTGTGTATGTGTATCAGGTGTGTGTATTTTGAATTGTCCAATGTGGCTGTGTTTTGGAAATGTGTGTGTATTTTGAGCGCGGCGGTGTGCACCAGCAATGGAATTCGTGTGTCGTGATAGTGTGGGCGTATTTCTGTTGGCGTGACGGTGTCGGTTTTGTTTTTGCCCGTTTATCACTGACCTTTGGTGTGGCGGACTTGTGTGGGTGTCTGAATTTTGGCAGATTCCGAAATGTGGGTCATAATAGCTGTGGCAGAATTCCGCGGCCGCGGCGGTGTGTTGGCAGTCTTCTGCACGGCGGTAAGCGTTTTTTTCCGCCAATGTTGTAATGACCACCTTATTGCCTTATCTTTGGGTCAAATATGTGGGCATTGGACATAGATAGTCCAAAAAGCTCGATCTGTACGCAAATTGAATTTTATACTGTGAACATCATAGTATCAATGCAATCTCACAAACTATGAAAGGCCCAACACATGTCCACCTAGTGCCACGCTAAAGCCACACTCAGCTGCACCTCTTGTTGAGGGTTCTGAGACAGTACTCTGTCTGGAACTGTAACACCTTGGATCCATCACAGGGGCTGTGACACTACTGAGGCTGGAGAGCTCCTCACTATCCCCACCACCCAGCTCACTGTTAGCAGCACTCTGGGCTGTCTGCATGGTCCCCAATGCATTAGTAACCTGCACCAATCCCTGTGCAATATCCCCACTGCAATGTGCCATTTCCACTTGCTTGCTCACAGTATGTTGTGACAGCAAAGCAGTTGCATTAGTGAGGCTATTTACAGATCTGCTGACCCATCCAACCTACCCATCAGTTGGTGATGGCACCTACAGTGGGCAACATGGTCCCGCTGCATAACAGTGCAGAGTTCCTTAATTGTATTTGTCATCTCCCTCAGATTATCTGCTGTAGCGTTCTGTCCTTCCTGCAGCTGGCACATGTTGTGATTGATTGACACCAACTGCTTGTGCATTGATTTCATCTGCTTACATTGTAGGCGCTGCACCTTTAACATGGATACCTACAGACCACCAAACAGAGATGGGTCCTCACCTTCCTCTGTGCTCTCTCTGACATCGCCTCTATGCCTCCTGAAGGGAGTATACTGGTGGTGGAAAGGGACTGACGTCTGTGGGTGTGTCTACCATCAGAAGGTGGTGTGTGTACGTCTTCTTGCAGATCATCAGAATCCTGAGTAAATTCACGGAGTTGTTCCACTGTTGCCCTGTGTCTGGGTGGTGCTGGTGTAATGGGCTCAATGATGTCAGTCTCAGACCGTGGCTGGCTCTCCTCATTTCCCCCTCTTCTTGTTTCAGCTCCATCAGGTGCAGGAACACCTGCAACAACAATGTGCAGCATTTCAGTCATAATGTACTTTTTTGTTTTGTCAGTTCGCAGTTACCATTTTTAATAAATATTTGGCACTGGCATAGTGTCCCTAATTGTCTTTTGTATTGTCTCTATGTCTAGTTTTGCACCATAGTGCATTTTTTGTTATAGGTGCACTGTTGGGGTATGGGCTTCCACTCCTATAAGGCATTGTTGTGCAGCATGGACACTGTGGCATGGACTATCTTTCACAGTGCATGGTAAAACTGCAATAATCTAAGGGACAATTGTACATGCATATATAGTGATTCAAATCATTACTGATCTTACCTCTGCTGGTTCCTGGTGTGCCTGAGGTGTCAATGTCAGTGACACTACCTACTGCTTCAGGCTGCAGTGTTGCCTCCACCATGTTCTCCAAGGGGGCGGATGGTGTCAGTGTTCCTTGCCTTCTTCAGCCTGCTTGCCACCTTCCTTTTGGCATGTGACAGTAAGTCGTATCATCGCTTACAAATCTCCTCAGTCGTACACCGTACAACACCCACCGCACTGATTCTAGCCTGGATGTCACTCTACATTTTCCTTTTTTCACTTTACCAGACATGGAGTAAGTTTTTACCAAATAATTTGTCATGGTTCTTGACCACCTTTTCTGTGAGCACCTCCAATTCCTACTCACTGAATATGAGCGTCCTCTTTCTTCCTCCTGCGTCCTTGCCACTCCCTCTGACTCTCTTGAGTGTCTTCCTGATGCTGTGCTAGGTATGTCTGCCTGCTTCTATCGCTAAGGCTTCTGGAAACAGCATGCACTGACTCACTTCTTGGTTGTGATGTCATCATGCTGCACCAGAAAGCAAAATTTGGAAATTGTGATTAACAAATAATGATTCGCTTCTTCACCAAATCGCTATTTGATAATCGCTATTTCCGATTGTGATTGCCTTGTTGCATCGCATTTTACGAATCCCAAATAGGGATTTGGTCAAAATCGCTATTTGGGATTCACAATTGTAGAGCTTCATACATATTGCCCACAATCTTTCCAGGGGTCAAAGCTGGCTAAATCTGATGATATGGCCGTCCAGATAGCTGATTTAAGAGAAAGTATCCTTGGCATTCCTCAGCCTGTGGCAATTACCTAACATCTGAAACCCCAGCTTTAATGATGGGTACTGTACATTGAATTCAAGTCTATGCAGCTATATTTAGTTGTTCCCACCACTGTTGGAATGAAACCTTATTAGTAACACATTTCAAACAACACATATTATCTCATTCGCTTATGCCTAGACATCCTACACCTTGAAGTAGCCTTTCCTGTACAGAAACCTTGCTCCAATGCCTTTTGAAAATGCCTGTGTTGCATGTTTTCTAAACAAAATATGGTGCATTTTCTATTGTTCTGTTCCTTATACTCTGTTCCACAGAAACACCTTTCAATCCCCATCTTACGGTTATCAAATATGAGGCAATTCCAGTTGGAGATGACCTACTCACAACAATTAAGTTCCCCTACAAAAGTGTTATGCTGTGGTCAATTTTATATTAGCTGCCATTAGGATAAGAAAGCCATATATATGGTGAGGCATAAAACTATAGACACGTGAATGTTTTAACTTTATGCTATCTTTGTTTTTAATAGAAAGTTCGTGTTTTTCTTTACAGCAAACCACTGAATAAAGATTGCTTGACTGACAAAATATCATTCTGAAATCGGATTGGCTTACAGAGTTAGAAAGAATAAAGATATCCTTAAATAACTTAGACTATTATCTGTTAAAGTATAGTGTCATCATCTCTAGAAATGCCATCAAACAGTAGTCCATGGCAGGCAAATATCTTGCTCGTATCACTGTTAGAAAGGGAGCTAACAAACGGGCTTCTAAGTTGTTATAAAGGTAGCTTTAGTATATAATTGTGGGAGATGTTCTCTAAGGGGAATCTTTATTGTCAAACCAAACCCCCAAGTAACAATACTTGTTTTGTCTCTCTACCGTAGCTTATCCAAAATGAAATCAGCTCAATTTACAGTTTTTGTTGTTAAATAAGACAAAAGTTTAGTCTAAAACAGCATTACGCAATTCTGAGTAGTGAGTGCACTTAAAAGGAATGTCACCCCCCGAAGCCTGACATGTAAAGGAGCAGAGCTTAAATGAGGTATCACATTTATACGTTTATGACCCTGTGAGTCCCTACGTTGATAAGGAGGGAATATGGAAAAGATGCCCTATATGTGGTCTGTGTGGGTGTGCAACGGACCTTGTGTTACATACAATATTTAGGTCAAAGTCCCCTGTTGGTACAGTACACACATTTGAGTGCCCAGTAACAAAGGTATTAAGGATTGAAAGTACGTTTTGTATTACACACCTTTTGGATTTGGTATTATGGTGCAAATAGACATTTAGAAGCAGTAGACTGGGGTATGTTCCGAATTAAGCTGTATTCCCTCAATATTTTGTCTCCCTGTATCTAAAGTAGTGGTTTTAAAGTTGAGCGAGTTCGAAATAAAAACATATAGACCTCTTGTACTCTAACCCTCATTTCCCTTTTATGACATTTATGCAGTGGGTGGGAAAGCCCGGTAGAACACTTGACCTTCAGCACCACGATTCTTGGATACAAATAGTGTAATTCTTAGCCAGTAAGAAGCATGACTCAGCATCTATAAATAACTTTGACAAGCCTGGCACATTCCAGTAGAAAAAAGGAGTGGGGTTAGGTGTTATCATGCCAAAGTGTTCCCACTCATTGTAGGCTGCTTCATTGCTACCTTAATTTTGATGTTCCTCGATTGAAGGTTTTTGCAAGCCAACTTCTTTCCTCAACCTTGTCTTGCCGTTGGCGTGTGCTTTGATTTAAGTGCACGTGTCTCCATGCTCTAAATGATGGACTGAATGCTGAAAAACAATGGATTAAACTCAGATCTTTGTGATTGGGGGTGAATGTATGCATTGTTCAGCATCCTGTCCATCATCTCTTCTTTATGCTTTTGTCGCCTTAAGTGGGAAGGGCATGCCCAGACATGGGTCCTGTGCTCACTGCCCCATTGGATTGAAGCTAGCCAGGCTGATGAGGGGTGATACCCCGAAACCGGGTCCCTGGATGCTTGTTTCCGGTCCAGGAAGACCTGGCTTGGCAGTTTGGGCTGGACTGTTCCCATGAGGAGCAGGGTCAAGACTGATTTCCACATGGTTGGGTCCAAACTGGGGTGCCGTGGTGGGCAAAAAAAACAATAGATTAAACCCAGGTCTTTGTGATTGGGGGTGAATGTATGCATTGTTCAGCATTCCGTCCATCATCTGTTCTTTTTGCTTTTGTCACCCTAAGTGGGAAGGGTATGTCCAGATGTGGGTCCCATGATCACTGCGCCACTGGAATCAAGCTAGCCTGACTGATGAGGGGTGATACCCTGAAACTGGACCCAGGATGTTTATTTCAGGTCCAGAGAGGACTTGGCTTGGCAGTTCTGGCTGGAGTGTTCCCATGAGGCTCAGGGTCAAGACTGATTTGCATATGTATGGGTCCGAACTGGGGTGACATGGTGGGAAACAAAAATAATTGATTAAACCTTGATCTTTGTGACTGGGGATGAATACTTGCATTGTTCAGCATTCCGTGCATCATCTGTTCTTTTTGCTAAAGTATTTATGTAGCACTCAAACATTAATAAAGTAAAAATACAACACAAGGAAAATCCCAAACCAATTTATAAAATTTTAATGAACATACCATATTAAAAAGAATTAAGGGCCACATGTACAAAGATTAGGAATAGTGATTTACAAATAGTGACTTTATCCAAATCGCTAATTGGAAATCACAATTCCTCATATATGAAACTTTTTGTTTCATACTTGCAATTCCTAGTGGGTTGCAAATTGACCTTCTTCATGAATATTAATGAGTTAGATCGCAGTTTGCGTCCCATTGGGAATGCCAGCCATCACAGGGATGGTAGCCTGCTGAGGTCAGCAGGCCACCATATCTTTCACTGCCTTTGAATAAAGTGGTGGGTTCAACAATAACAAATTAAACTTTCTGTTTAGATTTTTTAAGAGCAGGAAATTGTCATTGGGATCACTGCCTGCTCTTAAAGAATGTTTTCCAACATTCACAAAGGGGAAGGGGTCCCATGGGGACCTCTTCAATTTGAGAAAGCAGTACCACCAACTTTGAGTTGGTGTTAAAATGTCAAGGTTTTGCAACTGCATTTAAATCACAAAAGCTTGATGCATAACACTGGAAATCACTATTTGGAAGGGTTGCCTTGAACACATCCCTTCTAAATAGTGATTTCTACACCCAAACTGCGCTTCTGGATGTTTGTACATTTGAAAAGGCATTTTTGGGATTCCAAGCCTGATTCTGCAAATTGGGCCATTTGCAAAGGCAAAAATGCCTTGTACATGTGGCCCTAGATCCAATCAGTAGAACCAGTTATTAATTTTTTTTAAAGTTTAGTGTGAAATAGTGCATACAAGAGCAAAGGGCCAGCCACAGGTATCTGGTCATGTGAGAACCGGTCAAAGTCAAAAGAAAAATCCAAACATGAGCTTGGGTTGGATGCAAGAGGTGGAATGGACCTATTCATGCCGTACCTTTGGCCTTAGTAAAGTTTCTGAAGAAATATCTTGGAGACGTTAGAGTTCAGGCAGGCAAGGCAAAAGGCTATTTCTGAGAAAGAGTTGTCGGCGTTGTGGAACCGTTGAACAACAAAGTCTTTGTGAAGTTGTCGATGAAGGCAGGAAAAGTTCAGAGTGGATATACATTGATTTCCAGATCGAGGAGGTCATCATCGTCAAATGGAGTCATCATTGAGCCCAGTGAAGATTTACACCTTTGGACATAGACACTTTTTTGGAAGTAAAAAATCTCCTGCGTGATGAAGCTGCATGCTGCCACTAAAAAGGGGTCCATGAGGCTGAATACCTATGCAGGAAGTTCCACTGAACAGGATTTGCTACTGTGGAGAAAAACGTAATCGCAGCTACTGCAAGTCAGGCTGAACGGGGAAATCAACTGGCAGGTAGGTACTGGTCTTCTAGCTAGTTTTAGTTTTTAGGGTAAGGCAGGAGCAGTATCTCAAGCACCTCTACCAGGGGTCCAGGACATGTGGGAGACCACTTGGGGGGTTAGGACTCACTCCAGCAGACACCAGCAGCAAGGTTCAAGCCAATAGAAGCTTGCTATGTACATGTAGCTCACACAAGAGGCCTAGGAGTTACTTCTGATGGTCCTGGTTTCAAGGAGATGGTTCACTTCTCATTCAAGCAGTAAAGTAGTCCTTCAAGCAGCAGGACAGTCCTTTGAGTAGCAGCAGGGCAGTCTTCTGGTGATCTGGTGGAAGGACAGTCATTCTGAAGTCTTCCACAGGTCCAGGAATACACTTAAGGGTTGTTCTGATGATCCATTATTTAGAGAGAGTGCCAGCTTTTCAAGTGGGGGGATTCCCAATATTACCCCCATACGGTTCTGGAAAGTCCTTCCCTTTTCCTGTCAAGGCTCCAAAAATATTGGGTACATTTTGATACAACAGATGAGGGTGATATGCCTGGCAATTCACTTCACATGAAAAAGTTGCTGACTACAATATAGAAGATTGGTGCTAAACAATTTCATACCATGTGTGTGATTTTCACATTATTTTAGTCACTAATGTGTCATTGTTGTGCATGCCAACAGGTATTGAATAGCACACAACTAGAAAAATCTGACACATTTAATATAACAATGCAACTGGCAATTATCTGGTTAGTTACACAAATCATGATCTGTGTCCTGGCATACTGACAACATAGACATGACAAACCAAACTTCACAATACGTATCACAACTAGGTACTGAAACAATTACCAAGCTGCAGCTAGTGTGCATACAGCTGGCAATGGCAGTCTAGGACCCTCCTGTGCAATGGGGTTAGCCACTTATGCTGGGCTGGATGTACTAAACCTCTTTGCAGGCCAAGAAATGTTTACTCAAAACACTTGTGACATTTCCAGCTAAATCAAATGGTGAACCCTGTTGCAATGCAAATCCTGGTGATGTCCTCTGAGAAAAACAGATATGGGGTTTTCACTGGCTGGCTATTTGCACCCCATGGAGATAAGTGAAATATGTAAGAATGCCCTCCTTAATCAGCTCCACTTTCTCTAGAACGAAGTTCGAGGCCCTCAAATAACTCAGCTAAGCAGCATGTTTGAAATAGATTGACCTGTCCCTAGAGGATGGCTCAGGAAGGGCAGTTTTTACACTTCTGTTATGTAATTTCCTATTTCACACAGGAGGCAGAAGCTTCCACCTACAACATAGATCTATCCAGCGTAGGCGTAAACATGTGGGGAAAAAGATGGAGGTCAAAGGATATAACATACCTGGAGGCATCTGCCTCATGCTAATGGTACCACGCATTACATTTACCACTTGAAAACGGTATTCTGTTGTATAATCCAATGCATGAGGATGTGTTTTTATCCACATGCGATGTATATTTCCAAGCACAACTAAGGAGTGGTGATGTTGTATATGTAGAAGGACTATTTATTTTCCTTACATGAATATTGAGAGATTTCCGTTAGGGGATTTTTTATTTAGTGTTGGGGAAGGACATGTTATTTTCACCTGTTGATTTTGTTGTATATCAGTAATGTGTTGGTGCATGATTTATGGATATGTATTGAGGTATGATGTGTCTTTGAGTGTGTGTAGAGGTATGATTGAGGATAGATGAGCCATATGTATTACATATACTTAAGTATAATCAACCAATCAATCAATATTTTTCTGTTAGGTTAAAATAAATAAAATCCCACCACATGTAAAACACTAAGGCCCTCATTATGACTTAGCTACTGGCGCCAGAAGACCACCAGTGCTGGCGGTCTGCAAATTCAACCAGTCTCACTAGGCCAACGGCTGTTCTTGATTTGTCAGTGCTTCTACACAGCAAGGAAACACCTCCATAATTGTTGGTGGTGTAGAGATGGATGTTTCTCCATGGGTAGAAATGTTCGCCTCTGTTATGTTTTGGGCCCTACGTCCTCATACTGTAATAAAGAACGACACAGACACCACTTTATGAGTTACTCAACTGGTGACGGTTGGTACTCCCATTGACCTGTCTCCAGTGACGTCACTGCACTCCAGTGGCTGGCTTGTCAGTAGGTGCACTGTTGGGTGTTGGCACAAGTCCTCCATCTGTTCACCCTGTTATCTTCAGCTCTTGTAGTTTTGTGTTCCAGTGTGACAGGTCTGTCACATGATGTTCTCTCTTCTCTTTCATTCCTTTTTCATGTATGGCATCATGCAACGCTCTCTTCTTGTTTGCTGTGACATGGCGACCAGCCATATGTTTTCCCTTTGCATGGACCTCTCGCAGGTCCAGTCCTGTCCAAGGACTGGGTGTCTTCTGTATGTTGCAGTGGTGGCAGCTTGCCATTCGGGGTGTGCAATTCTCCTCTTGCCTGTTGTGAGTGACTACCGACTCTGTCTTGAAGCAGTCTGAGGGAGGACATTTCTTGACCAGTCTCCGGCCGACTGCGGGGCAGTGGTGCAGTAGTTAGGGTGTAAACATTCTCCTTCCTGCTTCCAGCCACATGCAGCCCCTCCTCTGGGATGTCTTTGAAACTCGACAGTGGGTATCCTCCTTTCCACCTCCTCTTTGCTTGAGGGCGCAGTGCTTGCACCTCAAAGCTGTGCCATCGCAGCACTTGGTCCTGCCTCAGGTTGTGCAGGCTTGACAGGGTTGTCCTTGGCAAGGTTGGTCACTCCATGTGACACTCTCATTGATGGGACAATGATAGCCACTCGGTGCTGGAGTGGCTGGCTGGCACAGCCTCATTCTTGTAGTCATGAATTGTCTCCATGCTCCTTCAGCTGGCGCTTTTTCAGGCAGTGATGTAGTCATTTCATGGGCTCCCTTATCTGGTGGCATGTGTGCTTGCTCTTCTTTATCGTGGTGCTGGTTGTTCAACATTGGGGTGTGCAGTGCCATGTTCCAGATTGCGGTGGTGGCAGATAGCCACTAGGGGATGCGTGCATGGGGCACAGTGCTCCTTGTGGCTTGCTGTCTTTGACTTTGCTGCTTGGGGCTTTGCTGCCTTGGGTTATACTGCTGTGGCAGGGCAGTGGTGGCTTGTTGGTAGGATAGTTCTGCTTGAGACATTGAGAAGTCATTCTCTTCTGCAGTCGCTTGCTTTACTTCCCTCTTCACTCACACAGCCACCTATAACTTCAGTGGGTGCATAAAGGTGGCTCTGTTCATGGTGCTGTGTTGCACCAGCACATCCATACATGGTACTTCACAGAGAAAGGCACTGTTCTGAAGAGTCCCCATCCCGGTTTTATTCATAGTGAGTGTAGCCAAACTGTAGGCAACAACAGTTGTCCCTGGGCACTGAACAGCTGAATCTGGGTGCTGGATAGCTGCTTTTATGGCTTTAACTTGTGTCTTCGGGGGCTGAGTGGCTGGGTGTTGAATGGCTGCTTCAGATTGCTTGCTCTGTGGCTTCTTCTAAGAGTCCCATCACAGCTTTAGGGAACTGAGATGTTGGCTGTGCGCATGAACAGCTGATCTGCGGGTGCCAGGTAGCTGTGTCTCTCTGCTGAATGACTGCTTCAGGTATCTTGAAGTCTGCTTGTGTTGACAACATTTCTATTGCTGTATGCTTTGCTGGCTGGTGTGGTACCACTAAGGGGCATGCAGTATTGCAGCCCTCCTAAAGTAGTAGGCATGCTGTCTGATTAGCAGGGTCTTGCAGTGCTCTGGGGTTAAACGGTCTTTTTTACGAAGGAATTCCAACAGTCTGTGTTCCTTCCTGTGTAACTACTGGGTGCCACCAGGGGGCATATAGTGCTTAATTTACTGATGCAGTGCAGACAAAGAGGTGGTTGAACAGTGGTGGGCATGTGTAGTGTTTGTCTTTGCTGGCATCTGGCTGGCAACCAGGCACTTATTGCCACTGGAATTGTCTCTTTATGCTGAAGGCTTTTGCTGGCTCCCTGTATGTCTACATCCTCTCTTGCTGTAGTTTCCACCATGGGAGCACAATACCCTACGTCCTCTTTACAAAGAGAGAGAGAGTCAACTTTTCATTTTTTGCCAATAAACAGCTGCTCGTGGGTGTGCACTAAAGTTCTTTCCTCATGCCTAGCACTGCAGGCTGCATGTGACAGTGTGGAGGGGTGCCTCATCAATTTATTGCTATCACTGCATGGAGCCCAATTCCAAAGGCACTGCAGGCCTGCTTTTCCTCTTCTGAGTCCACTCCGGCAGGGGTACACATACATGCATACTTGGTCCGTAGGGGCTTGTCTTGTTTCCAGACACAATTGTCAGGGCCGGTTTTGCAGCTGATCATGGCTACTCAGCAGGGTTGCTGAGGGGGATCTCTTTTCTCTGAAGTAGTCAGAAGCCAGTGGCTACCATAGGCACATGGTGCACTCAGCGCCTGTCCCAGCCGCCCCTCCAACAAAGGAGATGGAGAGCTGCTCTCTGCTGCTGCAGGGTCACTGCAGGAGCCAGCCTGTTCTTCTACAGGAAGTGTCAGCAAGTATGTGTAATGGAGGCAATGTTGGGAGGCACTGCAGGCCTGTCTTCTTTTTTTTTTTACCGGCCAGTGCTGTAATGTTGCCATGGGAGGTAAACAGTCTCTTCTCCTCCCTGTAGTGGCAGACGGTTGCTTGGGGGCTCACAGTGCCTGTCCAGGATCTGCGGTCGCTTCTTGTGAGCTGGCATGATCAAGCCTGATATGGGGCTTTCTTCCAAATTGGTGAGGTCGGATGGTATGTGAGTACTGCCAGCAAGTTTGCGCGGAGGAATGTCTTCTCCGCATCAATTTCAAACCTCCCTTGCCCTTTTCCCTGGGGGCTGCAACATACAGGGTGTACTTGGCCTCATCGGGGGGCACTTCTCCCTTCCCTTTTCACCAGTTCTGATGGCGGCAGGTGGGGTAGCTTATGGGCACCTCAGCAGCTTTGAGGCAAGGTCAGTCAGAGACCCTGTCATACCTTGAGAGGTTCCAGAGCACGATCTGTTTTCTGCAGTGATTAATAATCATCATGCTGTCTGCCACCTTATTGCAGTTTCTCAGCAGGTGGATGGTAGATGGGGCATTGGACTCCTGGAGACGAACAGTCTCTTCTCGATCTCCTCTTTCGCAGCGGGGAGATGGTACCCCCTCACCTGGGAAGATGTGCCTGCTTCCCCGGGTGGGCTATAGTGTTGATACCAGTAGAGGCACCATGGTATGTGGGATCAGACCCCTCGTATCCATTGTTATGTCCTGGGCCCTAGGCCCTCATGCTGTAGTAGAGACTGACACAGACACCACTTTATGAGTTACTCAACTGGCCACGAGCACGTGCACTCGGGGTCCTTTATGAACAGGGTCAACTGACCAATGACGCCTGTGTTGGATAAGTGTGGGGTGGGTGTCAAGTCCGGCCCTCAGGGAGTGGCTAGCAAAAATACTATATGCAGAGATGCACGTGTGTCCAGGAGGACACTTCAGCCGCATGGAGGAAAAGCCTAAAAATGCTGATAGGTACATCCACCAGAAGTCTGTTTTTAATTTTTCAGGCGTATCTCTCTTTTTGTAAATCTAAAATGTATTGAATCTGCACCAACGTTAGGCCTACTTGACTAGAAAACAAAAAGATGATCAGTTGAACACTACATCAGTGACTCCATTGGAGCATTGTGGATTGGATTCAAATGCAAAATTTGTATGCCTATACTTTCTCATGCGAAATTCAGTAGCACATGTGAAATGCCTTCTGGATATTTTTCTCTAGTGATAAAATATTTTTCTCAAAGGAGAAGCTGTTTCCTTTATTCCTGCCACTCTTGGTGGTGTTCTCGACTCACTCTGAAATAAAATGGATGCCTGACCTTTATAGAAGTAAAGCTTACAGTTTTTCATGAAGCAAAGTGGTTGGAGAGGAGCTTTGAATATTCACAAAAAGAGAGACATTAATTTCTGTTACATGTACTTCCCTCTCTGCTCGTAGATTTACTCCCTCATAAAACTTTGTGAGTAGAAATCCGTTTATAAGTATGGAACACTTTTTTTTATTGGTAAAGTGTTTTTCTTTCCTAAGTTAGGTTATTTATTAATGTATATTTGACTTTCGTCCACAAATAACTTTGAGATTTGGGTCCTGTAAGTGCAAAATATCTCCATTCTGCCTTATCAAATGTATTAGCAGGCTTTGAACACTTTAGAAATGATGACCTAGATTTACAAGCATTTTGCGCTGACATTGCATCACAAAAGTGACCCAAACCAGAGCAAAATGTTGTTTTTTGTTATTTGCTTTCCAGTGCAAAATTTGTTTTGCCGTGGAAAGTTGACTAAATGTAAAGCAAAGCAGTGCAATGAGCTGCTTTGCATTACTTATGGTCAAGGGGGTGTTACATCAGTGGTACATGGGCATTCCCACGCAACCACCCATGCTTTTTGATGCAAAACATATGCATGCACAATGACACAAATGTTTGTGCATGGAGCTCAGAAGCAAGATTGTGCACTGGTACTAGGGAGAGAAGAGGAAAGTGCCATATCTCTGAAGATGTGGCACTTTCCTGCTCAATCCCTCTCACACGACGCAACCCAATGCAGCATTTATGGGTGCTGCGCTGCATTGTGTGTATGTTTTGTAAATCTACACTGATGTATTTTAGGTCATTCAGGATGTTAAAATTGTCATCTAACTTATGTTTTCATTCACTCTAAGAGCAGGAATATCATCACTTAGAGGGTTAGGGACTGCATAATCTTCAACTATAAGACAAAGTTGAGAAAAGAGACTCTCACATGCAGTGGATGGAATTCTTGGGTAATTATATTGCACCTGGAAAAATTGGCTTGTATACGCTTATGGTGCAGGTCAATGAATCAATCATAGCATCTGTAAAGCACACTACTCACCTGTGAGGGTCTCAAGGCGCTGAGGAGGGGGGTGTTGGTACTGCTCAAACAGCCAGGGTCTGTTGCAGGTGGATAGGAAGAGTGTTCCACATGTTGGCGGCGAGGTGGGAGAATGATCTGCCATCAGCGGTCATTCTATGGATGCGAGGAACAGTGGTGAGGGCAAGGTCAGCAGAGGGAAGCTGGAGGGTCGACGTGTGGAAGGAAAGTCGACTGTTGAGGTATTCTGCCCGGTGTTGTGCAGTGCTTTGTGAGCGTGGATGGGGAGCTTGAATGTGATTCTCTTGTTGACAGGGATCCAGTGCAGGTCTCTGGTGGGCTGTGATGTGGCTGTGGCTGGGGATGTCCAGGATGAGGTGTGCAGAGGCATTCTGTATGTGTTGCAGTCTTTTCTGGAGCTTGGCCGTGGTTCCTGCGTAGAGAGCATTGCAGCAGTCCAGTCTGCTGCATAAGAGGGCTTGGGTGACCGTCATTCGGGTTCTGGTGGGGATCCATTTGTAAATCTTCTGAAGCATGTGGAGGGTGTTAAAGCAAGAGGAAAAAACATGCGGAGGGTGTTAAAGCAGGAGGAAAAGACGGCGTTGATTTGCTGGGTCATTGACAGCGATGGGTCCAGGATGAACCCCAGGTTGCGTGCGTGGTTGATGGGTGTTGGTGCGGTTCCCAGTGTGACAGGCCACCAGGAGTTGTCCCAGGTAGAGGGACTGCAGCCAGTCTTGTCAGAGTTCAGTTTCAGGCAGCTGTTCTTCATCTATTCGGCGATGGCCTTCATTCCTTCGTGGAGGTTGGTTTTGTCACTGGCGTGGTCCTTGGTGAGGGAGAGGATCAGCTGGTTCTAGAGTGGCCCCAACCAAGAAATGTGAAACCACTGTAAAGCTTCCAAGTTATTTCTATATAGAGCTGCCAAATGAAAAAGTACTGCATTAGGAGAGCTCCACCTTCCTGGTGCACATGCTTTAAATCCAGGCAAATTTGATTTTTTGATCAATGGCTATTGTCTAAAGAGATATTTCTGACTCCTTTAGCAGACACTGTGAAAGTACCTTCAAATGAGGAGGTAACTGCAAGTAGCCACCTTCCCCATCTTCTTGACCTGGCCTTGCATATTCCACGAATGAGTCTAATTTTAATTCCTCTCTGGTATTCCTGCCCTTCTTTCAATCAGCATATTTATGAAGGAAAATTCACCAAAATGCACATTTCTGGCTCTCGACAAAGCTGATTTAAAAACACTGTTTTCTGAGGTGGTTGACGAATGAAGTCCACACGGCTTACTTCAAACTGTTATGCACATCTCTAAATCAGTTACACTTCCTAAGGCTGAATTATGACCTTGAAGCTAAATCCGCCATTTTTTCCGGAAAGCTTTCAATAATTATTTTCTGAAGGCCAGCTTTCATTGGCTTGGCTACTATCAATATTCTACTTGCAATGTGTTTCAATGCAGAGTCTTATCTGTTAGTCATTAGCTCCAATGAGACTACATGTTTTTCCTCAATAAAGTTTTAATGATTCACAGTATCAAATTAAGGCCCCAATAACATGAGGCCAGTATGTACATTGTGAGGCTTCGTGGGCACAAATTGAGCAATCAATAGTTTTTTATTGGGGCAAAAATGTCACAGGCACCCATTTTGTTTACTTCCTCTGACAAGAACTTTCCAACATTTGTTGAGCCCCACCCAACCTTCTTCTAATCAACCTAAATTTTAAATCTTGTGCGAGGGAGGGTGGTGGGTTTACCCTTGCCTAGGGGGTTAAAGAAAATCCCATATGGTGCATGCTCAATGCTCGATAGCTTAGCAGCCGTATGGCAACCAATTTCCTACATCACCACTTTTGTCATCCTGGCCTCCAATGACTCAGTGTGGAGAAGGTGTTACCCTTCCCTCTCCATGAGGTCTGCTGTGGGTGAAAAATGCCACATACACGAAGGGGCATATTTAAAAGCAGTTTGCGCTGCTGTGGTGGCATTTTTTTGGTGCAACAGTGGTGCTTACTAAAGTGGCGCTGGACCTTTCTAGCTCCACTTTTCCTAGGCATGCGCAATTTTTTAGGAGCTCTGCTTCATCCTGCGCTGTCTACCAACAATGATATGCAGGGTAGGCATTTCCTGCTAAAAGATGCGCGAAGGAAAAATGACGCTAGCTCTGTCTAGCTTCAAAATTTTAATACCTGGTCAGACCAGGCCTTAAAATGACCGCTCTGGCAAACTACAGGACAACCTGGACCTGCTACTGCTCCAGCTAGGCACAAGCAGACAATGACAACAATGATGCGAAGCACCACCTACACCACCACATTATTCACCATCACTACAACAGCATAAACAAAGGCAGAGAAGAAGACATCATCAAATATTAGCATTTGATTTTGTGGGTACTTTCTTCCCCTATTCTAGTTATGCTGGATTGACAGGTTTGGTGGCTTGGGCAGCTACCAGTTCACCCTCTGCTCTAATGGTATTTTCTTGCTTTGGTTTTGTGGCATCTGTTTTCTGCCATGTTTGTGTGTGGTTAAATGGAGCCTGGTCTTCTATTTCTCCCCCCCTCTGTGGCCTGATTGCTAGCTGTGGGGCATCGCTGTGGCCATGCAGTGGTACTATGTATATTTGCATCCCCGCTAGCTGCCTATGACCCCCACTAATATTCTCACATGGAATGTGAGCGTTATACATAGCCAGCACTCAGGTATTCCATTTACTCATACCTCAAGTGACATTTGGTCCATATTGCATTCTTGCAGGAAACACATCTTATGCTCCCGGAGACCACTAGGCTGTAGCAGTGCTGGTGAGGACAACTTTTGCAACCCACCTCTCTTCATATGCTAGGGGAGCTTTCATTTGGATCCGGCCAGGCACCCCTTTGGTGGCTAATGAATATGAATTTGACACCGAGGGCCATTATGTGTTTGTGACAGGACGTCTGGATGGCCATGCACCATTATTAGGATCAAGTTATGCACCAAACACAGACCAGGCTTCCTTCTTTTGTCAGTTATCTGGCACTCTTCCTCACAAGAGTGGTCTCCCGTGGCTTATGGTAGGGGATTTCAGTAGTGTCCTTGACCTGGAGCTTGATTGCTCATTTCCACCACTGCCTACTATGCCGACAGTAACTGCGGCATGTTCATTGTGGGATTAGCTCTAGCACTGGCATTTGATAGACATATCTTACCAGTGAAATGCCGCAGTAAGAGTTTATTTGTTCTTCTCTATCCCGCAATGGTTGCATATGCGGCTTGACAGAATTCTCTGCAGAGTTAACCTGATCCCCACAGTGCTGCAAACCAGCTATTTAGGTTACACTCATTCTGATCACAACCCACAATTTCTGCAATTGGTGTGGGACAACTTCATTCCTGTTGTTTGCACTTGGTGGCTACGACCTGAGGCGCTACAGGATGTACCCTTCTGAATGTCTGTAGGCACTTTCTTAACCAAATATTTTTCCTGTAACAATGGCACTGAATCCTCCAGGGTCCTTGAACAGAATGCGTTCAAGGTTACAATAAGAGGACATTGTTTGGACACAGTGGAATATGTACAAATCTATCGAAAATTAATTAATTTGAGTAGAGAGAACCCTCTCAAAGTACGAGAATCGCGCTATCCAAGACCCTGTGGAATGACACAGACTTGCAGACAAGCACAGGAAACATGCATCCCTGTTGGAGAGACTGTGCTGCCTTAATTATACAGCCATTCAGCCAGCACACATGCTGCAGCTGATTTATACGCCAGGAGCAAACATGCGCTCCTACCTGGAATTACGCTTGGCTGCTGGACAAATGCTCCACACTCAAAATAAGATACACAATGAGCTCACAAGACTTATATCAATCGACTGTAGCAGCAGGCCCCGCGGACTTTGAAGCACTTCTTTCTTCCCTTCCCCTGCCCTACCAAATGACTGAGCTAAGAGCGGAGTTGGATGCGCCTCAAAAACTGCTCAAGATACAGGACAGTATACACGCTCTGGCCACTGGTAAAATCCCTTGTTCTCATGGCCTCCTGGCTATATCTTATAAAGCATACTTTTACATGATTGCTCCTTGCCTGCTGCAGCTGTATGAGGAAGCTTTATCGTCAGTTGCCTTGACTGCTTCATAGCAGGAGGTGCTGCTGCTCTCTCTTCCCAAACCTGGTAAGCATCCAGCAGAGATGGGCTCTTGTAGACCATTGGCGATGCTCAGTACAGATTATAAGATCTTGGCCAAAACTCTTGAGACTTGACTGGCACCTCTGGTGCCTCAGTTGATCCACTTGGACTAAAATGGGTTTGTGCCAGCGCATAGCATTCCATTAAACACTAGACTTTTTTCGTGTCATTAAGTACTCAACACAAACCTGGCCTGAGGCGGGTTTTCGCACGCTGGATTGCTAAAAGGCCTTTGATTCACTGGAATGGCCTTTCCTGTTCATAGTGTTTTGGCCTTAGTTCCTGAGTCTTAAGACTGGTGCGACTGCTATATACACAGCCTCTGATCCCAGTCAAGGGATCAATTATCTCTGAGCCAATTTTGGTTGGCAGAGGGAGAAGCAAGAGCTGCCACCTTTACCCATTGCTATTTTTGCTGGCAAGTAAGCCGTTGGAAGCAGAGTTCTGATGCCTCGGGAGGCCTGGAGCATCCCACAGGGTGATGGACAGCATAATGTGTCCCTTTATGCAGATGATCTCCTGCTGTATTTCAGAGACATCTTTAACATTCCAGACAAAGTTGTTGACCTGCTACAGCGATTTGCCACTTTGTCTGGATTGCATGTGAACTGGGCAAAGTCATGCTTATTCCCATGTACACCAGGCCTACTGGACCCGGGTCTTTCGCTCTCTGGCAACCCATGATGTTTCAGTACCTGAGTGTCAACATATACCATTCTATGGAGGATTTACACGATGGGAATCTCAGGTCATCGGTTACCTCCATCCGCACTCAGATGGTCTTTTGGCAAACACTGCCGCTATCAGTGATTGGGAGAGTGGCTCTTCTGAAAATGGTGGTCCTCCCACGGATGTTATATTACTTCTCCAATTTACCTTTGCTCATCCCAGCCAAATTCTTTGGGGAATTGGAAACTAGGATCAGGGAATTAATATGGAACAAGGGTCGCTGTAGAGTAGCACTGGTGAAAAAGTATTCACCACCCAACCAGGGTGGTCTAGCAGTGCCTAATCTGGAGCAATATTATTTAGCCTCCCAACTGCAACAGGTGGCTAAGTGGCTCTCAGGATTGCAGGTGTCAGACATGGCCACGGACCTGTGGCCCTGGATGCTGCCTAATGTGTCTCATTTGTTTCACCAAATCACACGTGTGAGGACACTAGACTCCCTGTTGCTGGGTGTGGCGCACAGTTGCTGGTGTGGCGCACCGTTGCTACCGTAGGAGTCTTTGTCTCACACGTACAGTGGCTCCTTATGCACCAGCATTGGCCTTATTAGACACGGCTAGAAATGCTCTGCTCACATCAGCGGCACAGCTGGAAACCTGGCACGCTGTCAGAATACACAAGCTGGGAGATTTGTATAGTGATGGCATGCTAACCCTATTTGCTGTACTAGCAGAGAACACTGGCTTGTAGCTGGGACAGGTTCTTCTGTACAATTCCTTGATAACAACACTGACCCAGTGTTGGGGTACCTCTCCACCGAACCACTAATGCACTTCATGGAACAATATCTGCAGGTCATGGGGCTGGGTGGACATTTAGTGCATTAGTTCGCCAGCTCGCTACAAACTCACACTGCCCACACGTACGCCAGACTATGGGCCAGCTGGGAGGGTGACATGGCTCGACCCTGCACAGACAAAGAATGGGCTGCGGTTTTGGAGGACCCTACTAATATACCATGCAATAAGCGATTTTGCTTAATCCAATTCTACATATTACACAGAGCCTATCTCAGTCCAGCCAAGATCAACTGGTACTTCCATCTCACCGATGCAGCTTCTCCTTGATGTGCACTGGTGGGAGCGGCCCTGCTTCACATGTTGTGGTCCTGCCCTTGCCTGTGCTCCTTCTGGCACAATGTATTGATGCAGCTATCTGCTTGCACAACACACCCACCACTGCACACATGGAAGGCATGTATTTTGGATCTGTTCCCTAGAGCTAAAAAAAACGACTTAGAGATTCCTGGATATAGGCCTCTTGATGGCCAAGTACCTTATCACCAGACAATGGAAATCTCCGGCGTCCCTCTTGCTCAGAGCATGGATGAGGTCATTTGTGGTGTGGGCGGAGAAGGATGGGGTGGCATTGCGGAGAGAGGATAACCTAGGGTTGTGCAAATACCTGTTGGATTCTGGCTAGAATGAGATGCTGTCTGAACTCAAAGCACTGGAGCACAGGGTTAATGCAGACACCCTGGACCCACGAATCACACTGGGGTGTTACAGTGGTTTGGTTGTGCGCTCTGCACTTTGTCAGTGCCCCTGTCGCCTGGGCTCCCACTCTGACATGGTCTAGATGAGGCATACCTGGTCTGGGTTTGTTGCTGCACAATGAGAGATCTGGCTGGATGGGGCTGGTGGGGGCATGGGGCATTGAGGTGGACACCTTGGAATTATGGAAGCGGACTCCAGTTGTGGTTGTTGTTTTGTTGTTAATTGTATAATTACACATCACTACAATGTTGAATCTTTACTTCTATGTATAAGATAAAGACTACTGCTCACTAAGGGATCGCTTTGGCCTGACGATCGTCCTACACCACTGCGTACCCTGGAGACTGGGGACATATGTACACTCTCTGTGACAATAAGTTGTTTTTGTTTGCTCTGTTTATTAATCCTGTTGTTAACTGGTGTATGAAACTTCGCAGTAGTATGTGCTCGGGCTGTATCGAATGTATTCAGGGATATGTCCCTGATTCTTCCCCATTTCAGTTAATATGTACCGATTGTAAATGTCTAAAATTTGAAAACTGAATAAAAAAGATTCAAGAAAAACAAAACAAAACAAATATCATATGAAGCGGTAGTCCATCGTCCAGCTGCTCCACCATATTCCACCCACAATCAAGAGTTGATAAGCCAACAAATATACCACCCCTGACAAAGCACCTGGCTGGGCTGCGCATGTTGACCTTTTGCTCCTTTCAGGCAACTGCAGCATTGGTGGCTGGAACATCACAGCCATCTTTCTCTGTCTTCCTACCATCTGTAGGGGACACCATCATCCGCCTCACTACCCACCACATCCTCTTCGCCAACACCCAGCAACAGCAGCAGGAGACAAAAGAAGGATTTTATGCAATTGCTGGGTTTCCACATGTGATGGGTGCCATGGATTGCACGGATATGCAAATTGTACCACCAGCTGCAACTGAATATCTTTATCAGAACAGGAAGCACACACACTCCATTAATCTGCAGGCCATTGTGGACCATCGGGGGCTCTTTACCAATGTGCTTGAAAAATAACCTAGCAGTGTGCATGATTCTTATATCTTCCGGCACTCCATTTTGAAACAACGCTTCCAGGATGGACAATATGGCAATGGCCTACTCATAGGTAAGCGGCAAACACTACATAACACATGCAACAAATAAGACATATGGGGCAAACAATACACACACCACACTCTGCACACGTGGATAGTGATTCATGAATGACTTCTGATCAACACATGTACAACATGTACAAATCCAAACATCCAATGCACATTACCCTCACATAGGACCCTATGTACAAGACTTAGTACCACTGGAGCATCACGTTAACTGATGCTCCTTGGAGCAATGCCATCTCTGCATTTACAAGGTGGTGTTAAGCCACTTTTTGTGTCCAAACGCCGCCTTGTAAATGTAGCCATTTCACAGGCATCACTTAGTGTGGACGGGGCGTGCAATGGGTGATTTTTTTGGGCGTGTCACAGTAACACAATTGCATTTGAATGTAGCCCCACATGTACAAAAAACTGTAAAACTGAGACAGCACCAACAATAATGCCACCCTAGGGGTGCCATTACCATGGTGCAATGATGAGAAATGCTTTATTTTCACATGGTGTTTTTTTCTTTTACTATGTGTGGTGCATTCTGCAGCACACATAGAAAGAATAAATCGCCATCATTGTTTGGTTATGTGCAGGAAGAGACACATTCCTAAACACATAATCAATCACGCCCACAACAGAGGCATCTCTGCACCATGGTGCAAGGGTGCCTACGTTGGAGCTAGGCAGCTGACTCAGTGCCAGCACAGGGGGGAGGATAGAAATGCACTGTATCTAGTAGATATGGCACACTGCTGGCCTTTCCTGGTGGGGCAGAGTGGTGCAGCAAGACAATTCCTGCCCTGTCTTGTGCCACAGGGGCACAAACGTGGCAATATATCTTAAGCTATTATGCTATACTTTGCATGATGTCTACACATGCACATGCATGCCAGACAGGAAATATGGATAACGGCTCTGTGTGCAAGGGAGGTGTACCATATCCATATCCATTGGGGGGGTCACATGCAACACACAGGGCACAACACCCATCTCATGGCGCATACAACAAAATCTAGGTGAAAACTCATACATCATGGCTCACGGCTTATCGGCAGGTCACATATTACATCCCGCAAGGGTGAACTGTCACACACATCCCACATGGGTGAACTGTCATGCCACACAAATCACACAATCACCATGCCCCTGAGGTTGTACCATTGACTGGAAGGTGCACCACCACACACAATTACAATCATGTATGCAAAATGCAAACAGGACACCACACAATGTCAGATGCAAGTCTGTATCTCTACTTCATAGACAAATACTGAGCAAGGCCAGTTAGAAAGAAACACAAGGGCAAGTCTGACACTGTCTCACTTCTTCCATTGCAGCAGACGAAGGATATGGCATGCAGCCATGGGTGATGACACCATATGTAAACCCACAGAGCAACGCAGAGAAGGCACACAATCAGGGACATATATGCACCGGAATGTTGTTGAGACGGCATTCTGCATCTTGAAGTCCAATTTCAGGTGCCTTGATTTATCTTGGGGGAGACTCCTATATTCACCACCCCTTATTTGCAAAATTATCATAGTGTGTGCCAAATTGTACAATATTTTGTGCGGACTAATGTCCCATGGGCCGAACAGATGAAGGACCTATGATGCCCCACCTCAGGATGGGGAAACACAAAATAGTGCTGCTGGGGCATGGAGATGGGCACATATTTTGCAGAACTTCTCTGCATGAATATTGTAAATAATATTTCACATTGCAACAATGGGTACATAAATCACTTAATCACACAAGTGTCTCGGAGTATCTGTCACATTCAAATACAACAGCAACTATTACACATATAGGAAACCAAGACTAAGACACAACAGTGTGAAAACAAGTAGAAACACACTCAGGAAGACAAAACAGCTACACACAAAGCACTTTTACAGGAATGTGAGGGTCTAATGTATGCATTGCCAGTTTAACATACATTTTACATAGCAGCACACATATCACACTGGTCTGCCTGGTTGAAACTTGACAGCAGCCAAATTGGAACTCCATGTGATGAATGCTATCCATAAATCTGGCATTGGTAGTACATGAGAAGTCATTACCTATAACAGTAGGTCAGTGTCAGCTATGTTACAAGTCAATGTCTTCATGTCACAACCATAGGTGACAACTCATAATACAACCTTCAATGGCACTCACATGTGTGACAAACAGTGTGTTACATACAGAGGACACAGAGGATACTGCACCAGTATGGCTAGGCCTATCTTTCTCAAATCAGTTATCTTGCATGTATGTCAAACGATTTCATAACATGTCTCATACTCTACGCTATGTGTGAGTGCCCACGTGAAACACACACATATTAAAGTACAGCTAAGACACTCCTGTACTGAACTAGCATAGCCACTTTGTGGAGGTGACTCACAGACTACATAATTGCTGTTGCTGGAGTCCGGAGATGTGTGCCTGTCAGTCACTCATCCTGCAAACAATGGGTATGCTATGGCAAATATTGCTCACCCTGTAGAAAATTCAGGAGTTTATTGGCAAATATCACATGGAAAAAATACAGTGACATGTATGAAGGACTGGACAGGATGAGGAAGATTAGGAACAATCTGTCCAAACAGTGCTGGCAAAGTGGGACTTGAGGCCTACAGTACACAATCTGGCCTCAACATGTGGGAATGTCTAAACATTCTTAAAACAATCACTGCACAAAGCACAGCAACACTCATCCCTGCAACACAGGCCTCCTTGCAGCATGCGAGGGTGCCTGTGTTGCAGGACTGAGTGTTGTTGTGCAGGAAGGGACATCTTCCTGTGCAATCACATACATAAGAGGTGGTTGTATCTTACCATGGGTAGTGCAGGATACAGCACATGTAAGAAGAGGTTACAAGAAGGATGCATGTGGATAATTCTGCTCTCTGCATCACTCTTACAACACACATGGGGTGGCATAAGGACCGGGCACATTCCCAAACTTGTAAATGTGTGAATGCATCAGGTTGCTACAACACCTCAGGGGTGGCATTGTAGTGGTGCTACATATGACTAACATTGTTGTGGACCTATTTTTGCATCTTTCAGTGTGTGTTGTAACCAGCAACAGTTATTGGAAGTGGCAGAAAGCACTCCTGATTGTTGATATTCCAGGATGTGTCCCTTCGTGCACATGTGCAATCAGACCTGAAACACAGGCACCCCTACACCATGCTCAATGTGTGCCTGTGTTGGCAATAGGCCACAGTTTGTGCCCCATCACCAAGAGTAGTACATGGATGCATTGCATGTTGGTGACAACTACACATCCCTGCACATTCAAGGTGATGTAGCACAGCACAGCCGGCTGGGCTGCTGCAGTGCACTGCATAATTTCATCACACATGGTTTACAATGGCCCACATTTCCCAGACACTCACAGCACACTGCCCTATCTGAGCATAATTTTGATATTGAACTCCAGTGGTGCAGTGTGCCAGGCTATATTTTCCAGACCAAGGAAGGCACCTTGTGTGCCTTTTCCTGGCCTGGTAATTACGTGCCCCTTTCAGATCTCATACTGCCTGTAGGTGGCATTGCATGTGTGTTGCTGGGGGGGTTCCCAAACAATACACATGTAACCCACACAACATTAGAAGCCTTCCCAGATTTTCACATCTGGGAATGCTGCCATTTCATACACGTCCTCAGGATTGGTGTAGAAGTGACAAGAGGATGAGTGTAATCTTTGTTTGTACCAGGTCTGTTATGTGTCTCTGTGTGCTGCATTGTGCATCACACATAGTAAGATAAAAAGTACCACTTTCCTGATGTTGTGCAGGAAGGTGTCCCTTCATGCACAACAGCAATTCTTCCCAAGACACAGGCACCCTTACAACATGGTGCAGTTGTGCATGCATAGGCACATGGCAGCACATTTTGCACCAGCACTGATGGCAATGACAGAAATACCCTGTATGTTTTGTGTAGATTACATTTGTGCCCTTTCCCAATTGTGAATTGAGGCATATCCCAGCCCTTGCTGCCCCACCCTGCGCAACAGGCCTGGTACATGATGGCCACTAGGAGTTTAACATGGCCAGATGGTTCAGTTAATAGACTGAAGGGTGTGGTGTGAGTGTTGTGAAGTGGTCTGTGCATGTAGTGGGGGGCAGTGTTCATTACATGTGTTTGGTGTTTCACCATTATTGTGCCCCCATGCAACCCTTTCACATGCGTACAGTGAGTCCTATGTGCCTCACCCTTATGCCATTTGTTAGTTACAACATTTACCCTCGCTGCAACTTACATTGTGTTTGTTGTTGCTCATCATATGCTGCAGTGTCCTGTCCCTGGACACTGGTCACCAACTCCCCAGGGATGACCACTGCCCCCATCTCCTCCAGCTCATCCTGATTTTCCTGCAGTGCAGGACTTCCACCACCGGTCTGCAGTGCTGCCTTTAGGTTGCTAGTCAGTTTCTCTTTTGTTCTGCACTTGCAATCATGCCAGCGCTTCTTGCAAACCATCAC
This sequence comes from Pleurodeles waltl, assembly GCF_031143425.1. Taxonomy (NCBI): domain Eukaryota; kingdom Metazoa; phylum Chordata; class Amphibia; order Caudata; family Salamandridae; genus Pleurodeles; species Pleurodeles waltl. Next base: position 879,940,903 of record NC_090436.1, read on the forward strand.
AGTCCTCTTCACCTCTGCCACACTGTTGACTTTCTCAAATATGGACTGCCATATGGCCTCCGTCCTACTTATTGGCAACTTAGAGGTGATGAAGAGTTGGTGTTGGTGCTCATCCCCTCTGTGATCAAGATGTTTTGCTCCTCTACACTGGACCCACTCTTCCTCTTCCTTTTCCTCTTCTCCTGGGAGTCTGTCCGGACATACTGTCTTGTACTGGGCTCATTTAGGTCCCTGTGGGGTCTCTCCTGCCCTGACTTCTCCATTATATTACCTTGTGGCTTGTGTTTGGCGTTTTCACCGTTTGTTTTTTACACTTTAAGCCCAAAAATGATGCTAGCACAACTAGCATCAAAAAACGTGCCACTAAGCAGACTAGCACCACGTTTGCGGCACTAGTGCCTTTTTTTATGCTAGCCTTTTCTTACTACCATGGTGCACTGTTTTGTTAGTATGGCACAGGTATGGCAGTGAGAAATGACGTTAGCAGGCGTAAAAAATGTAGACGTACAACTATGCTAGCGCACGTGTGCATCAATTCTTGGAAATATGCTCCTAATTTTTTTGTGCAAAAGGCTTCTTTACTAGAAGTACGTTTGGCTCACAAATCTTGATATCCTTAAGGTTTTAATCAAACACTCTGTATGCGCCCTAAACATTCCCGACTCCTCATAGCTCTCACAGCCCCACCAACCACTGATTTTCAAACTTTTAAAATATAATTAACTCTTCTTTTGTTAAAATGTATTTCTTCCTCCTCACATTTGATCCAGTCTGCCTCATCATTTTCCTCTTTTTGGCTTACTTCTCTCTTAATAAGCTTCCCTGATCTGCACTGTCTAAACCTGAGATCTTTCCTACCACCACCAGAAACAAATTTCCATGAGTTGTTCTTTCTATCTCCTATCATTCAAAATTTCCATCATCATGACCCAGTACATTATTTTCTAGGAGGGGCAGATGTATCCTGTCTTGTTTGAAAAACAAGAGCCATTTGTAGCTCATGTCCATGTAACAGGCCACTCCAATATTCCTGGCTTTTCAAAATGCTCACACTTCCCTGTTTCTCTTTCTTTACTTTGTTGCAAGGCCCTCTACATACTCTTCTGGGAAGCACTTGCATTAAATAGATGTCAGCTGAATCCCAACTATCTTGCACCACTTTCAAGTTGTGCTCATCATTTTCAAACACTTCAGCCCAACAGCTGCACTAAGTCCTCTTCACAAAGGTGTATCATGTGAGGCCTTGGGTGGTTCTCCTGCAATTTCCAAAGTATGGGCAGAAATTGGCCTCATCTCATACACTTACTGAAGTGCCAGTAAATCGACACCCGGTCCTCATTTTTTTCCATTTGCTTGCCATATGTTTGCATCTTTGCATGCTCACTTGGCTATTTTGGTATGACATGTGCATGACTCTATGAGATTCTCTCTTTTGCCCTCCTGACAATTCACCACCTGCCAAAAAGAGAGAAAAAAAACATTGTTGCTAATTCTTGCTTCTAAGTCTAAAATAGACATAGATTACTTGCTTTCCACCTCCCCAAATACCTCAAACTACTCTCTCCCCATCCCAGGATAGAACTTTCTTTTTTTGCCCAAATCCTAAATAAATAGGTATTAACTTTTCAGACACCGAAACTCATGTTGCCAAACAATACTTCATCACACTTAAATCATCCTACTACCATATTCGTGTCTAAACACATCACCTTTCTCCTGCCCCAACAGTTTGGCAAACAAGCTATACATGCTAACTGAGCAAATCCATTCTCTTCCTGACACTATTCTTACTTTATCTTACTGCTCTGTTTTATATTTCTGAAGTTAAGTGTGTTATAATGGTACTCTCCCAGTAACATGTCCACATTTCCAATCCTGTGAAATCCCTAGCCCTTACAACATCTGACACACTGAGTGTGCCAAAATAAAATTAGTACAAAGAACAGTAATATGGCATCTTCCAGTGGACATTCCAAAGAGAATGCATGTGCAATTCTCACCTGTTTCACTATTGCTTGTAGTCTGTCAGTTGTTATTGCTACTCTCCTCTCCTTCATCATCCTCCTTACTATAGCCAACCTTCCAGCACTCCCCACACAGTTCTTCCCAGTTTACTCTTGTAATAACAGTATTTCTTGTCTCTCAATGTCATCACAAAATTACCCATATCAACTATCCTTACCTCCAAGTTGCCCTCTTACCTCCTCTCCTTGCACCATTTCTGACACTCTCCTTCCAGGCTTGCTTGTATGGAATCCTCGCTCATGGAGCCAGTGAACATTTAGCCAATGGCAATGCTCCAATGGCTCTAGCTTCAACATCTCCTGAGGCACTTTAATCCAGTGTTTCCGTGACTGGTGCTAGCCCACAAATTCCCAATCACTGGCAACAAAACCTTACATCGCCAATCTCCTTATTTTAACCAGGAATGTTTTTCTCTAAACATTCCATTCCGTTGAAGACACAACAACACCAACTCTCACAATACCTTAAGTGCCGGTAGTTGTTGCCTGACATCTTGTTTATTATTCTGAATACAGCCTCTGTGTCAATGAAAAACATCACCTTCCTGTTATCCAGTTCTTACCTTCAGGGTGAGTAAGAGAGGGAAGGCAACATTGTGCTTTTTCCTCTGTCAGTCATCTGATTATCTCTCTGCATACCAAGGCCTCCTACAGCATAGGCAAAAATCCACATGTACCTGAGACAGGACATACAATGTTTACTGTCCTGATGCCTGATTTAGATCTTGGTGGACAGGTTACCCAGTCACAAATGTGATGGTTATTCAGTCCTATGTGTTACCATTTCCATACGATCTAATGGAAATGTAAAATTATGCATGGAATATACATCCGTTTGTGACAGTGACCCCATCTGCCAAGAACTAAATCAGGCCCCAAGTCACTTGGTTAGTTTATAGCCAGGGTAAATGGAATAAATCCACAGCTGCAACCCCTGTTTTATGCCTTCTGTTATTTGTATAATTTGGTGGCGCTTTGACGTTTGTCTCATAGAAAATGCTATGTGTCTGAAAAATGCACCACATGAAGCAATCACTTTGCACAAAATGTTGAGATGCCCCCTCACCTGCAGAATTGTGCTTGTCTGTTTTTTTCTTCCCTAAACACCAGAGTAAGCAACAAAGTATTATGTGTTTGCATTTGTTTACAAATGAAACAGCATGGGCATGAAATATAGCTCAGTGCACAGAAATCTGAGCATCAATCCCAGTTTTTCCATTTTTCGCAGAGCAAATCTGTCTCAGACCTGCCTAAGGATCTCAATCAAGCACTGAGATTCTGCCTCACTGCTCACTCCTAGCAACAGAAAATCATTGAGGCATTGCAGCACCTGAATAGACCTCCCCACTGAATTTACCACTAATTCCAAGAATGCACTAAACACTTTGAAAATGACACATGGTACATAGCAATCCACTGGCATAACTGTTTCCCACAAAATCTCCCCTCCAAATTGTTTTCCTAGCAAATCAAAGCACTCTAAGTGAACCAGCAATGAGAGAAACACTGGGCCTCATTCACAAGGGTGTGTTTACATGTCTGTGTAATTGTACACTTTTTCAGTATTCACCAAACTGCGTTTTTAATAGTACGCTTATAAGTGTAGAGACTCTGCAGTTGTAGTGGAGAGCTCCGCACATTGAAAGATAAGCCTGTCCTGTCTTTTTATGTAGAGTTCTCTGCCCCAACTACAGAGTCTCCACACTCATAAACTTACCATTAACAAGCAGTTTTTTGAATATTAAAAAAGTGTAAACTTACACCTACTTGTTAGTTTACCTTTGGGAATTGGGCCCCATGATTTTCTGTTGACCTTGCCCATCTCCATACCTATCTCACATTGTTGAAACAAGGCAATTGCCTCATAAATGCTGGAATACTACACAGAGCGTTTTTTTCTGTTAGATGTAATCATTAATTGTCTAACCTTCTGGCCAGGACAAATGTTGTATCAATCTACATTCTTCTTTGATTTTCTTTGTGACCTCCCCAAGGATGAAGATAGGGCATTGGAGCTTCTCAACAATTCCAGAGAATCCTGACCTCCACAACTTCCATCATTAATTTGTCCTCTACAACTCAAGTTAAATTATTAACTGATTTCAAATGTTCTGCTCAATGACTTGATTGTGGGCCCTCCTGTGAAATTCTACAACGGTATGTAAATCTGTCATGAAGTACTTATGCGGTATGTGAGTCTGGACATTTTTTCAACCACAGTGCCATTGTAGCTACATTAACTGTTATATTGTCATTTGTCCAACATTCCTCACACATTCTCTATACCACGTTCGCCTTCACCTCCTCACTGCATCCTGAAAAATTGCACCAGTGTAAGCCTTCTTCCACACCTTGAAAATGTTTATGTGAACTTAGGGGCATATTTAAATTGAAGTGGTAGGGATGCGCCTTATTTACAAAAATATGACACACCCTTGTGTTTCCCCTAGTGCAGGTGCTAAATTTAGCTCCATAGTGCTAACGCAGGCACCCTTGCACCAGGGTGCAAGGATACCTGCGTTGCAGGGATGATTGTCTAGGTGCAGGAATGAACAACTTCCTGCACATATGTAGGAGGCTGCCCTCTCTGTGGTGTGCAAAGCTAGGCATACTGTGCAGGAGGTCCAGGCAACCGCACAGAGGTTTACAGAGGTAAAAACTGGATCACCTAATGCTCTAGTTTTTATGGTAGCCTGGTCGAGCAGTTAGGCCAATCTTGGAGAAGTGCAAAGCATTTGTTGTACTCACAGTATCAATCATGCAAATAACTCGGGACCAATTTACAAAAATACTTCAGATTTTTATATAGATTGTGAGACCACGATTATCAAAATTGGCTAAGTACTTTTGGAGATATGGATTTTTGAAGTTTAATAAAAAATAGTCTTTCTGGGCGTAATTATGCACCATAGGAATCAATGGAAAGTCACCTTTAAAAATACATAAAAAATCACACAGTTGCTCTACCAGATTCTCCTTTTACAGGGTGGTCGGGGTCGTCTGTGGGCATACTGGGCCAACCAGAGAAGTTTGGGTGGCTCCCGGCTCCTGCGGGAGCAGCAGGAAAAGTCTCTGGAGCTGGTGCAGGGCCACTGCGGCGGCCCACTTGGAAAAGGGCTGCCTAGGTAAGTTTAGAGGTGGTTCCATGGGGTCCCCTTGGTCATCGAGGTAGCAAGGGGTGTGGGACCCTTAGGGCACAGCAGGTTCTTTGTTGCAGGGCACAGGGCAGCTGGATGCAGAGCAAATTGGTGAGCCAGGAGCTTGTGCGGAAAGATGCTCTTGGGATCTGGAGGTAAGTCTCTTTAAGGGTCGCTTGCAGGACGATGGGGGCACTCTGGTGGGAAGTCTGGGGTATTCCTGAAGTCCCTTGACTGGGCTTCCTCCTGGTCTTTTTTCAGCCCTAGGTAGGATGGTTTTCCTGGTGTCCAATGTCGCTGACCAGTACCCATGGTATTGGTACGATTCGGCCACTGGAGGGTGCAGTGCAACTAAACTTGCCACACTCGCTGGATTTATCCTTCTGGTTGTTGGTGTTTTGTAAGGCCTGGCCGCAACTTCCGGCTCAGGAGTTAGCATCCGGCCAGTGAAGTGAACCTCACGGTGTTGCTGATTTCTTCTTTGTTACAGAGTGTTACCTCCACTCTGGAGGGGGTTCTTGAGTGATTGGTGAAGCCTGGAGGTCCTCTGGGTTACTTGAGGTCAGTCCAGTTGTCCAGCAGCTCCTCAGTGACAATTGTCGGGTCCTGTGTGCAGCAGGCAGGGTTTGGCACCTTTTATTTGTGCAGCAAGTCCACAGTTCTCATGCTTTGGTTCTTCTTTATGCTGGTCTTCTTTGAGTCCTTCGAATCTGATTTCTTGGTGTAGGGATGCACAATAAATATTGAATTTAGGGAGCATTTTAGGGAGAACCTGGTAGTGTCCAATGGGACACCTAACTTTGGGTGGCTACACCTACTATAATGACCACTTCCAGTGGTAAGGGTCACATTGCTAACCCTGACTGGCTATTTTCCTTCCATCTAAGATGGAGGAAAATAAAATGGAGTGTCCACCTCGAAGGCAATACCTTAGGAATAGTGCATGCCAGGTGGGGGCACTCCTCCTACCCTTTGTGGAGTTTTCCACCTTAGTTCCTGCCAAAAGTGGGGGTTTGCAAAGGGGGATGCCATCTGCTGCTAGCAGCATACCTGGGGGGTCGCGTTTCAAGGGTGAGCCATTTCAAGCTCGCCAGCGGAGCAGTGCACATTCCTGGGGGAGGAGGTATTAGTCCCTCTGCCCAGGAAGGGTATCGTTCTGAATCCTATAGAGCAGGAGCTCTCACCCCAGGGGTTCAGACTTGTGTCTGGAGGTGGCAGGCTGGTTGGGACCGGCCAACGAACATGCCAGGGTAGTTAGCTTTTGCAGGAGGCACCTCTAAGGTGACCAATTTGGATTTATCATTCTGAGTTGTTTTGATACCAAACAACCCAGGGTTCAGAATGGCTATCATGTAGCTGTGAAACTTGTACTAACCAGTGTCCCAGGTTTGGCAAGGACATTGTAGGCGTGTATTGCTCATGCAGATATACCCTCACATACAGTATAGTGCACCCTGCCAGAGGGGTGACATCTTTAATGCATGCAGTGTGTAGTGGATAGGGCACATAGGCTGTGTGCCATGTCGTGTTCGCTTTTTAGGTCTGCACCAGAACACTCAGCCTGCTACGGCAGTGCTGGGTGCATCTGGATACATGGCTTTCGAGAGTGGCACAATCTGTGCTGCTGCCCTCAAGGGTCTACTCTTAGTACCCCATGTTCTGGGTACCTCAGTACCATTTACTAGGAAGTTATAGTGGCAGCTAAAGATGTATTTGTATCTATACCTTTGCACTTTTTAGTGAAAAATCACTGGCACTGCGGACCTGGTTTACAGGATCCCAGTGCACTCCAGTCAAGTTGCATCCAGAAACCAGGCAAAAAGTGGGGGGTACTGCAACAGGGTGCCAATTTCCCACACTCACAACCTTTTCCCTTCACCTCTGCATGCCCCTTTGTTTGGTCCTTTGAAGTGGGCACCTGTGTGATAATAACGTTTGACCTAGTGGCTTTTACATCCTGTACTGTTTTTTGCTTGCCCACACCAATAGCCTTCTTTCACCAAGCAACCTCTCACACGTATCTCTAACATCTTGACTGGTTGCATGAGGCTCTGCTGTTTAGACACCTGCACCTCCTTTACCGTGCCTAGTTTTGGTGCAGTACAGGCCCGTGCCCTTGCTAACCTTACCAAAGGCAGTCACAAGAACTGCACTCATCAGTTCTGATCTACTCACCCGCACATTGCAAGCTTGGTGCACTTTCACTTCACAGTATGGTCCACCACTGCCCCCTCACATCAGTGAGCGACACAAAATTATTAATACTGCAGGCTCCCCTGCAGACACCAGTGTGCCTGGTCTGACCTGCTTTTTTTGGTGGTGCAGATTTCTTGACTTGTATACCAGGTCTCCTGACAGCTACTCACAGCATCTGATAAGTGACCTAAATCTCCCCTCCAGAAGGAGCCTTGAGAGCGGCAATCATCTTCATTGTTGTGCTTGGATTTGCAAAAACTGCTTTAGGCACATGCATTCTATGGACTGGCCGTACAGCCACTGACATCTCACATAATCATACCTATGATCCTGGGTCTCAATGTCCCCTCGTAGAAAGCACAATACCTTCTCATCCATGCGGGCCCACGATTTGGCAACGTGTGGTATTTACTGTGGGTTGGAGGGGTGCGGTTGGAGCAGGGGGGCATGATTTACACACATGTCAAAGGCACAGTATTATATTTTGTCCTTTTTTAGTCAGAAATCCTTTATTCTTTCTTGAATATATGGCTATTTAGTAAAAGCAGTGAAAAATTGGTAAAGACATTGTAAATAAACTGTCAACATAAGAGTAACAATAGAAAGTTTATGTTCATAAAGGCAGGAACAGCAAAAAGTTTGGCAAGTTTGTTCTAATGAATAGGCGTATTTTTTACAGAGTGAAATCCAGTTTATTACGCTAACAATTAAAATTGTACTCTTAAATATTGTACACTCCATCACCATTTTTGGAACTTACCTTGTGAAACCTATTTGCTTCATGAAAATGTTGTGCTCTTTGGAAGAGGAGAAGATCAAAGTACCATGATAAAAAATGGTTTTCTTTTAAATTGGACTCTCCCATTTGTAAGGAAACCAGAGAGGCATGTTTTTGCACAATGTCATGCACTAGGACAGAGAAGCTCGATTCGCAGAGCATATTCCCCCTTTGAAGTTTTTTAGATCAATCATGCAGCTGGAAGTTTTCACTTTTAGCCGTGGTCCTGCTATCTAATTGCAGCTTTCATATATGAGGCCTACGTATTCTACTGTGCATTCTATTGATGTGTCACTCCTAGCTCCAGAGTTAGAGACAACCATTGCAAAAGATGGAAGGATAATGGGAGCAGGAAAGAGAAATATAGCCATCGCTAATTGACGGAGAGATCGCAAATGGGTAAATAAAGAGGTGCTTGACCGTTTTTAAACTTACCCTTATTGTTAGACCCAGTGGGTGGCTATCAACAACCTCAATCTGTTATTTTCATTTTTCGATGTTTGGTTTCCTGCCAATCTAGCTTTTCTTCCTTTGTCCATTTCACCTGGTATTCCTTCATTATTTGCTAATGTGGCACCATTTTAAATAGTGGCACTATGTACATCCTCGGGGCCATTTTTATTCAGATACTAACAACTTTGTAAAAGGCTCCAATATTTTAAAAATTACAGATGACCTCCACGTTTGGCGAATCTGAAATCTTCAGGATTCCAAACGACAAGAAAGGTTGCTCTGATATCAAAAGATCTGCTTCAAAGCAGCTACTTCTTCAAACAAAATGCCCGGGGATGAAAGACGGGTATCATGGTGGCAACGGAAATTTCAACATATAACACGAATTCACAAATTCATTTTCATGTGTAAGTCTGATTAAACACTTGAAGATGTCTGTGTTTATAAATGAATTAAATTCACAAGAGGTGTCCTTACATGTAAATACATTTACTAGGACTAAATAAAACTATACGGTGGCATGTTTTGTGTATGAGTAAATCACGTAAAAGGGATGGTGAGTAGGCCTTTTCCGTTGTGGTTTGCCTGGAAAGTTTGTGTATATAAACTTCTGAAATTTTCAAAAACTTCCCTCTCTTATTAGTGATCGGAGGTTTACTCCTGTTAATAAGAGAAGTAGATTCATTTTCTTGGTGGCAAATTAACAGAATACAATTTAGTCAGGGTGTGGAAGAAGGGTGTCTCCTTGGGTTAAAATATTTTCCCCATGCACGATCAGAGTTATGTCATTGAAGAAAT